>NC_134548.1:167046653-167722010 GCF_050624435.1 Tenrec ecaudatus
TTGCCATACAGGTTGGGCATCACCATGACGTCAAACTGCTGAGGCCGGGACACCAGCTGCAGGACAAGCGGGCAGTGAGCGGGGCCTGGGCAGAAGGCTAGCAGGGCAGGGACAGGGTGGCGCCATGACCGACCTGCATGGTGGTGTTGTCCACAATCATGCTCTCAAAGGCAATCTGCGGGTAGCGGGCAGCCACCTCCCGGCAGCACTGCAGGAAGAGGCCATCGCCCAGCTTCCTGGGGAGAAAGAAGCGGGCCAGTGAAGGGGCGGGCTGGGGCTCCAGGGGCTAGGTGGCTCCAGGAGGGGAACCTACATGATGTTGGCCTTGTGCACTGCAGTGACTTTTTTGCGGCCGCTCTCCTGGGCCAGCTTGAAGGCGTACTCTGCGATGCGCAGGGACTTGGCCTTGGTGATGATCTTCAGGCTCTCCACCACTCCGGTCACGCTCTGCGGGGAGGGAAGGCAGAATGGGGCTAGTCGAGCTGGGAACACCTTCCTCACCACCACCCTGGGGGGGGGAGGGGGCACCACCCCACCTACCTCATGCTCCAGACTGCTGTACTCGCCTTCGGTATTCTCGCGGACAATGAGGATGTCAATGTCCTTGTACCGGGTGACCACGCCTGGCAGGCTCTTACAGTGGATGACATTGGCATAGAGGTCCAGGCTGGTGCTGGGAACAGAGAGCAGAGTAGCAGCTGGGCCTGACGGAGCCCCTCTGGCCCAACCCCCTCCCCCCCAGGACCTCACCGGAGGATGTTGTTCCGGGATTTATGGGATGGTGGCAGGTTGTGGTTTGTTTCAATGTTGCCTACAGAAACAGAACATAAGCAGGCTGGCAGGCCCCAGGAGCAGCTCCATCGCCAGCCAGTCTTTCCTGAAGCGGCCTTGGGCAGCCACGGGGCACCGAGCATGAGGCTTTGGTGAACACACTGGCTAGACCTGCTGAGCTCCTTGGCTAGTAGAGGGGGGCTGGGATGTGCTCCAAGGCCTGCATGGGGCCCAAGCACAGCAAGTGCTTGGCCACACCCACCTTCCCTGCCCCCCACACCGGGTCTCTCCTGCTCTTTGCCAGACTGGCCAGCAGCCCAGAGCCAGCAAGGTCACCTTGGCCATGGTTGCTGCAAGGCCCCACATCAAGCCCCACAGAGACTGTGGGGAGCTGCTCTGAGAGGGTCAGGGGTGCCAAGCAGAGATGGGCCTCAGAGTTGTACTCTGTCCAGTGACCAGGGCGCCCCATGCAGGGTGGGGCCTACGAGAGACCTGTCCCCCCCTACCATGGCTCAAAGCCTTTTGAGTTTTCACAGTAAACCCCAGGAAGATGGTCCAAAGGTCAACTCACCCTTCAACGCCACACGGTTCCGACGGATGGCCATGATGGCATTTCTGATGTCTTCCTCATCGGCCGTGGAGCTCACATGTACCTCCTCAAAGTCTACCGGCACACACGCATGCCTGGGGTAGCGCCACAATCAGGGCCACCAGCAGCCATCGCCCCTGCCGCATCCCAGCACAGGAAGCCCGTCCCAAGTTGAGCTGTCCAGTGGCAGGACTGACTGAGGTAACCAACCCTAGGACCCACCCCCTCCCTGGGCCCCAAGCCCGCAGTTGCCAGCATGGCCCTGCAGGGGCTGCGTACCTGAACACTGACTTCACGTGCAGCATCAGCTCAGGACCGATGCCGTCCCCGGGAATCATGGTCACTGTGTGTCGCCCACCATACTTCGCTGATGGAGGCTGCGTAGGGAGTGAGTGAGAGGGAAGACAAGCCTCTTGCCCAGCAACCTGGACCCACCCAACCCTAAAGCCCACGCCCACCCCTACCCCACCAGGGGGGCAGCAAAAAAATTCAGAAGACTACTCACAATTGTTTGCTGCTAGAACAGGGCCAGGAGGAATAAGACACGAAAGGGCAAAGTTAGGGGGCAGCAGGACAGGACAGGGCAGGGGCATGCCGGCCCGCCCGCCTGCCGGAGCTCCTTACCGAGGAGATGCTTCTCCGTGGGGCCTCGTGGGTACCTAGGACCTGGCGACGACAACCCAGACCCAAACACTGTCACCAGCTGCAAAAACCTTCTTTTGCTTCTGATTCAAAGTGGGACAGCGACATTGACAAGCAGGCACACTCAGCCATTTCCATGTCTTCCTTAGTCCCTTCGAGAGGAGCGGGTGCACCCAGTGTTGCTGCCCACTGCCCTCTGGCTGGCCAGCACTGCCTGAGTGCAGGACAACAGGCACACCGACACTGAGGAAGGCTCCCAAGAGACCCCCTTGTGTCCTACAAGCCAAAGATCTCCCTTGTCCCACAGAGCTGCCAAGCCACTTGTCTCCCTGGGCAGTGACTGGGCCTGAACTTTTAGAAGGAGCCATTGCCACCCTCTAGGTGCCACGAGAGGAGCTACTCTGCCACCAGGCTAAGCACGAGCTCAGAGAGTGCTGGGAGATGTTAGCTTCCTCTGCCCCAACCGGGACCAAGCCTGGGTCTCTGGACTTGGTCCTGACTCAGTGAACCTGTAGGCCAGGGGGCCTCGAGACTCCGCTCAATCTGGAAGAAGAATGCCTCCTCTTCCTTTGGCGGGGCAGGTGGGAGGTTTGAACCACCCACCTTTCAGCAGATGCCCTTCCCCATGGTCCATTGCATTCAGCTGCAGTGCTGCCTCCTGGCCTCTACACCCCCCGAGAGCAGAGGCCACGCCTGTCTACCTCCTCTGTCATCCCAAGACCCAGCACCCAAGGACTGCTTCCAGAACACATAGGTGGGACTAAGGAGACCCAGCTCTAACCCACTCCTGTAGCCAGCTGTGTAGATGGAAGCCTGGGCAGACTTGGCATGGCTGCTGGCAGGGCCGAGTGAAGGCAGGTTCATTCCCAAGGGTTCCCAGTCCAGGCCCCTCCAACCTGACATCCACCGCCCCACCTGGGTCCTTCAGGCTTTGATCCAAGACCTGGAAAGAACTCCCCCGTATGCACACACCTACTTTGAAGGGGTCACCCAGGTTCCACCCTCACCCTGGGGCACAACTACACGACAGCCCTGTCCCTCTGCCTATGGGGTTCCATCGTCCACTTGAGACTGCAGCTGCTCCCTCCCACACCAATCCCTGTACCGTCTGCGGCAAGCCAGTGGCTCCATGTTCTGAAAAATCCTAAGCAGTCCGGGCAAAGGGGTGGGATTTCTCTCTAAGGGGGCCCTTACTAGGGCCAATGGTCTCCAGATAAGGTACTGCCTCACCGCCAGCTATTCACTTCTCACCCATTCCTGCCCCAATGTGTACCCACACATCTTCACTAAGTGTCTAGGAGAGCCGTCGAATCTTAAGCTGTGAGGTGACAGGGCGGCAAGGTGAGCAAAGTCGCCATGTTCTTGGAGATCAGCATTTGATAGGTCTTCAGGGAACTAACTGGTTGGGCAGAGGAGAAAGGACTCCAGCTAGAGGTCACGCCTCCTGCCCCCAGGGGTATGGCTGGCTGGCTGCTGCTTCCAAGGCCGCTGGATTCCCACCTCACCGAGGTTTTCCGGCAGCGGAGAAAGGGAGCAAAGCCTGGCATCCTCCCTCCCCCCCCCCCCCGACGGAAAACCGAGCTCCCTCATTCCAGGCTGTCAGCACCAGGGGCGGGTGTGAAGCTAGACAAGCCTGATCCGCCACTTCCACCAGGACAGGTGGCCCAGCGGTTGGCGACAGAGGGAAACGAGGGGGACGAGGCCCAGACCCGGGGACCCAGGCAACAAGCGCCACGCAATCACGACACTTGCCAGACCCCGGTCCGGCCCCAGCTTGCAGACCCCTGGGGAAGCAGAACCAGCGCCAACTTCACCAAGCCCCTCACAGACGGCAGAAAAGGCCAATCCTCAGAGGCGCGCGGTCCTCTCCCCGCCCCTGTCGGGGCCCACGCCAATCAGGCTGCAGGCCACCCGGCAGCGCCCCCGCCCGCGACCACCCTGGCTCTCCCCGCAGGCTTTGCTACTCGGTCTCACCTCCCAAGGACGGCAGAGGATGACGGGTCTGAGAACTGCCTTCGCAGTGCCACAGGCGGCTGTAGCCACTTTCAGCGCCATGACGGAAAGTGGTCACGACCGCACGTCGCCAGCCCGAAGACACTGCTCTCGCGAGAGTCTTGCCGGGGAGAGAAGTCCCTGCGCGGTCAACGGAGCGGTAGTGCGCACGCGCGGCCCGGCCCGTTCCCACGCCCCCTTCCGGCGTGACGACCGCCGCCGCCATCTTGGAGGTGGAGGACACGCCGTGTCGCCCGCGACGTCACGTGGGCTGAGCCGGCCCTCCGCCGCCTAATTGGTTCGCGCGGCCGTTGACGCGCCGCGCTTCCCCGTCTGTCCTCGTGCTCTAGAGCCCGCCCTGTCCTCTCGGCCGAGAATAGGCGATGGCGGTGGCGGTAGCTCTCGGGGCCCTGGCTCTCTTCCTGCTGTCTGGCCTGTCCGGCTGCTCAGGTAGCGGCGCAACCGGCGCCTGCACGCCGCCGCCTCCTTGGCCGGGTGTGCGTGGGGGCACAGTGGGTGGCGCAGCGGCGCTGGCTGGACTGGCCGCCCACGCAGACCCTGTAGCCACCCGCCGCCGTTGCGGAAAATAGTCGCAGAACGGCCCTCCAGCTTCCCCCCACCCCCCCTTCGGTCTCCGCCGCAAGGGGCAGGGGCCGGAGAAGGGCCCAACAGTGCTGAGTGGCCCTGGCTGGCCCCGTGCACCCCCTCCGCCGGGCCCCCACGGCGTCGCAGGAGAGGCCAAAAGCCTGGAGCAGGGCTGGCGGGGGTGGGGGGGGGCGCACGGCTGTTTCTTCCCCCGTGGGCCACACAGAAAGTAGCTGAGAACTTTCGCAGCCCAGGTCGCGGGGGTGGGCGCCCTTCTGGGGTGCAGATGGCTGAGGTAGGGCCCTTCCCCGGCAGCAGGGCCTAAGGGAGCAGGCAGAGCTGCCCCTACTTGCTGTCATCACAGTGGGGGGCAGAGGCCCTCTCCAGGTGTTCCGTGTTGTCAGCACCTTCCATGTTGTGTCCCTGCTAAGGTAGGCGGCCAGGAAGCTAGCGACAAAGCTGCAGTCTGGCATGGCTCCCCCAAAAGTACTTGCTTTTTCTCCACCGTGGGATCTCAATCCCACTAGCAGGACAAAGCCACGCTTGCTTCTTGGCCCTCTGTTGACAGGGTCCTCTCTGCCAGGTCCCCCTGCAGAGGCCTGCGTGGAGCCCCAGATCACCCCCTCGTACTACACCACATCAGATGCTGTCATTGCCACGGAGACGGTCTTCATCGTGGAGATCTCCCTGAGCTGCAAGAATAGGGTCCAGGTGAGGGCTGCCAAAAGACCTGGCCAGTTGTCCTCTGCAATTGGCCGATGATGGCAGCATCCCATGGGGCGGGGGTGTGCAGCAGTGAGCTGGGACCTGAACCCTGGCCCACTTCCTCTTCTGGGGGCCAGAACACAATTCCATGATTCCATGGTGGGTGTGGAAGCACAAAGAAGGAACTTTGGCCTTTGGGGACACACCCCCTTGGGTTTCCCGTTTGCCTCCAACTTGCTGTGGGTGATGTGAACCTATAATTTCCCCTGGGGACGGGCATAATAGCAACTGCAGCCGTGTCTCCCACGGCGCCCCTCTGCTATGGATCCTGGACACCAATGGGAGTCTCCCATTGGTGCCTTTGCTTCCCAGAGAGGGCAGAAGTGACCCTCCTTTACCCACTCCATCAGAACATGGCTCTTTATGCTGACGTCGGGGGGAAACAATTTCCTGTGACCCGGGGCCAGGATGTCGGACGCTACCAGGTAAGGGGAAGTTCTCGACCCTGGGCTGCCCCCTCCCTCCCTGTGTCTGCTGACCACCCCTCCCTCAGGTGTCCTGGAGCCTGGATCACAAGAGTGCCCACGTGGGCACCTATGAGGTCAGGTTCTTCGATGAGGAGGCCTACAGTCTCCTGAGGAAGGTGAGTGCACGCAGGCCGTGTTCAGGTAGCCACAGAGGGGGGCCTCGTCGGCTCCCCTGAGCCCAGCTCTTCCCTTGTAGGCTCAGAGAAACGACGAGGATGTCTCCACCATCCAGCCCCTGTTCACAGTCAATGTAGACCATCGGGTGAGTGGCTGGAGGGATGGGGCGGCAGCTGGCCTGCCTGACTGGGTGCCTATCTGCATCCCAACCACCTGGCTCTCCACACAGGGCGCCTGGAATGGGCCCTGGGTCTCCACCGAGGTGCTGGCAGCTGTCCTGGGCCTGCTGCTCTACTACCTGGCCTTCAGCGCTAAGAGCAACATCCAGGCCTGAGGCTGCCACCCTCTTTCTTCTGCTTTCAATAAACATGGGCACAGGACTCTGCTTGTATTGTTGCGCTGTCTTCCACCCTTCCCCAGCCCCCAGCCTATGTCTTCTTCACCCTTGAGTTGCAGGCTGAGGCGGATGTCCATGGTCTAGGGCTTCTCCCCTGCTCGAATGCATCCTGGGGGACTAGCCTTCTGTCAGAGCACCCTCCTACGGCCAGTCTACAAAAGAGCCCTCTGCCCAGGGCTTGGGAAGCAGGTGGGAGGACTGGTCCAGACCCAAAAGTCCCTTGGGGCGCTCTAAGATGACACATGCACGTCCAGACAGCTTGGGCTATGTTGGGTGCTCTGAGGCCCAGCACCCCAGTTTTCCTTGTTCATGACTCTCTGGATCAGTGGGGGTGGGGGGTTGACCACCATTGTGTTAAGCCATCTGTCTAGCAGCCAGCTGGAGCCACACTGTACAGCCCCCTTCTCCCTGCACTCCAGACTGGCCCAAGTGGGGATCTCCCCACCCTGGAATGTGGAGAGGACAGAATCTTTAGAACCTCTTGCCTCCGAGCCCCGCATGGAGGTGATATCCCATGGGACCCAGGCCTCATGGGTGGTAGTTTGGGTTGGGCTCCATGGAATTGCTCTCCTCCCTTTCTGTGACAGCCTTCAGGAGTGTGGTCTGGGCCCAGAGAATTGAGTTATCATAAAAGCTGCCCTGGCTTCCCCAGGGCCACTGATCAGGGTAAAACTTAAACTTGTGTTGTGAGACAGTTACAGTTCTGATGGCTGGGGAGCTTCTAAGCACCCAATACAGCAGGACACCAGCAGCCGCAGGGCCTTGAGATCCCAGGAGGTTATGAGACCACTGGTTCCAGGGTAGAGAGCCCCTGGCAGGACAGGTGAGGGATCCACCTCAAAGAGATGGGGGAGTGGGGTGGCTGGCTTGGCTGGATGGTACAGTAGAGACTTGGGCTGAGGGACCAACCACTTACCAGGCCAAATCTCGTATGAAGAGCAGAGGTAGGTGCTCGGGGCCACTATTGGTGCTAACAAGTACCCGCTTGGTGTCAAGGAGGCGGCCGCCAGTGCAGGCTGTGGGCAACTGGTGAGCACGGCAAGCACAAGGCAACTGCCTGCCAGGGCTGTTCTTTTGGGTTCTGGCCCTGTCCTCAACCCCCCCGCCCCCTCCCAGGGGAGAGGGGTCCGGCCTTAGAGCCACTGTTGATGGCCTGCAAGCCAAGTGCGGCCAGCCCTCCTGGTGCCACCCTGCTGCTACTGCAAGCTATAGCACTGGTTCCCGCCACATGCTTTTCATGTCCAAGGGACTCCTGGTTCCCAGCCTGGCTGTGGCAGAGAAAGCGGGGTGCTGTCAGAGGGTGTCCCCAGCAGCTCCAGAAGGGAAAGTACAGGCACAGCTAGCCTTTGCCTCCCCCTTCCCAATCCCCCCTCAGCTGCTGCCAGGTCTCATGTGGGGGGGGGGGACGACAACTTCACCTCCAGACTCAGCCTCTGCCATCGTTGGCCTTCCCTGGAGGGCCTGAAGGGCCACTGGTGTTTCAAGCCTATTCGGGACCTATGCCCCCAGCACCCACAGCTGACCAGACCCCTCCTGGCTCATTCAGATTGGCTCTGAGCACATGGCCTGTGTCTGCAAACTCCCTAGATATAAAAAGTAGTTTCTGACCTGGATACCTGACCCCCTGCCCCCAGCTCCAGCCTCTTCAACATGTAGAGTTGGACTCCATTTTTCCCCTGCTCCTGAAGTGAGGACCCAGTGAGAACAGGCCTTAGCTTTGCACACACGCAGTGGCCCTGGTGTTCCTGGAGGCCAGCCCTTGGCCTAGGCGGCCTTCAGCTTCGTCCTGGGGCCATGCACCATATCTGTGCTCTCATGCCACACTGCCTATGGCTTCAACTACCAAGAGAAGCTGTGACCTTCCCATGGCCCTCCATGTCCTGGTGTCTGTCACCTCCCTGGACCTGCACACGGGAGCAGTGTTGTGCCTCACTCGGACAGTGCGGCCCTCAGCCAGCCATAAGACAATGACCACAAGAGGACAAGATTTGACCGAATTAAAAGGCAGCTCGCTTTATTCTGGTGGTGCAGGTGGGGCAATGCCAATCAGAATCTCTAAGCCAGAAGAGCCTCAAGGGTCCCCGAGGCCAGGTCTCATTGCACATATGGCACAAAGCTGGCCTGGCCTGCCCAGCCATGTCCCCTTCTGTGATGAGGGTCCTTGTGCCCCTCACACTCTGCTGTCTCATTCAGCTCCTCAGCCTCAGGCTTCTGGTCCCGCAGGACCAGGTAATCTGTGGTCTTAGCCGCCAGCAGAGGGAGCCCGTTCCTAGCAGCTTACACAGACCACCTTTCCCCCACTCCTCCCCTCCCCCCGGCCCTCCCCTTTCCTCCCCTTCCCTCCCGAACTTCTTCCCAGCCTCACTGGGGGGGGCCACACTTGGTCAGGTGGCCAGCCCCCAGAACAAGTCCACAAAACAAAACAACTATCAGCAAGCACAGAAAGGGCAGGAAACCACAAAACTCAGGGCACTCTGTCTACCAATCACCAAGGCTCCTAGGGGTGGGGCGGCCGCTTGGCCCAACAGTCCTGCACAGCTTCCTTTGCAGCTGCATGTCCCAACATGTTGTGCGCAGAGGTGCCCTCAGGTGCATGTGGCCCTCTGTCGCACACACCAGCTGCTAGAAGGGTCTGCGGCGACGCTGGCGATGAGCTCAGACAGTGGTGACAGACAGCAGAGGGTTGTAGACCCGCTTGCCGTCAGCAGAGCGTGCCCCATGGGCCAGCATTTCCTGGATGGTGATCCAGTTGTCGAGGATCTTCTTGTTCCGCTTCTTCAGGCTCTTGCGGTGGCTGAGAGCAATGATGTTGAGCTCAGCCTTGCCATCGCCGCCCTGCTGCTCCCGCAGGCACTCCAGGCGGCTCTGCATCATGAGCTCGCGCCGCTTGCGCTGCTCGCGGGCTCGGATCAGGTGCTGCTTCCGCTCCTCCTTGCTCCAGTAGCGGCCCATCTTCATCTCACTCACCGCATCGTCATCTGTCGTCATGCCACTACGTTCCTCACGAATCTTCAGAGCACGGGCCTTCAAGAGCCGGTCACGCACCGGCCGCTTGGCCACGTAGCGGGTCCCATCACTACGCACCTTCACCTTCCACTCCATACGAGGAGCTTCGGAGCCCGGGGCCACAGTGGGCACCCGCGGGCTGCCTGCCAAGGTCAGGGGACCCTGAGCCAGCTCCCCTAGACCCCGAGCAGAGGACAGTGTGCCACAGTGGAAATGCTCGCCCTCCTGGCCCTGGGCACGGGGTCGCCGGGAAAGGTAGGGGCTGCCCTCAGGGCCCACCCGCTCCAGGGTAGCCCCACTCTTGGGGCTGCGGCGAACCCGCTCCTCTGAATGCTGTCTCCGGCCCACCTCGGTGGCATCACGGGACAGGGAGCGGAACTTGGCGGGACTCCCTTGAGGGGCAGCCGCCTTTGATGGGGTGGGGCCAGGTGCACTGGCCACAGTCCGGTTCAGGTTGGAGTTGCTGGAGGAGGTGGGGCGGCGCAGGGGACTCTCTGGCAGCGGCTCAGTGAGTAGAGGCGTGCTGCGACAGCTCTCCCCGGTGTTGTAGGCGCTGGTGCTGTCCCGGTCCGACTTCTCGGGCAGCTCAGAGATGTCAGAAAGCTCATGCTTCGGGGGCTCGCTGGCCCCCAGTGCATACAGTCCCTCCTCCTCCAGCAGCCAGGCCTTCATGCAGCGTTCCCGCAGCTGCTGCATCTTCTGGGCCCGCAGAATGTTGCGGCACTTGAACTCCAGGTGCCGCAGCTCCTCCTCCAGCATGGCCACCTCGTGGCCAAGGCTTTCATTGCGATTGACGTCCAGGGCACTGGGCCCCACAGAAGCGCGTGGGAAGAGCAGTCCCAGTGGGTTGCCATTCTCCAGGTGGCCCCTGATCTCCAGCAGCTCCCGGTAGCGCTCACACTCCTCGTCGGTGAGGCCTGGGACGTCCCTGGCACCCAGTCCAGCACCCTCGGCCAGCAGAGAGTCCATGCTGAAGTGGAAGTCCCGGCTCTGCAGGGCGTCCCCCTGGAGACCAAACTTGCGCAGGGTGCCAGGGGTGTTGATGACGCTGGGGGGCTCGTCGCCCAGGAGGTCATGCTCAGAGCTCTCCTCGTTGCGCGTGCTCTCATCAGTCCGGCCCACCCCACTATCCAGCTCCTGGCTGTTGCTCAGGCCTGGGCCCCCAGTTGGGGCCACCTTTTCCTCCTCATTGGCCAGCTGAGGCAGAGAGATGGGCTCGTTGGTCCTCTCCTCAGCCGGTCCAGGGTCAGGCCCGGCAGAGGCCCCTGGCTCCCTCTCACCCTCACTCCGACTCACGGCCTGGGCAGGGGGTGATTTCAGCTTTGAGGCCCGGGACTCTCCATCGTTCTCTGAGCCAAAGTCATCCAAGAAGTCATCCCGGTCACTGTCCTTCCAACGCTTCGTCAACTGTAGAGATAGCCGGGGGTCTTCGCCACTGCTTCCTGGCCCTCCCAGCTGCACCCCAGTCCCATAGCATGCAGAGGGTCCCACCCTGACCACCCCAGTGGGGGCGCCCACACACCTCGCTCTCAGGCCGGGCCAGCAGCAGGGAGATATTGGTGTTCTCCTCCTGGCTCAAGACGGCCACAGCCTCCTCCCGATTCTGCACAGCCACACCGTTAATCTGCAGGGGGGTGGGTGCAATGAGCAAAGCTGCCACCCAGAGCCACGTGGCTCACACAGGAAGGGAGGGGCTGGAGGGCAGAGAGCAGTGGAAAGCAAAGCCTGGAACAAAGGGCGGGTAACCTTGCAGGACTAGGCTTCTGGGAGGCCAGGGTTGTGGGGCTTCCTCACCTGGATGATACGGTCACCCTCTCGGATTCGGCCGTCCTTGGCAGCGATGCTGTCGGGATTGACCTGCAGGCACACACAGCCCTCTGGATATTTGCCTCTCCCCAACTTGGGGCACAGGATGTGCACTTGATGCGTTAGTGAGAGTGTGTAAGGTCGCTAGGAAACTCTGCTTCCTCGGGGTGGGGGGTGGGGAGGTGGATGGGACACCAGACACTTGTTAAATACCAGGGAGCAGGAGCAGGACAGGCAGCTCATGGCTCCTTCTGAGAAGGTGTTGGCTGGGCCCCACCTAGGGTACTTAAGCAGAACTTCACCTGGCGGTGGACCCCACAAGAGGAAGCCCTTCCCTCTACCTCTCCAACGTAGATGCCCAGGTCCTCTTCGTCGTCTGTGCGGTAGCACACCATCAGGCCCAACTTGTCCCGGTGGCTGGTCTTATATAGCTCCACCTCCTGCCGAAGGGTGGGAAGAAGCACTGAGCCCCCGGCCCCTCCTCTCAACAGTCTCCAGCTGATCTCCTGTCCACTTGTGAAGGGTTGGAGTCTATCCTGTCCATCAAGTTGCAGCCTGATGACCTCATTTGGAGGTGAGATGGAGATAAATAGCTCACTGGAGGCGGACACACTCTCTCTGCATCCTTTCTCGCTACACATTGCTGTTGACAAGCCACATGGAGCCGCTCTGGTAGAGCCAGAGCCCTGGGGCTGGAGGAGTCACGTGGAGACCCCTGCCAGCACTGAGATGCTTCTACCACCACTGCATCCACAAGACTTTCCACCCACCGGCCTGTGATCTTCCTGCATTCGGCATTATTGCATGGCTGCATGAGTCTCAATGACTTTATAGACTGGTATTGGACATATGGGCTAATATCGGACTTAGGGACTTGAGCTGGACCGGGCTGGGATGTTTTCTTAATATATAATTGCTCTTGTATATAAAGCTCTTTCTTATACACATGAGTGTCTATGAATTTGTTTCTCTAGTCTCCCTGGACCAGCTCCTCAAGCCTTGAAGGTGGGCCCTCAAAGGATATTGAATGTTCTCCCTTGCCTAAGACGCACGCGTACACGCCCGCCCAAACTTACAAAGACTGTGCTTAGACCCCTGCGGCCCTTCTAACAGCCCCTGAGGCAGCTGCTAACTGTACGCATAGCTGCAGACACTGACCTGGCTGGCTCAGAGACTGCTCACTCACCTCATACTCCAACTCGTCCAGCCGGTCGGCCTCCTGCTGGCTGCCCTCCATGAACTCCGCAGGGTCGTAATACTCATGGCTGATGGGAGGGCTGCCCAGGAGAATGGTGGTCAGGCAATGGGGGCCCTAGCTCGCCACTCCCGACGCAATAGGCCCCTGGCTGCTTGCTTACAAGCTGCTCCTCTGAACTACTTGCACCCACGCGGGAGCCCGGGGATGTTCGAACAGGCACGTGAGGGTCCACACAGAGCCCTGGCTCCTCCCACCATGCAATGCCCCCAGGAGTTTTCCAGGCCCAAACCAGAGTGGGACTCCCTAGACCACCAAAGCTGCTCTCTGGCCTGAGGCCACGAGGGGCTGCTGGCCGTCTGCCTGCTGCCCCGCGGCCTACCTCCCTGCTGAGGAGGGTCCTGGCCCATGGCCCGGCAGCCGGTCCGAAGACGGGCTCACGCCCAAGAAAGAAGTCAGAGAGATTTAGGATGGGACAGACAAGGATGCGAGAGGATTCAGAGGGGGATGCTGGTGGCGCGGAAGGCGATAGGGCGGCAGTGGAGAAGAATGAAGGAGGAGAAGCTGGTGACCTCGGCCTGGCGGTCCCGGTAGCCAGGTCCCAGGACGGTTCGCCCTTGGCCCTGGGGGTAGATACAATGGGGACCGATATGTCAGCCTCCCCTCAGTTCTGTCTCCATCACTGGTTGGGGGCCGGAACTTTGGGAAGAGGCCGAGGAGGGGCTGCAGGCCACTGAGGGGTGAGCTGGGACCAGGCCTGGGTGGCATGGGGCCAGCTTCCCTGGGGTCATGCCCCCTGGAGGCAGGACCCGGGGCCCTCCTGAGGGCAACTCACAGCTCGGAAAGGACGTACGGCTCCAGGATGACCATTGGCGGGGTGGGCGGGCGTAGCTTGCCCAGCGCCATGATGTGCTGAAAGGTGATGTCCGTCTGTGTGCCGCTGTCCACCAGCTGCAGGTCGTGGCAGGAGCTGTCCCCTCGGAGGCGAGGGCTGCGGCGCAGCACCTGGATGACCAGGGGCTCTTTGGAGGAGCGCAACGCCCCCAGGGTTTGCTCCTGGGACAGCTTGGAGAGCTCCTTCCCGTTGACCTGCAGCCAAGAAACGCCAGTAACAAGCCTGCCCACAAGCTCCAGTCCAGAGCCACAAGCTCCACTACGCAGCCCACAGCCAGGGTGAGGCTCCATTCTGCCAAGCTGGCTGCCAGGACCAGCACAGAGTGACTGTGTCCGCACTTTTGACGACTGCCAGGGGCTTTCGTGCCAGGAGACATCTCCTTAGCCTCGTCTTCCCTAGGCCTCACTTCCCCAGTGCGTGGCCCTCCAAACCATGACCGGTGACAGCCACTAGGGCTCAGACATAGGCTGAGAGGGGAGGAGACTGAGTCACGGTGGAAAAATATGGGAACACATTGATCTGTGGAAGTCACAGAATGGACCTGAGGGGGTGTGGTCCAGCTGGAGGTAGGTGGGGAAATATGGCAGACAGCTCGAGGGGATGAGAACTAGTTGGGTGGGGCTGCTTCGGGTTTCTGTGTACCACTCCAACCGCCACACACACACACATACACACACACACACACACACACACACACGGACCTCCTCCCAGAATCTTTAGTCATGTGCACAGGTGACAATATGATTGTGAATGGTTTACATGTAGAGTCCTACATTATATGAACACTAACGACAAAATTATTGCCCAAGACAGTACTATCAGTGATGGAATTTTGATTTTTTTCCTCCTTAACCTGTAAGAGCTGCTTTATTTCAAAAGAAAATATTGACACAGATGTATGAGTACTAAATTATTTAATGTGGGTATTCTAGCTAACATAAGTTCACCTTCCCTTTGTTTTACAACTCAGTGTCAAGAAGAACAAAACCCTCACAGCCAGACCAAGAGGTAACATCAAGATAAGCAGAGAAAAGGTTGAAGGGGTCAAGGACTTTGGCTTGGGTCCACAATCAGTGCTCATGGAAGCAGCAGTCTGGAGAGCAAAAGATGAGTTGTAACTGGTAAATGTTTTGCACAAGGTCTCTTCAGAGGATTGAAAAGCAAGGAGGTGACGGTGAGGATTAAGGGGCAGCTGACCCGAGCCAGGGTTTTTTCAATGTTCTCATAAGTATGCGAAAGTTGGACATTGAAAGTTGGAATTGGAATAAGGAAGGGTGAAGAATTGACGCATTTGAATTGCGGTGCTGGAGAAGAAGATTGAAAGTAGCATGAACTGCTGAAAGGACAAACCCATCTGTCTTGGAAGAAGTGCAGCCAGAGTGCTCCTTAGAGGCCAGGATGGGGGGGCCAGAGTCTCATGTACTTTGGCCATGTTGTCAGGAGAGACTCGTCCCTGGAGAAAGACATGCTGCTTGGTACAGTGGAGGGGCAGTGAAAGAGAGGCGGGCCCTCAAGGGGATGGATGGACACGGTGGCTGCAGCTCTGGGCTCAGGCACAGGAACCATGGTGATGGTGCAGGGTAGAGAGGCGCTTCATTCTGTTGTGCATAAGGTCGCTATGGGTCAGAACTGATTTGATGGCACCTAACAAGAACAACAACAACTTGTAGGCAAAGCCTCAAACGCCGACCGTGTGACCGTTCCTAGCATGGGTCTGGGAGGAAGGTGGAGGAAGATACTGATAGGGTTCACCTGCAAGTCACTGCAAACAGGATTCCCTGGATTTCTGTCCTGCTGAGTATAAAATAGGTCCCCTGGACCCAGGATCCCCACACAATGAATCTCCTGGATCCAGATGACAGCTAGACTGTCGGAGGAGCAGCATCAGAGCCAGGCGGTGGGCTTTCCAACCCACAGAGCAAGGAAAGCTGAGTGCCTTCCGGTTGCTGCTGGACGTGCTGACCCACGGAAATGGAGCTGAGTGCCTTCCCGTTGAGGCTAACAGCACAGTGGTGCGCCTCTGCAGGCGTTTATCCTAAGACCGGAAACTCTGGAACATGGCCTGATAAACACTGTATCCGGAACCTTTCTCCCTAGCAGCTTCCTTCATAAAGCCTTTAAGCATGAATTTTGCCTATGAGTTCTGTGTAGCCATTGCAATGGGTATTAGAATTTAGATACAAAGAATGCTACTTAAAACAAGGTAACAAGTTCACACACCAATACCACTTAACCAACACACTGTAGGTAAAAGACCAGAGCAATTGGCGAAATTAGCAGTTACAGACACACAAGAAACAACCAACTCAACAGCATGTACTTGCAGCACATGCAGAGAACACCACGTGAATGGGAGCGCCCATGTGCCCGGGTCGTCATGACAGCTGGGATCAGATGTATTAAAAGGCTCAAAACTCACGGGTGCAATGATGATCGAGGTGTCATCACCACCACCACCTGCCCCCACCCTCCGGGGAGGGACTCCAGAAAAAATGGGTGACGGGAGACAGTGGACAGTGTGAAACATGAAAACAATAATTATTTATAAGTTATCTAGGGGTCATGAGGGTAGGAGGGTGGGGGGAGGGAAGGGAAAAGGAGGAGCTGATAGCAAGGGCTCAAGGAGAAAGAAAATGTTTTGAAAAGGATGATGGCAACATATCTACAGCTGTGTTTGACACAGGGATATATGTATGGATGGTGGCAAGAGCTGTAAGAGCCCCCAATAAAATAAAGAAAGAAAATGCTTTGAAAACGATGATGGTAACATATGTACAGACGTGCTTGATCCATTTGATGTATGTCAGGATTGTGATAAGAGCTCCCAGTAAAATGACTTATAAAAGCAAACAAACAAACAAAGGCTGGGCTCACCAAAAGGAATTGTTGCCGTTATAACTACATACAGGGAGCGCGCGCGCACACGCACACACGCTTTTCCATGTGATTTGGGTGAAGGTTGTCAGAGCAGATCAGCAGATTTACTGACATTCAATGCTTCATCCACATTCTGTTTCAACTCATCCACTGCAATCCCCTCAATGTGCCCTCGCTTCCCAAGTCCTCCTTGTGTTTCCATTCCTCCTTTCCTAACACTTCCAACCTTTGTCACTGCGGGAAAACTCCCATTTCGCCTCAAAAGGTTGCTTATTCTGCCTCTCAGTCTCACTGTTCCCCTGATAGACCTGTGTGTATTGTTTGCTTGAAAAGGGATCCATGGGAGTGAGTTCAGCTTCGGGCCTGAAGGGTGGTTGAAGGCCCGAGTCTTGGGGGTTCTACCAGTCTCTGACTAGCAAACTGGTTCTCTTTTATGATTTTGAGTTCTAAACGAAACTTTTCTCCCACTGTCTCCAGGACCTTCTAAGAGTTCCCTTTCAGAGCAGCTGGTAGTGGGAGCCGGGCACCACCTAGTTCTTTTGGTTTCAGGGATGTGGAGACCCATGTTCGCAGGGTCCTTCCATTCATTAGACTAACAGTTTCCATGTGACTTCCCTCAATTTCCCTTACTCTTCTTGACTGCAGACTGCGAGAGACTCGTGGCTGCATCCTAGATGGCTGTTCTCGGGCTTTTACGACCCCGGTCTTTGCTCACCCAAGTAGGAGGTAGCGCATTGTCTCTGTGGACTAACTGACCTTTCGTGCCTCCACAAACTGTGATCCTGGCCCCACCCTACCGCCCACCCCCAAGGCCAGGGACTCATTCCCTACAGGGAGAGTGTTCTGAAAAATAACACATTTCTGCGGAAATGCCGCACAAACCACGGCTTTGACCTGCACCCTCACAGTGCCACCAGTGTCAAGCTGGGAAAAATTCTGGGCTAACTGCAGCCATGATGAAGATTTCGTTTTGTTAAACATGCAATGAAAGAAGTTTTATCACAAATCGTGACAATTGAGGAGCTGAGACCAAGGGCTCAAGGAGAAGCAAATGTTTTGAGAATGATGAGGACAAATGGACAAATGTGCTTCACACAATGGATGGATGGATTGTCATAAGAGTTGTACAAGCCCCCAGTAAAATGATTTTTAAAAAATCAAGACAATAAATACTCCAAAGGCCTGGTTCTCAAACTGCGAAACTGTTTCATTGTGCCTTTTTGCCGAGGGGGAGGCCAGCTACCGTGCCCAAGTGGCAGTCCCAGCTCCACACAACTACAGGGGGAAGATTCACAGCACAGATCCCCCCCATCCCCAATCCTGACTTTTGGTTTTGAACTGTGTATCTCATTCCCACTCCCACCTCTCCCCACCCCCACTGCCCTTCTCTATCAGCTCAGAGCTGTCCTGGGGTGGCTGTGGAGGAAGCAGCCAGTTGAAGTAGGGTTGCTGCCACCAGGGAGGCCTCAGGCACACCGGGGGGGCTGGGGGGGGTAATGCTCAGGTGACAGGAGAACCACAGGCTCGTCTTTCTCCCTCTCGCTGGAATCACACTGTAGTAGTGTTGCTATGGAAACTGGGCCCAGGCAGTGGGGTTTGCGCAGGGTGGGCTGGATGTCAGAGGGGGATGGGTACATGTACAGACCCAGCAGCTAAAATCAGAATGCTGGTCTGTGGGTACAGGGCAGCCTGTGCTTTCCCCATTCTCGTTATCATGGCCTTTCTGGATGCAGTGCCTGCAGGAGGCGGGTAGGGCCAACTGAGTCCCCAGGGGTCATGGCTACTGACAAGGTGTAGGTAGACCCACGGGGAAGAGACAAGGAAGGCCGCTATTGGGCCCCTGGTGTTACCAGGCCAAGAGGGAAGCACACCATCTTCAGAAGGTGATGAGGGTGGGCAGTTAGCACGCTGAGGTCCAAAGGCAACGTTATGCTCAACTTGTTCAAAACCAGGCCTGTTTCTCCTCCACACTTGCATTCTCCCAAGCCTGCATCCCCCAGAAAAAGCAACCACAAACCCCTCCTCACAGCATGCACCCCCACCCCGCTTCCAGCAGCCATTCCATTAAAGACCTCACCTTACACAGAGCAGGCAGGCCAATTTGGAGAAGCGAGACTCCTAGCATGCCGGGCTGGAGAAGAGCGACTGCCGACAGAAATGGAAGCAGAACAGAAGCAAGCAAACTTTCATACAGCAGCAGACACTGACTCCGGGAAAGGAGAGAGCCCTCCAGTGCGCAGACTCAGTGAAGGCTTGATGGCAGTGAAGTTTGGGTCCTTATATAAGCAAAGACAATGGCTTGACAGGAAAGGGGCAAAGGCTACTCAGGCAAGCAATGAACACAATGAAGATGGTCAGAGGTGCTGCCTCAGTCGGGGCCCTTGATGCAACATGGATGAGCGTGTCCGCCAGGTGCCACCAACCCAGTCATTGACTGGAGTGTGGGGCTCAAGGTGGTGGGGATCACGGAGCCGTGCATCTGCAGTGGAAGCAGGCACACTTGATGCCAAATGAGACAGAAGCCTGACCTTTTGGTATGCTGCAAATAGTGCCACCTTACTGGGAGGGAGAGGCCTATGGGCGAATACTTGAGGAGGAAAACGTGGTAGGCTGGCTGCCTGCCTGCCCCACCCTACTGTAAGAGCCACTGCCATGGTCGTCAGCCTCTGGACGGCCTCTTGGCCCAGGCTCTCGGCAGAGAGTGAGAGCACCAAGGTCTCTGCCTGGCCAGAAGGTCAGTGGGGTAAAGACTTGTGTGAGTACAGGGAGGGCGTGAAACGTGGGTCTGGGTAGAGATGATCCTTATGTCCCCTGAACCAGGGCTGTCCCCACACCTCTCTGCTCTCCCTCCCCTCACACTTGCTCCTTGCCCCTGCCTTGTGCTGACACTCAGTCACCCAGGAAAGTGCCACAGGTCACCTGTTGTCACCCAAAGAGCTGAGACCAGTAAACAGGAAGCGGAGGAGGGGAACTCTAGTCCTCAGACCAAATCTTCAGCAGCCAGACAGAACTCGCCCACATGATCACCCTTCCAGGCGCTGTCTACCCACAGCATATAAGTCACACACTCCTGTATAAGCACATGTGGCCCAAGCCATCCCACTGCCGGGAGCAAACATCAAAGCCCTTGTCACCTCTTGGAAAAACGTCATACATGAGGCACCCAGTCACACACCTCCGCCTGCTTTCTGACCTGCAACAGCCCCAGAGAAGGTCAGAGGACTGAGAAGGGACTGGCCAGGCCCACCAATCCAGTGGCTTCAGTTAGGAGGGGAGAACAGACCCAGGGTGGCCAGTTAGCTGAGGCAGGCTCTCCATATGCTGAGGCCCCGGAGCACGCTGGAAACAGAGCAGAGACACTCATCACTCAAGTGCTTCCTCAACTGAGTGCATGCCCGCCTTCTTTGGAACCATCCAGAAGAAATCCACTCTGCTTCTAGTGCCAGGACTTCAGGACTTGTTGACCAAGCTGAAAGCACAAAACTCATCCATTTAAAAGGGCTTCCCTCACCAAGCACAAATCTGCCTCCTTTAAGAACCCTCTAGAAGAAATCCCATTTATCTTCCATATGCCAACACTTCACACATCTGAAGGCCATCCCACTGAAGGACACATGCTGTGTCCCTGTCCCCGGTTCCCAGTGACTCCCCGTGTCTGTGTTCACCCCGTCATCCCTTGTCACCCAGCTGTGCCTACAGGCTGCCTCTCTCTGCACACACTGCTGGTCAGACACTCTGAAACCAGCCATCCTCCCGGCCCTACTACCTTGTGAGCTACCTTGCAGTGTAACTCTACTTGCCCCCTAGCATATCATCTATATCGGTCTCAAGAGGGCTATGGGGGCCTAAGCTCAGGACTGTAGCATTAACCCTCACTAAATCCCATCCCTGGGCAAGTCAGCCTAACACAAGGTCCATTTGGGGCTAGCTCGTTTGCACCTTGGCCCGAGTCCCCTTCTAGGCTCTTTCAGGAGCCATTAAAGGGCACAAATTCCCGATGTTCAGTCTGTTCACAAAGCTGTTTGGTCACCTCCTCTGTCTAGGTACGGAACACTGTCATCCTCATTACATTCTGCCATTTCCAGGGGCATTTCCCAGAGGTGGCATCAGACAGTAGCTGTCCTTTGATGACAGACTTCTTGCCATTTTGGAACATGTGCCCAGTGGCCTGGCCCTGCCCCAGGGGACCCCAGGACACAGGTGCTGGCAGGCTGTGGGAGGGCCATCCCTGCTCTCGGGCCATGCCAGAGTGGGAGAGGATGGGGTGTCTGAAGGGGCACTGACTGTCCCAGACCCCAGACAGCATCAGAGCTCAGGGAACTGGGGTCTTCCCCCACCCTGGGAGCCACCACACCCATCACCCCAGATTCTCCGTGTGTGCAGAGATCCTGGAATCAACTCAGGCTCCCGGGAGCTAGGTGACATAGCTACCCCAGGAGAGGTCCGCAACAGGCCTCCCCAGTTCCAGGGGTCTTCTTGCAAGAAGGGAGACAATCACAGGAGGGACACAAGCAGGGAGGGAGGCCTGGGTGCCTCTGTAGGTCCAGGGCTCAAGGTCTGGGGTGGGGGTGAGGGTGGGCAGAAAGTCTAAGTGCTCATTCAATGTAAATTTCACCTCCAATGTGAAGTCCCCAACCTACTACTACCCCGCACTGCCTCACTGTCACCCTCTAGAGCAGTGTTTCTCAACCTGGGTTGTGACCCCTTGGGGGGGGGGTGTCGAGCGACCCTTTCACAGGGGTCGACCGATTCATAACAGTAGCAAAATGACAGTGATGAAGTAGCCTAGAAAATAATGTCATGGTTGGGGGGGGGGTCCCACAAAATGAGGAACTGTATGAAAGGGTTGCAGGCATGAGGAAGGTTGAGAAGCGCTGCTCTTGAGCAGAGTAGAACTGCCCTGGTGGGTTTCTGCGACTGGAACTATTTGCGGAGCAGGTGTTCTCCTCCTTCCCCTGAGCAAAAGCGGCTGGTAAGGTTCAACAACTGACCTTCTGATCAGCTCAGTGCCTAGCCCACTAGAGCCCTGGGCTCCCTAACACCTAGCAGGGGACCTCATTACATCCCAGGGCCACAAGGACTTCAGGGTAGTAGAGTGTAGGGCTGACGGAGCTTTCAAGGCTGGGTGGAGGTAGAGCTAGGGGCACAAGGAGGCTGGCTGGGCAGGAGTGGGGTGGGATGGGGGGCAGGTTACAGTCATGCTGATGATTAGAGGGTGAATAGAAGGAAAGGTTTCACCCACCAAGGTGGGAGGATGACGGAGACGTGAGGAGGAGAGAAGCGGCCAGGGGCTCAGGCGGCGGGCGCAGGCGCAATCTGTGGTGATCGCACAGTATCAAGTTGCGTGAGGAGGCGGGGGCCCGGCAGGGGCGGGGCTGGCAGTGCCGGGACCGCCCCCGGCTGTGGAGTCCCAGACAAAGAGCACGCGCGGTGGCTGCTGCAGCAGTGTACACAGGCTGGCTGCCCTGGTTCCCTGCTCTGACCCAGGCAGCTGGGAGTCTTGCCTTGTGGTGGCTGCTTCCAAGTCCAGATACTCCCCGGCAGGAGGCCGCGTGGGGCAGGGATTGGGAGTGGGAGGCCCTGTCCCGGAAGGTGAGCGTGAAGCAGGTTGGGAACGTGCCCTGGCCCCTCTCATCCCACTTCTCACCCATGGGGCCCACAGACGCAGCTGTGAGCTCTGATGTGCTGGCCAGGGCCAGCGGCATGGCTACCAGGGGCCGGCTAGATAGGCTGACCTCCAGAATCGCCTACCCCACTACCCTCGCAGGCAATGAAGGAGAGCGAGGGAGTCCAAGGTAATGTGGGGAGCGTTTACAGGGAGCAGCTGGAGAAACCTCAGGCCCCATCTGCACCTATCCTGGAAGTGGTGGGGCCCCCACTGATATCACAAACCCAAACTCACCACCAGCATGTCCCTTCTGACTCAGGGACCCATTGGACAGGGTAGAGCTGCCCCTGTGGGGTTTCCAGACTGCATCTCTTTACAGGAGTAGAAAGCCCTGTCTCTCTTGCTCCAGGCAGCCGGTGGTTTCCAACTGGAGGCCTTAGCAACGCACTGGACCTCCAAATGGGGAGACAAGAGCTGCACCAGGAATTGCCCCGATTCCCATCTCCCCACGCTGGAGTTTGAACAATGTCAACACACAAGAATGTGGAAACAAACCGCTGGCAGGGGTTGTATGCAGTCTTTTCCCCAGAAATTCCCAGACTGCCTGCTGTCAGCCCTGCCCTGCGCCGCCACTTGGAGATGGTACTCACAAAATTTCCCAGTGACAGCAACCCCTCACATACAATTCCCTCATTTTTAAACTCCCTTCTATGAAAAGTCTTCTGCAGAGTTTTGCAGTTGGTTTGTTTAAATCAAGGCTCATCCTTTGGTTGCTATCTCGCCAGTCTCCTCTAATCTGCAACAACTTATCCATAACTGTGCATCTCATGGCACTGAGCTGGTAGCAGCTGTGCTGTGGAATGTTCCTGAATCGGGATCTGCTCAGTTAGAATGTTGCTCGGGTGACAAGGTCTCTTCCCTCACCCCTGTGTCACCTCAGGAGGCACAGGTGAGCAGGCTGTGGGGCCTGCAGCATGGTGGGCGGCACTCAGTTTGATCAGGTGGTAGAGGCGCTGTCCTTCAAATCTCTCCAGTACAAGGAACATTCTTCTCTCCCAAAGTGACAGTGATTTGGGGGTAACACTTGGAGATTGCAGTTCGGTCCCTAACAATCAGTATACAACAAGGACTCTCAGCTCATCAAATGACTGCAACTCTCAGCTCATCAAATGACCGTCATTCTAGCAGGGGCTCAGCAGTAGGCCCTTCAATGTGCAACTGGCCCAGAGAAGGGCTAATGTGCTCAGTCGCAGCCGACACCTTCGAGCAGTTCAGTAGTGGGAGTGCTTGGGGGCCCGCATGGTTAGTACGCGTGCTGTGTCCCTGGAGCAGTGTCACTGGAGCACTGCTTGGGCTACAGCCCCTGGTAAGTCTGGTGTGAGGGGGCTGGGTAAGGCCTAGACCATTCCCTGTAACCAGATCCCTTCCCTAGGGCCACCAGCAGTGGTATCTGACCCGAAGCAATCAGTCTAGAGAGGACCCTAGTAGCATAGTGGTTATGCATTGGGCTGTCGCTTTCGACTCTTATAAAGAGTGACAGTCTCAGAAACCCACAGGGGCAGTTCTGCCCTGTCCTATAGGGTTCCCATGAATCAGAAGCAACCCCATGGCACTGAGTTTCATTTTCTGGAATCTCTGAGCCAGGAGTCCTGGTGGTGTTGTGGTTACGTGCTGGACTGCAGATTGGAAGGTCAGCAGTTTGAAACCACCAGTAGCTCCAAGGTAGACAGAAGTTTTCTCCTCCCATAAAAGAGTTACAGTCTTGGAAACTCCCGGGGCCAGGTCTACCCTGTCCTATAGGGTCACTGAGTCAGCATCGACTTGATGGCAGTGAGTCTCGGTCTAGAGTCTGTCCTCCCAAGAAAGTATGTGGAAGTCCTAACACCTGTGCCTTTGAGTGTCACCTTGTTTGAACTAGGGCCATTGTCTTTCAATGAACGGGGAGTTGAAGTAGAACAGCAGAAGGAGGACATCATGTGAGGCTGGAAGCGGAGATGGGAGTGGTGTGGCCACAAGCCAAAGGAACTGGGAGAGACATGGAAGAGCCTTCCCCTAGAGCCTCTGAAACTACAAGCACTCAGGGTATTGGCCTCTGGGTGACGGCCAGGGTATCCTGAGGCTCTGTCATAGGAAGCTCAGCAGGCTGGATACGGCTGGACCACTGACATCTGAGCCAATGGTCCCCCTATGGCATCAAGAGCCTACTGTGACACAGGCTACACCTGCCCCTGGGACTGAACCTGAGCGTACACATCACATCAGTCTCCGTGCCTGAGACATACACCACCCACCACCTTCCTCACATGACCAATGAATGGTACCCTGCCGCAATGTGGTTAAGTGCTAGCTGTTCAAAATCTGCAGCTGCCCAGAGAGCCCATGAGTGCCGGGCGGGGTTGCCAGGAGTCTGACTCAATTTACGGTAATGGTGGTTTCTCTTGAAATTGCTATTTAAGGGGCAATGGATGGCATCAAAACGAGCCAGGACCCAAAAAAAACCAATTCAATAAAAATGCTTATAGCAATATTTAAAAAAACAAAACAAAAAACGAGCCAGGAACCCAAGGGGCCCTGGCCCGGAGGCAGCTGAGCATCTCACTGAGGAGATGAGGATGAAGCCATGGGGGTAAGCTGAGCCAACACCATGCCAGTGGGTCTTGGGAACAGATGAGGAAACGGAAGCCACTTAGCAACTGGGCTAGCACCTCTCTCCCTGGCATGCGCAAGCGTGTGTGTGTGTGTGTGTGTGTGTGTGTACACATGTTTCTAGTTGTGAACACTTTGTTGCAGTGCACTTGCCTTATTATGGTCAACTAACTGCATGTACAAGGGGGCTTCAACAAGCTCATGTCAGCTTCTCTCTGCCCCTCACTGCCCAGCCTTCCCCCGCACCCCCTCCCTGAGCTGTTTCTGTTAGTGGAGCTTAGCTTGAATCTTCTAGAATTTATGTCAGTGGGTCGCACAGGCCCACAAGCATGCTGAGGTTTATGTAAGGAAGAACATTTAAAACTTTGGGACCAAGATGCAAAGTGCAGGGACCAGTCCCAGACGAGCAGCCATCAGAGATATACATGACAATTGTTTCCCCATCCGGGTCCCCAAGGCACCGGGACAGAGGCTGAAATGACTGGGCCAGACACCACCTTCATTGGGGAGGACTGGCTGAGAACCTTCGGGAGTAGGGGCATCTTGATGTTGGTAGAGGCTATTGAGATTAGGAAGACTGCTGGGCAGCAAACCACAAGGTCAGTCGTTCAAACCTACAAGCCTGTCTGTGGGAGAAAGGTGAGCTGGTGGCTCCCATAAAGATGGCCAGCCCGAGAACCCTCTAGAAGGTGGCTAGGAGTTAGGGTGGCAGGAGAAAGGTGGGGCAAGAGTCACAGTCCCAGAAACTCAGAAGAGCAGTGCTTTAGAGGGTCGGGTCACTGTGAGTTGGCACCACCTAGATGGTTAGGAGTCAGAATTGAGACTGGATGGCAGTCGGTTTGATTTGGGTCTAACAGGAGAAAGGCAGAGAGGCAAATTCAGTATCTGTGGCAGGATCAGCCATGTGGCAAGGGGTCATGGTGTCAGAAAGGAGGGACACAGGAGAGCCACCCTCCGGGTTGTGGGAATGTGGTTGTAGCTCAATGCTCTGGATAAGATGCTTTGCACTGCGGAATTCTTTTCCAAAATGCAAGGCTCAGGGCCAGCACCCCCACTCCCAGGGGCCATCTGATTGTCCAAGCCCCCTACCATCAGGCCTACTTGGTTAGGCATTTAAGCAACAAAAATGGAGGCAAGGTTGTGACAAGTTGCATTTACATGCTTGCAATGCCCCATGCAGTAAAACAAAGGAAAAATCCATGTGATCATCGCAATGAAAACTGAAAAATCATTTGACAAAACCCAACAACCCTTCATAAGAACACTCCACAAACCACGAGTGGAAGGGAACCTCCTCAGCCTGGTCAAAGCAATCTATTTAAAAAAAAAAAACAACCACAGCAAACACACATAACGGAGACAGAAGAGGCACTTTCTCCTAAGATCAGGAGCAAAACAAGGATTCTACTTTTGCTACTGAGGGTCAACATACACTGGAGGTTCCAGCCAGTGAAAGCAGGCAGGACAGTTACATAAAAGGTCCTCAGATTGGGAAGGAAGACAGAAAGCGCCGGGTCTATTTGAAGATGGGATGATGCTATATATATAGAACACCCCAGGGAATCTACCGAGAGAAAAAAAATGTTCCGGGACTAATAGATTAATTCAGTACAGCTGTGGGATGTGAGAGCAATAAATAAAAAGGAATTGTATTCCTGTACAGTGGCAATGAGCAAAACAAAATGAAATGAAGAAAACAATTCCATGGATATAAAAATCAAATTAACAAACCCAGCTATTGAGTTGGAGCTGACTCCTTAGCGACCCTACAGGACAGGGTAGAACTGCCCCTGTGAGTTTCTGCGACTAACTCTGTACAGGAATAGAGAGCCTCCTCTTTCTCCCAATGAGTGGCTGTTGGTTTCGAGCTGCTAACCTTGAGGTTAGCAGCCCAATATGTAACTACTACACCAGAAGGGCTATGTATTGCCATTCCACTGATAATAGTACCAAGTAGAGCAAAATAGGAATCGATTTTTACAATTGTTGAACACAATAGATTTAGCAAAGAAGTACAAGACCCCATTTAACAAAAAAAAAACAGAACAGTGGGGGGGGGGGGTTAAAAATTACTCTGAATTGATCTATAAATTCACCACAATATGGCTTCTTAGCCGACATTGACAAGTGATCCTAAATTTCATACAGAAAACTCAAGGGAGCCAGAATAATCAAAACCATCTTGAAAAAGAAGAAAACAGTTTGAGAATTCATATTTATTCATTTCAATTTAGTAGCAAGCCACAGTAATCCAGACAGTCTGGTACTAGAGAAAGGACAAACATGGGCCAGAAATGAATCCATACATTTCTGGTCAATTAATTTTCCACAAGGCTGGCATGGCAATTCCATGGGGAAACAGCAATCTTGTCAACAAATGGCACTAGGACAAGTAGGTGTCCACATGTAAATGAATGATGTGAAAGCCCTACCTCACACCACATATTAAAAATTAAATAAATTGCACGAAAGACCTAAATACAAGGGGGGGGCTTCATAAAGTTCTTGGAAAGATGGAACGAAAAGATAATGAAATTCTCCTCTGTGAAGTTTCTGAAGCCATGGTACACGAGCTAAATCCATGTAATTCTTAGAAGGAAAACAGAATGTAAAAAAACAAAAAAAACATTGGATTTGGTGGAAACCCAAGCAACCAAGCAAAAGACAAAGCAGTCTGCATTGAAATTCTAATGATGCCGATAAAAAAAAAAAGCGCAAGTCGTGCTCGCTATGGCAGCACATATACTAAAATTGGAACGATACAGAGAAGATTAGCATGGCCCCTGCGCAAGGAATGACACGCTAATTCGTGAAGCGTTCCATATTTTTCTGACATGAGATGAATATAAAGGGTTTTTTAATGAAAGCACACACACACAAAAAAAGCGCAAGTCAACCCCCAGGATGGGAAGGAAACATTTGCAAATGGCCCATCAGGCCAGGGACTAGCAGCAAGAACTCATCTATATCTCTAGGAACTCAAGAACAACAACAACAAAAAATTCATTCACAGGTGGGGGCGGGAGGGGGAATGGGGGACTTCAGTAGCCAGTTAGTTCTCCGAGCCTCATTCACACCAACTCCAAAGCTCAGTCTCTGGGCTCCCTGGGCAATGGAAACCACAAGACATTTCACCCACATTAGCATGACTATTGGAAGGCAGTTAGGAACCAGGGCTTTGCTGGTGGGAATGGGAAAGGCCCAGAGAACCTGGCATGACCTCCCAGGGACAGTCCACAAACCATTTCAAAGCAGGTGCTACAACAAAAACTGGTACAAGAAGGTTCACAGCAGTATTCATGACAGCCCAAGTGTCCACCAAGAGATGACTGAATCAAGAAAACGGGGCCTGCACCCATGGAGAAATGTGGTCTATGTACATGCTACAACAGGCGTAGACCTTGAAAACAAGATGCAGAGTGAACAAAGCCAGATTTTTAAGTACATTATATGATTCCATTGATAAGGAATGTGTAGATGAGACAAATCTATAGAGAAAGATTGTGACAGTCTAGGATTTCCAAGATGTTAGCAAGAAATGGCAAGCAACTGCTAGCCAGGATGGAGGTGTTTTTAGAGGTACTGAAAAGTTCTAAAATTGCCTGCGGTGATAGTTACAGACTGGGTGAACAGAATAAACCACCTAAATGGTACACTTGAAGCGGATACATTGTATAGTATGTGAATTCTATCTCAATAAAGCTGCTGGGGTGTTGTTGGTTTTTTTGTTGTTTTATTTGGTTTTGCTTTCTTTTTCAGTGCTTATCAGATAAAGGGATCTGGAACTCCTGGCTTGGATGGAGATTTGGGGGTTCTTTAGAGGAGGTGGCAGAGCACAGACACAGACCTCAGGACCCAGGAGGAGAAGCAGCCCCAGGCACCAGTCTGGGTGGCGTGTCTGGCCTTCGAAAGGTGTCCCTCAGGAGCACAGATAAGCCAAGGAGAGACAGGGAGGTTGGGGACCCAGGCAGGAGTCAGGTTGGTCTTTCAGGACAAGAGCTTCATTCCCCTCTGACAACTGCCCTGGGCCAGAGGAAGTTCTTCTTACTGTGATAACCCACTGTGACTTCAGAAGCCTAGTCACCTGGGACAGCTGATGGCTTTCCCCTTTTGTTGTCCCTTCATTTCATAGGATGAGTCCTCCTAAAACTCCAGCCCACCTCAGCTGTGGAGGGTAACAGTGGGCCTCGGGGGCACTGGTCATGAATGGAGCATAGCAAGCCAGGGATCCCCTTTCCCAAGTCTAGGCACTGGGAGTGGGGGCCTAGCAGTGACCTTGCCCAGTTGACCTCCTGCTCTCCCTAGGGCAGGATCCCTTCCCACCGGTGGCATGGCTCCAGCAACCCTCCCCTTTCCACCGAGACCCCGGAGGCTGGTCTGAATCGCCTTTCACCAATCGCTCGCGAGAAAGTGAGGGAACTCCGCCACCAAAGGAGCCTCTGAGCGTTTGATGGAATGGTCGCAGGGGAAAAAAGCCTGCCACGGGGTCCCGTGTCCCTGACACCAAAGAGCCCCCGGCCACCTGCTCTCCAGACCCTGGGCTGGGTAGTCCCTGAGCCCGCTCAGGGAAGTGGAAGGGCTAGCGTCCGGGCCAGGGTCCCGAAAAGGGAGAAATGCAAGCCCGTGCCGTCGCGTCCCCGACCCCCGGCGGCCCACCGCCCACCGGTTGCCGCCACTCTGAGGCGCCCCTCCGTCCCCCGCCCGCGGGCCCTACCTGCAGCATCACCTTGTACTGCTCCTCCGGCTTCTGCACCACGCACATATTGCACCCCATGGTGCCGGCGGCGTCCAGGCGGGCGGTCAGCGGGCCAAGCGCGGGCCCCGGGCGCCCGGGCCGGCGGCCATGCCCCGCGGGGCCAGCCAGGCGGCGCGGGGGCGCGGGCCGTCAGCGGCCGTCAGGGCCGGGGGCCGCGCGCCTCCCCGCCCGTCCGGCCCGCCGCGGCCGCCCGCGGCTCGCACCCATGGCCGCCCGGAGTCGGCAGGAGCTTGGGGGCGGCAGCAGCGGCGGCCCCCGCCAGGCCCGCCCGCCCGCGCCTCCGCTCCGCTCGCCGCCGCCTGCACCCCGAACCGTCGGCCGTTCACCCGCCGCCGTTGCCGCTGTCGCCGCCGTCTCCGATCCCGCTCCAGCCCGAGCCCGGGCACGCGCGCGCCTTGGCAAGGGCCGGCCAGGGCGCACGCGCGCGCCGGGGGCGGGGCCTGACGGGCGGGCGCACGCGACCCCCGGCGGCCCGGCGGGACCGAGCCGCCTGCGCAGTCAGCCGGCCCGGGGGGCCCGCGGGTGGAGCCGCTCGGCCTCCGCCCCTCCCGCCGCTTCCACGCAGCCTCCCGCCCACAGGCACGCGGGCACCTTTGTGTGAATCGCCGGGAGGCCAGCCTGGGGGACGGGCCCCTGAGTCCCCTCTGTCCGAGGCCCAGCCCCTCTTCTGGGACACGCTGGGCAGGGGAGGCCATGGCTGGAGGACTGGACCCCCAGGAGCGCGGGGAGCTGCTGCCCCTGAACAGCTGGCTGCAGAAGATCCCTTGATTAAATTGCTGCACGCCGTGGCCAGTGACGGAATCCATCCCCATTCTGTCATTCGCAGGCAGCCCTGTTATCTGACGCGGGGAGGACAGGAGGCAGGAATGGTGTGCCGAACCAGGGTTCTGTTTTATTCTATTCAAAGGTTTCTCATCAAACCGGAACTGGCTACAGGTCGCTGGTGTCGGGAAGTGGACCCGGGGTTCAGGCCTGGTTGCCTGGGGAGACGTGAGGAGAGGGGTGCACCTTCTCAGTGAGATGCCACCCCAAGCAGCGGGTGCTAGATCCTGTGTAACCTGCTCCTAACCTCCTCGGCTCGAATCACCCGACAGGCCACCCCTGGCAATGCTAGGATCTCCTCACAGCCACCACTGCTAACGTTGACCGCAGCCACTCTCTGGAAGAGGAAAGCGAGTGAAAATGAGCTAGAGTCCCTGACGCCGTCATTGGGTAGAGACTGAAATGCATAGGCATCCTCTCCTATCAGCCTTCTGAATTGTTTTTATTTTGAACCAATCTGAGCTGTATAGAAACAGTTCGCACATACCCCCGTTCTCTCACCTTCCCTTCATGGCTACATCCACTTGGTATGATCGCCAACACTTGGAAGTTAGGCAGACTACTAAATACTCCATAGCTGTTGTGGCTCCACATCTCCTGCCATCTACGGCAGTCCCTCTGTCCTTCCAGGGCCTTAAGGCCTTGACCCTTCCAATTTGTCTGATGTTATCCCTCAGTTACATTGTATCAGCTACCTTTCAGTGTGTAATAAACTATCCCCAACGTGTAATCATTTAGAACAGCAGCCAGTTATTCACTTGCCATTTTTTGGGTCGACCATTTAGGATGGACTCAGCTGACCTCTGGCAGCCGTCTGACAGTGTAGCTGTGGCTGGATGGTCAAAGAGGGCCCCATTCACTTGTCCGATGAAAGCAGGCTGCTGGTGGCGTGCTCATCTCTCCTCCAGGAGGCGCCTCCAGCAAGCAAAGCTGTTCTCACTGTACACGAGAGAGACGGCCGGTCCTACAGAAAGCATTTCAAGACGCGGCCCTGTAAGCATTGGGCTGCTAACAACAAAGTAGGTGATTCAAACCTGCCAGCAGCTCCACGGCGCAAAGATGAGGCTGTCCGCACTTGGGAAGATCAACAGCCTCAGGAACCCCCCACAGCGTCACCATGATTCAGAAACAACTCGATGGCAGTGGGATCCTTGTCTCAACACCAAAGCATTGGGCTAATGCCACAAAATCAGTCATCCAAGCCCCCACTCACTGAATGGCGAAAGACAAAGTGGTGTCTGAGTATTCCCTGAAAGATTTCCTCTCAGAAACCCCAAAGAACAGTTCTACTCTGTCCTATTGGGTCACTAGGAAGCCAATCGATGGCAGCGGTTCTATTGAACAAAGCAAGTCATCTAGCCAAGCCCAAATTTAAGGGCTGAAGAAATACATCCCACTGTTGACGGGAGTGGTTGAGAATGTTACATCCCAAAGGGATGTGAGTGTGTGTACATAGATGAATGGGGAAAATTAGTAGTAGTTTTACAATGTACTATCCCCTCCTGATTCTGGCTGACACAGTATGTGCCAAGACGTAGGTCCTGTGGTCCGTGCCTGATGCCATACACCCCTTTCTTGGAAAAGGGATCCCTAGCTCTGAGCAATCAGCTGAGCCATTCGTTGTCCACCCCAGAGCCCATGTTTTGCTTTGTCTCCCTCTGGGAAGCAGATAATCAGGGAGCCTGCTCTCAGGTCAGCTCGCTGAGAGAATTTCTCCTCCCCACTGTCCCTTCTCTGTGAGTCAGTCATGAGAGGAGGGGCCTGCCCTCCTGAGTCCACAGCTATCCAGGATGTCTCTTCTCCGGGAGCTGCTTCCTGAAAGATAGGTAGTTCTCTGCCACGGATGGCGGGGCCTCGCTCCATCCCGTAGCGTCCATGCTGGGAATCTTCTATGGAAGGCTCCCAGGGCTCCCACTAGGCAGCCTCAGGTACCATGGACAGATCCCACAAGCACCGCCAGGTCAGCTTGGTCACACGCCCCAAGTGGCGACGCAACTGGCATTGCAGCAGGGACCTTCTTTCTTGTTCTGGGCGCCACGTAAGTAAACCTGTCACTCCTGTGTGCCCACACTGTCATGTGGACTACCTTGCACGCTGCCAAATCCATGAAGTCAGCTGCTTCCTACAAATAGAACAATCCAAGCCAAGGCCCCCAAGGGGAGCCAAGAAGAATGCCAAACACACTCAATGGATCCAGGGGCAGCAGTGAGAGGGTGGTGCAGGGATCTGCCAACGCAACAGCAGGCTGATCAGAAGCAGACGTGTTGAGGTCTCACTGTGGTCTAACCTCAAGACAGATGCCCAAGTGAGTCCGGCCCATCTTCATCCATGCTGATGAAATTCCTGCTCTCCCTCCACAACTGAAGTTTAGACTCACCAAAGACACAATGTCACTCAACCCCTGGGACCAGGAAAGAGGCCATAGGGTGCTCAAAAGGAGGACACATGCAGAAGGATGTTTCTCTGACAATGGTCCCATTCACATAAAGCCCTGTTCTCAGCCCAGTGCTGTCAGGTGGTGGCTTTGCCCACTGAATCCCCAGCAGCTCGAGCCTGGCTTCTCTTCTCCCGGGGCCCTTGCGCCCTGAAGGTCTGTGTTTCCTACTATGGATGGCGGCACGGAAACCCATGGAGGGACTCCCCTGGCTGCAAGCACATGGCTTCATTATGCATCAACACTGGCCAGCTCAAGACCCAACTTCATGCTTTTGTTTGCTGATTTTCTTTGACTTTTCTTTTGAAAAGAAGGTGATTAGTGCCTGGGAACTCACCACCCAACCCAGGCACCCTGCCTCCACCCAGACTTCCTGCACAACATCTCCACGAGCCCCCTACCCCAGGTAAACAATAGCTTGTATTTTGCATTTGTCACTCCCACACCTATCAGAATGTAGCTTTCTCACATATTTCTGCAACCAAAGCTTGTATGCGGAGTCCCTGGATGGCACAAGCAAACATGCTGGAGGCTCAAGTCTGCCAGAGCACCTCAGAAGAAAGACCTGGCGATCTTATTTCTGAACACCTAGCCCTTGCAAACCCTGTAGGACACCATTCTACTCGGACACACAGGAAATTGCCACGTGTTGATGTTGACTCCACAGCAATTAGCATACATGTTGCTCGTGTTTAGGAAGTTCCCCTCTAATTCCAGCCAGCTAAGAGTGTTTGTTGTGTCCAAGACACAACCACAGTAGTCAAAACAGCCTGGTATTAGTACAGAAACAGATGCATAGACCAATGGACCAGAATAGAGAACCCAGAAATAAAGCTATCTGCCTACAGACAGTTGTTTTTTCACAAAGGAACAAAACACATTAAACGGGGGAAGAGAGAGTGTCATCCACAAATGGTGTTGGCTGGCAAAACTGGATTTCCATGTGCAGAAAAATGAAAGAGGACTCATACCTCACACCTGTGCAAACACAAGTTCAAGTTGGATCCAAGAGCTACATGCAAAGCCTAGAATGATAATGGTCTTTAATAAAGACACAGGGACAAGCTTCAGGGCCCTCGCACATGGTATTAGCACACATCAAACATAACCAAGCACACACACAGCAGAAGAGAAAATAGATGCCTGGGACCCCTCTAACAATAAGACACATGCTGACATAAAAAGAGTTCTCCAAAAGAGTGACAAGAGAACCTACAGACTGGGGAAGCATTTGGCAATGACTTACTGAACAAAGGAGTAATCTTTAAAATCTGTAGCAAACTTCAACCCTTCAAGAAGAAAAAGATCCAGCACGCAAGTTAAAAATGGGTAGATGACATGAACAGTTAGTTCATCAAAGAAGACATCCAGGTGGCCAACAAACATGACGAAATGCTCATGATCATTAGTCATTTCAAATTTATAGCAAAATAAAAAAATTTCCCAAAGAAACAACCAACAGCAAGTGTGGAGAAACCGGCGCCCTCATACCCTGCTGGCGGGACTGCAGGGCCATGGGGGAGAGCGGTGAAAAGATTGGGATTAGAAAAAATCATGCTGTTGTTAGGCGCCATCCTCACAACTATCCTCCCGATGGAGCTCATTGGCGCAGCCCCGGTGTCAGTCCATCTTGGCAAGGTCCTTCCTCTGTTTTGCTGCCCCTCCACTTTACCAAGCATGCTGTCCTTTTCCCAGGGAATCACCTCTCCCGACAGCATGTCCAAAGGACATGAGACGAAGTCTGTCCATTCTGCTTCCAACAATGTTCTGGCTGCTCTTGACTTCTCCCAAGACAGATCTGTTTGTTGTTTTCTTTCTTTTTTTAAGATGATTATACTTTTCTTTATAATTTTTTTCAACAGTTTTATTGGCCCATCGTCCACATATCATACAATTCGATCGTCCAAGCACATCAAAAAAAGTTGTACTTAGAAAATAATAGTATTAAAGTAACCTAAGACAGAGATTTGGACTGAAATTCTAGTTCTCACTTGGAACAAAATGACTTATTTGAGTTCAAACTTTGTAATATGAACCGTTTAAAATGTTTTCTGTTGAAATGTAAACATTCTTTACTACAAAGAAAGTTGTACAATCATCACCACAATCAGAACGCTTTCTTGTTTCTTGTCCTCGTTGTACGTCTTGCTCCCCATTTTCCCCCAACCTCTCCTGCCTCACCCCTAAGGAGTGATTACTCCGGTTACTGTCTCCATAGATTTACCTATTGTGGATCTCATATACAGAAAAAGATTTTTTTAAAATAACTAACAACAATAGCCAAGTAAAACTGATAAAAACTTTAATTAGAAAGAAAGCAGAACTTAAAAAAAAACTTGAACAAGCTTAAAATGGATCATAAGGGAGATCAAATGATTATTTGTTCTTTAGGCAGTCCATAGCACTTTCAATATTCTTCAGCAACGCATAATTCAAACGCATCGATTCTGCTTTTACTGCGGGGGATTAGAGCAGCTATCCCGCATCAAGCTGGGTCCGAAATGAGGCGTGCGGATGACAGGAAAAGAAAGAGATATGTACAAAGCATGGGATCTTGAGGACGACAGTCTGATGGGTTTTATACTCTTCTTACATGGGATTGTTACAAAACAAATATCAAAGTACTTAAAAAACATTCCAAGCTCTTATCTATGCAAATGTTGCTTAACTAATCACACTTTCTTAACATTTGAATAATAAAAGCACTGGATATGCAAGATTCAAGAGAATCTTAAATGATCGTAAATAACTGAGTTATCTCTCAATGTTTTTAGCAGCAAGGTCATAAATAACAGTCATTTTGCAATGCTTTTGTCTGCAAAGTCACAGAGGCCCATAATAAACACCTTGATCAGAGGATGCCTCCTACATGCTTTGGTCTTTCTTATTCAATGTCCAACTTTCACATGTACTAAAACTACCATGGCTTGGACCAGGCACACCTTAGTCCTTGAAGTAACATCTTTGTTTTGCAACACTTTAAAGGGATCTTGTGCAAATGGAACTGGTCCGTCCACCTCCTGACTGCTGCAGCCATGAATATTGATTGTGGGTCCAAGCAAGATAAAACCTTTGACAACTTCCATCTTTTCTCCATTTATCAGGATGTATGGGTTCTGTTCTGAGAATTTTTATCTTCCTTACATTGAGTTGTTATCCATACTAAAAGCAGTAGCCCCATGTTCTGTTCCATCAACTGCCTCTTGATCCACGTACTAGTTCCGAGTGAGCACAATGAAGTGTTCTGGAGCCCCATTCTTCTCAAGGCTACCCATCGTTTGTCATGGGCCACACAGTCAGATGCCGTGACACCGTCAATGAAACACAAGGAAACATCTTGCTGGTCGTCTCTGCTTTGAGCCAAGGTTCACCTGACATCAGCAAAGATACCCTTTGTTCTGAGTCTGCTTCTAATTCTGGCCTGAATCTCTGGTCGCTCCCTGTCAAAGTACTGCTCGAACTAACTGTTGCTGGATGATCTTCAGCAAGATTTAACTTGCATGTGATATTAATGATCTTGTGCTATCATTTGCATATTCTATTAGGTCACCTTTCTTTGGAATGGGCACAACTATGAATTGCTTCCAGTCAGTTGGCCACATTTCCTGGCAGAACAGCATCAGTTTGTGGAAGCATTTCAGCACCAATTCCTGGAGCCTTGGTTTTGGCTAATGCTTTCCGTGCAGCTTGAACTTCTTCCTGCGGTAGCACGGGTTCTTGCTCACATATGCTACCTTCTGACATGGTGGACTGTCGACTAGTTCTATTTGGTAGAGGACCTCTGTATCCTTCCCATCGTCTTTGGTTACTTCCGGTATCGTTCAATATTTTGCCCATAGAATCTTTTGATACTGTGACTCGGGGCCTAATTTTCTTTCTTTCTTTTTTTTTTTGAATTAGTTTAGTTTAAGATATGCTAAGTTTTTGTTGTTGTTTTCTAACTGTAGGTCACTTCTTTGAGATTTCCTATTCAGCTGTTTGACTTCAGCAGTTCTTCCATGTGCCTTAGCTACTCTGTGACTAAGAGAAAGTTTCAGTCTCTTCTGACATCCCCTGGGATCTTTTATTTCTTCTTTGTCCTTTTAGTGGTCTTTTGCTTTCTTCATGTATGATATTCTTTTTTTTCATGTATGATATTCTTGATGTTCTTCCATAGCTCATCAGGTTGTCTGTCATTAGTGTTCTATGAGTCTGTGATAGTTAGGTTTATTGTGCAACCTGGCCAATAGAAACATATGGGATTAACCAGGTCGAAGTTTGATTGGAGGGTAAAGAGATATATGGCTCTGGAAGCCCCCTCCCCCTGCTCTCTGGCAATTGAACCAATGTGTTGCCACTTTAGCTAGTTCTCTGCCTCAACCTGTGACCTACACCACCTGTGTGCCAAGTCAACCCGTGGATCGTGTCGTTAGAGCTTGAGGCTCCTTCAAGATCTGCTTCGCCACGCTGCCGGTGCTACATTGCTTGAATTTGAGGCTGGTGGATCCTGTCGCCTTGCATTGCTTGAGTTTGATATCCCGTCAGGGCCTGCTTCGCTAAGCTCCAGAGCTACTGACTGTTGCTGCTAACCGGCCCTGCTGCTTGCTGCCTGTCTTGCCCAAGGGAGGACTCCACTGTCTGCTTCCTTGACCTTAAACCCAGCAGCCCACTTGAGTTATTTCAATTGTTCCATGAAAGTCAGTTGAACTGAATCCTCTGTACTGTTGGGTGGATTAATTAGTTGTTGCATTTCTTCTAGCAGTATATATATATATTCATAAGTGTATAAGTGTCCTAGTTTTGTTTCTTTAGAGAACCCAGAGTCAAATCTGTTCTTGAGATGTTTTCACAATTCAGGTGGGATAGACTCAGGTCATATTTCGACTCTCATGGATTTGTTTTCCTTTCCTCCAGCTTTAACCTGACCTTACATAGGAGCAATTGATGGTCTGTTCTGTCACCCCTTGGCTTAGTTTCAGCTGCTGGTATTGAGCTTCTCCATCTTGTCTTCCCACAGATGTACTCAATTTGATTTCTGTGTATTCCCCCTGGAGAAGTCCATGTGTATAGAGAAGTCATATGTATAGAGAAACATACCCCCCTACTTGGTAAATATCTTAGAGAAATAAGAGCCATGATGAGACTAGGTATATGCACACCCATGTTCAGCATGGCACTCTTCACAGTTGCCAAGAGATGGAAACAAACTAAACGTTCATCAGTGAAAGAATGGATAAATCAACTTGGGCACATACACACAGTGGAGTACTATGCAATGTTACAGAATAATAATGACCATCTAAAACATTTCATGACAATGGATAAACCTGGAGGACATTGTGTTGAATGGAATCAGTTGGTCACAAATGGACAAATAGAGTAGGAATATTTGTTATTTACAAAATTAAGAAAAGGGTTCACCCTAAAAGAAGCAGCCTTTGCTGGTTACCAGAGGTGGGGGAGAGGATAAAAGAATTATAGGCTACAGGGTAGACAGTTGTGAACCTGGGAGAAGGGGAAGACAATATACAACAAGAAGGAGATGGGCAAAAAAATGATGGCCAATGGGAGATTTCATAAGCCATTGGATGGAAATGCGGTGTGCATCTTGACCTAATGGAAAACAATGGAAAGGTTTTACAAAATAATTTTTTGTTGTGAATAAATGTTGCATCTTATCAATGATCTTTTTTCTGCATCTAGTGAGAGAATGATTATCTATCCCTTTATTCTGCTACTGTGTGGAAAGACCTTTTTTTGTGTGTGTGTGTGTCGAAAGACCTTGAAGGATACTCTAATGTTACACTCCACCCTGGCTCCTGGCATAGAGTGGCCTTGGTAACTGGTGAGGGTTTGCTTTTAGACAGAGTCGGCGTCCTTGGATTTCTGGTTAGGAGGTAATCGCTATGACAGTGTGATGTGGACCTGCAATTTCCCTTGTTCTGCTCCTGTCTAATATTAAGGTTGTGTTGGTCCTGTAGAGTAAGTTGCATAATATTCCTCCATGTTCAATTCTCTAGATGAATTTGTAGAGCTGTTAAAAATTCCTGTAAATTTATCGGATAGTTTCTCAGTGGGAAAATTTTTAAACCATTGCCCCCAATGTCCCTAATAATTTTAGGACAACTCGGCTTTCTGTTGTGCAGTCCGTTTGAGCATATAATCACTGCATGGAATCTTTCCGTTTGGTTTTGTTTCACATAGCCTGTTATCCAATAGATAAAGTAATGAAGGCCACTTAGGAGTTCTTCCCTCTTAGGAAGTTCTGGTTTGACCTGTGGAGGGGAAGGAGCATGAGTTCCCCTGAATCAAGTTGGCAGCAGCACCCTAGAGAAGCAATCCATTATGTCTTCTGGTAAAGCTCCCTAGTGCCTTGATATCTGCATTTATCTTTGGAGTTGACCACAAAATAATTTTAAAACATAACAAATGAAGTTTTACTAAGACAGATTGTCTGGTTCCAAAATCCAATGTAATTGTTGTTGGGTGCGCAGTAGAGGGAAGCACCAGTCAGTCCTGCGCCGTGCTCACAATGGTGCTTATGTTGGAGTCCACTGTGGCAGCCGCCCGCCGTGTCCGTCCATCCCCTTGAGGGCCTTCCTCTCTCCCCCTGCTCCTCCACTTGACCAAGCAGGATGTCCTTCTCCAGGGACAGGTCTCTCCTGACAGCATGGCCAAAGTACATGGGACCAAGTCCTGTCATGCTTGCTTCTAAGGAGCACTCTGGTTGTATTTCTTCCAAGGGAGATTTGTTAGTTCTTTTGGCTGTCTGTTACTCTTTCAATATTCGTAGCCAATGTACTTAGATTCACAAAAGAAAACATTTTAACTACTTGGAAATGAAGAATGAATGTGCCCTGGCAGGGCAGCGGACCTCCTCTAACTTTACTCACACTCCTCTCCACTGAGCCGATGCTGGGGCCTTCGGAGACTGTCGATCTTCCTGAGAGTCAAAAGCTTCGTCCTTTTCCCAACGCGTCACGCATGACACCACCGGGGGCTAGTGTAAGGGAGTGGAGCCCAACCAAAATCACCGACTCACAAACAACTGCTCAAGAAAGAAGTTTATTAAGGAACTAGACAACTAACAAAAGTAAAAGCAAACCCGGGTTTGGGCTACAGCATGGCCACGCAGGGTCCAACACTGCAGCCCCGAGTCAAATTTTTCTTTTCTTTTTATAATCGAAGCTAGTGCGGTGGGGAGGGCTTGAGCAAGGAACGGGAAAGGGGGTTTTCACAAGATAACAGAATGCGGTTAGGTCGACATGCCCTGCTCAACTTGTCCTGGACCAGATGTACATCAGCAAAACCCTTTTGCTGACGTTCCAAGCGATTAGCGGGAGTGGGTCACAGTGATATTTCTCTAAAATAACATGTTTTTCTAAAATGGAGTCGCTTTAGGCAATTTATTTAGTCTATTAACCCTTAACAGCTAGGAGAATGAAGATCCACTCAACCGTCCAAGGCTGATTCCCATGAGGTAGAGGTCACACATAGGTTCACAGTCCAAGCTTGGTACCAATTCGGAGACCATCCCTCCCTCCCATGACAGTCTATTTCGCTGCTGACTCGGACAATTCACTGCACACAGAACTCGCAGACCATCCTCACCAGCATAGGATTTATTCCAAAAGCAACAGGTTACAATTCAGGATCAGGAAAGACTCGGGTATAGTTCTGTGGTCAGGAAGGCCTCTTCTCCGCTATCACCACAGCAGACCTCTTCCTGACCTGAGGCTTCTCACCCCATTGGCCTGTCAGGTCTTCAGCCCCTTGAGTCTCTTGGACTGTTCAGTCTCCTGCTCAGGCAAGTGTTACAAAACCCTTTCGTTCTGTGAGAAGTACCCACAGACACCTCACTTCGCCAGCAAGCCCCTGCCAGGAAATGCTCAGCTCACAGGCTCTTTGGATCAGCAAGCCTGGCTCTGTAAACAAATTCTCCGAGACCACTCACTGGACCACAAGCCTCCTGCCCCAATGCACTTAGTTTTCTCCTTCTGAGGGCTGGGAAGCCCATCTGTTGCTGGTCTCCGGGCTCCCAAAGCCTGCGCTCCCCTCCTGGCTCTTCTTGGTCGTAGTGCCGCCCCCCCTCATGCTCTGAGGTTAGCTCTTTGCTCTCCTAGGTAGTGCTCCACTCACTTCGTTGGCCTGCTTTTTATTTGGGACAGGCTATCCGATCCTTTTGGTTTGCCATGAGCATCTAGTTTGCATAGTCCCATCCACATAAAGGTGACCTGCTGCAGAGCTTTAAGGGGAAAAACCCAGGGAAAAAGCCAGATGGGGTCCAGTGCTTTCCCATTTTTGAGACAAGCGGAAAGAAACAAATGAACGCTCTCATGGAAACAAGCCTGCGAGTAACTGGAAGCACAGCAGGGCAGTGGGAAGCTTTGAGCAAAGCAGGCAAAGAGGAGCTCTTACCCCCAAACCTTCCAAGCCCACAGAGGGGGCTTTTCAAAAGCATGTTTTACGGCACCCCACCCCCTTTCCCCCTGTCCCTTTGGTGGATACTGTGTTCTCCTTCACTAAGTGGTGCCTGTCCACCCTCTAGCTTATCACCACCCCTCTCCTTCCTTACCCTCTTGCCCCTGGACGCCAACCAAGTCCGTTTCTTTGGGTGTGATCATGTTTCCTTATTGTAACAGTCGTCTCATACAATAGTGGTCTTTTTGTAACTGACTCACTTCACTCAGCATAATGTCCCCGAACCCCTCCATGTCATGAGGTGTTTCACAATCTCATTATTCTAATAGTTCACTGTCGATCCATTGCGCCACTCGGGGCAGTTCAGTTGCTTCCATCTTCGGGTGGGTGTGAACCTGGATGTGCTCTATCTGAGGAGAGGGCTTGCTGGGTCATAGAGAATTTCGGTTTCCATTTCTTTGAAGAGGCCCCATACCACCTCCCACAGTGGTAGCACAGTTTTATACTTAGAACGGCAATGGATGAGTGTTCCAATCTCACCATGCCCTCCCCAGCATGCGGTGCTTTCTGTTTCTTTGAACATTGTTATCAGTGGCCGTGGAGGTGCTGTCTCACTGCTGTTTTGCTTTCCATCTCTCGAATACCTAGCAACGTCTTTGGAGAGCCACTTGTTCTTGTCTTCTGCCTAGTTTTAATAGGATGATTCCTCGGGGTTTTGTTGATGTGTCTTTGTTTGTTTTCAATCCCTCGTTTTCTTGTCCATGTGCTGCAGTTTCCTACAAACATTAAAGATTTGTCCCTTGTCTGTTCCGCCCCCACCCCAGTGTGTTGGTTCTCTCAGTGAAGTCTTTTACAATTTTTACATAGAAAGTTTTTATTCAATTCATACAGCTCTAGGAAAAAAAGGAAATGATATGCGCTCTCCTTGATAAGAATATATTTCACATATAAAAGCTGGTCGTCAGACATCAAGAACATAAAATCAAATCATTGTGAAGGAGGGGGAGTGCAGACTGGGGACCTAAGACCCATGTATAGGCAACTGGATATCCCCTTACAGAAGGGTCACAGGGAGGAGACGAGCCAGTCAGGGTACAGGGTAGCAACGAAGAAACATACAACTTTCCTCTCGTTCTTAAATGCTACCTCCCCCCCACTATCGTGATCTGAATGCTACTTTACAAATCTGGCTAGACCAGAGGATGTACATGGGTACAGATAGAAACTGGAAACAGGGAATCCAGGATGGATGATCCCTTCAGAACAAGTGCTGAGAATGGCAATACTGGGAGGGTGGACAGAGGGTGGAGTAGAAAGGTGGAACTGATTACAAGGATCTACATATTACCTGCTCTCTGGCAGACAGACAAGAGAAAAGTGGGTGAAGGGAGACATCGGTCAGTGTAAGACATGACAAAATAATAATAATTTATAAATTATCAAGGGTTCATGAGGGGAGAGGAGTGGGGAGGGAGGGGGGAAAATGAGGAGCTGATATCAAGGGCTCAAACAGAAAGCAAATGTTTTGAGAATGATGAGGGCAACAAATGTACAAAAGTGCTTGACACAATGGATAGATGGATGAATTGTAATAAGATTTGTATGAGCCCCCAATGAAGTGATTTTTTTTTAAAAAAAGAAAAGAAATAAAAGCTGATCATTTGATTTTAGGTAGCTTAATTCCCATCTATCACAATTTGAGGTCTTTTTATTTATGGTTTTCAAAGAAAATGGGAACTGGCTAGAGAGTCCCTGAGCATTCATCCTGATGAAGAACAGTGATAAGAGGCGAAGCTAAATAAGAGGGAGCACTGGAATCAGAGCAAAATACACACAACAAAGCGATACAGAGGGAGGGAGGAAGAAGGAAGGAAGAAATTGTCAGGTGCCATTGGGTCATAGCGACATTATATACAACTTGGGAAAAAAAAACAAATTAAAAAAAAACACTGCCCAGTCCTGCCCTGTCTTCTCCATTGCTCATACACTCAAGCCCATTGATGCAACCACTGGGTCCGCCCATCTCCTTGAGAGCCTTCCTCCTTGTCACTGTCCCTCCACTGTACCAAGCACAATGTCCTTCTCCAGGGCCTGCTCTCCCCTGATGACACAGCCACAGTATGGAAGACGAAGTTTGTCTCCCCATGCACACTTCGAAGGAAGATCCTGGCTGCGCTTCTTCCGAGACAGATGTTTGTTCTTTTGGCATCCACGGAACTTTTTGCAGTCATCACCAGCACCGCCATTCAAACCATAATTCAGACTGAGATGACTGAAATAAAACACTGGTATGAATGAATTTTTTTCAAAAAACAACATAAAATTGTACAAAGAAAACTGATGGTTTTATTTTTTTAATTACAATTTTTGTAATCTGATGATTTTATTTATTAATTTTTGAACCTAATGGTTTTTAAGCAAGATAGAGCCCTCGGAAACCCCAGAGAGAACTAGAAAATTTGAATAAACTAATAACCATCAAGAGAATGGAGAGGAATTGGAGATGAGGCGGTGATTTCCATAAAGATGATACCAGCTAGAGGTAATTTTCAAGCGGAGTCCCGTATAACCTTTAGAGAAGAGATCGTTCTATTACCATTTACACTATTGTGATGCACAGAAGTAGATGGAAAGCACCTGACTCATTTCATAAAGCCAACAATACGTATAATACCTAAGCCTATGAACGAGAATGAAAAGAAAGAACAAACACTATACACAGGGTTCACTTTTGAGTAAAATGCAAAAATCTAAATAAAGGCTAAACAAATAGACTCCAGCTAAAGAATAAGATATTGTGTCTGACCAAGTATGGCCTATTCCATAAAATATCCAGGAAATCAGTCCACAGAACTGTCCATCAGCAAATGGAAGGAGGATGCAGCAGGGCCTGGGGGCGGGGGTGGCAGTAAGGACTGACAAACAAAACAACATGGAAAACCTCTTGGAAAAGGCGAGTTGAGGTAGGACTCGAGCAGCAGGAGATGGCATTGTGAGTCAGCAGTTCGAAAACACCAGACACACCAAGGGAGAACGATGAGGCTTTCTCCTCCCGTAGAGAGTTGCAGTCTTGGAAACTCACAGGGGCATTCCGCCCTGTGCTATAGGGTTGCTATGAGTTGGAATCGACTCGATGGCAGTGAGTTTGGCGTTTTGATTTGGTCCTTGTTTTACTGTAGATCAACAAAAGGTCCTGGATTGGCCATGGGCCGGGGGCCACACTTGGATCAGAACTGGCCCAACCAAGACACTTAGGCGTTCTAAGGCTGCCGCTCCTGGGCTTTCTGGCCAGCTCCTTCCTTGAACATTTACCTTGCATCCATGTAACATGAAATCCTCGATAACCCGCCACCTTTCCAGCATTGCTTAGGACGCGGTCTATTGGTCCCGTTGTGCGGATAACATTGCGGTTCCGTTCTTACTGAAGGCTGTGCTCTTTGATTTTCTTTAGCACATGTTTCAAGTCCTCTGCATATCCCAGGTTGTTAATAAGCCTTCTCTCCAAAAAAACAATAATAAGCCTTCTCTCAATCCTGATGCCTCATTCTTCATCCAGTGCAGCTTCTTGGATTGAGCAAGGACACAGTGACTGCACCAATAGGTCTAGGTTGAAAGCGCTTGTGGAGATCTTGAAGGACAGGATTTTGTTCTGTTGAGCATAGGATTACTGCGTTGAATCCGACCCGACAGCACCTAATAGCCTGGTTCTGCTTGCCTCTCGGCGAACTACTTGCTTACGTATTATTTTCTTTGTTAGTGTGTCTTCCATCACATGAAATGGAGGCCATCGTATTTGGAAAACGATGAACGTTTTTAAGGATGATGTTATTTTCCTCCGCGGAAGCGCAAGAAAGCCTAGGGCACTTTAACCCAATTTCCAGGGACTGAAATGGTTCAAATCTGGGCCATGTCTCTTAGGGGACATGGTTACAGTCCTTTGGAAACAGATCGATTTCTGGCTTACACGTAGTCCTAACATCTGGGTTTCCAAACCCAACATCAGCAGTTTCCCCAGGTCCTTTGCTCGGTGCAACCTGACCATCAGTTTTTGACCCATCACTTCATGGGTCTGTCACAGCTCCGCTCACTTTCCTAAGTTCTCAGCGACCCCTCTGGAATCAGCAGGGGACCAGCTGGGATAAGCATTCTTAACTGCTGAGTTCATCTATCAGTTTCCTGCTTCTCGCATATCTGAACCCCATCAGTCTTTAGTGTCTGTTATCACTTGGAAGTTTGACATGCGTAGTTGCACTTGTCTACTTGGTCTCAGTTGGTGCTTTGGCTCAAATGCCTGTGTCATCCCTAAAAGGGTCCAGAACCCATATGTGCAGTAGTACGTTCAGCCTAGTCTTTCTTTGTAGTCTGTTCTTATTCGGGAAGCTCTCCTGAAACCTGTTCACTTTGGGCGACCCTGCTGGTATTTGAAATACCAGGGACCTAGCTTCCAGCATCACAGCCACACACAAGCCGTCACAGTATGAGAAATTCACAGACACATGCTAAGAAACTTTCTCAACAAGATGCAGAACTGTGCTGATCATCAAAGAAATGCAGATGAGTTATTACTACTTATCCATTAGATTGGTGTGCATATACATGCACACTGACCCCTCTTTCCCTGCAGAACTGCAGGCAATGCAAACTTCTGGCCAAACTATGGGGCATAGGAGCTCCCATGTATTGCTCGTGGAAACAGTGGTGGATGTAGGAATCCTAAAAACAAATTACAAAGAAGGAATAGAGTTGTGTTAGCCTGGGTTGATTAGAGAAACAAATCCAGAGACACTTATATTATGTATGTAAGAAAGTGCTTTAAATCAAAGGGCAACTGTATCTGGAGAAAACAACCCAGCCTAGTCCAGATCAAGTCCATAAGTCTGATATTAGCCCATAAGTCCAATATTAGTCCCTAGATCTCTCTTCAGACGCACGCAGCCACAGGCAATGATGCAGAATGCAGGAAGATCACAGGTCGGGTAGGTGCAAAGCAGGTCTGGCACAACTCTCCACCACATGGCTTGCTCAGGTCTCAGTGTGGCAGCACATGGCTTTCCAACAGGAAGGTGAAGGAGAGAGAGTGTGTCTCAGTTCCGGGGAAAAAGAGAGGAAGTTCCCAGAATTCTCTTAAGAAGGCCACCCCCACAAGGAGACATCATCAGGCTCTGACCCGATTGACAGGCTAGACTCCACGTCTACACCTATTTATCAAGTTGACATGAAAATAGGTAACTTCCACAAGACATCCACTTCAGAGGAATTAGCAGCTGAAAACCTATGGCTGGCATCAGAACATTGTCAGCTATGGGCAATGTCACAAATTGTCAATGATAGCACCAAAAGATGAGCTCTTAAAGTTGGATGGAATATGACTGTGGAAAAGCTACCTTCTCAAAGTATACTCATCCGTAATGACGTGGATGGAGTAAAGCCTGCGGGAGGAAAGCCTGCGGGGTCGTTTGCTAAAGAGCACGACTCAAAGTGAGGAGAAGCAGCTGCAAACAGCAGTTAATAACTGGAACCTGGAATGCATGAGGGACAAACCTAGGAGAACTGTAAGTCCTCCAAAAGATAAACACATAAAGATCGATATCATAGGTACTGGTGAGCTGAAATAGACTGGTACTGGCCATTTTGAATCAGAAAATCATATGGTTTACCATGCTGGGAGTGAAACAATCAAGAAGAATGACATTATTGTATTCATTATCAAAAAGAGCATTTCAAGATCTAGCTTGAAGTACAATGCTATGGCAGGGTAATACTTGTCCACATACAAGGAAATACAGTCAATTCAACTGTTATTCAAACTCATGCACCAACTACTACAGCTAATGATGCTGACACGGAAGAATTCTACCAATGCTTTCAGTCTGGAAGTGATGACCCATGTTCTCAAGATGAATTGATGATGATAGGTGATTCAGATGGAAAAGTTTAGAAATGAAGAGGAAAAAACAGTAGTTGGAAAATATAGCTTTGGTGATAGAAATGAGGGCGGAGATCATATGATAGACTTTTGCTAGACCAACAATTTCTTCGTCAGAAATACTTTTTTTCCCAAGATAAACAGCGACCAACACATCATGAACTTCTCTAGATGGAATACATAGAAATAAAATCGACCACATCTGTGGGAAATGACGATGGAGAAACTCAGTATTGGTAGCCAAATTGAGGCCACAGGCTGACTGTAGAACTGACCATCAATTGTTCCTATATCATATGTCAGGTCACATGGGAGCTGAGGAAAATAAAAGCAAATCTACAAGAGCCAAAATATGACCATAAATATAGCCTGCCTGAATATTTCATGAACATCTCATGAACAGAGTTGCTGCTTTAAACACTAATGACAGAAGTCCCCATGACATCAAGAACATCGTACATGAAGAACGCAAAAGGCCAGGGGCTCAAGTGGAAAGCAAATGTTTTGAGAATGACAAGGGAAACAAGTACACAGGAGTGCTTGACACAATGGATGGATGTGTGGATTGGGATAAGAGTTGTACGAGCCCCCAATACAATAATTTAATTTAAAAAAGAAAGCAAAAGGTCATCAAAAACACAGGAAAGACAGAAATGATCAAAGTGAATGTCAGAAGAGACCGAAGCTTGTTATTAATTGTAGTAGCGAAGGAAAATGGAGGAAATGATGAAGTCAAAGAGCTGAACAGATCATTTCAAAGGACAACTCAAGAAGACAAAGCAAAATATTAGAATGAAAGGTGGAAAGACATAGTGTTAAACAACCAAAAAGGAAGAACACACGCAGCATATTTTAATCAGAGAGAACTAAAGAAAAAAAATGTAAGCCTTGAGGGGCAATATTGACAGGTTCTTTGGACAAAATATTCCATGATGCAGGAAGCATCAAAAACACGATGGAAAGAACACAGAGTCATTGTCTCAAGGCGAGCTAGCTGACATTCAGCCATTTCCTGAAGGCAGCACATGAGCAAACACTGCTGGTATTGAAGGCAGACGTCCAGGCTGCACTGAAGGCCTTGGCCAAAAACGCAGGTCCAGGAATTGACAGACCCCACTGCAGTGTTTCAACAAGCCACACTCACTCATCGCTGTCAAGAAAACTGGAAGACAACCTACCTGGCCAATTGACTGGAAGAGTTCTGTTTTGGTCCCGAAAGAAGGGTTACCCAAAAGAATGCTCAAATAATAGAACAACATCATTGATATCACATTCGATTAAATTTTGTTAATACTACCCAGCAACAATCGCAGCAGTATATTGACATAGAGCTACAAGAAATTCAGACCAATTTCATAAGAGGACACCGAATGAGGAACATCAGGAATGAGGAATGTCACTGCTGTTGTTAGATGGATCCTGGTTGCAAGCAGAGACTACCAGAAAGATATTTACTTGAGAGTTATTGGCTATGCCAAGGCATTCATCTGTGTGGATCATAACAAACTATGGATAGCCTTGAGAAGAAAGGAACTCTCAGAACACCACATTGTGCTCATGCAGAACCTGTGCATGGATCAAGTGGCAGTTGTGCAAACAGAACACAGGACTACTGCGTGGTTTAGAATCAAGAAAGGTGTGTTAAAAAAAAAGAGAGGTGTGTGTCAGTATTGTATTTTCTCACCATATTTATTCAATCTGTATACTGAACAATCATCAACATAGGTGGATTATACGAAGCAGAACGGGGTATCAGGATAGGAGGAAAGCTTATTAGCAACCTGTAATACGCAGATGACACAACCTTGCTTACTGAAAGAGAGGAGGACTGGAAGCACTTGCTGATGAAGATCAAGAACTACAGCATTCAGTATGGATTACAACTCCATGTAAATAAAACACAAATCCTCACGACTGGACTAACAAATGACATCATGATCAGTGGAGAAAAGGTTGAAGTCATCAATGGTTTTGTCTTGCGTGGACACACAGTCAGTGCTCATGGAAGCAGCTGCCAAGAGATCAAAGGATGCGTTGCATTTGGGTTAATCTGCTGCACAGACCTCTTTCATGTGTTGAAAAGCAAGGGTGTTACTTTAAGGCCTATCGTGCACCTGACCCAAGCCACGGGATTTTCAACCACACCATGTGCATGTGATCGTTGGACACTGCATAAGAAAGATCAAAGAAGAATCAATGCATGTGAGTCTTGGTTCTAGGGAAGAAGATTTAAAGTGCCACGGACTGCTAGGAACCGCCACAACAACAAACAGCTCTGTCTTGGAAGAAGTCCAAGCAGAATGCTCCTTCGAATTGAAGACGATGAAATTAATTTTTTTCAGGTGCTTTGGACATGTTATCGGGAGAGGCAGTCCTAGGAAAAAGACCTTGCTTGGTGAAGTAGCAGCGAACAGGAGGAAGACCCTCCCCCAGATGAAGAGACACAGTGGCTGCAACACTGGGCGTCAGTGTGGGAACTCTGGGGCAGCTGGGGCAGGCCAGGCAGTTTGGGTTTGCTGTGAGTTGGAACCAGGTTGACAGCACCTAGCAACAACATTTGGGCGGGGATGGGGTGGGGTGGGGAAGGCAGGGTTCCTTCAGGAAATTCCCTGTTCCTATATTTTGCTCATGTTTTCTCCTTCTTAGAGTTCTCCTGTTTCAGAGTTCAGCCAGAAAAACAAAGTATTTCAGCAGAGAGAATTGAGAACAGAGAATCGGTTAAACCAGTTGAGAGAACACAGAAATAGGAACTCCGCCGTTAGAGCTGGAGCGACAGAGGGAAATGGCCGGCTATCAGAGTCTGGAAGCTCAACGGGGTCCTGCAGCCCTCCGAGTGGCTTCCGGTACTGCCGAAGTTTGAAGGAAAGTAACAAAAGACCTGAGACTCGGGCCTCAGAGTCTCATCTGACTGGTTTTGATGCTGCTGGGGTGACAGCGCCAGGACAGAAAGCCAATGGAGGGTCAGGGCCCGTGTCTCCTCCAATGCGCTTGCAGAGCCCCAGCCTCAGCAGAATGCAGAGAAGCATCATCTCACCCACTCCCACCTGCAGCTTGTCAGCATCAGAACAGAGCCTTTTTCATCCAGGGGAACATCTGCCAGCAACGCTGACGCCTTTATGTTTCTGCCTATCTTCTTAACGAGTTCTCACCTTCTTCCCAAAGAGGGAAGACAAAAAGTTCCATTAGTTTTTATAACCGACTCAATATGAGTAAGTGATTATTCTACGACCTAGAACTTATCACTAGGATATTCTATGACCCAGAGACTAAACACATCCTGATTACATTTCTATTTCTCCACGGCCATTTCCAAGCCTCCCCCCCCCGCACCCCATCTACTACCAAGTTAAATGTATGGTGGCTATGAGTCAGCATCAACTTGATGACAGCGAGGTAGCTTCATAACTGTACCTTTCAAGTCTTTGCCAGTGGGACCGATCTCAGCCAGTTTCGTAGGGAAGTGGTGTTGCTGGGACTTCAACTAACATGGAGATTTTACAAGCCACACAAGTTTCCAGTTGCCTTTTGTTTTACTTTCAGTGGCATTGTAAGCATCTCAGTGGGACTGCTCCCCCTCAGGGCTCTAGCATAGCTCCATGTATCTTGTCAGCAGCAATGTCTCCCAGGGATGGGGTGTGTGTCCGGCCTCCAGGGAGCTATTTATCTCCTCAGTGCCTCCAACTGAGGTCATCAAGCCACTACCTGATTAACAGGCTAGACTCCACCCCTTCACTCGTAATCCTCTCAAATTGACAACAGATTATGTAACTACCACATGGTATTTCCCTCAGTGTTAGTTCCCTCACTTTTTGATCATTCATTTCTTTCAAACAGACTGGAAGAGATCCATATTTGTACCTTTTTGAATCAAAGGTGAGCCACTGGAATGTGGAAATTATCTCTCAGTATCATTAACATCACATGGAAGAAAAATTCTGCTGAAGATATTTTAGAAATGGCTGCAGCCATATATGGACAGGGAACTGTCAAAGAGAACATGGAAAGAGGGCGATCATTACTGAGGCCAGATGGATCTTGACGGAAAACAGACAATACCAGAAAGATGTTTTATTGATTATGCAAAGGCGTTCAACTGTGTGAATCATGACAAATTATAGGTAAAATCTAAGAATTTCATGTATGAGCCCCCAATAAAATGATTTTTAAAATAATAATTCCATAACACTTGATTGCACTCATGTGGAACCTGTACATAGACCCAACATACAGTTGTTTGAAGAGAACAGGGGGAAATCGCATGCTTAAGATTGAATACAGTAGGAGGGGGGGAGTGGAGAGGGAGGGGGGAAATGAGCAGCAGATATTAAGGGCTCAAGTAGAAGGCAAATGTTTTGAGAACAATGATGGCAACAAATGTACATGTGTTTTTGACACAATGGATGCATGTATGGATTGTGATAATTGTACGAGCCCCCAATAAAATGATTTTTTTAAAAGATTGAATAAAGTATGTGTCAGAGTTATATCCCTTCATTGAACTTCGTTAACTTGTGTCCTGGTAAAATAATCTGAGAAGATGAACCATATGAAGCAGAAACAACATCAGGATTTGGATGAATTCATTTAACAACCGGCAATATGCAGGTGACCCAACCTTGCTGGCCTAAAATGAAGATTTGAAGTATGACCAGGTTGAGATAAAAGAATACTGACTCAATATAAAGAAAACAACTGAACCAGAAGCAACATCATGAATTTCTCAAGGATTTAATTTTAGTTGGTTCCACAATCAATGCCCATGGATGTAGCAGTCAAGAAATTAAATGATGTAATGTTGCATTAGGCAAATACTCTGAACTCTTTTCAGTGGTTGTCAACTTTCCTAATGCCATGACGCTTTCATACAGTTCCTCATGTTGTGGTGACCCCCCCCAACCATAAAATTAGTTTCGTTGCCACTTCATAACTGTCATTTTGCTACTATTATTAATCGATCGACCCCTGTGAAAGGGTCATTTGACCCCTAAAGGGGTCGCAACCCACAGGTTGAGAACCACTGCTTTAAACTCTTAAAACCAAAGATGTGACTGAATACTAAGATGTGCTTAAAGCAAGCCACGCTCTTTTGTATGTTTGCTTGTTTTTGCAGTTTTATTGAGATCTAATTCACATATCATACAATTCAGCAATTCAGTCGTATTAAAAAGAGTTGTACAATCAATTTTAGAAACCACGGTCAGTGGCGATGCTGGGAGAGTGGAGGGTGAGTGGGTTGGAAAGAGGGAACCGATTACAGGGATCTTCATGTGACCTCCTCCCTGGGGGACAGACAACAGCAAAGGGGGTTAAGGGAGATGCTGGACAGGGCAAGATATGACAAAATAATAATTTATAAATTATCAAGGGCTCATGAGGGAGGGGCCAGCTGGGAGGGAGGGGAAAAAAAGAGGACCCGATGCCAAGGGCTTAAGAGGAGAGCAAATGCTTTGAAAATGATGAGGACAATGAATGTATAGATGTGCTTTACACAACTGATGGATGTATGGATTGTGATAAGAGTTGTATGAGCCCCTAAGAAAACGTTTTAAAAAAAGAATTAGGGAAGAAAAGAAAAGAAACAAAAAGAAACCACGGTCTTTTCAATCCCTTCATATGCACGCAAGCTGTGTAATGAAAAAGAAAGCTCAAAGAAGAACGGACTCTTCTGAATCGTGTTGATGAAGGAAATGAACGACACCATGGGGTGATCTTACCAATTAGCCAGAAGAACAAACAACTCTGTCTTGAAAGCAGGACAGCCAGAATGCTCCTTAGAATAAAGGCCAATGGGACATCATCTTGCTTACTTTGGACACATCATCAGGAGGGAACAATCACTGTAGAAGGACATCATGCTTGGTAAAATGGAGAGTCAGCAAAAAACAAACTCCAACAAAGGAAGAGCCTCCGTGGGGTGGATGGACACAGCAGCTGCCTCAACGAGCTGAAACATGGCAAGGAGTGGGTAGACGGCACAGGACTTTGAACGAACTGGATGACATTAACATTAACAACTTGCATAACATAAAAGGTGTCATTTTGGGAACCGGACAGGACTGTCCTCTATCACCGCTCTTATTTAATACAGTCCTGGAAAATCTTAGTCAGAGCTAGTAGACATCCAAAAGAAATAGAAGACATCCAGATCGGCAAAGAAGTACAATTTTGTTTGCAGGCAATATGACTTTATAATATAGAAAACCCCAAAGTAAGAAAATGGCTGGAACTAATTTTAAAAATTGGCAGCATGGACAGCTACAAGATCAACATACAAGAAAATCAATAAGGAAGAGAATTCTGAAAAGGAGATTTTTAAAAATACCATTTATACCACCAGCTGAAGTACTTTGGAATAAACCTAACCAGAGAAATAAAAAGCTTCGCAAGATGAAAGCTACAAAACACTACTAAAAGAAACCAAAATGGAAGTGTTCCATATTCATAGATAGTGAAAGTGTCAGTATTTCCACAAGTGATCTAACAATATAACTGAATTCCAATGAAAATCCCAGCATTATTCTCGAAAGAAATGGAAAAACCAATTACCAAATGTTTATGGAAAGGAAAGGAACCCAGGATCAGCAAAACAGTAAACTAAAAATACAAAACATCGGAGGCCTCTCGCTCCCTGATCTCAAACCGATTACACAGCCAAAGTCGTCATCACAGCTTGGTATTGGTACCATGACAGGGATACAGACCAAAGGATCAGGATCGAGTGCCCAGAAATAAAACCAAGCACCTACATGAATAATAAAATTTAAAATGGATACAAGACATAGGAAATTCACCAAAGATGATACCAAAATTATTTTACAAAAGGCTTAAGCACATTAAATGGGAAAGAACAAATGATGCTTGAAAAATGGTATCATCGTCTGCACATCCTGTGGGAAATAGAAAGGTTATTCCCCAGGTTGACCTCCCATTGTATATTGCCAAACTTAATGTGCTGCTTGCTAATACATGGTCATTGACCATATCAGCCATGGAGAGCAATCGGACCCTATAGTCTGTCTCACACTAAGTAGGGCCGCCTCCCTGCTGATAGGGATAGTGGATTGTTCCCCTGAAGGGGAGCCCAAAGACAAGGTGAAGCCAACTCAGGGAGGACCAAGGTTAGGCTGCCATCTTGAATCTAGGATCCGCCCATATGGTCATAGGTACGCCCCCAGTGCCTCCCCTTCCTATTGCCTGCACACCCCATAGCTCACCCTAGCTCCTGTTGCACCTGTGCCTATTGTACAAGTCCTTCGTGTTACACATGTGGTTATCTGTACCAGTAATTAGGGGGGCTTGCATGCCCATTAAGGGTATATAAGCTTTGGTTAGAAATGTATTCGCTCTCTCTGCGCAGACCTGGCTGCTGAGATCATGGCTCTCTGGGAAGAGAGCAACTGCATGCCTTTTCCTGTCCGATGTCTCTTTAATTTTACCCCTCAGTTACACAACCGCCCCTTGGACCCATTTGATTGTGGGGGCCAGAACCCTAGAACACCCTATATAAAAACAAGCTCAAGATGGATTGAAGACTTAAATATAAGCCCTAGAACTATAAGGATCATCAATGAAAAACTAGGGACAAACTTAAGGATCCCAATAAAAACCATAAACCCACTGCCAAATATAATGAAATCCACTCACACTGCAGAAGACAAAATACAGGGATGGGACCTTGAACAAGCAACATTTATGTACATCAAATGACTTCATCAGAAGAGGGGGGGGGGAAAGAAACGATTGAAAACTTACTGAAAGCTGCAACATCTCAAAGAGAAAACCATGAATAATCCAATTAACAATGTGCAGAAGACATGACTAGACAATTCACCAAAGATGATATCAAAATGACTAACATATGAAGAAGTGCTTGAGATCACTAGATATAAGAGAAATGCAAATTAAACAATGATGAGCTACCACCTTACCCCAGCACTGACGAAAAAACACACACAAACATTAATGGTAAAAAGAAAACACAACAAAAAAAACCCAGAAAATAAAACTGTGGAAAGGGTGTGGAGAGGAGGCCTTATACACTACCAGTGGGATTACAGAATTGTACGAGGGGTGTGGTAGTTATACAATCGCTTGTCAATTTGAGAGGATTGAGAGTGAAGGGGTGGAGTCTAGCCTGTCAATCAGGTCATAACCAATGAGGCCCCGGTGTGGGCATGACCTTCTCTGGGCTCACTCCCTGCGAGACATCCCTGTAGAGAAGACACATGGAGAGAGGCAGATGGAGCCAGACCTCTGGAGCTGAAGAAGCCATGTGGAGACCCCTGCCAGTGCTTAGGATGCCTACAACGCCACTGGATCCACAAGACGTCCCACCCACCGGGCTGTGATTTTCCTGCATTCAGCGTCATTGCTTGTGTTGCGTGAGTCTGAAGAGGACTTTATAGATTGGTATTGGACATATGGGCTATTACGGACTTATGGACTTGATGTGGACTGGGCTGGGATGTTTTCTCAATATGCAATTGCTCTTTATATAAAGCTCTTTCTTACACACATATGTGTCTCTATGAATTTATTTCTCTAGTCTACCCAGACTAACACGAGGGGGTACCCCCAACTATGTATTTAATTTCTTTTTTACAAAACAACCTTATCACCTTCAAAGTACTCTTCTTTATTCTTATACATTTGTCAAATCTACGATTCCATTCTTGGAAACATTTTTCTTTGGAAACCTTTTTCAAACTCATTCATTTGGATGGCAAAATCAATTAATCTCATAAAGACCATTATTATAAAAGAATAAATTATTATTTGCAGGAGACCACGATTATAAAAGAAACAAAGAGAAATGGTCTTCACAGCAAAACAAGTGGACTTTGACGGTTACAGGGAGGCTGGGGTGAGGGGAGGATTAAAGTAAATAAATAAGCAAGAGACACAACAGAGACACATGGATAGAGACATACACAGATACAAACATAGGAAAAAGAAAATAAACTGAACTTCAAGTAGCATTGATTGTATTGATACTTATTTGAACTCTCATACAGTAAAATCTATCAAGACCTTAGACCAGGCGTCCTCAAACTACGGCCCGCGGGCCACATGCGGCCCGCCGAGGACATTTATCCTGCCCGCCGGGTGTTTTTGCCCCATTTGCTTTTTACTTCAAAATAAGATATGGGTAGTGTGCATAGGAATTTGTTCATAGTTTTTGTTTAAACTATAGTCCGGCCCTCCAATGGTTCCGAGGGACAGTGAACTGACCCCCTGTTTACAAAGTTTGAGGACCCCTGCCTTAGATCCACAGTCTTCTGTTAGTAATTTAATTCAGTTCATCATATTAAGAATATATGCCTCACCTCCAAATGTGCAGTTTTAACCATTTTTAGTGTCCAACTCAGTGGCGTTTCTGAAATGCTTTGCGACCGTGTATTTCTGAAACGGCAGCTGTGAAGCATTGGTGCTGCGCATCTGTTTGGGGCTGTCTTCACAGCAGTGCAATTATGGGGCCATGTACAGTCACACCTCTTGAGAAGCCATCACACTGTTCCCCACAGTGGCTGCACCATTTGACATTCCTACCAGCAACGGACAGGTTCCAGTTTCTCCATATCCTCCTCAACACATTCTGATTTCCATTTTGTTGAAAATAGCCATCCTAGTGGGAATGAAGTGGTAACTCATTGTGTCTCTGATTTGTACTTCCCTAAAGAATGTTGCTCGCTGAAAGCGAGTAGGAATTGGAGCATTTGTTGATGAAGATCAAGGACTGCAATCTTCAATATGGACTACAAATTAATGTAAAGAAAACAAATATCCTCACAACTGGACCAATAGACAACAGCATGATAAGTCGAGCAAATATTGAAGTTATCAAGGATTTCATTTTGCATGTATCTACACACAATCAATGTTCATGGACGCAGCAGTCAAGAGATCAAAGAACACAGTGCATTGGGGAAATCTGCTGCACAGACCTCTTTGAAGTGCTGAAAAGCAAAGATGCTACTTTGAGTACTACAGTGTGCCTGACCCAGGCCATGTTATTTTTCATCTCCTCAAATGCACGTGCAAATTGGGCATTGCATAAGGCTGATCAAAGAACAACCAGTACATTTGAATTATAGAGCTGGCAACGAATATTGCAAGTACCATGGACTGGCAGAAGGACAACCAAATCTGTCTTGGAAGTACAACCAGAATGCTCCTTAGAAGCAAGGATGGTCTCACAGTGTAGTGGTTACTTTGTCAATTTGATGGTACCTGTCTGGAGGTAAGGGTGGAGACCAACCTGTCAGTCAGACGATAGCCTGCTGTCTTGGAGGTGTGGCCTTTGAATAAGAGAGACAGAGGATTTGTCACTTGCCCTTTGCCTCTTGCTTGGATTCTGTGTCTACCTCTAGGGGTGGCCCCACGTGGGAGCTGTCAGCAGTCTGATTTACGGACCTTAAATCTACACAGCTCTGCATCCGCTGGCTTGCGATCACCATGCTTCACCTCTCTGCTTCATCTGCCTGCAGCTACATGTGTCTGAAAGGGTTTCGGTTAGCATCGGATCCATGGATTTGAGTGGGCCTGGGCTGAGCTGCCTTCCTGATATAAAGTGCTTTCTTATACATGTTTCCGTGACAGTGGCTTTATTTCTCTAGATAACCCAGCCTGACACACATGTATTTTGAACGTGTTATCAAGAGGGACCAGTCCCTGGAGAAGGCCATCCTGCTTGGTTAGGGTGATGGGTATTGAAAAAGAGGAAGGCCCTCAACAAGACGGACTGGCACAGTGGCTGTCACAATGGGCAGGACCACGCAAGGTTTCCTTAGGTTGGAACCTACTTAATGGCACCTAACAATGACAGTGAATGATGGTGTTGAGCATCTTTTCATGTGCTTGTTGGCTATCTCTCTGCGTGCCACTGTCCCCAGGGCCTGAGCCCCAGGGTTGTGGGAACCGTAGCCTGCCAGTACCTATAGATCAGGCAGCTGGGCAGGCAGACACAGGTGGCCGAGGGTCAGGCTTGTCCACTCCCGCTACGGCTGGAATGGGGCTTCAGGCGGCAGGAAGGTCCCCACAGCCATTCTGGAGGGCCACTTAGCCAGGGACACACTGAGGAAAGCCGCAAGGAAAAGACGGACACTGGCCACTGGTTTTGTTTGCAGGTTTTTATCTGCCACTTAGAATTCTGATATTTATGTACATATATATATATAGACTTCTGGTTTTTGTAGAGGCTCATGGACAGACCAAGCAAAGACGGCGCGGGGGCGGGAAGGGGGAGCTGTCTGGTGTTTTTGTTTGTTTTTCTTTTTCCTGGGGGTGGGATCATCAAAGCTATTACTATAAAACCTAGAAACCACCTAGAGACTGCAACATCTGCCTAACACACTAGTGGGGAAAGGGCACGGGGACGAACTGTCCAAGTCACAATGTATGTACATTCCCAAGGTGGGGACAGGGGAGGCTGAAGAACAGGACTGTTCAGACGACTGGGATGTGGGGGGGGGGGCGGAAACAGGCAAGGGAGCATGAGGGTACTGGCGGCTGGGAGAGGCCCGGGGCGTGGGCAGGAGAGGCAATGGCCCACCCCTCACCCGGCAGTGACACAGGCCACAGGGATGTTGCGTGGTGGGACCAAAGGCAGCATGTGTGAGGTGCACCTGAAAGCCAGCCGTTGGGGAGGGGCAGAAGTGGGGGCTGCAGTATTTGGGGTGGGGTCGCTGGGCTCTTTCAGTGGCCTCCCCACCACCATGGCCAGTTCACCCCGCTACTATCTCAGTTAGAGCTGATGGGGGGACAGGGCGATGCTTCTGCCCCAGCCCCACAGGCTGGCCAGGAAGAGGCTGGGGAGGGGGCCGGGGTGGGGTGGTGGAGGAAAGCAGACAGGCGAGACCCATGCCAGGTCTGTCTCCAGTGAGAGCAGCACAGGGACAGTATCCTAGTTCCTTTCCATCCCCCAACTCAGGGCCTCTCTCTGTGCTGACAGCCTGAGCAGAGAGCGCTTCTGGGAGGATGCAGCTGGGTTTTGGCAATAAACTGGGGAAAGTGGTTGGAGAGGGAGCTGGAGGCAGTGAGCACTCCTCTCCTGCCCCCAAATTCCAGCCCCAGCAGCCCAGGGCCGGAGGGCAGGACTGGGGCACAGTGAGCAGGGGCATCTTGGCCTGGGAAGGCCCTGCAGCCCGGGCCTGGGTAGAGCCCTGCCTGGTGTGCCTGGTGTGGCCCCACTACTCCAGGGTCACGGCGGGGTTGACGGGGGAGGTGGCCCCTGAGCTGTCATTGCCACCTGCTGCCTCCTTCTCTTTCTTGCCACTGTACTGGCCGATGAAGGAGCCATCCTCGTTGAACTGGACGTCCACGCTGCCCCCATAATCGGCCAGGCTGTCGTCACTCCCCAGGGGTTTAATGTCCCCATTGAGGGATGGCTGGCTGCTGCCAAAGGCCTTCTCCTCGTTGTCACTGCAGGGGGGTAGGGCAGGAGGGCTGTGTTTGCTGGAAGGCAGACCCTGGGGGGACTGTGAGGGAGCAAGTGGGTGCTGGGGGATGAAGAAGAGAGGGTCCCTGATACTGGGGTATCAGAGGAATGGGGCCTGTCACCAGGACCCCTGCTTACCTCTCCAGGGACCTGAAGTCACCCGCAGCGCAGGAGAAAGAGAGACAGGATCAGAGGGGAAGGGTGGAGAGGGCTGGTCCTGTACCTGCCCTGCGCTTACCTGTACTCGCCAAAGGTCTCATCTTTCATTGGCCGGGCCTCTGAGTCCACCTGGGTATCCTCCTTATCCTTCACTGGAGACACACAGGGGAGAAGGGCCTGCTTCCTCCCCTGCCCCGGCCTGTCCCTGCCCTCCGGCCCCGGCCCCCGCCCTGGGGCCGGGGCCGGGGGTCCGCTCTGCTCTGAGCACCCCAGTTCCCCTCTAGCTTTGCAGTGCTGCCCCCACCTGTCCCCAAGCAGCCCACAGTCCTGGTGTGCAGAAAGGTCGGCGGGCGAGGTGGCCCGCTGTTCCCCCAAGCTCTGGCGCCCTCGCCCCGCGCCCAGCACTCCTGGGCCCGCTGGGGCCGCCTGGACCCGGGGCTTGGGGGTCACCTGAGTACTTGCCACCCTTGCTGCGTCTGATGAAGCAGAGGAGAAGGAGAATGAGGAGCAGGAGGATAGTGGCGCTGACAAAGCCGATGAACCAGCCCTCGGTGGCAAAGCCAGCGGGAGGCAGCCTGACCCGTCCTGCAGCAGACAGACAGCCCTAGAGCCCCGCCCAGTGCACAGCCCAAGCCTCCACACACCCAGGCGCAGGCTCACCAGTCCCATTGGTCTTGATGGTCATGCGGTAGAGCAGCCCCTCATCCTTCAGCAGGTGGATCTCGTAGTCCGTGCCTGGCTGCAGGTTCCACTGTGTGTAGGAGCTCTGGTTGTAGCTGACATAGTGCACGGGGAGGGCTGGGCCCACCTTCTCCTCTGCAGGGGCAGGAGAGAGGGGTAAGCGTCACCACCTGGTGGCGCCCCTCTGGGCTCCGTGCCCCCCACTCCCCCCTACTCCCCACCCAGTCTCCGGGCCCCTCACCGCCCATGGTCTTGAAGCGGATGTGGAAACCGAAGTTGCACTGGCCCTCCTTGGGGACCCAGGAGACAATGCTGTAGTTCTCGCCAGTGGTGGTCCAGATGTGGCCGAAATTCGATCTCTCTGAGGTGAGCGAGTGGAGGGCATGAGCGACAAGGTCACCTCAGCACCCTGCCCCCCCCCAGGTCCCTGGCTCACCCAACAGGGCCATGGTGCCCCCTTCCTGTGCAATGGCATCGCCCGCGCCCATCTTGGTGGTGGCCTGCAGCCGGAAGTGGTATCGCCGGCGGGGGGTAAGGTTGGTCAGGTTGTGTGCTCGCAACTCTGGGTCCTTAAGCTCGAAAGACAGTTCCTCCTGGCTGCCACTGTCCACTGGGTGGGGGCGGGGGCAGGAGGGCATCAGGAGGCCGTGTGCTGAGCCTGGGCTGCCCACCCGCCTGGCCAGCCACGTACCTGGGTGGTAGGACAGCAGGTAGCCGGTCAGCACTCCATTGTGACTGAGCGGGGGCTTCCAGCGCAGCTGTAGGCTGGTGTCTGACTGGCACTCCAGGTGCAGTGCCTCCGGTGGGCCAGGCACTGTGGACACAGACAGGAGCCGGCAGGGCCTCGAAGGGCAGCCCTAGGGGAAGCGTGCCGGGGTGCGGGGTGGGGCTCACCTCCCTCTGGGGTGCTGAAGGTGGTCTCACCGGCAGGCCCTGAGCCCCGCCCATTGAAGGCCCGCACTTCGAGGTGGTAGGAGGTGTACGGATGCAGGCCGCTGAGGGTGACATTGGTGGCATTGGCAGGGACCGTCACGTGGCCTCTGTGTGGATACTTCTGGGTGCTCTCCCACCAGTATGTCACCTGGGGCAGAAGACAACCCAGACCCTGTCACTCTCTGGGGCCAAATCCCTGGCTCCTTGCCCACATTGACTGCGACTCTTACGTTGTATCCGCGGAGATGGCCCTTGACCTGGGCTGGCTCCACAGGCTGCCACAGGATCTGCACAGTGCTGGAGTTGATGATGGTGACTTCGTCATTTAGCTGGGGACTGGCCTGGGGAACTGGGAACAGCCAGTCGTTGGCGGCCCTCGCCTGTGGCCCACCCACAGTTCCCCACTGGAGGTGGGTTTGGTGCTATGTGAAGAGGGTCTTTCCCTTCTGACTGCAAGGGGGAGACCAGGCCATCTGCCACCCCGGACCGAGGTGAAGCACTTGGAAAGTTCTGGACTCAAGGAAACTACAGTGGCATGCCAACTAGAGGCCAAGCCTGACCCTGAGTGTGCCCCGTGCCAGGTGGCCTTCCCTGACCTCACCAGAGGTTTGTATGAAAAGACCCGGATTCACTGGAGGGCACAAGGGGGCTGGGGGGCAAGGATCGCCCAAACTCACAGTCCTCGCCTGAGTAGCCAACGGTGATGCGGGGCTCAGGGCCCTTGCCCTGGCTGTTGACGGCTTGCACTTTGATGTCATAGGGCACAAAGGTGGAGGTGTTGGTCACCACCAGGAGGGGCTCGCTCACGATCTTCTCCTGCCAGGCCATGCCCTGAGCCCCCTGAGGGCGCCACTGTACGCGGTACTGGACGTGAGGGGCGTTCCAGTCGACCCACTTCAGTGGCTGCAGGGCAAGCAGAGGAGCAGCAGGTGGTCAACAGCACTGGTCTCCAGGCTAGGGTCACCTGGGACCTGCTGCAGCCTTGCCTGGCCCCGCCCACTGGCCACTCTCACCTTCCACGTGATGACCATGTTGTTGGTCTCGTTCCCTTCCCCCCTCACATCCAGTGGGTTCTTCTCCGGGGCTGCAAAGCAACATTTCTGCCCGTCACACCCTGGGCGGTGATAGCTGGAGGCCCCCCTGGGAGAGGAGACATCCCCACAGCCCACCCTTGGGCTTCTTCTGGGCTCTGGCCTGCTGACCCTCCTCAGCATGGACTTACCTGCTTCAGGTGTTACCACAGTCTCGGAGGTTGGGCTGGGCTCCCCGGGGCCATATTTGTTAATGGCAGTGACCCTGAAGGTATAGTGGACGTAGGGCGACAGCTTGAGAGTGGCTGAGGTCTGGTTCCCAGGCACCTTGCCCAGCGTGAACCATCTCTCCGGCTCCATTTTGTTGTCTTCAAATTCAATGTCATACTCTGCCAAGAAGCACAGAGCGAGGGTGCCATCATGGAGGGCATGTGGTACAGGGAGGGGCCTAGGCGGAGAGGCCCCCTGCGGCAGCTGCTTACTCTCAATAGGGGCGTTGTGGTCCTCGGCGGGGCTCCAAGACAGGCGCACCTGGTTCTGCATCAACAGGTGGTGGTCGGACAGCTCCAGCTGAGGCACCGGCCCCGGACTCCCTGAAGGCCAGGCGAGTGAGTCTCCTCCCTGCTCAGCCTCTGGCTTAGGGGCCAGCCTTGCACCCTCCCCACCTCCCAGCCTGTGTCCCCCTAACCCTCAGGACTCACCTACCACCAGTAGTTGGGCGCTCCTCTCCACCATGTCCAGCTCGGTGCTGGCCACACAGCTGTAATTGCCCTGGTCGCTGTAGTCCAGGCTGTTGATGACTAAGCTGCTACTATCAGTGAAGTACCTGGGCCGGCAGGACTCACGTTACCCTGTTGCCTAGGTCTGCCCGCTTCCCCATTCTGCCCCCTTCACCGCCACCCTGGGCCCGCACTTGTCACTGTCTCCAAGGTCCTGGAGGTGGTGGCCATCCCTGCGCCATATGAGGCTATGCTTCAAGGACGGGTCGAAGGAGGCCTGGCACGTGAAGTTCACCCAGGAGCCCTTCTTCTCCACGGCACTTCGGGGCTCCTTCGTGATCCGAGTGGCATCTGAGGGCAACCACAGGCAGGCTGACGATGGAGGGCTCTCTGAGACCCTGGCCGGCCCTCCCCGGGGCGTGGCCAGCCCCTCACCAAAGGGCACTGTCTGACCTTTGACCTGCAGGTTAGCCACAATGGTGACATTGTTTTGGTCGTTGATGGCTTGGCAGAAGTAGTGCGCCGTGTCATTAGCCTGGAGGTCCCGGATGCGCAGGGTCCCGTTGGTGTAGGGGAAGAAGCGCTCATCCTGGAGAACTGTCGTCCCACCTTTGTCCAGCCTAGCGGAAGCAGCAGGGCCAGCTCAGGGCTCCCGAGTGGCCCCTTGCACCCCCCCCCCGCCCCAGGGACCCAGGAACTCACCACTGGACGCTGGGCACTGGGGCTCCAAACGCCTTGCACAGGAGGTAGGCTGTGCTGCCCTCCACAGCCAGGTACGTCTGGTTGTCTGGAGTGAGGATCTGGGCGGGCAACTCTGCAGAGGGAGTCCAGGAGGCAGGCAGGGCCCACATGTGGGCTCAGGGCCACTGGTGGCCAGGACTCGAGAGGCGCAGGGGCAAGCTATCCTCTGCCCACCGCCCCCCCCCCCCCCAGGGCTGGGCTTCCTCTCTGTGAAATGGGGACAAGAGCACCTGGTGCAGGCCCCAGTCCAGGCACTCACGGACAACATAGATGTAGGCATTGGCCAGCAGGAGCCCGTGTCTGTTGCGAGCTTCACACTGGGTCACCATGGTGTCGCTGGGCTGCACGTTGCTCAGGACCAAGGCATTTCCTTGTTGAGTCCAGTACTTCTGGTCCTCGCTCAGCTCTGTGGCCACGGTGGGGTGAGGCACAGGCCAGGCAAAACCTTGAGTGGCTTGGCAGCCCTTCCTCCCCTTCTTCTTCCTCTCCCCACAGTCCCTAGGGCTCAATCACCTCTGGCTGCTGACTGTGTGCCCTGTCCACCCCCTACTCACCCTTTAAGGGGATCCCATTGATTCTCCAGGTGACTTCGGGCTGGGGCCGTCCCTGAGCCTGGCAGTTCAGGCGTACATTCTCTCCTGGCCCATACAGGTGGCTCTGGGGCATGTGTAACCAGTATGGAGCAGCTGGAGGAAAGGACACAAGGCCTGAGCACCCAGCCTGCTCTCGCCCACCGCCTTCCCGCGAATGACCTCCTCAGGGGTTCTCCGGGCACCCAAGGCATCTGTACCTTCCACGGTGACATAGTAGGCATGCCGGGCAGTGCCCAGAGGGTTCTCAGCCAGGCAGTGGTACTCGCCATCGTCTTCCTCACCCACTCTCACCAGATGCAGCGTCTTGTTGTGGTTCTGGTAGGTCACGCGGTCAGCCGGCAGGGGGCCACTTAGACGGAGCCACTTGATGGTAGGTGTGGGGCTGTCCAGGGAAGAAAGCAGAGGGTCACCCAGCCACGTGGCAGAGCTCCGTCCACCCACACGCCCCGCAGGGAGCCCCGACTCACTAGCCCTCAGCAATGCACTCCAGGACCAAAGCTTGTCCCTGCAAGGCCACCAGGTGGCTGCTGGCGTTGGTGGGGAATAGCAGGCGCGGTTTCCTGTCAATCATGCTGTTGGCTGGAAGGAGACAGGGGGCATGACCCCTGGGACCTTGGTCCCTTCCTCTGGAAAAGGGATGATCCCCACTCTGCTCTTGCTGCCTAGCAGGATCTGGCCAGGGGTGTGGGGTGGGGTGGGGGGAAACTGTCAGGGAGATGGGGTGCAGCTGGGGGGTGGGGGTGTCCAAGCCTTTGGGACTCACTGGCCTTGACCCTGAGGTCAATGGGTTCCTTCTGGATGATGGTGCGGGCCCCCAGGAAGTGAGCGTGACAGATGTAGTCCGAGTGGATGTCTTCTGTGCGCACGTTGGCGAAGTAGAGGTTCCCATTCTGACCCATGGTCACCCGCTCGTCCTGTTTGATGTGTAGGATGTCTGCAGGGGAGCGGAGCACTGGTCAGGGCCAGCCCCAGAGAAGCGAGCCCACCCTCGCCCAGCCCACTGCCTGACAATGCCACTCACTGCTGTTCATCCAGTAGATGCGAGGGGGCTCGGCGCTGGGGGGTGGGTGGCAAGGCAGCACCAACGGCTCGCCCTCCTCTACCTCCACTGGCTTCACAGTCTCCTTGGGCCACTTGGGAGCACCTGGAAGGGGCAGAGAGGATAGCACCATGGGTCCAGACAGTGCAGGGTGTGAGAGAGGAGGAAGAGCTCGTATGGGGGTGAGGGGGGTAGGGCTAAAGGGCACTTGGGACACCCACTGTGAGAGGACATCCATGTGGAGGTGGAGACCCTCCCTGAGGCACAAGGCTGGCTGGACGGGAGGGGTTAACCCTCTGCCCCTCTGCAAGCCGACTGATGGCTCTCCTCGCATCCACCCCAAGGACGGGGACAGAGACTAAAGGGGCGGGGGCTGGTGTGCAGTGGTGGGGGAGGGGAACCTGAAAGGATGCAAGAGTCATAGACCCTTCCATCATCCTGACACAGAAACCACGGCAACGGTTCCCAAGGTAACTAGAGGGGTAGAGAGAGGGGGAAGCTGGAGATTCAGTGAAGAGGGGACCTCTGGGAAAGGGTGACAGGAATCAATGCAGACAGAGGGGGGACAGAGGAAGGATGGATGTGTGGTGAGGAAAGCGGGGTACCAGGGGGAGCAGAGGGAAGAAGGGAGACTAACGGAGGGGGAGGAGGTCACCCACAAGGCGGGGAGAGTAATAGGGAGGCAGAGGTAGGCAGGGCAGAGCTGGGATAAGGCACAGCTCCCTCAGCTCTGGGCAGGGTGCTGAGATGGAACAGGGCCTACCACAAAGATGGGAGAGAGGGGGAGGGCAGGTGGAAACGGCACCCACAAAGACAGCGGCAGGAGCCAGGGACGGCCAGGATCCCACTTAAGTTCTTAGGCTTGCTGAGAGGACTCTGTCCAGCACCCCTCCTGCCCTCGCCTGCAGCCTCTGCAGAGGTACACACCCTCTGCCACCAGCTGGATCTCGTGGGACATGGCGGTTCCCAGCTTGTTGCTGGCAAAGCAGCGGTAGGTTCCCTGGAACCTCTGGGCGAAATGGCTGTTATTGCCCGTGAGGGTGAAGGAACCCGAGTGTGCTGCCTGGTGCACAGTCACGCCCAGCTGCTCCTTGGGCTGGAAGTGGATGCCGTCCCGTGTCCAGCGGAACCTGTGGGCAGACAAGGGCTGGAGGCCAGGAGGCCTGGAACACGGCGGGTGGAGGTGGGGCGGGGGGAGCCGGTCACTCACTTCACTTCGGGCTTGCCACTGGCTTCGCACTTGAGGATGATGTCATCCGTGGGAAAGACGACCAGGCGCCGTGGTGACTGCTCCGTGATGACTGGCGGCTCCATGACTGCGGTGGGACTTGGGCCAGTAAGGGGCCGGGCAAGCACCACGGCTTGGCCCAGTCCCCAGTGGCAGTGACAAGGGCCAGAGCCATCGTGGGTGGAACAAGAGGGAGGAAGGGAACTCAGGACAGCCAGGTGGGCAGAGCAGGAAGATCTGGGTGGGGCAAGGGCATGCATGCCGAGGGGGACGCTCCCAAGCCCGCCTTGACTCACCATGCTGTCCCTCATCTGGGGAGTCCCGGCAGCAGTAGGCAGAGGAGGAAAGAAAGGTTCAGTACCCCAGCAGGAGCCCACAGGGACAGGAAGAGGCAGTAAGGCAGCTGTGCCTTGAGACCATGTGGTGGCTGGACAGAACATGGTGGGACCTGCAGGATCCAGCTGCCCCACCCCACCCCCGCCCCTGCAGGATGCTGTGGGAGCTTCAACCAACAGCAAGCCTGACCCAGGAACTCTCCAGGCTCCAGCTTACTTCCCTCCTAATCCAATTAGCACAGCTGTGGGTTTTCAATTTCCAGGTCTCATCCTTCAGAGGCCAGCTGCCCCAACATGCTCCCCCACCCCCCTGCAAAGGCCCTGGGGCAGCAGCAACAGCCTCCACAGCCTCAAGTACTGGTGGTCCTGTCTCTCCACACCCGGGCTAGAGGTCAGAGGGTGCTGGCAGGCCCGGGTTGCAGCCCCCCCACCCCCCGCACTAGTGGCTGGCAGGAGGGCTGCTCAGGAAGCTTTGTTTGTGTTTGCAGAAGATGCCAGTGCCAGGGCCTGGGGGAGAGGGGCCCCTGGGGACACCACAGAAAGGCTTGAGTTAGGGAGGGACAGAACCTGATGCAGGCAGCCTGAGAGCAAGAGACAGGAAAGGCAAGATGGGGGATCAACTCAGCAGAACAAGAGACAAAGGGACAACAGTGGTTGGGGGCAAGGAGAGCACGAGGGTTGGAGAGTTTTGAGCAAGGAGGGATCCTTCCGCAGTATTGGGGTCAATGCCAATCACGGCTCAGTGCCCAGGGCAGCCTGGAAGCAGTTGCCATGGTCTTTGACCTAGATCTCTTTCCCCAGTGCTGTCTTCTCTAAATCCTCGCTGCCCACTTCACATAGATGCACCCAGGCAAGCTGGTCTAGCCCATCTGGTGGAGGAGCAGGCTGAGGTCCAGGGTAAGACTCGGGGGCTTCGGGCCAGGTATCAGCACCCCAGAGGCAGCGGAGCAGACAGCAAGGAGGTGTAGGTCTGGGGAGGTGTGTGTAGGCATGCCCTGTATGGGCAACAGGGTGGGTGCATGATCTTAAAGGTGATTGTCTGAGAGGGCTCCTGCCTGAGAACATCTACAGATCTGTGCCTGGTGGGGAGGCTGTGTGGATGGCTGTGGTCCTTTGTGTCGGTATGTGTCCTTTGCCCCTTTGTATCTCTGGCTTCACGAGGTGTCTAAAGGGTGTCCCCAACCTTTGTCCTGTCAGCTACTCTTCACTCCATTAATGCCCAGGCCCAGAGAGAAAGGTGGCAAGGGATGAGGATGGGCAGGTGCTGGGCATACACATGCCCTTCCTTCCACATGGTTCCTGCAGCCCCTAGAGTGGCACGTTTATGTGTCCTACCTTGCAGACACACACACCACCTACTCCAACGTACCCAACCCACCAACACACACACCTGCACACACACGCACGCACACACACACACCCCAATATTACAGCCAAATAACCTTAGACCTGCACAAACCTGGCCAAGGGGGAACAATTCCTCTGACTCACAAACTTACCCATCTAGAAAATCACAATCCTCTGGGCCTGGGCCATTATCACCACAGCCACACAGTCACAACCTACCCACCTCCGCTTCCCTGCCTGTGACCCCCCACGCAGAAGTTCACCCGTCCTTCCAGTACCATCCTGACTTTAGACATGTGCCCAGCACCAAATAGCTACCCACCAAATGTTTAAGCATCCAGAAGGCTGCTGGGTTGGGTCTGGGGGTTTCAGGGTGTATTGCCCCCTTGAGGGGCCAAGGTGGGAAAGAACCAGCTCAGGATAACATAAATGAGAAGAGGGGGCAAAACTTGAATCCAGGCCGTTCCCCAAACCCCACACTGTAGCCCATCACCTCCCTCTGCCTGCCTGTGCCTCTGAAGGCGGCGGCAGCGGTCCTGCAGACCTTGAGCGGGCGGTCGGCTGTCCGTGGTGCTGAATCCTAAGTGCGCCTCCCCCTCCTCCAGCCCATTCTCTCAGAAGGCCCCAGTGCCCTGATCCTACCCTACCCAGAAAGGAGGGGCGAGAGTCCCAACGGCGAAAGGTGCGGGACCGAAGATAAAGGGAGCCCCTCATGCTGCGAGGGGCGCGTACTCACATTCCTTGGGGATCTGGATGAGCAAACCGGGACTGCATAAGAGCAGCGGCCACACGTACCGCAGCACCACGGCCATCTTCGCGGCAGCGCCGGCGGCTGGGCGCGGCACGGCCGGCCGGGCTCTGCTCGGGCTGCGGCTCCCGCCCGGGGAAGAGGAATGCTGGGAAGCTCGGGGCGGGAGCTGGAGGTGGGGGCACTGGGAAAGAGAGGAAAGGAACAGGAGGGGTGGGGTGGAGAGAACCAGGGACGTTAGTGACTAACATCTGGGCGCGCCTAGGCTCCTGGCCCCGCCCCCTCCCCGCCCGCTGCTGGCCAGCTCCTCCCCCCTCCCGCTACCTGGCAGGAAGAAACCTGGCCTTAGCACCAACTTGTTGCCCCCATAAGCTCCCCTGGGCATGCCACAGGCCACTTTGTGCACACATGCCCACATGTGCTAGCTGCTGCCTGGGAGTAGGTGTCCATGGCTCTGTGTGTGCCCTTGTGGGCACAGACATGTGTGTATCTTTGCTGGTGGGAGCTGACTGCACATACTTGTGCTCCAGAACGTGTGTTCCTGTGGGAAGTCTGCACCTACAAAGGGTGAGTGGTTCTGTGGAGGGTGAAGCCACACACCTATGACCTGTGTGTATCTGTGTGTGTGTGTTTGCGGCCAGGTCTGCTATCTGTGTGCACAGTGTGCTAATATGTCACATTCGCAAAGCCTGGGTGCTGGCCTAAAGAGCAGGCAGGAGAGGGGCTTGGAAAATGGCACTAGGGGAGGGCAGAAAGGGGCTTAGGATGGCTGTGTTCCCAGAGCAGAGCCAGGAAAGGGAAGAAGCGACTGGCGAAGTGGCAGTTTGCCTTGAGAAGCTGAGGGCAGGAGGGCAGTAGCCCCCTGGTGCCTCTCAAGCCTGGGAAGCCCCGCTCCTGGTGGTTTCAGGGCTCAGCACGGCTGGCTAGATGTGTCTGCCCCAGGCCCAAGCAGCGCCTATAATGCCCCATGCCACTTACATGACGTCGGCCTGGAGGCACCTCGGTCCCTGACCAGGAAGGGTTACACTGCTTAGCCCCCCCCCCATGGTGACTGCCTGCTCATCAGAGACCAGGATGGAATGCTGTCCTAGGGAATGTGGACTTGGCCTGGAAGCAGCCAGGAACCACAAGAAGGTTTTGTCAAAGGGGGTGAGGCAGAAGAGTAGTCATGGCAGGGCAGATGAATGGTGAATGAGCAGACTCCTCCTTCACACCCACAGTGGGGGAGGGGGATGCTCTGTGCAGGTCCAGAGACTGACTGGAGGAAGGGTGGGCAGCGGAGGAGTAGAGAGGCCGGACAACAGTGAGCGCACACAGCCTCCTCCTCCCTGCGCAGCCTGACTTCAAGGCTCGATCGGAGGCAGTAGGAGACTCAGATCCAAAAGCCTTGGGGGCACTGGAGCTTGGAGCAGCTCTGTTTATTGCTTCTCCGCCAGGTTCTCCATCTGTCCTCCAAATCTAAGCTCCCAGGATCCCAGACTCAGGTCAGGTCTGTATAAGGAATTTGGATACTGGAGCCCCTTCCCCACTGCCTCTTGGAGATCTCCAGGTATTTGCCATTCAGCTCGCCATGCCCCTAGGCAACTGGGAGACTGGCAGGAGCCAGAAAGTTTCCAGGCCCCCGGACAGCTGGGTGCGGCTCACTGTTGCCCTCCTGCTGCTGCCTGCTTCTAATCTCTTACTAGTCATCAGGCAATTACGGAGCAAGTGGCTGTGGTTGTCACCCAGCGGGACCCCGGCTCCCATCACCACCCCAGGGCAAGGGAGAGGGAGGTGGGGCGGTCCGCAAGCTGGTGTACAGATGGAGCCAAGGCCACGTTTGCGAAGGGGAAGGCAGGGAAAACTGAGGTGACAGACAGCGAGAAAGAGGCAGAAGGGAGCAGGCGAGGAGCTTTGGCACTGGGGAGGGGGAGGCAGGGGCTTAAGACAAAGACCGTGACAGCCAAGATGGAGGCTGTTGAAAAGCTGAGACCCGGGCAGCAGAGAAAGAGATGAGGAAAAATAGGTACCAAGGGTGAGAAACAGCCGCAGGAACACTGATGAGAAATGGCAGAAAGGGCAACAGAGAGGGGTGGAGGTGCGGGTGTGCGCGTGCGCGCAGCCGGGAGTCGCCTGAGAGGTGGGGGGCACTAAGAGGTGGGGGAGGGGCGAAGATGGGCCAGGTTGCGAGGAGGGAGCTTCTCCCGCTCCCAGGTCCCGCTGGACAGACAGGCGGGGCCAAGAGAGGAGACAAAGCCCCACAGAGACCGCGCAGGTCCCGCCCACTTGTGGCGCTAGGGCGAGGGGAGGCTGTAAGACGCACGTACGCCGCCCAAACCAGAGCGGGCAGCGTCCAGAGGGGGCCGAGCACCTCAAGGGTTCTAGGCGCTCCTGGCAGGATTACGTCCACAGGCAAAACAGTGAGACAAAGGCAAGGCCCAGGGCCAGTGTGGGTCGGGTGCTGGAACCCACTCTCCCGGGAGCTGGCCAGGAGGAAGGGCGTGGCCAGCCCTGGGCGGGATAGGGTCAGCTTATAAGAAGGGCTGAGAGGACAGAAAGGAGCCCTCCCCCCCACCCCACCCACCCCCAGTCTTGGCCCGCTGGGATTTCTCTTCAGTCGGCTGTAAACCGTGCACCAGACCCTCAGGGCCGGGTTGCCTGGGAGGGGGTGAAACTCAGCTTGGCCCTGGGGGTGGCTGCTGCCCTCTAGGAACACCTCTCCCCCATGTCAAATCAAAGGGCACTCTGCGGGTGCCCGCTCCCCGCCGACTGTGGCAGGCCTGCCCAGAGGTTCAGCGGTGGGCTCAGCGAGGGAGCCCCACCAAATCCCTGGAGACTCCAGCCCCGCCCGCTCAGCTGAGTGGGTGCGTGCGCGCGTGCCCCAGGCGAGGGGCAGCCCCAGTAGTGGGTGGAAAGGTTACAGTGTGGGTGCTGGGGGGGGGCACTCAATGTCTGCGAGGTCGTCTCTGGAAGGCTGGGGGGTGTCTTTGTGCACTGCTTCCCTTTAAGGCTTCTGCTCACCCTCCCCCAGGCAGTGACTGGCGGGTTTCCATGGTGATGCAGCCCAGTTCCGCAGAGGTGGGGAAAGCCTAGGAAAGCCCTGTAGCCAATAATATAGATGGGAGACTGCTGGTGGAAGCCCTGCAGGTAAACGGCCCAGAATTCTTAAAGGGCCATCACTCCTAGATGCTCCCCAAGGTGAAGTGCCAGCAAGAGGAGAAGTAAGGTTAACTCCTTGTGGGGAGTGGAGAGCAAGCCTGGGATCCCAGCTCAACGGTCACACTTGAAGTGTACCAGGCTCTTTTGGACACTTTACAAACATTTACTCAGTTCATCGTCCAGTTCCCCTGCACGTACTAGCTCCAGCCCCATGTGTCAGGCCACAGTGCCACGGGAGCCACCAAAGGCTACTCAGGTTAAGCTGGCCTCGTGAAAACCCTCCCTTGGGGTGCCCATAGGAGGGCTTATTTGCTAGGCAAATGTGGGAACCAGAGAGGGAAATCTCAGCCTAGAAGCTACGAAGAAGTAGGATGTGGCTAACATCACATCTGAGGACAGAGCAGGAGCCTGTCCCCAAACAAGCCATCCTTCTCCTCAATTCGGTTGTCCTCATCTGAGCTCTGGCCTTCTTTCTTCAATCCAAGACTGTAGGGGTCCTCACCAGAGATCTCACCCCCACCCCACCCCCACCCCGGCAGAGCTGGGGGCGGGGAGGGGGGTCCTGTGGCAATCACTGCCCAGGCTTGGACTGTCCATTGAAGGGTCCTCCCCCAGTTCTGAAAAACCAGGTTCCAAACAGGACCAGAAAGACCCAGACTCAAGAAATGGCCTAGTAGCTAACAGGTGCCCCTCCCACCTCCAGGCCCCCTGACAAGTTAGGGAAATCCCAGCTATGAGGGGAGGGGAGGGGCAGACACCATGGGGACAATCTCTCTGCTGGTCTGGGGCTGTCCACCCCAATGCCTGTCTCAAACCAGAGGGCAGAAGAGGCGGACCCAGGGGGTGGGGAGGGGACCAGAAGACAGGCCCACAGTCTAGAGGGGCTCGGACCAGCGAGGCCCAGTGCACCTGGCCCAAGAAGGAGAGGGCTCGAAGTGCCTCTGACCCTGCTGGATTAAGTAGCCATGGGGGGCACAGGAAGCCTGGTGGGGACAATGCAGCCTCTGTCATCCATAGGCCTGGAGATTCCGAAGGCATGAGCACAGGCAGGGGAGGGGCTGGGCTCACCCCAGCTCTTGGGAAGCAAGGGGGAATGGGGAGGTCAGGCAGAGCCCCACCCATTCTCATCTCTGACAGGAAGCCACTGCCCTCAGCCCCACCCCTTCCCAGTACAGGCCCAACACAGACATGTATGCATGCTCACTCACTCTAACATACTCACATATGCACACTCGTGGCCAGGCATGAGACACGATCCACACATGCAAATCAGAATTCAGGGAACGGCCACCTCCCACCCCCTATGGAAGCTCCTCAGCAGCCAGACTTGGCTGGAAAACCTCCAAGTTGGGCTGCCCTCCTGCCCCACCTGCCTGGCGGGTATGGACTCAGCCTCCTCCCTTCAAGCTGCCCCTCTTGCCCCATCCAAGACTAGCTGTGACTGGCACTGCTCTGCAGCTTCCTGGCCCAAGGCTGCCGGCCACCGGTGGGGGCACTGGACAAAGCAGAGCTTCCAGAATGACTAGCAGGATACCCACCCTCTCTGGTTCTGCCCGCCCCTTTCTCCAACCACAGCCCCATCTAGGGAGGAGTGGACTGGGCTTGCCCCCCTTCCTAGTCCTGCTCCACTCTACCCTCCAGCCCAGGCAAGACCCCATAGGAATCTGAGGAGTCAGTCCACTCTGGCAACTCGGCTTTCAGTACCCACATTGGGGATGGGGTGTGGGGAGACTGGTTGGGCCTGAGAGAGAGGTAGAGAGGGCTTAGTAAGGTGCAGCATAGGGAAGGGTGGGGTAGACAGAGGTAGGATGGGGCCAAGTGGGGGCCCATCAGCCCTGCGGATACACTGACAGCACTGGCAGGGTGGAGAAGGAGGAGTGTCTGACAAGGGGGAATCCAGGCACTGCGCCCACCCCCCAGGCAAGGAGCACGCAGTCTTGAGGGGAGACTCAATTCTGCTGCCACCCCCATTGTCTGAGTCTCGGGCGGGGCCAAGCCCCCAAGGGGCAGTGTGCAGATTCTCCCTGTCTCTCCCCATGGAATACGCCCCCCAGACCCAGGGTCCTGCAGATAAGTCCCTCACCTTTTTGACCCAGCAAGGCATCTGGGGAGGGTCCGAGAGCTTGACCCTCCCCACTGGGACCCCACATCATCCTCCCTGCCCAGAAGAAAGCCCAGCTGTTTGAAGTGGGCACCTGACGCCATTTACCTAGAGACGGATCCCGGAGGTGAGGGAGCCACGCCCGGCTCAGAGTCCAAAGGACAAGCAGCCCAAGCTGGTCAGCTGAGGGGTGGCAGAGGCTGCACACTGGGCTGCCAGCTGGGGCCACGTGGATGCCAAGGGTGCACTAGGGGCCAAAGCTTTCCTCACTCTCCAGCGACTCCCCCACCTCTAAAGACAAGGACCATCAATAGTGGTCAAGATGGTGACTGGCTGTGTTACAGCAGAGTGCGGAAAGGCCAGGGGAAGAAGATGCCCACACCCAGTGTGCCCTCAGGAGGCTGTGCAGGGGGCAGGGACCTGGCATGGGGGGGAGGAGCCTCAGGGAGGAGCTGGTTCGGGTGGCACCGTGTGCTTGATGAGAGGATCACAAGTGATTCCTCGTTTCTTTTGTTCTCTTCTGTACATTTCAAATGTACTCCAGTAAAATGAGTTACTGTTAGGATCATATACACACAGCCATAAATAAATATGGATAGAAAGACAGCCAGGACCTGTCCCCGCCCTAGCTTTGCCCTGAACTTGTTGTATGACCCGACAGGCCAGGAGCCCCATGGACACAGAGCCCAAGGGTGCTGCCTGGGAGCTGTGTCAGATGAGCGAAGCAAGCGGATTGAAACGGGAGGCCCAAGGCCAGCCCTTGACCCAGCCACACCCCAGGGGTGGGCCGTTCCAACTGCTGGGAGGAGGACTGGCAGGACCTCTTTACATTCGGGCCACGTGAGTCAGCAGAGATGGCCCAGGAATCCTTGCCCTGCAGGTGGCGTTAGCCAGGAGCTGGAGATGGCCTGGGGTGGCAGTGTTGGGGCCCTACTTTTTAGGGTGTGCAACCCTGGGCCTGCCCCCCCCCCAGTGAGGTGGGTAGTGATGGACTAGGGGCTAAGGTGACCTGCTGGGGCAATTCTGCTGAAGGGATTCCAACATTCTGATAAAGAAAAGGAGGAAGCAAGAGCTGTCGACCCCTCCCCAACATGGACTAATAGGAAGATGGCCCTGGCAGCAAGGCCGCAGTGGGCAGGTACTGGGCCCAAGCATCTTGCTTTTCAGAAACCCCTGGCCCTGGGCCAGCTCAGCCTGCCACCATCACCCCTACCTGATGCGCCCACCTCACTTGGGGCGCCCCTTCCTGGCCACCAGCTGTCGAGGAGCAAGGCGGGGAGGTTCCAAGGGGGCTGCTTCTGCCAAAAGGGAGAACAAAGCCCCCCCCCACCCTTTGGGGGCAGAGGGGCAAGCAGTGTCCAGTGCTGGCTCTCCTTTCTCCCAATTGCAGGGGGGAGATTACCGGGTCCCCACCGTCCCCCACCCCCGCTGGGCTCTCCGCAGGGGATGAGGGGCAGCCACGCCCAGGGCCACACCCCATAGCCCGTTTGGGGGGATGCTCGCCCTTCTTTCACACACACACACACACACACACACACTCACACACACACACACACACACACACACACACACACACCTTGGAGGACGGACCACCTCCTACCTGCCCACATGGACCCTGCCTGAATCCCCCCCAGTGCTCAATCTAGGGGGCGCAGCCCAGGTACCCCCTCACCTGTCAACTCCACACTCGGCCTTCTTCAAGCCTCGCTCGCACTCGCAGCGCCCGGAATCGGGTGGCCAGCATGGGGTGGGGCTCCCCCACCGCCCTGCACCTTGTCCCGCTGCGTCCCCACCCTCACCCCCGCTACCTCCCGGGCCCAACGGGCGACCGCAGCAGGGCTCCGGCCCTAGCCCAGGCAGCCGGCCGCCTTACCTGCCTGCCGCGCGGCCGCTCGCGCTGCAGCCCAGCCTGGCGCTTGCTCACCACCAGCCAGGACCAGCGCCGCACGTCGCGCTGCTGTGGCTGCGGCGGCGGGCGGGGCGGGGCGGGGCGCGCGGAGGGGGCGGGTGGGGAAGAGAGTGAGATCACCGCCGCCCCGCCCTCTCGCGCGCCCCTCCCGGCCCCGCCCTCCCGCCGCCACCCTGAGGGACCCTGAGAGACCCCACGATCTGGGCCCCTGCCCCACAAGTGCCCACCAGGGTCCGGGTTGGCGATGGCCGGCGGGAGCGCCTCCCGAGTCGGGGCTGAGCTTCGGTGACCAGAGTCGGGCGGGGTGCAGAAGCCCCCACCGCCCACCCCCGGCCCCCAGAGGGCGCCTACCAGCGATGGGAGCCCAGACACACCACCGCTCTGGCCGGGTCCCGAATTCTCCCTGGCTCCAAATGGGAGCCCGGCGGCCAGCCCTTCCAGGCGGGTCGTGCTGGCTGGAATGATGGCCCATGGGGACCAGTTCAGGGCGGAGGTGTCAAGGGTCCCGGGTCCTTCTGCACCCCGAGTCCCTGCGGAGGCCCAGTGAGGAGGATGCAGAGAGGGTGCCCCTCGAGCTGTCTCCCCCCTCCGTCAATCGCACCACCAAGGTTCCTAGGCCTTTCTTTGTCCTGGGGATAGGTTACCCGCCCCCACCCCCGCTCCCCCCACCCAGTCTGGCTCTGAGAGTGGCAGTAAGGACCTCCTCCCAGCGCCCCCTCCCTGTTTCCGGCCGTGACCTCGAAGGGATTCCGGAGCAGCCCAGCTGGCCCCAGCCTCAGGGCAAGGAAGGCCTAGGGCCCAGATGGCAGATTGTGAGCCTGGTGGCCACGGTATTTTTATGGGCATGCCTGTTGCCCAGTGAAGCATTCAGGGCCAGGGCTCAGCCTCAGAGACCCCCCAAGCAGAGCAGGGCCTGCAGCAGGCTTGGATTCGTGCCCCCACCTGCCAGCCAAGGACGCTAGTGCACCCATCCTGTAGGGAAGCTTCTAGGCTATTTGGGACTGAAGCCTGCATGAAGGTGGGAGGCTAGAGTGAGGAAGGAAGGCACCCTTCAAGTTCAAGGGTCAGGGACTTTGGGGAGCCAGCTGAGCCAGAGGGCCTCGGAGCTGGAAGTGGAGCGCAGGGACAGAGGAGGCGTATTTTCCATGAGGCAGTCAGCCGTGGCTTCCTACCAGCAGGCACTGGGGCACTGGCCTGATGGGGCTCTGAGCAGCCTGACTTGGCTGGCTTCCCTCCAGCAGGCTCTCCCCCTTCCCCTAAGTTCTGCAAAGCCCTTATCTAAGACGGGGCTTGATGCTGATCACTACAATGACATTGACAAGGGGGAAGAAGTTAAGACAGGAACAGAGCCGTCTCTTAGCCGCCCCATTTATTATTAGCTATGATTGTTAAAATAAATCACATTTATTGAGCGTGGCCATGTGGCCACCCAGCAACCCACTGAGCTCCCTCTGATCATTCACCCCACACAGGGAGATGTGTCCCAGGAGCACAGCGGGGAAGGGCTCCGGTCAGGGGCTCCTTGTAGCCACGCCTGGCCCGAGAGCCAGAGGGACAGTCACCCTGCCAGGAGCCACAGCATTAGTTTATCCATGAAATGATGAGGGAACCGAGGCTCCGAGAGGTCCAGTGACTAGGCCAGGACTCACTCAGCAGGTCAACAGCAGAACAAGGATTTGAACGCCAGTCAGCTTGACAGGGAAGGCCATTCTTTCTCTGAAGAGATGCTCAGGAACAAGAGAGGACTGACTGTGTGCCAGCAAATCCCAGGAGAAGCAGGAGCGATTGGTCTGTCTTTGCCCTCCATAAGTAGCAAGTGCCCCTCTCAACCTCTCAGGTTTTGTGAGTACTGCCATCTGGAGATGGTAGACCTGAGAGTCTGACCAGACAGCTCAGAGCATCTTGGAAGCTGTCCATTCTTCCAGGTCTTTGTGGCTTGGGTACACCTCTGAGAAGCAGCACCTGAAACATATTGATTTGGTTTTCTTTCGTTTTTGTCACTCTAACAATCTTTGCCTTTGTTTAAATTAACTTTATTGGATGTATTTGCATACAGAAAATTCACCATTACTCACCACGGGATCCACAATGTCACTTCTAGGTGCATATCCCATCGATTTGAAAGGCAGAGCAAAAACGGACATATGCACCCCAGTGTTTACTGTGTTTTAGCCACCAGAGCTAAAAAGGTGTACCAGCCTCAGTGTCCACCAACAGGTTCATGGACGAACTCACTGTGATCCAGTCTTATAGCAGAACCGCACTCCACTAGAAAGAGAAATGAAACCGTGGTTCAAGCTACAAATAGGGAGGAACCGCGAGAGCACTATGCTAAGCAGGGGAAGTTGATCCCAAGAGGACAAGTGTATGATCTCACTTAGTTGAGACTTGCAAAGAATGCAGACCAAAGTTATGAGAGTGACTGCCAGGCGGTGGGTGGGAGGAGAAAGGGGAGACACGATGCTGATAGTGCACGCACGAGCTTCTGTGCGGGCATTGGGAAATTCTGCCAAGGAATAAGGGTGATGGTTGAAAACGAAGATGCCAGGTGGGGAAGGAGAAGGTGGGGGGAGGAAGGGGGATCGATCATAAGGATCGACATATACCCCTCTCCCAGGGGCATGAACAACAGGAAAGTGAGTGAAGGGTGACAGAGGATGATGTAAGATGAGAAAATAACAATCTATAACTTATCAAGGGTTCATGAGGGTGGGGAGTGAGGTGGGAAATGAGGAGCTGATACCCAGGGCTCAAGTAGAAAGAAAACACTTTGAGAATGATGATGGCAACATATGTACAAATGTGCTGGACACAATGGATGGATTTTGATGAGAACTGTAAGAGCCCACAACAAAAAAGTATTTCATAAAAAAAAAGAAAATGAAAAATCTAGCATAAAAAAGAGAGAAAACTAAGATCTCACTGGACTGGGGAAATGGCAGCAGGTTTGTTAACTCTTAGGATGATCATGTTCTAAATCAGGAGAAAATGCATCATCTTTCGATTTGACACTTCCATGAGCTTTGCTAAATGTCGTGTAACCACACCATATTGGAATCCAAACATTTCCATCAAAATGTCCTGGTGCCACTCCTTCCTGCAGGGGCCGGCCCCCAGCCCACCACAGGTCTACCCTCTGTCACCACCGTTTTGCACCTTACCGCATGCTTGGCAAGTGGAATTGTACAGCATCAGCTCCTTCCTATCTTTCAGTCAGTGTAGCTTTTGAAATGTAGCCACAATGTTTTTAGTAGTTTGTTCATTTTTTATTGCTGAGTATTATTCCATTGTTTGGAGATATTATAGTTTGTCAGGTCACTCAGCCATTAGCAGACATCTGGGTTGTTTCCACCTCTGGGCACTTACAAATGGAGCTACAAGAAACATCCTTGCCCAGGCTGCTGTGTGAGCAGTTTTCCTGGGCTGATTACCTGGGAGTGGGGTGTTAACTGGACGGAAAACTTTGTGGTTCATCATCTTTATATTGTAACTGTAAAATGTTGCTAATTGTATTTTCAGTGCTGGTTGTTATAGCTGAACTTATCTATGTCGATTTATTCTGTGTCATTGGCCTGATTTTCCACTTTCTTTCCCCCAGTACCACTTTTTATGGAAGCAGAAATCACTCCAGCAATTTGACACAGAGAGAGATTTTGTACAGGAGATTGGAAAACCACTGGGTGGGCGCTAGTCTGACTCCCCAGAGAGCCAGGCTCCAGGGGAGCGGCTCCCCTTGTTTACCATCAAGGGGGTGGGGGACCAGGAGGCCACCAGGGCTAGCTGTTGAACGCCACGACACAGCACTCAGCAAACTGAGGCCAATGAACCATCATTGCCACGGGTGCCCCTGCACGGCCAAGAAGCGTTGCTGTGAAGCCCCACACCTCCGGGCCCTCACTCTCCGCAGGACACAGCTCCCTGCAGCAGGAACCCAGCCTCCCTCCCAAAGCTCTGGTGAGTGCCCCTCGGTGGGAGAAAGGTCATTTGTCTCACAGCCAGCTGCATGGAACCCTGGCCACCGTCCAGCATCTGCAGGGACTACGAGGAAGTGGGCTGGGTGCTGAGGATGGTTGGGAGCCAGGACACACCCTCTGTTCTTGGACATCTTTTGGATGGAGTGACTTGGTTTCTCATCACATTTTCCTTGGATTTGTTTTAAAGCACAATATGAATTTTTTAGTAGCTATTTTAGCTACTTTACCATGCATCCTTAACAAAGTTTAATCAATATCTCTGTTCTGGTGATTTTAATATATGTCTACATCATTCTTTGCTGCTTCTCCCTTCAGATCACCAACGAACAAACAACAAAACAAGCCCACTGCCAACTCTTAGCGACCCTCTAGGACAAGGTAGCACAGCCCCTGTGGGTTTCCAAGCCCTATCTTTCTCTTAGTGGCTCACTTCCACTGACTAGACTAAAGCTGGAGTGCCGGTGTGGCCCTTTGGGGACGTCCTTCCTTCCTCTCTCTCCTGGACTGCTCTGTGTGGCAGAAGCCAGATGCCAGGTCAAGAGGACATTTGAGCATTCTCGGGGAGAAGGCTGTGTGGAGAGGAACTGAAATCCCCAATCACATAAAGGAACCATCTGGAAAATGGATCCTCCAGCCGCAGTCAGACCTTCAGTCTGAGCCACAGAAGAGGGCTGAGCCGGTGTGTTCGGCCGGGTTGACTAGAGAAAGAAATTCATTGACACTCATATGTCTGTAAGAAAGAACTTTATATCAAAAAGCAATTGTATATTAAGAAAATATCCCAGCCCAGTCCAGATCACGTCCGTAAGTCCAATATTAGCCACATGTCTGAGACAAGTCTATAAATTCCTCTCCAGACTCCCGCAGCACATGCAATGATGCCGAATGCAGGAAGCTCACAGGCCAGTGGGTGGGAAGTCTGTGGCTCCAGTGGTGGGGGAAGCATCTCATCTCAGCGCTGGCGTGGGTCTCCATGTGGCTCCTCCAGCCCCAGGGCTCCAGCTCCAACAGGGTAGCTCCATGTGTCTTGTCAACAGGAATGTCGCGCAGGAAGTGAGCCCGTGTCCCGCCTCCAGCGAGCTATTTATCTCCCTAGCATCTCCAAGTGAGGGCATCAAGCTGTGACCTGATTGACAGGCTAACCTCCATCCCTTCACTCTTAATAGTCTCAAGTGGACCCCATATTATGTAACTACCACAGCCCGGGCTAGCCAGCTAAGCCTTTCCCGAGTTTACACACACACAAATTGTGAGTTAACACGGGATGTTGTCATTTAAAGCCTTTCTGCCTCGGAGCCGCGATTTGTTACACAGCCATAGATAACGAATGCATCTACCGACCCCCAAACCATAAGATCTTAGAAAGTTTCCATTCTAGTCTGTGCTCTTGTTGTGCCTTGGCTGAATGCTAGCCTGGCTTTTATCATCCCACCAGCTGGGGTTGGTTTTCAAAGTTTTACATCGTTGATATTGATTGGCCTGCATATTGGCCATTCCGTTTGCTTACCATTCTTTCTTAAATCTTCCATCTGGAATCAATTGCCTTCTGCTTGAAGATCATCATTTAGAAAATCACATTGTGGTGGTTCTTAGGTGCCATTGAGAAGGTTCCAACTCATAGAGACCCTACGGACAGTAGAATGGAGCACCCCTGGTCCTGCCCGACTGTCCCAATCATTGTTCTGTGCTTGAGCCTATTATTGCAGCCGCTATGTCATATCATATAACCATAGTCACTTATTTGGTGATAAACTCAGTTACTGTTTTTATGTTGCTTTTCGACATAAAATAAGATTAGAACTCCCCCCCCCTATAAGTATCATTGTTTCACCCTCCGTCTCCAAAGATAGCTTTGCTGAATATAGAATTCATTCGCATTCTTCATCCTCGGTGAGCTGTATTCCACAGCGTCCACCCCTCGTCGGACTACTTTCAGTTGGTGCTGTTGAGTCCGTTCTGACTGAGAGCCACATTGCACCACAGAAGGAAACACTGCCCGGTCCTGCGCCTGCCTCACAGTTGTTCTGAGCTTGGAACCCGTTGCTGCAGTGACTGTGCCTGTCTCTCTTGTCTTTCTCCAGAGACATGTCTCTCCTGACATGTCCAAAGTCCATGAGATGAGGTCTCCCCAACCTTGCCTCGAAGGAGCCTTCTGGCTACACTTTCCAAGACAGATGTGTTTCTTCTTTTGGCAGTCCGTGGTACTTTCTGTATTCTTCCACAACAGCAAGACTCAAACACATTGAATCTTCCTCAGTCTTTCTTATTCCATGTCCAACGTTCATGGTCATGTGAGGTCATTGAAAACACCATGGCTTGGGGCAGGCACACCTTAGTCCTCAAGGTAACCTCTTTCCATCAGCACTTTCAAGAGGTCTTGGTGCAGATTGACCCAATGCAATGTGTCCTTCGTTTGCTCTCGTGACTGCTGCTTCCATGAGCATTGGTTGTGGATTTAAGCAAGACAAACTCCTTGACACCATCAATCTTGTCTCCATTTCTCATGATGTGACCTTTTGGTCCAGGTCTAGATGTGGCCTTCTTTTTATTTATCCTGCTTGGCTTCCTGGATCTGAGGATGAGTGCTTTTCAATACTTACGAAAATGCTTCAGCATTAGCACATTTTTAAAATGCATTTTGTTGGGGGCTCATACAGCTGTTAGCACAATCCATCCATCCAGCCATTGTGTCAAGCTCATTTGTACATTTGTTGCCATCATCATTCTCAAAACATTTTCTTTCTACTTGAGCCCTTGGTATCAGCTCCTCAATTCTCTCCTCCCTCCTCCCTCCTCCCTCCTCCACGAACCCTTGATAATTTATAAACTGTTATTATTTTTTCAAGTCTTACCCTGACCTATGTCTCCCTTCACCCATTTTTCTATTGTCTGTCTCCCAGGGAGGGGGTTATATGTAGATCATAGTGATCGGTTCCCCCTTTCTCATGAGCACATTTAATGTTGCCCTGGTCTCATTCTCTCCATCTTCTTGTGGAATTTCAATTGGATGTATGTCAGAGCCTCTCACCCTGTCTTTTATGTCTCCTAGTCTCCTAACCTCTACTTATTTTTCATCTGTCTCTATGATCAGCTGTTTCATAATTTGTTGGGGTCTTTCTTTCAATTCAGAATGTTCGCTTCTGCTGTTTAATATACTATATAATCTGTATGTCATTGTCATTAGATGCCATCAAGGCTGTCCCTACCCGGAGCCACCCTGTGTACCACAGAATGAAACCATGCATGGTCCTACACCATCTTCACAGTCATGCCTACATTTCAGCCCCTTGTGGCAGTCCTGTGCCAATCCATGTCCTTGACAGTCTTATTTTCGCTGATCATCCACTGTAACAAGCATAATGTCTTTTCTCCAGGAAGTGATCTTCCCTGCTAACATATCAAAAGCATGTGAGACTAAGTCTCACCTTCCGCACTTCCATATTGTTTGTGCTGGCAGTCCACAGGACTTCCATATCCTTCCCCAGCACCAGAATCCAGATGCAGCAGGTTTTCTTCAGTCTTCCTTATTGAGTGTCTACCATTCACACCCGTATGAATTGACTGGACATATCAGGGCTTGGGTCAGGTGCGCCTTTGTCCTCAAAATGACTGCCATGTTGTTCCACAGCAGATTTGCTCAGTGCAATAAGTTGTTAAATTTCTTGACTGCTGTTCCTCTAGGTCAGTGATTCTCCACCTTCCTCACACCGTGACCTTTTCATACAGGCCCTCATGTTGTGGTGACCCCCAACCGTAAATGATTTTCCTTGCTACTTCATCACTGTCATTTTGCTACTGTTATGAATCGGGCGACCCCTGTGAAAGGGTCGTTTGACCCCCCAAAGGGGTCACAACCCACAGGTTGAGAACCACTGCTATGGGGTATGATTGCAGACCCAAGTCAGTATTGAATCCTTGGCGACCTGACCATCTGTGCTCCATGTATCAGGATATTCTCTAGTGGTGTAGGAGTGGGGATTCGGTTTTTCTTTACAACGACTTGCAAGCCATACTTAATGTTATAATCTTTGATTTTCATCACTGAGTACTTCAAATCCTCCTTGCTTACAGGGAGCAAAATTGGGTCATCTGCATGTCACTGGCTGGTCATGAGCTTTCCTCCAAACCTGATGCTGCATTCCTCTTCAGATAATCTAGCTTTTCAGGTGATTTGCACAGTATCCAGAGTGAATGAGGATTATGAAAGGATGCAACCCTGATGTACACCTGTTCTGATTTTAAACCAATATCTTTGTTCTGTTGGAAAGACTGCTTCTTGGTCTATGTACAGGCTGCACATGAGCATACTCCATCGTTCCAGAATTCCCATTCTTCTCAAGGCTATCCATTATTTGTTATGATCCCCACAGTTGTATACTTTTGTATAATCAATAAAACAAAAGGAAACATATTTGTGGTATTTCCCCACTGTCAGCCAAGGTCCATCTGATGTCATCAATAATATTCCTCTTCGCAATGACACTGATCTCTGGCTTTTCCCTGTCCACGTGCCGCTGCAATTGTTGTTGAGTTAGCTTTAGCAACATTTTCCTTGCATGTAATATTACTGATCCTGTTTGATAATGTGTGTGTTCTATTGGGTCGCCTTCCTTTGGAATGGGTACAAATCTGAATCTCTTAGCCAGGTAGCTGTCTTCCAAATTTCTTGACGTAGATGAGTGGGTACTTCCAGTGCTTCGCTGGTGCGTAGACACAGTGAGATTGCAATCCCATCTGTTCCTGGAGCCTTGTTATAGCTCGTGCCTTCAGTGCACCTTGGAGTTCTTTCACCCTTTAGTACCATCGGTTCTGGATCCTATGCTGTCAACCAGTTCTTTTTCACGCCGTGACTCTGAGTATTCATTCTACCTCCTTTTGATGCTGACTGCATCATTTAATATTTTTGTCCATAGACTCCTTCAATATTTCACCTTGAGATTTCTGTGTTTTCTTCAGCTCTTTGAGCTTGAGATATGCTGAGCGTGTGCTTCCTTTTTGATTTTCTACCTCCAGGTCTTGGAATATTCCATCATAATTCTTTACTTGTCTTCTCAAGCTGCCCTTTGAAAAGTTCTGTTCGGCTTTTTTACTTCATCATTTCTTGTATTGCTTTAACTATTCGATGATCAAGAACAAGTTTTAGAAAGACAAACGTGACTTCTGGCTGAGGAGATCAATGACTGTACCCTTTACTGTTTTCTGATTTTGACTTATAGAAACCTATTAATTTCCTGAATAAACCCCCTTCATTGTGGAGGGAAAAGAGCTAGTTTCAGATTCTCCTCTGATATTCACTGCGACCTTTTCTTATATATTCAGTGACCTTTTGCTTCCTTCATATATGGTGTTTGTAATCTCATCCCATAACTTATCAGGCCTTCTGTCATGAGTGTTCAACGCGTCAAATCTGTTGTTGAGATGGTCTAGAAACTCGGGTGAGATATAATCAAGGTTACATTTTGGCTCTAATACACTTGTTTTAACTTTCTTCAACTTCAATCTGAACTCACATATCAGCAATTGATGGTCTGTTCCACAGTCAACCCCTAGTCTCTTTTTGGCTGCTGCTATTGAGCTTCTCCATCATGTCTATCAACAGATGTTGCCAACTTGATTCCCGTGTATTCCATTTGGCTAAGTCGCTGTGTATGGTTGCAGTTGATGTTATTTTTAAGAAGGGATTTGTGATGAAGAAGTTTTGGGTTGTTGTTTCTCAAAATTCTATCATGCAATCTCCAGCTTCGTTCTATCACCACGGGCACATTTTCCAACTACTGTTCCTTCCTTTTTATTTTCAACATCCATGTGCCAATCTCCAGTAATTGTCAATCCATCTTGATTATATGTTTGACCACTTTCAGAGTGAAGAAATTAGTTGTTTTTCTATTTCTTCCTCACTAGCTCTAGTGGTGGGCCCTTTGGGAGTGTCATACTGATCACAAAGCCCACAGTTGGAAACCACCAGCCACACCCCAAGAAAAAGACAGGGCTTTCTACTCCCATAAACAGTTACAGTCTTGGAAAATCACAGGGGCAAATCTACTCAGCCCTACATGGTCACTATGAGTTGGCATTGACTTGATGGCAGTGAGTTTGGTTTTGTTTGGAAAGCTTGTGGTTAGTGTGTGAATTTGAATAATAGTTGTATTAACTAGATTTCTGTGTATGTACATGTTATCCCATCACTGAAAGTGTTGCACTTCAAGATAGATCTTGAAATATCCTTTTTGATGATGAACATGATACCGTTCCTCTTGAATTTGTCATTCCCAGCACAGTAACTCATATAATATATGATTACAATGGCCAATATCACCTATTTCAGCCCACTAATGCTTTGGAATTGAATTATGGTGCTGGCAAAGAATAATCAAAGTCCTGTGGACTGCTAAAAGAAGAAACAAATCTATCATGGAAGAAGTACAGCCAGAATGCCCTTTAGAAGCAAGGATGGTGAGACTTTGTCTCACTTCAGACATATTGTGTTGTCAGGAGAACCCAGTCCCAGGAAGAGGACGTCATGTCTGGTACAGTAGAGGTACAGCAAAAAAAAAGAGGAAGATCCTTGATAACATGGGTGGACATAGGGGCTGCTTGTGTGTTTGTCCGTGCAGGCCTGGTAGGTCTTTTGTGAAGGGGCAGCTGAGGAGACTCCTGCAGTCGAAACCCAGAGCTGAGACTGAGAACCACGGTGATATGAATGTGTAGGTGTCGGGGCAGGACAGTTCTGGGGTGCTGTGTAAGATTGAGAGGCATCCGCCCCTCAGTAAACTAATGCAAGCCTAGATTGGGCGACAGGTTTGTCCATGAGGTAGATCAGATGCGGATTGGAGGGGAATCAATGAAGCAGACACAGCTGTACAGTTGGAAACGGAGGCTGAAGATACAACGGCGGCAGACAGGAGGCGGCAGACAGGAGGCGTCTTCTAAGAGGGAGCCAGATCCTTTCCTCCGCGACTCTGTTCCTTCCCACCGAGAATCCATTCTCCATCCGAAAACCACCATTTGATTCCACCACCTCCTGACTCCTCCAGGATCGTGTTCTGCATTCTTTCATTTCCCCTCCCCACTCCTTTCTTGTACAGAAAGTAACTGGTGCATGTGCACAAGCATACTGCATTTTGTTCCCTTTGTTTTTGTTTTGTTTTCACTAAATGGCCAATGGGATGTTTTGATGGATATCAAGTGGAGATGCGGGGGGTGTGCATGGGGTGGGGGGGCGAATAATACTGGTTCTGTGAACACACCCCCTTCTCCATGCTCCTTCAGCCCTGCTCTTTATCTTCTTTTGCTCTCACTGTTTAACAACACTGACCACAAAACAACTTAAGAAATCTTTGCTTACCTTGTTCAATTGGAGAATTTTATTGCTGTTCATTTATCATTGTAAAACTAAGGATCATTTTATAAATTTTATAACAATTTTATAACAGCGAGGAGTATGTAGCTTTACCTACTGTACCGTGTTTAAACAATTGAATTGTATATTAGAGGAATTATTGAAAGGTGAATGATGAGTAAATATAACAGTGGGGTAGGAGAGGGAAAATTATGTATATATTTAATTTGTTTGTATGTACATATATATGTATATATATGCATATGAAACAAGGAAGCAGATGGTCTTTGGGCCTCTACTTAAAACTTGCCTCAGGACAAGAGCTGTTTGTTCTAATAATGTGGCATTGTATGATACTCACCTTCCTGATGTGATCACTGAAGACAAAATGGGTGCACAAGCAAAGGTGATGAAGAAATTTGATGGTGCCGAGCTAGCAAAAGATATAACGTCTACTGTCTTAAAGACTTGTAATTAAGCAATCAACCATCTAGCAGGGAAGCAACAAAGCCCACGTGGAAGAAGCACATTAGCCCATGTGATCATGAGGTGCCAATGGGAAGAGGTATCAGAAGTCTAAAAACACGCAACCAACAAAGGGGCATGGATGCAATGGAGACCCAAAATCCAGCTGCAAGATGATTGGTCAGTCCCTCTGAGAAGGGCCACATGGAATGGAGGATAGAGTCACAGTGCGGTACGACACTGATGAACCACAGAACTATCCTCTAGTTCTTTAACATTTCCTTTCCTTACTAGTGATGTTTTTGTGTGTTTTACCTCATTGATCACGTTATTTTGCATATGTTCATTTGTATACTTAGGATAACTTGGTACATGAAGGTCATGATGGATGACCCCTCAGAGACAGTGATAGGAGTGGTGGCTCCCTGAGGTTACGGGCGAAGGGAGGGTGGGAAGGGGGGAAAAGGAAAGCGGATAGCATCGATGATTGAATAACTCCAACTGATGGGATTGAACAACAGAATTGTATGTGAATGGATATATCAGAATGTGTAAGATATGTCAATAAAACTATTATGAGAACAAAAAGGATGGACACAGTGGCTGCACTGATGCGCTCAAATGTCAGAATAATTGTGAAGATGCCACAGGACCAGACACTACTTCCTTCTCTTGGAACTGACTTGATGGCACATACCAACAATAACAGTGGGCTGTTTGTAGTCTGGAAGCTCTGCTAAAGCTGTTCCCTTTGGGGTACCAGTGACATACCTTCCAGCATCACAGCCACGCACACTGACTGACAAGCATTGACTCAGTGGCTGCAACTGTAGGCTCAGACACATACAAACATTAACAAATGTCTTTTGTTTTCCTATTTTCTTTGAGGTTTCCCTGTAATTAGCCGTTTCCCCAAGTTTAGAACCATGTGTTCTATCTTGAAATCTACTTGAAACAAAAAGGCTGCTTGTTCTGCAATTACACTATTCCCTCAATTTACTTTATACTTGTCTTTATTACAAGTTGATATCTCTGGTTCCCTGTTTTCAGTCTTAGAAGTTTGTTTTACTTTGGATCCTTCTATATCTGGGTTGACTTCTGTGTAGTTTTGTCTTGTTTGTTTACCTCAGATTTTTTTCCTGCTGTTGTTGGTTCTCTGTCCAAAGAATTCCTCTCAGTATATTTTGTATGCTTGGTCTGGCTTTTACACACTCCTTCAATTTCTGTTTATTTGAAAATTTCTTAATTTCACCATCATATGCTAGGGGCAATTTTGCTGGATATTTAAATCTTGGTAGGCAATTTTTTTTTCTGTCAGAGTTTCATATCTTTCATCCCATTGTCCTCTTGCCTAAATGGTTTCTGTTGTGAAATTAGAGCTTAGTCTTATAGGTCCCCTTTTTAGGTAACTTTTTGTTTTTCCTGAGCTGCTCTCGTGATTCTTCTTTGTCTTTGAATTTGGAAACCTTTAGTATGATATGTCCTGGTGATTCTCTTTTGAAGTCTATCTTGTTTGGGGTTTATTCAGCTTCTTGGGTGCATGTCTTCTCATTTTTCATGATGCTAGTTTCTTTCCAACACTCTTCAATATTATCTCTTCCAACAATTCTTTGGCAATTTTCTTGTGTTTTGGGGATTTCTATCACATGTAAGTTATTCCTCTACATGGTGTCCCATATAAATCTTGCCTTTCTTTGTTCCTGTTTTCTTGAACAGTTTTTCTAGTAGATTAATATTGAGAGAGATTTGTCTTCAAATGATAATCCACCGGCGTGGAGTAGGGAACCAGTGGAGAGGTCTGGGGGGCTGGCCCCAGCACCATAAATTAAGTGGATTCCTGCCCCTCCCCCGAAAAGAATTTGTTCCAAAGGACGACATTGACTCTGCAGCTCCAGGAGATGGACCTATCTGATCAGAGCACACGGGAGCAGATGAAGGGGCAGGAGGAGAGAGTGGAGCACAGCCTGGCCCACGAGGCCGTGAGGATGATGTTCCTGAGTAGAGCAGCCAGTCCACAGAGAGAACAACATGGCTGGCCCTACTATGAGACATGGTGCCCCTCAGTGACTAAGGGCGATACAGGGGACAGCACCGGAGACACAGTGTGGGAATTGCACCTGACCTGATCCCACCACACCGAGGCAAATCACTGGGGGAGTGCAGCGGAACAGCAAGGGAATGGAGTGGCAAGGTCCCCAGGGAATGCTGAAAGTGGACTTTGGGGCCAGGGCGTGGTGCCCCAACAGACTGGACTGGAAAACGCTCCTAAGGGCCAGCAAACAATCCCTGAACGAACTACAAGCTTTTCTCTTGTGAAAAAAAAAAAGATAATCCAGCCTTCCTTTGACGCAGTTCTACTTCTTTTCTCTTTCTCTGCATCATCCAGTCGTGAGTTCTTAGCACTAACCTTCTAGATTTCCATTTGCTGCTTTCGTATGGCTTTTTCGTTGTTTCCTTTATTTTGTCAGTTTGTTCTTGTAGTGTTTTACTGAATTCTTCCAAAAAATTTTCTGTGTTTTTATTGATTTCATCTGTACCTTTGTAGAACTTTCTCTCCATTCATTGAAGGAGAATAAATACTATTCTTTTGAATTCCTTCACAAGTTGTTCCAATACCTATTCTTTCTGAGAAAGGTCTCTGTCTCTAAATCTTGGCCATTTGTTTGAGCCATTCTGTCTTGTTTTTGTTTGCATGTGACTGACATTGTCAGTTGTTTGTGAGACATGGTGGTAGCTGTGTGGTGCTGGAAGCTATCCCACTGGCAAACCGAACAGGTTTCAGTGCCATTTCTATACTAAGAACAGACTAAGAAGAACTATGCTGTTCAGTTCTGCGGAATTAGCCCCTTGTAAACCTCATAGACAGCATCAAAAAATTGTCAGATACTGAAAACCTCATGAATATAAGCAAAACATTGTCAGAAATGGTGCCAGAAGATGAGCCCTGCAGGTCAGAAGGCACTGAAAATACAACTGAGGAAGAGCTGCCTTCTCAAAGTAGAGTCCACCATAATGACATGTGTGGAGTAAAGCCTGCAGGAGGAAAGCCTTTGGGACCTTCGTTTGCTGATGGGGCACGACTCAAAATGAGAAGAAACAGCTGCAAACATCAGTTAATAGTCAGAATGTGGAATGTATACAGCAGGGATCTAGGAAAATTGGAAGGCATCAAAAATTAAATGGACTGAAAAATATTATTTTAAACATATGAAACAGAGTGAATAAAAATCAATATCCTAGGTATTAGTGAGCTGCAATGAACTGGTGTTGGACACTTTGAATCAGAAAATCATATAGTTTACTCTACTGGGAACGAAACAATCAAAAGGAATGACATTATTGCATTCATCATCAAAAAGGACATTTCAAGTTTTATCTTGAAGTACAATGCTGTCTATGATAGAATAATATCCATCCACATCCCAGGAAATCCAGTCAGAACAACTATTATTCAAATGTATGCACCAACCACTAAGGCTAGTGGTGCAGAAATTGAAGAATTCTACCAATATCCTCAGTCTGAAGTTGATCAAACTTGCAATCAAGATGCATTGATAGTCATTGGCGATTGGTATGAAAAAATTGGCAACAAAGAGGAAAAACCAGTAGTTGGAAAATATGGCCCTGATGATAGGAATAAAGCTGGAGATCACATGAATGACAGAATTTTGCACGACCAATGACTTCACCACAAACACCTTTTATGCAACAACATACATGACTACACACGTGGACATCTCCAGATGGAATACACAGAAATTAAATTGACTACATTTATGGGAAGAGATGGTGGAGAAGCTCAATATCAGCACCTAAAACCAGGCCAGAGGGCAGCTTTGGAACAGACCATCAATTGCTCACATGTAAGCTTCGGTTGAAGCTGAAAGAAATGAAAACAAATCCCCAAGAACTGAAATATGCCCTTGAGTCTACCCCACCTGAATTTTGAGAAGATCTCCATAACAGATTTCACGAATCGAACATTAGTGACAGCAGACCCAATGAGTGGTGGGAGGACATGAAGACCATCCTTCATGAAGAAACCAAAAGGTCATCTAAAAGACAGGAAAGCCCCAGTTGCGGAGTTGCAGCTTGCTCCTTCAGGCTCCTGTACTTTCCTCTCTGCAGCCTGACTTCTCCCATCGCTGGCTTCCTCAGTCCATGAAGAAAAGGAATTGAATCATATGCCCACTCTCCAGAACCTCCAGTCTTTTGACCCCTTTGTAAGAGTGATACCAGAAGAAAAAAAAAAAAGAGTGATGAACTGCTTCCTGCAGGGACCAAAGATTATATCCCTATAAGAATTCAACAGCACAACGGCAGGAAGATGCTTACCATTGTCCAAAGGATTGCTAATGATTACGACAAAAAGAAGCTACTGAAGGCATTTAAGAAGACATTTGCCTGCAGTGGTACTGTGATTGAGCATCCAGAATACGCAGCAGTGATTCACCTCCAGGGGGACCAGCACAAGCACCTATGCCAGTTCCTTATAGAGACTGGGTGGGCTAAGGACACCCAGCGGAAGGGTCATGGGTTTTAAGAGCTTGTGGTCCACTGAAGCTTAAGTGAGGATTTTCTTGCAATGAGGTGGCCATTTTCTCTGTCCCTTGTACAAGGCTAAGTAAAAAGGTTTCGCTGCAAAGGTCCTGTTCCTGGCACAGGCATTACATGCAGTCAGTAAGTGACTACAGATAAGTCCCTGCAGTGATCCACTTGTCTTCGTCTGGTGGTGCATTTTTAAAAAAGGTACTTTTTGTGCCATGGAAAAAAGTAACTGAGGTCAGGGCTAATATCAAATCCTTCACAAAATTCAAGTGGACATCTCCCCTAATCACTGAATGCTTTGCAACAAGCTTACTGGACTGCTGGCCCATCTAAAGCAACAGCTTCTAAACTGATCAAGCATTTCAGGGAGAGTCAGGAAGACTTCAAAGATGAGCCCCAAAAGGCAAGGCCATCGACCTTCACAAAGGAAGAAACTGACTGAAATCTGGAAAGTGGTGGCAGATAGCTATCGATTTACCATTGACAGCCACTGGTTTCCAACTTCATGGGGTTCTGCAGTTTTAATTTTAAGCCAACTGTCTGGACCTCAGGCAACCTTTGGCATGCTGGATGCCAAAAGCATTGTGGGAAGATTGGCTAGCTCAAAGGCCTGATCTCTCCATGAAGTCTTTTAAGCAAGACCAAAGCTAATGAAGATGATTTCATGGAATGAATTAGAATACTTAAAATGAACATTCTTTTCAGTCCTTCAAAGAGGCAAAACTTGCCATTTTTGACATTGTATAAATCAAAGAGAGAGGATGTATAGAATATATATATATATATGCGCCTATGTGATAGGTAGGTTTATTGTGCCAACCTGGCCAATAGGAGCATGTGGGATTTACCAGGTCGCAGTATGATTGCAGGGCAAAGAGATGAATGGCTCTGCAAGGCCCACCCCTGTCTCGCTTGCTCTCTGGTGATGGGAGCGTGCTGGAGTGAGCTGCTGCTTCAGCTAGTTATCTGCCTCAACCTGTTAGCTACACTACCTGTGGGTCAGCCAACCCGTGGATGGTGTCGCTAGAGCTTGAGGCCCCTTCAAGACCTGCTTCACCACACTGGTGTATGCATCCCTTGAGCTTGAGGTTGGTGGATCCTGTTGCCTTGCATTGCTTGTATTTGATATCCCATCTCGGTCTGCTTCGCGAAATTCCCAAACCACTGACTGTTGCTGACTCTACCCTACTACTTGCTGCCTGTGGACAGACTCTGCTTGCCAGGTCTGAGGGAGGGCTCTGTCATTTGCTTCCTTGACCTTGAACCCTGCAGCCCAGCATGTGATTTGAAGGACTATCATTATATTAACTGTTCCACGGAAGTGAGTTGAACTGAACCCTCTGTAGTGCTGTATGGACTAATTACCTGTTATATTCCTTGTTGCTGTATAAACTTATCCTCTTAAATATATATCATCATAAGTCCCTGATTTTGTTTCTCTAGAGAACCCTGCCTAACACAGCCTAGATGCTGGACACATCAAGAAACAATAACTTGATCTTTTGATATTTTTGTTTCATAAAAGTTTCTGTGGTTGTATACCAATACTGTTTGTCTTATTCTTGTATAATATAACCATTTGGGGTCCACTTTTAACTTGGACTAGAGTAACTCCATGCAATAAACTGAAAAGAGCAAAAAATAAAATATAAAAAGACAGTAAAGAAAGAAAAGACCCAAGAGACTGTGGAACCTGCTCTTAATCACAAAGTACCTAAGTTAAATGGAGAAGTGATGGAGTAAAAGAGCCGAGCAGAAAATTGCATCAGGTAGTTCAAGAAGACAAAGTAAAGCATTATAATGAAATGTGCAGAAGTAGAAAACCAAAAAGGAAGAACAGCCTCAGCCTATCTGAAAGGGAAAGAATGTGAGAAAAAAATTCAAGCTTTGAGTGACAATATTGAAAGACCCTCTGGACAAAATATTGAAAGATGCAAGGAAACATCAAAAGAAGATGGAAAGAATACACTGAGTCACTGTACCAAAATGAACTAGTTGACATTCCACCATTTCAGGCGCTAGCATATGGTACTGAAGGAAGAAGTTCAAACCGCACTGAAAGCATTAGCCCAAAACAAGGCTCCAGGAATTAACTGGAGGTGGGGGGGGGGCGGCGCAGTAGACAGCTCCATCCCTGACTGCAGGACTAGCAATGGGGACTTTCCGGATGCTCGCCTTTCAGACATGAATGCTAAAGGTTAAAAGGGTGTATGTGTTGTTAGGTAAGCTGGACCCGGAATATGTAACCCTGAAAGAAATGGACTGATGGTTTATAACATGCCCTGCTCTCTGCTTCATAGAGAGATAGTCCTCTGCTCTGTGTCAGGATCCCTGTTAGCCTGGTGACTATCTGTGTGGTTTTTGTTTTGTTTTGGTGCTTATCTATACACACTAGGCAGGATAGGCAATCTTATGGAGACAGCGCCTGGGGGCCATGGGAGGGAAGAGGTGGGGGAGAGGTGAGGCAATAAGGAGGCGTACAGTAAACATTCTAAAATGGATGGCGAGGAGGGTGCAGCTTTTCTGGTTGTGTTTAATCAATTAAGCTGTATCTAAGAGAAATTACTGAGAGGTGAACGACAGGTAAACATGATGGTGTGGCAGGAGAAAAAAGAAAAAGTGGAAAGAAGAAATAGATATACATTATATATGTAAATATATACATATAGGTGTATTTGTTTATATGTGTATATATGTGCAAATGCAACAAGAAAGCAGATGGACTTTGGGCCTCTACTTAAATCCTACCTCAGTACTGGAACACTTTGTTCTAATATCCTGGCATTCTGATACTCACGTTCCTGGCACGATCGCTGAAGACAAAAATGGGTGCATAAGCAAATGTGGTGAAGAAAGTTGGTGGTGCCCAGGTATTAAAAGCTATAGCAGCTGGGGTCTTAAAGGATTGTAGTTAAACAAGCAGCCCTCTACCAGGGAAGCAGCAAGCCTACATGGAAGAAGCACACCAGCCTGTGTGATCATGAGGTGTCGACGGGATCAGGTAACAGGTATCAGAAGACCCAAAACAAACAAACAAAATCATATAGTTGAGAACAAGGGGGATTGGGGCAGAGACCCAAAACCCATCTGTAGACAATAGAGCATCCCCTCACAGAGAGGTCACAAGGAAGGGATGAGTGAACCAGGCAGCCGCATAGCACACTGCTCCTCTGGTTCTTTGAGGCTTCCTCACCGCCCACTATCAAGACCCCAATCCTACCTTTCAGTTCTGGCTAGACCAGAGCATGTGCACAGGTATAGATAAGAGCTCACGACACACAGAATCTTCTTTCTTCTGAACAGCTGGTGCGTTTGAACTAATGACCTTGATGTTAGCAGTCCAATGACTACCAGATAGTGCCATCAGGATTCCAATAGCCATCTAAGATAGACAGCAGTAACCTTTATCCTGCTCAAGCAGCTTTGCTTGCATCGTTGCGCTACTCCAGCAACACCACCACCTCCCATGTGAAAACCATTTTTCCTTTTCCTTTACTGTCGCGCGCCAGGTCTCGCCAGCAAGAAAAGACGCGTAACAACAGGATTCTTCCACAGGCGTTTTATTGTTGGGTTCGATTGCTGTAGCGGATAGAAGACCCCGAAGCCCCAAACTACTGCTGCTTATATACGCTCTACGGGGACGTGCCATGCATTGATTGGTGCGTTCGCCAGAACCCTCGTTTGCATACTCCAAGGTGGAGTTGTGACTACGTCATCTAAGCAGTGCGCATGCCTCAAGTGGTTGTTTACCACTTAATGGGCCACCGCCCTGACTGCCCGGCGCCATCTTGTAATGGCGGCGAGAGCTGCGGCTTCCCACACTTTACAATAACGGTGTTATAAAAATATTTTTCTTAAAAAAAATATTTTTCTTTAAGAGATTGACTAACCGGGAGGGAAGGGGGCCTAGAAAGGGGGAACCAATCTCGGAGATCTACATATAACCTCCTCCCTAGGGGATGGGCAACAGGAAAGTGGGTGAAGGGAGACGCCGGGCAGTGTAAGATAAGATAAAATAATCATTTATAAATTATTAAGGGTTCATGAGGGAGGGGGAAGTGGGGAGGGAGGGGAGGGAAAAAAGGAAAATGAGGAGCTGATTCCAGGAACCCAAGCGGAAGGCAAATTTTGAGAATGATGTGGGCAACGAATGTATAAGGGTGCTTGACACAATTGATGTATGTATGGATTGTGATAAGAGTTGTTTGAACCCCAATAAAATGATTTAAATGAAAAAAAAAGAGATTGACTAACTTTGCCGAGCATACTTTTTCCAATTTTGTCCATGTCTTAAGGTGTTTGACAGACTCTGCATTGTTTTTTTTTTTTGGTTTTGTTTTCTTTTCTCTTCATTGTTTTTAAAGAAACATAATAGTCCATGAATGTACCAGTTTGCTTACCCATTCCTCTATAGTTGAAGTTTTTTATTATTTCCATCTTTTGCCTATAAATTAATAAAAACTGATGCAATAAACATAGGTGTGAAAACACAAAGCTGTGTTTTTACAAGATCCCAGCCTTCTTTTTTTGTGTTATATATGCAGTTTGGGTATTTTTTCTCATTATGTTTGGTAGTGTACTTATTCCTTGTAGCAGAACCCTTAAGTTTGTCCCTATTTTTTCATTGATGGTCTTTATGGTTCTATTTATTTAATCCATCTTGATCATTTTTGCACACATTGTGAGGTATGTGTCCTCCTTCATTCTTTTGCAGGTGGAGATCCAATTTTTCCAGCACTATTTCTTGAAAAGGCGATGTCTTCCCTCATTTAATGTGTGTTAATCCTTTATCAAAAATCAAGTGTCTGTAGATACTTGGTTGAATTCCTGAGTTCTGAATTCTAATCCATTGGTCTTCATTTCTATTGTTGTACCAATATCAAGATGTTTTGATTACCAGGAATATCTCATAGGTTTTAAAATCTGAGTGTGAAAGGCCCCCTTCTTTGTATAAGAATTCAACTGATTTTTGTATATTGATCTTACAACCTGCTGTGTTGCTAACTTTTTCAATTAGTTCCAGCAATTTTACAATTGAATCCATGTGGCTTTCTATATAAAGGATTATATCATCTGCAAATAAACAGTTTTACTTCTTCTGTGCCAATTTTAAAAATGCCTTTATTATTATCACTACTATTTTTTAATGTCTCCAGGACTGTATTCAATAAGAAGGATGCTAAAGGACAACCCTGTCTCATTCCTGTTAAAAGGGGGAATGTTTTCCATTTCTCCCCATTAAGTGAGATGCTAGATGTTGGTTTCACAAATACAGCCTTTGTTGAGGAATTTACCTTCTATTTTATTGAATGAGTTTTTATTAATCAAGCATGGATGTTGAAATGTTTTGGGAATGATGAGGACGACAAATGTACAAATGTGCTTGACATACACTGGATGTATGTATGGATCGTGATAAGAGTTGTATGAACTCCCAATAAAATGAGTTTTTAAAAAAGAATGGATGTTGGCTTTTATCAAATGCCTTTTCTGCATCGGTTGATATAATCATATGGTTCTTATCCCTTTATTTTGTTTATAAAGTGGTTTACATTCTGTGATAGCTACATCATCTGTTGTCAATTTGAGACTTAAGATTGAAGGGGTGGAGTCTAGCCTGTCAATCAGGTCACAGCTTGATGTCCTCATTTGAAGGCACCACAGAGATAAATAGCTCGCTGGAGGCGGAACACAGATACATTTCCTGGGAAACATTACTGACCATGACCCTGGTGCTGAGATGCTTCTACCACCACTGGATCCACAAAACTTTCCACCCATTGGTCTGTGATCTTCCTGCATTTGGCATTATTGCATGACTGTGTGAGTCTAAAGAGGATTTTATAGATTGGTATTGGACATATGGGCTAATATCAGACTTATGGACTGGATCTGGACTGGGCTGGGATGTTTTCTTAAAGTACAATTACTCTTTATGTAAAGCTCTTTCCTATATGCATATGAGTATCTATGAATTTATTTCTCTAGTCAACCTGGACTAACACACATTCATTGGTTTTCTAATATTAAACAATCCTGGTATTCCTAGTATGAATCTCATTACATCATGATGTATTAGTTTTTGATGGTTGGTTGAATTCTGTTGGCTAGAATTTTGTTGAAATTTTTGGCATCTATATTCATCAAGGATATTTATTGGTTTGTGATTTTTAATTGCGGTATCTTTGCCTGGCTTACATGTCAGGGTTATACTCGCTTCATAAATGAATTTGGTAGTATATTGTCAATTTCTATATAGTTCATGTGAGTTCAGCACTGGCCTAGCCCCCAGCAAGAGCCAAAGGCAGGAAACAAGCAATAAAAGAAGAGAAGAGACTGTCCAAAACACCCACAGAGTTGGGCCTAGATTGTATTTGGTGACACCACTTGGAATCCTGGGCCTGCCCAGCAACGCTCAGGTTCTGCAGTGCTGATTCTCCCTCTGACACAGGTCCATCAAATTCTGCACCACTCCCCCAGGGCCTGGGCCATCCTCTCAGTTGGGAGTCAGTTTAATGCAGTGGGCCTGCCAGGCCCCTCTCAGTCTCAGGGAAAGAGCCTGTGAAATGTTCTGCCCAAGTTCAGATTTGATCCCACCCCCCATTCCAGATATGTGGGGTGAAGTGTTGGTGTCCTCCAAGGTATTCGCTGGGGGAGGGGGAGGAGGAGAGTCATTGTCAGCTCATTGCTTCCCCTCTCATTCGCTGAAATTGGGGAGGGGGGGCAGCTCCCCAGGCATCCTGCCAGCCAGAAGAGAATCCACAGCTTTTGGGAGGACTCTGTGTCATTTCCTCCCTCGACATGCCAAGATGTAATTAGCAAAAGTTTCTGCTCCTCAGGAGAGGTCTGGAACTCAGGCTGTTGAATCTTGTCCCAATTTTTCAAAGTTTCTTTAAGGAGGCTCCAAATCTATTGGATTGCTCTCTGCCCTAAAAATATCATTTTAATAACTATATGTTATCTATCATTCCTTTTTTATGCATGTGTAAGAAAACAAACGTCCTCACGACTGGGCCGATAAACATGGAGAAAAGATTGAAGTTGTCAAGGACTTCATTTTAGTTGGACCCACAATTGCATTGGGCAAATATGCTGCACAAGATCTCTTGAACGTGTTGGAGAGTCAGGATGTAATTTTGAAAACTAAGGTGCACCTGCCGCAGACCAAGGTATTTTCATTTGCCTTATATGCCTGTGAAAGCTGGACAGAAGAATGGATGCCAGAACGAACCAGTCTGTTCCCGGAAGAAGTACAGCCAGAATGCTCCTCGGAACGAAGGCTGGCCAGACTTGGTCTCGTGTACTTTGTCTGGGAGGGGACCGCAGCTTGTCAAGAACAAAGAGGAGATGGGGTGACACAGTGACTACAGTAAGGCACTCAAGCATCCAGTGGTGAGGATGGTGCGAGGCCGGGTTGTGTTTCATTCTGTTGTGCGCAGTAGGGTCGCTCTGGAACCAACATGAAGGCAGAGTACAGGTTCTTAACTGGTCACCCTGCTGGAAAGCTACAAGGAAGATCATGTAGCACTGGTCACGGCCCTGTATTTCCTAGATGTCCAAGATGAATCTCGGAACTGACAAAACCCACCAACCTGTTGTCATTTTAATCCTTGGTCACTGTACAAATGCATGCTTGATGGGGCACCGTCCACTCCCATACTCTCATCTGGACCCTGTGCCAGGCTCCCTAGCCCCTAGGGGCCCCTCCGAGACTTTTGGATGCTCCATTTCCATAGATTAGCAAGCTCCACTTCTTTGAATGCTGACTGACCCTAAAACAGGCTGATCTCTCCCGCCCTTTAAGGGTCTTTAAGGTCACGACTCCCTATCTCTGGGCCCAGAGGTGGAGTCAACACCTAGTCTCTGCCCGATGCTCTTGACTCCCATGAGGCGTGTTGCATTGGGCTGGACCCTCCTTTGCTACTCCCGGGGCTTCCACTCGGCCTTGTTCATCGGTGACGTACGATCTTCCTCTCCACCCTAGGGACTGATCTAACCACATGCCATCCTTGATCTCCTTGACAGCCCCTCAGCCCCTCAGTGGACGGTGGCTTGTGAAGCACAACTGTGAGAGTGGGAGACCATTCCCAACTTGATTTGGCAATGTTCCCAAAGTCCACATTTTGGGCACAGCCTCCCATCTGGTCCTTCCAGTTCCCCGATCACTCTTTCCCAGCAGGCCTGCGTGCAAGCTCACAGAGCTTCCCGGTCCTTTGAGGGCAGCACCCTCTCAGTGACTTCTCACTGGGCCTTTTTCTGGCCGGCCGGCGGCCTGCCTAGACCCTGTGGGGCTCGAGTTTCTCCATTAAGGAATGAAGAAGAGATGACTCTCAGCTGTGTGGACCGCGCACTGGAGCTTACTTTAGGAGCACTCAGTTAGCCGAAGGTTCTGGGTAACACTGCGAGGCCAAAATGCATTTACAGAATCCCCATTGAATTCTTTTTTTGTTACTGTTTAGCTTTTATTTCATAAGCTGCTACCCAGCTGGATGTAGGGAGTCACAAGGAGTCAGAGCACAAAGATTCAGCAATGGGAAGAGCAGGGGTCTTCCCAAACTGCGCAGCTTAAACTCAAACAGGAAACACAGATCAAACTTATTAGAGTTGTCCACAGTCAGCAGTGGGGAGCTTCTGGCTGCTCTTGCCATTCCTGGACCCCAAATGCCCCATGGCTGCCACAGTGGGCACGCCTTCTTTCCCCTCGCGTACGGACCGCATGCCGCCATCCGACCATCGCGTCGTAGCAGGGCAGGTGGACAGCTGGGAACCATCAGCATTGGGCCCAGCGTTTTCTCTGGACAGGATGTCAGGACCTGTGAGCTTCAGGAGGAGCATTATCCTCACAAGTCCCCACAGATGGACTTGCCACCAGTGTCCTTATGGCGTATACAGCCCCCACCCTGGCATGGGAACCCAGGAACGGTTCTGTGATTCTTTGGTAGCTAAATCCTTTCTTCTCAGTCTCAGACTGTGGAAATGTTCTGCTGTGTTTGGGACTTTCTCTGCAAGCAACTCAAAAGAGATGACCCAGGGGCTCGCAGGAGACGGCTCTATTGAAATACGCCGTGGGGTTGATGCTGGGTGGACACAACAGGACCAGAGGAGACTACAAAGTCAGGTGGCAGCATTTGCAAAGTGGCCTCCGTTGAATTCTTTCTGACCATTAACCAGGATGTGAACAATCTTGCCCTCGGACAAAGCACCCTGGGAATTAGTGTGCAACATCATGCACTTGTCCCAATCAGTGTCCCTTTTCTGCTTCTGTCCCTTTTTTGCCTGCAAGTGTGATGAATTGATCTGCCACCAAGGACGATTGTGTGACTTTTTCCTTTGTTCTTCAAGTGGCCCGGCGTCTGAGACTCCTCGGACACCATTCTGACCTCATGCTAATGGTCTCCCTCATCTGGAGGATGCACCTGGGCCTTGTCTTTGCCCTTTTAATGACTTACTGGATGTTGTCTTTAAGTTATATTTGAGATTTGGGAGTCTCCCTTGTACTCTGAAACAACAGAAACCCAGGATATCCATACACCTCAGTTTCAAGGAACCCGGGGTCAGAAGATGTTAGTGCACCTCTAAAAACAAAAATAAAATTAAAAAAACACTACTAACAAGTCAATTCAGAGCCACTGTAACCCCAGAGGACATATTAGAACAGCACCATTGGGGCCAGGTTATTTGAGCGCTCTACCTCCCATTTCTGAGCTGCCGGAATGTTCTTTTTCACCCGTGTTGGGGTGACTTGGTCCCTACTGCTCCTACTATGACCATCTGACTCCATTGCCTTCTCCTCCCTCTTTCTCCACTTTTATTTCTCCGCTTTGCCTCTGTGCTTCGGCTTAATAATCCTTTCCGCTTCCCCTGGGCTTGACAGTTGCTCTCCAACTCCGAACCAACAAACCACCAGCAGCCCTCTGTGGGCAACTGGCCAGCCTATAGACCAGCCGTTCCTAGCTCTGTGTTTGTTCTGCTCCAGTGCTGGGTCAAGGTTGGTGCCATGCACTGAAATGAATGGCCTTAAGTGGCCATTAAATGGACCTTAAATTGCCCTTCTATCACACACAACAGAACACTCACCAAATGGCTGGGTGGGACTATGCAAACGAGGCGCTTATGGGCCAACAGAGATTGGATAGCTTGCTAATTCAGTAAACAGGTGTGTGGCATCCTTGCGGCAGTGACTGGTCAGTTTTGCCTTCCTCTTGGGTTCAAGATGAGCCATCCCAAAGGCAGGAAGGGTGGCCTCATGGCCACTAAAGAAGAGGAAGGCTTCAAGCAGCGGCAGGATGGAGCACTGTGAATCAGGACCATCGCCTGGGTACCTCACAGCCACAACCTCGCTGCTAAGCCCCAGCCTGGTGGGCTAGTCTGTGCGTTCTGTGTGACCATTGCCATGAGTTACTGAATGCTGCAGAGGACTCTGGGAGGGGCAGCTGGTGTCCAGGGTCAAAGGGCTGGCCAGGGGAGGCCTGTCTGTCCTCGGTCTCAGAAGACTCAGCTCGGGGCTGGGGCTGATGGCGATCTCTCTCTCTCCCCTGTGAAGTTAGATGCCGGGGTCACGGCATTTTGGAGGTTGCTCCCTCAGCCTGCCCAATCCAACCACACTTCAGTCACCTCTTGTCTTAGCTGTCTGTCTGTTTTCCTTTTATGGTGAAAGAGGTGAAGGTTTACGGAGCAGATCATCAATTTTACATTCAACAACCTCTCATTTCTTGATACCCGGCCTCCAGCCTCCCAGGGCTCCCAGGCTGCAGAGTCACGCTGGAGCGTCCGGACTGGGGCCACCCGCAAGCAGCCTCGCCAGTACCACGTCCCAAGCCTGCCAGGGATGAAATCTGCCCGGCTCGCTCCACAAACTCCTAACGCGGAAGTCAGGGTCAGGTGGAACGCGCGCATTTACTTTCTCTCTCTCTCTCTCTCTCTCTCTCTCTCTCTCTCTCTCTCTCTCTCTCTCTCTCTCTCTCTCTCTCTCTCTCTCTTCAAATGCCACCAAAATGACAGTGAACTGCTTCTTAAAAAGAAAAAGTCCCCGAAGACAAAACTGGCAGAAGAGATATGGCTATCAGAATGGGGAGAGCTGAGCATCGGCCCCTTCACCTTGTAGTACTCACATCTGGCCTGGTGGAAATGGAGGGGAAGCGAGAGGGTCCGTTGGAAATCCGTTGAAAAGGCAATTAGACCCCACGTGTTCCCCCCGCCTCAGATGAACACTGGCTGTTTCTTTGGAGAGGATGGACATATACTCTCTGCCTCGTGAACAGCCGCGGGAGGTGCCAGACTGGAAGGCTTTTCTCTGGGAGATGTGCCTGTTATAAGGGGAAGAAACGGAAGCTGCCAACCCCGGTTCCACCACTTTACAGGGAAGCGCACAGCTGGCAAATCCCACATCTTCCCATCAGCTCTTCAGTGCCCCATTCTCCAATATGGGGACAATGAGCAAGGCTGCCCAGGGAGCTGGGGAACTCCTCCAACAGGAAACATAGAGGAAAGCCATTTGTGAGGCACGAGGAGGACGAGGAATAAGAACTCTGGAATTAGAAACTCACGCACTTTTTCGGAGAGCTAATAGAATATAGTGTATCCATGACAGAGGAACACGATGCAAGGAAAAGGAGGATGCAGGTAACAGACAAGAGCTCCGTATAAATTAAAAACTTCTGGCTGAGGTAAAATAAAACAAAAAAACATTTTATTGAGGGCTCTTACAGCTCTTATTGCAATCCATACTTACATCCATTGTGTCAAGCACATTTGTACATATGTTACCGGGATCATTTGCATAACATTTTCTTTCTACTTGAGCAGTTGATATCAGTTCCTCATTTCTCCCCTCCCTCATGAACCCTTGATAATTTATTTTTTTTTCATGTCTTACAATGACCCATGTCTCCCTTCACCCACTTTTCTGTTACCCGTTCCCCTGGGAGGGGGTTATATGTAGATCACTGTGATTGGTCCCCCCTTTATCCCCCCACCTTCCCCTTACCTTCTTGTCCTGGATTCCCTGTGTTTCCAGCTCTTATCTGTACCTGTTGTGCATGCTCTGCTGTAGCCAGATTTTTAAGGGAGAATTGAGGTCATGATTGGGGAGGGGGGGTGTAAAACAATTTTTTTTAAGTTGCAAAAGAATACCACTCTCATCCTTGCTTTAAGATGAGACTAGATAACTTACGATGTGTGTGTATGTGTGTGTGTGTTTCGTTTTAAGCATGTCAAGGAGCAGAAGCTGTCCAACACCCCCACAAAAAGAAAAACAAGAACACTCCTAATGAATCATAATCCCCAAAGTGTGAAGCCCTTCTTGGGAGCAAATGTCTGCTTTTGTTGTGAGAAGACCAACAGCAGTAGGACAAGGGTACCCCAGAGAACTTTTACTGAAAACTTAAAGGAATCTCGGATCCAAAGAACGTTTGTAATCAACCACCAAGCCTTTTCCATAATTCTTCACCAAGACAGTGTAGGGCCAAGCAAATGAATAGAGGGGGTCCTCTCTATGGTAAAGATGTACTCAAACCAAAAACGAAACTCACTGCCATTGGGTCAACACTAACTCCCAGTGACCCTATAAGGCAGGGTAGAACTGGCTCCTGTGGGTTTCCGAGGCTTTAATTCTTGCTGTTCTACCCTGTAGCTTTGAACTGCTGGCCTTGCACTACACTACCAGGGCTCCAATAGGTGTGCAAGGCTTGCTGGAATTTGAATAAGGTGCAGGAGAAGGAGAGAAACCCGACTAACATTCTAGACCTACCTAACATTTAGTAAAAAGCAGAAGCCCTTGGTGACTAGGGAAGGGCAGAGGAACTGAGAGGGGCCACGTCTGAGCTTCAGGGAGACCAGATCTGCTGAAGTCTTAAGAAATAAGATCAACTTCCTTGTGTCCCTAAGCATTACATTGAGTATAATGGACGGGTCAGTTGCAATTGAGGGAGAGGCAGAAGATCTGAAATAGACACCCAGAAGACGTATTTTCAAAGGAGTCCTGATGGGTGGCGTGTTGAGTTGCTAACTGCAAAGTCAGCAGCAGTTCAAACCCATCAGCAGCTCTGCCAGAGAGAGACATGGTTTTCTGTTCCCATAAAGATTTATAGCCTTCACCAGCCTGTGTGATCCAAGGATTACAAATAATAAAATCCAAATCTGAAGGAGGGAATAATATCAGAGCTTGAATTGCGAACAGCTGGTTTGTAGAAGGCTCTGGATTGCAGAGTCCACGCATGGATGAAGCCTCTGGAGAACCCCTTCTGAACACAGCTGCAGGATGTGAATCGCCCTGCGATCATATAAAATGCATTGGAAAGTGGTTTATTGCAGATGCAGTAATAAGTTAAAATCTAACACTTTACGATTTGATTTCCCTTTGGATTCCTTTAAAACTTGTTCTAGTGTTTACTATTTTCTGCTTTCTTTTTGACTGAGGTTTGTATCTCTATTCATTTGTCATTGTTCTTAGTTTAAAAAAAAAAAGGTTTTCTGTATATGAAATCCAGGGTAGGTAAATACATAGAACCAGTACCTGGATCGATGGTTCCTTAGACATGGCGGGGTGGGGTGGGGTGGGAGGTGTTAGGGGGAAATGGGGAGCTAATAACAATGAATACAAAAAAGACAAAAATGTAAAATTTATTGTGGCGATGGTTGTACTTTTTAAAAAAATGTGATTGAACTATTGAATTTAATGATATGTGAATTACATGCCAATACATCTGTTAAGAAATTATAGCCTTGAAAACCCAGAGAGACGGTTCTGTTCTGTCCTATATGAGTCAGATTTGGCATCTGCCAAAATCTGAAGGTGAGGCAGAATTGAAACAAAATTTCCAGGCACTCAGATCCCAAGTCCTGCTGAAAGGAAGTTCAGATCCTACCCTGCAGTAATTTTAAGTATGGTGACTTGACTCTTACCAAAGCAACAAGAAAGCCCAGACTTAGCTAACTACCAGCTAGATTGACATGCTCTTCTCCCAACACGTGCACACAGGCGTGCACACACACACACACACCTTTTTATTAGCATAAATGTTTCGGTCACTCCCGAATATTCTATTGCATGCAAGATCTGGCATTCAATAAAAAATTGTGAGACATGTAAAGAATCAAGGAATTATATGACCCATCACTGGGAGAGGAAACAATCATTAGCACAAGACTCATAGATTACCCAGATGTTGGATTTATCAAACAGATTGTTTTAAGTAGCTATGATAAATCTACTAAAGAATATAGTGCCAAAAGGTGACAACATGAATGAACAGATGGGAAATTTCAGCAGCATGGTCAAACCATTAAATAGAACCAAATGGAAATGCTAGAAATGAAAAGATTGCATGAGAGATAAATTACTTTGATGGACTTATTAGCAGACGGGACATGACAGAGCAATGAATCAGTAAATTTAAGGGCAGGTAAATAGACATTACCCACACTAAAACACAGAGAAAAAAGAATGGATAAAAAGATTAAAATCTAGCATCTGAACTCGGTAGAACAGTACCAAAATGGCTTAACATATGTGTGATTAAAATCATTGGAAGCAGAAAGAGAACAAATAGGGCAAAAGAAATATTTGAAGAGGCATAACCAATACTTTTTAAAAACCAATGAACGATATTATCAACTCACATAGGCAAAGAATCTAGTAAACCCTAAGCAAGAGAAAGGACAAGGACAATCTGAAAGAACAGGAACTGAAGTCTATGTCCTGGGAAAATTGAATTCAAGATAAAGTCACTCTGACCAGGAGTTCCCAGGCTAGAGAGCAGCGATGCCAGGGCCAAGGTAACGCTAGAAAAGAGCTACTATCAATAGGGGCAATATGCATTTGATCTAGCACTTGAAACGACATCAATAAAGCTGTTTGGGTGGAATGGTAGTGATTAGGATACTTTTGTAAAGTTCTTTACATAGTTCAGGAAATAGAATTTTGAGGGTAGATTTTTTTGCAGCCTTTTATATATAAATTATATTTCCTGTAAAATTCTAATAGCAACCACTAAAAAATAACCAAAATGCACAACTAAAATATCACCCCCAAAAATGGAGTACTAAAAAAATATTTCCATTTGTCCCCTAACAAAAAGGAATTTCAAAAAACCCACATACCTGGGCCTGGACTCAAGTACTCCCTTAACACCAGCACACTTTGTTCTAACAATCCGTCATTCTGTGACGCTCACCTTCCTGACACGATTGCTGAGGACAAACAGGTGCATAAGCAAATGTGGTGAAGAACGCTGATGGTGCCTGGCTATCAAAAAATATAAAAGGTTAAAGAGAAACAAGCAGCCATCTAGCTGAGAAGCAACCAAGCCAACATGGAAAAAGCACACCAGCCTGTGTGATCATGAGGTGCTGATGGGATCAGGTATCGGGCACCTAAAACCCAGACAAAACCATACCCAATGTGAATGGGGGAAGAGGGGGCATGAAGTGGTGACCCAATGCCCATCTGTAGACAATTGGACATCACCTCACAGAGGGGTCACAGGGAAGAGATGAGCCAGTCAGGGTGCAGTATAGCACCGGTGAAACACACGACTTTCCTCTAGCTCTTTGGTGCTTCCTTCACCCCACTGTCATGACCTCAATTCTACCTTACTAATGGGATTAGACCAGAGCATGCACACTGCTACAGACAAGAGCCAGCAACACAGGGAGTCCAGCATAGATAAACACCTCAGGGCCAACAAGGAGAGTAGAGATACCAGGAGAATTAAGGGAGGGTGGGGGAAGAAAGGGGAATCGACCACAAGGATCAATCTAGAACCTCCTCCCAGGGGGACAAACAATGGAAAAGTGGGTGAGGGGCACCAGAGGATGATGTAAGATGTGGAAAAAATAATCTATAACTTATCAAGAGTTTGTGAGGGAGGGCAGGTGGAGGAGTGAGGGGGAAGAAATGGGGAGCTGATATCAGGGGCTCAAGTGGGAAGAGAATGCTTTGAAAATGATGATGGCGGCATATGTACAAATGTGCTCGACACACTGGATGAATGTCTGGATTGTGATAAGAGATGTAAGAGCCCCAATAAAAGTCTGTTTTTAATCACCATAATAGTTTTCTCACTATTCCTTTGAGTCGAACACCTGTGACTCCGCACATAGTGGCTGAAGCTGGCACGGTGTGTGGGTGCAGCAAGGCCGGGTAGTCTGGAGTTTATTCTCACTGTATAGTAGCTTTTCTCCTGTGGTCGCCTCACACCCTGGCAGTCTCAGGGAAGTTACGCTGGGAGGGTCTGTGCTCAGAGAGCAAACCATCCAGCACCACTCTACCATAGGGCGTGGATTCCAAGCAAGCCAGATGAAGAGGGGGCAGCGTCTAGACTCCACCTCCTGATGGGGGAGTGGCACCATTCCAGGGGAGCATGTGGGCTGAGAGACCTTTGAAAAACACAATCTGCCACAGAGCCCGATGAAAAGGCAGGGAACGGCAGACAGGAGAAAATGTCTCTGTTCTTTACGAGAAACACACTTTAAAGGGAAAGGAAGGGAAAGGACTCGGAGACCACGCAAGCCTCGAGCAGAAGGCCGTTGGTGTGGCTATATTAATATCAGCTAAAGTCAAATTTGGGACAAGGAGATGAAGAGGCAAGTCACTAGGAGAAGACCCCCACAGGAGTAGCCCTCTGAGTCCTCAATGTGTCGGTACAGAGCTGTGCTCCCTAAGCTTTGCCCTGGCGAAGTAGGGCACCAGTTCTTGCTTCCGACGGGCCACTAGGGGGGTTCAAATGTGTAACCAATCAGTTAGCAGCCAAGTGCATTAAGCATTTCTATCTTTTGGGGAGTTCATAACGAAAGAGAGTCCACCGCCATAAATATGAGGTACCTAAATAAGGAAGCTCCCAAATCCCATGAAACAACAATTGGCAGCAACAGAGGGAGAAGCCGACAGTGTACAAATGTTATTGGAACATCTCAATAACCGATAAAGCAGGTAGGGAACTCCACAATCAGAATGCTGAGAACTCAAACAATGCAATCAGCCAAATTTGCCCAGGTAAGGTTTATAGAATAAGACACCCAACAAATAATGCAGACGGTTTTTTCAAGAGAGACAATAACTTTGGGAAACTGAGCAAGTCTCAAATTACAAAGGGCAGAAATCATGTTTCCTGACCATAATGACACTGAATTACAAATCAGTAACAAACAGATATCCAGAAAATTTCCCAATCCTTAGCAGTAAAAGACGTATTAGAACGCGTCAATGGTTTGTAGGAAAAGCTGCGAGATGCACGGTCAGTACTACCCAAATCCAAAGAGCAGACGAAGACACCGCAATAAAAGAAAACTAAGGTGTTGGGCTGCCAACTGCCAAATCGACAATCTGAAGTCAGCAGCTGCTCCTCAGGACCAAGAGGGGACTTTCTACTCCTGTGAAGAGTTCCAGTGTCAGAACCCACAGGAGCAGTTAATACTCTGTCCTGTCGGGCCCCAAGCAGTCAGTCAACTGGATGGCAGCGATTTGGGCTTAGCGTATCCCTCATGAATGTTGCTGTCCAGTCAGCTCCAGCTCCTAGGATTGCCCGACCCTATGCGCTGCTTGAGTTCACTGTATCCGTGCATCGCGGCCAGGCTCTTCCTCTTTGGAGCTGAGTTTCCCAAGCCTGATGTCCTTGCCAGGGACAAGTCACTCCTACTAATATGTCCACAGTATGTGAGATGAAGCCTTGCCAATCTCATTTCTGAGGAGATTCTTCTGGTTGGACTTCTTCCAAGACAGATTTGCCTTTTTCTTTTGGAATATTCCTGGCCAGCACCAGCATTCAAAGGCATCGATTCCTCTGCCATATTCTTTATTCATTGTCCAACTCTCCTATGCACATGAAATGCGTGCAAACGCCATGGCTGGAGAGGACGCCTCAGTCCTCAAGTGACATCTCTGCTCTTTCACAAAAGGCTTTTCCAAAGGGCTTGTGCAGCAGATTTGCCTAATGTAATAAATCATTGGAATTCTTGATTGGTGCTGCCGTAAGCATTGATTGTGGATTCAAGCAAGATTAAATCCTTGACAATTTCAATCCTTGCTCCATTTCTCATGATCTTGTCATCTGGTCCAGCTGTTTTCTTTATATTGAGATGTTGATCTTTGAGTTTCATCAGTGTTTTAAGGTCTCTTCACTATCAGCAAGCATGGTTGTTTCATCTACATATTGCATTGCAGGTTGTTAATGAGCCTTTCTCCAATCCTGAGACTGCGTTCTTCTTCATATGGTCTAGTTTCTCAGTTGATTTGCTCAACATACAAACAGAATAGGTCTGGCGAGAGGATATAATCCTGACACACACCTGTCCTGATTTTCAACCATGCAGCGTTCCCCTTGTTCTGTTCAAAGGACTGCCTCTTGGTCCATGTACAGATTCCTCATGAGCACAATGAAGTGTGTGTAATTTCCATCGTTCACGATGCTTTCGAAGGCCTTGGCAGAGTCAATGAAACACAAGTCAACAGCTTTCTCTGCCATTCCTCATTCCACTTCCTCTTCTGAATCCACCTTTGGTTTCTGGCGGCTCCCTCTCCATGTACTTCTCCAACTGCGTCTAAATTATCTTCCTCAAAATGTTACCGGCGGTGAGATCGGGGATATTGTTCTATGCTTTGTGCATTCTGTTGGGTCACCTTTCTTTGCAATGGCTACAAATAGGGATGTCTTCCAGTCAGTTGGCCAAGCAGTTGTCTTCCCACCTTTCCGGCCATAGAAGAGTGGGTGCTCCCGGAGCTGTCCCAGCAATTCCTGGAGCCCTGTTGGTGGCTAAGGTTTTCAGTGCAGCTTGGACTTCTTCCTTCGGTCTCACTGGTTCTTGATGATATAGTACCTCTTGAGATAGTGCAATGTCGACTAGTACGTTTTCATAAAAAAGGACTCTGTCTTTTCCTTCCATCACATTCTTTTGGTGCTTCCTGTATCGGGACACCAGCGGGACACCACGGACAAAACTCATATCCTGGCGAAATAGCCACATGGCAGCTGAAAACCATATACCCTAGCTTGTCGTGCCTTCTTTCCAAAAAGTGGGACTTTTTTTAAAACGCTGCAGGACGCGGGAGAAATGATTAAAAATCGGGACTGTTCCGCCAAAAGCAGGACATCTGGTCACCTTACCACAGACTCTTTCAATATTCCAACTCTAGTATTGAATTTTTCCTTCATTTTGTTCGGCTTAAGATATGCTGAGTGTGGTAAAACTTTTTATTTCCCTTTTGACCCATTTTAGTTGGTTTTAGTTTTTCATATAGTTTGCTTTCTTTTCAAATGAGATTTTCCCTCTGTTTTCGTTTGTTACTACTGTTGGGGTTTTTCTGTTGCTGCTGGTGGTTTGTTGGTTTTTTGTTTTGTTTTGTTTTGGCTTTCTTGTGATGGTTTTCTGTTTATGATCTAGGAGAGGTAAAGCTATAGAGGAGTAACTGGGTTAATGGCTTCTAAGGGGTATGGCAGGGAAGGTTGAGATGAGGAAAATCAGGAGCTAACAACCATGAGTGCAGGAGAGAATAAAACGTTCTGAAATTGATTGTGATGGTGATTATACAAGTCTTCTTAATATGATTGAACTATCGAATTATATTATTTGTGAAGTATATGCCAATACAACTGTTTTACAATGTAGACACACTGCGTGTGTCCTTTCTTTCTAACTCCAGACCTTTACACATTGCATTGCACTGCTTTTTATTCTCGAGCTGCCCTTTGACATTTCCTGGTGAGCTCATTGACTTCAGCGTTCTGTCCATGTGCTGCAGCGACTCTGCATTCAGGAGCAAGTTTCTGAGTTGCCTCTGGCCTCCACTTGGGTCTTTGCTCTCTTTCCTGTCTTTTGAATGGCCTTTGCTTTTTCCCTTGATGTCATCCAGAAACTCGTCTGGTCTTCTTCCATCACTAATGTTCACTGAGTCAAACCTGTTCCTGATCTGTTCTGGAAATTCAGGGGGGGATAGATTAAAGATCGTATTTTGCCTCTCGTGGGCTAGTTTTCATTTTACTCAGCCTTATCCTGAACTTACATAGGAGCAACTGATGGTGTGTTCTGCAGTCAGCTCCTGGTCTGGTTTTAGCTGCTGATATTGAGGTTCTCATTCATCCATCTCTACCCACAGATGTAGTCAGTTCGATTCCATTGTATTCCATCTGGTCAGGCCCATCGGGTTGATTCTGAATCACCATGACCCTGTCAGACAGAATCCAACTATTCCTTGAGGCTTCTGAGACTGGAACTCTCTACAGGAAAGAAGAGAACCTTGTGCCATTTATGTTGTTGAAGAAAAGGGATGAAGCCATTGGTCTTGCAAAATTCTATCATGTCCCCTCCAGCTTCAGTTCTGTCACCAAGAGCACATCTTCCAACGGCTGATCCTTTCTCATGCATAAAAATGCAAAACAGAATTTTAGCCAATCAAAGCAAGCAACATTGATATTAAAATATAACACATTATGACTAAGCAGGATTCCACCCAGGAATGCAAGGCTGCTTCAATATTTGAAAACCACTCGGTGTAATTAGCCATATTAGCAGGGGAGCAAGCAAAATGAAAACAAAGCGAATCATCTCAACAGAGAATGTTCGATCCCGATCTGTGACAAAGCTCTCGGCCAGTTGGAAATAAAGAACCATTTCCGCAGCCTGATAAAGGGTATCTATGAGAACCCACAAGTGTCCTTTAATGATGAAAGACTTACTCATCCTCTCAGATGATCAGGATCCAGTCACGGTATTGGCAATCCCAAACCTCGCGGCCATCGAGTCAACCCTGATTCATGGACCCTACGGGTGTCCAAGGATGTCAATATGTATGGGAGTAGAACGCCTCATCTTGGAACTGCTGACCTTGTGGGTAGCAGCCCAATGCACAAGCCACGACACTATCAGAGTTCTGCTAGTGCGGTGGCACAGGAAGAAGGAAGAAAGAACAGCTGGCTCAAATCTTGAGCAAAGACTCCTAAATTATAGACAAAACAAACCGTCGAACTAGTAAGTGATTTCAGCCAGGTTGCAGGCTAGTCGATATAAAAAATTAACATTTCCGTATACTAGCAATGAATAATCAGAAAAGATAGTTTTAAAGTATCATTTACAAAACACGAACTACTCAGAGAAAAGCTGTGGCAGAAACGTTGCTGAGAAATGAACAAAACGTACAGAAATGAGAGAGAGTGAGAGCGTACTCAGAAATCGCTATCATGCCGGGGTCCACCATCTCTGTTCCCTTCAAATTCAACGCAATCTCAGTCAAACTCCCAGCAGGTTTCAAGCTCTCCGGCCCAGGGTTTCATGTCAGGCTTCTTCAGGGTTTGGCCAGAACAACCCTCTGGACTCCCCACCTGCAGCCTCGGCCAATTCTCCATCTTCCTCACCACGCGCAACCTCGGGGACCATCTTATTGGTCGTCACCCCTTCCTGGAACCAACGAACACCGTTCTATTTTGTATGCTTAGCTCCAAACCCTCAAGCAAGCACGAACTCTCCGACCCCACAGAATTATTCCGCGGAAGCTGAGGCCGGCACCACCCATCTGGAGAACCACTTCCTGGACAGAGAAGTGAAACTCCTCGAGAAGATGAGAGGCCACTTGACCTGCCTCCCCAGGCTGGCCAGCCCCCAGGCGCACCCTCGAACATGACCATGACGAGGAGGCTGCAGGGAGCCCTCCACCTCCCCCTGCTGGCCTCAGTCCCTTTGTCTGCACCTATCGCTCCGGCCGCATGGCCACCACCTGGAGGCCCTGTCCCCAGCCCAGGATCAAAGGGAACAAGAAAGTTTCCTTTTCTAGCAAAAAGAAGAACTCCCAGCAGGCTTAGTTTTATGAAACTGACAAACTGATTCCAAAGAGCTTGTAGAAATGCAACTTACCTAAAAGCGCCCAAATGATCTTGCATAAGAACAAACTTGGGGGAGGGAAGGGACTTGTCTGAGGCTTACTGTAAATCTACATTGATCAAGGCAGCGCAGCACTGGCCTAGGATAGATTGTAGATCAATGGAACAGAAGGAAGAGCCCAGAGACAGACCCCCACCCAGAGGTTTCATTGATTTTCCTCCAAATATTTCTTTGGAACCATTGGGCCTAGAACAACTGGATATCCGCATGCCCAAGAAAGAGCCTCAACCTGTACCTCACACCATACATAAAAGTTAACTCAAAAAGGATCGCAAACCTAAATTCAAGGGATAAAAATAGCAGGCATCTAAAATCACAGCAAACTGTCTTAGTGGCAATGGATTAGGCAAAGACTTTTTAGATCAGGCACAAAGTAACATGATCCATTAAAAATTGGTCGATTAGACTTTAATCAAGATGGGAAACGAGCCAGCCTGACACAGGGTCCAGGTCTTTTCATCCCGGCATGCCCCACTGGGCCCAGCAGGCAGCCCACTTGGTGGTTGTTGAACAAAGATTTATCATTTCAGGGAGCCAGGTGGGTCTGGACCCACCCCTTCTGCCCCATTGGCCAGACCCATCCTTCCTGCTCAGACACTGGGTTTGGGGAGCAGGGCCCACCCATTAGCCACCCACAAAGAAGTCAGGGGAGGGCTCCAGAGGCTGGCTGGCCACTGCCTGGAGCCAGGCCCTTCCTCCACCTTGCAGAACTGAGCTGCCAGCGTTTCCTCCTCCTCCTCTCCACCATCCAAACCCCACCATTCACTACCTGGACCCCCCACTAGTGCACATGCCCCAGGTGGTGGCAGGCCCAGGGCAGGCACTCCTGCTGATTCACTGCTCCTGTGGTCCTCCTGCCACTTGGCACGCAGAAAGACCTGCATTGGAACCCTCCGCCCCCCCCCCCCCGCCCACACGACAGCAGGGAAACCCAGACTGCAGGAGCAGAGGGACCCAGCACTGTGTGGCCAAGGGCTGGTTCTGGGCAGAAAACCCAGAAGGAAATAGTGGCCCTTGCACCCCAGCGGCTGGCCCCATGCTCCAGAAGTTCCGGCTCTGGCTTGCAGCCAGGCATGCGGGTGACAGAGAACCTCGTGGTCTTGATGGCTGTGTGCCTCAGAGAATCCTTCCTGTGCAGCACCTGGGGAGCCCGGGGTCCTCAGCCTACGAGGTGGACCCCTGCAGGGGAAGGCACACGCAGCATTTGTTCTGGGGGGACTTCTTCCCAGGGCTCAGTTTACCCGAGTCTGCTCTGCTATGCCTGCAGACTTTGTTGCTGACCATTCTTGTTGCTGTGAATGGCATGAGAAAGCCTTTCATTCTCTTTGATCATAATCACTAGTGGCGTGTGCCTTCCCCTGCAGGGGTCCACCTCGTAGGCCGAGGACCCCAGGCTCCCCGGGTGCTCCACAGGGAGTCTGCAGCCAGCATGAGAGTGCATGTCTGTTTCTGTGCGTGTGCGCGTGGTATATGTATGTACGGCCTCTGTGTGTGCTCTGATCCCACACTGGGTGGGCCAGGGCACGGTAGGATGCCATGCCTGCGTTCATGTGGTATGCATGTGCATCCGTGGATATGGTGTGTTGTGTGTAGATGTGCAAGGGTGTGGTGTGTATACATGCACATGTGTGTGGTGTACATGTGTATGCTGTAGTGTGCACACGTGGGTATGATGTGCATATATGCATACCGTGTGTGGCAGCGGTATGCTGTGGGTATGTGTATACATGTACATGCTGGGTGTGGGGTGTTTATAAGCACATGTGGGAGTGTCATGTGTGTACATGTAAATGCTATGGGTGTGTCCACATACACACTGTAAGTTACATGTATACATGCATGTGCTGTGGGGTGTACCTGCACACACTATGTGGAGTGCTCTGCGCATGTGCATGCTGTGGGGGCTGGTATGTACTGCTGGGTGTGGCATACATCAAGTACATGCTATGGGGTGCATGTACTGTGGGTGTGTGTGCATTTATGTAATACTGTGGGGAAGAGGTGTGAATGTACATGGTAGTGTGGGCAGAAGGGGTGCATGTACATACATGTGCATGCTGTGGTGGTGTGCACATGGACATGGTATTGTGGAGGGGGGGTGCCCAGGTGCATGCTGTGGGGTGTTGTGTACATGTAGGTGGACATGCTGGGGTGTCAAAGGGCAGGGGGTGACTGAAGGTTCTGGGAGGGAGGAGTGCTGGCAACGGATTCAGGGAGAGGCTGTTTGGTCCCTGGCCTTTGGGTCAACCGAGAAGACGGACAAACAGGAAGGCAGGCCAGTCTCTGAACTGGAGCCTGCCCATGGGTGGGTTGTACTGGCCTAGGTTGAACCCTGAACCAGCCCAGCCTGCAGCGAGGAAGGACTGGAGGGGAGATGAGGGGGAGTGGATAAGGAGTGCCCCCCCGCCCCGCCCAGCTGGACTGGGAGAGGAGAGGGGAAGGATGGAGTGCAGAATCTGTGTGCTCAAGGGCATGAGAGCCGGCCAGCCTTTTCCAGGAATGGTCCTGCTGTAGGCAAGCTCGGAGAACCCCTGCCTTCGGGACAGGTAGCTGCAGGTGGGTGAGGGAGGTGGAGGGTGTGGCTCCTGCTCCCACTGGACCTTGGCAGGACCTTCGTGAGGAAGCCAGATCTCAGGGGTACATTAAGCCCTGGCTGGGCCCCTGCCCCCCTTCCTGTCCTTCCTCTCCAGCCAGGCCCTAATTGAGGCGAGGGAGGGGCTGATGGCCTGTGAGGGGGCTGTGTCTTCGCTTGGAGACGCACTGAGCTCACTCTTGGACCCAGGGAAGGCCATGGGGTCCTGGCCTCAGTTTCTCTGCAGGTGGTGAAAGGCCCCAGGATTGGGGAGAAGGAGTCTGGGGGTGTGGATGGGACGGGCCTGGCCAGGGCACTGTAGGCCAGGAACTGATTTCCCAGTGGCCCAGGAGGAAGGGTGGGGGAAGGGGGGCGGGGCCGGGTAGGAAGTCCCCCTTTACGCAGGTCACTCCCAGAGCTGGGGCGGGGCTGAGTCACAGTGCAGATCGGAGAACAGGGCCACCGTGCTACTGCCGGGCCACCCAAGAGCCGGGGAGCCCAGTCAGGTGAGGGGGACTGAGGTGGCCAGGGGCCCAGAAGGGTGGGGGCTGGGAGTGTCTAGGCCCACCACAGGCCTCACTCACAAGCCAGGTGTGGGTGGGTGCTGGCGCCGGCTAGTCGCCCAGGTGTCCATCAGTTCGTCCATCTCTGCCCATTTGTGGCTCCCATTCCGTCTCTCCTGACAGCCCCCAAGCCCACACAGGCCCCTATTGCCAAGCACTCTGACGGGCCCCTGCCAAAGGTGATCAGAGCTGACCCTGTGACCCAACATGCTCAAAGCTTCCCCCACCTCGGGTAAGGTGCCAACTGGTGAAAGGGGCCGGGGAGGGCATGGTCCTGAAGGCAAACCCACACCCACCTAACTTCCCCAGTGATCCTAACTCCACCTTCTCTCTCTCCACCCGACCAGCTGAGCCTGGGGCCCTCTCTCCCCCCAGGGCCCCTGGCAACAGCAGTGAGGAGCTGGAGCCCCGGGACCCGCTGCTGGCCCGGGTGGAGCTGGCTCTGCTCTCTACTGTCTTTGTGGTGGTCGCTGTGAGCAATGGCCTGGTGCTGGCAGCCCTGGTGCGGCGGGGGCGGCGGGGCCGCTGGGCGCCCATGCACGTCTTCATCAGCCACTTGTGCCTGGCTGACCTGGCAGTGGCCTTGTTCCAAGTGCTGCCCCAGCTGGCCTGGGATGCCACCGACCGCTTCTGGGGACCGGATGCCCTGTGTCGGGCCGTGAAGTACCTGCAGATGGTGGGTATGTATGCCTCCTCCTACATGATCCTAGCCATGACCCTGGACCGCCACCGTGCCATCTGCCGCCCCATGCTGGCCTACCGCCATGGCAGCAGCGCACACTGGAACCGACCGGTGCTGGTTGCCTGGGCCAGCTCGCTCCTCCTCAGCCTGCCGCAACTCTTCATCTTCGCCCAGCAGGACGTGGGCACTGGTGTCCTGGACTGCTGGGCCCGGTTTGCCCAGCCCTGGGGCCTCCGCGCCTATGTCACCTGGATCGCACTGATGGTGTTCGTGGCCCCTGCCTTGGGCATCGCCGCCTGCCAGGTACTCATTTTCCGGGAGATCCATGCCAGTCTGGTGCCCACAGAAAGGGCTGGGGGACGGCGTGGCGGGCGCCGAGTAGGTGGCCCCAGCGAGGGAGCCCGTGTGTCAGCAGCCATGGCCAAGACCGTGAGGATGACGCTGGTGATTGTGGTTGTGTACGTGTTGTGCTGGGCACCCTTCTTCCTCGTGCAGCTGTGGGCAGCGTGGGATCCAGAGGCGCCTCTGGAAGGTGGGTGCAGCCACAGCCCATGCCCAGCAGGGGGCCCTGTGTGCACCCAGAGGCCCCTGAGCCGCCGCCTCTACCTCTCCAGGACCCCCCTTCGTGTTGCTCATGCTGCTGGCCAGCCTTAACAGCTGCACCAACCCCTGGATCTACACCTCCTTCAGCAGCAGTGTTGCCTCAGAGCTGCGCAGCCTGCTCTGCTGTGGTCGGGCACGTGCCACCCCCAGCCTGGGGCCCCAGGAGGAGTCCTGTGTCACAGCCAGCTCCTCCCTGGCCAAAGAGCCATCCTTCTGAGGAGCCCGTGGGAGGAGGGGACCCTCGGGGTTGGGCCAGTGCCCTGTGAGACCTTCCTTCCTGGCTTCTAAGCCCCCCCCCCCCGCCAGCCCTCTGCAAGTCCCCTTCGCCGCTAATAAACTTTTGCTCGTATGCTCGTGTGGTGAGGGTCTCCTTGAAGTCTGGTCAGGGGGTATATGGGGGTGGCACCACAGAGACAGAAGACTCCCCCACCCCCACCCCCCACAAAGACTTCGGCGCCGCTCTTGAACACACCAGGTTCCCCACCCTCCACTGCCAGAGGGGCCACCAGTGCCCAATCTGCTGCCCATGCCCACCTGCCCAGCCCACTTCCTCCCCCCCCCAACAGAGCACTGACTGGCATGGAAGAATCACAGGGCCTTTATGAGTTGTGGCAGCTCCCCCACATTTCCCTCCCACAGGGACCCAAGCCAGGGAGGGGCGGTCACCAGGGACAGCCTGCGGCTGTCTCTACACAGAAGGACTGGCTGGGAGGGGCAGGGAGGAGCAGGTAGGTGGGAAGGGCGAGTTTCAATCAGCCACTGGCACTCATCGTGGTTTGCCGACCCAATCAGGACCCTGAGGATGGGATGCCGAAGGGGAGGCTGGGGAGGCTGGGGCTCCAGGGCTGTGGGGGGAGCCCTTGCTCTTGCTAGGCCTGCTGGAACTGGGCGACACGGGCCCAAGGCCCTGGCGGACAGCAGCCTTCCCCAAGAGCTCCTTGAACACGGAGTCCATGGTTTGCGCCACACTCTGCGGAGAGAAGGAAGGGCTCCCTCACCCGGGGCCTCCAGAGGCTGGGAAGTGGGGTTCCTCTGGTTGCGCCCATACCTTCCAAGTGGTGTCCTCTTCTCTGCCCCACCCCTCCTCCAGTGTCCCCAGGGCCCAACTCTGACTCAGTGAGCTTGACCCCAACCATGGAAGCTGGGAGGTTGTGCTGCTCCTTTGGGTGGCCCTGTCACAGCCAGGCTGAGGGCCTTTAGTGTCCTCATCCCTGTCCCTTTGCCCCCTTCTTCTCCCTCCTCTCCTCCCAACCCCCCACTGGCGGGGCAGGGTGAGAAACCCCATTCAACAGGGAGGGAGTGCCACTAAGCTCTTCACCTTGTCTACATCCACCTGTCGGTCTGGGGAGGCTGGGACAAGGCAGTGTCGTCTGTACCCCGAAGTGCCCATGGTCTCCAGCGGTGCGCTTGGCTCTGGCCTGTAAGACCCTCGAAGTGAGGCTCCATGTCTCCCCCAAAAGGGCCCCTCTTCACCTGCCCACTCCACTGGGTCTCACCGGCTGCTACACTCCACACCGCTGTTCCCTGCCGCCTGCAGCCCTTGACCTGCTAGAAGTTTCTCTGCCCTGGGGTCAGAGTGGGCTGTCAAGAGCACTGGTTCTCAGCCGGACCCACTGGATCTGACACCGGTGGGTGGGGTGGGAGGCGCAGGTACTTTGGAGAACAGTTGGATACAAGCCCCCACCCTCCTGCTCCTGGACTGTTGCGAGAGGGGCCAGGCCAGGGAGGCCACACTCACCTAGCGGGCAGCATGATATATCTGTGGGGGACGAGTCCTCGTACGCCCCCACACTCGCCTCGCCACCAGTCGTCTGAGGCTCGGGTGTGTAGCCGCAGCAAGTCCCCCTTCTGGAATGTCAGCTCCTGGGCCGTGCGGCCCGTATAGGAGAAGCAGGCCACTGCCTCCACCACCCCCTCCAGGTCTGGGGGCACAACAGGGCCTTGGGAGGGGGTGGAGTGAGCACCGGACTGGGAGTGGGGGCCCTCCGCCCCATCCTCACCATCCTCCTGCTCAGTCTCCCCTGCCACGCTGTCCAGCTGTCCATCCCTATCCAAAGCAGATTACCGTGAGTGCGGCGACCCCCAGCCCCATGGGAACCCCCACCTGGTGCAGTGTGCATACCCTAAGCAGCTGGTGGAGGGTGGGGCCATGCACTTCTCGTAGACGGGCCCAGGCAGCTGGGCCAGGCCTGGGAAGTGGGCCGTGGGCTGAACGATGAGGGTCTGCACCAGGCGGTTCACCCGGCCCTGCAAGGCCACGGGGTCCTGATCCGCGGGCACAGGCAGCAGCGTTGGCCCGAAGCACACAGCCAGGTTGTAGGGATCCATCATGTTCTCATCACTGTACTGGGCCAGGCTGGGGACCAGGAGGGTCATGGGAGGAGCACCCATCCCCACCTGCCCACCATCCCCTGGGGGCCCTTGCCCCCAAGACTCACTGGTTGAGGAAGGTGAAGAGATAGCGCAAGACCACCAGGATGGGGCTGGGCAGCCTGGCCAGAAGGCGACCCACGGGCTCTGCCTGTTCGGCCGTGTCCTCCAGCTCTGTGCCCATAGAAAGAGGCATGGGAGTGGGCCCCAGCCACGGCAGGTGGCCCCCACGCCGCCCAGCTTGGGCCTGCCCTCACCTGCGGAAGCCAGCAACTCGCTGAACAGATCTGGGGGGAAGAGGGGGGCCTCCAGGCTCCGGAAGTAGAGCTTCAGCACTCCAGCCACCGAGTCCAAGTCTTGGGGCCCACAGCCTTCCACCAGAGGGTCCTCCCCTATGGAGGTAGGGGCACAGCTCAGAGCCTGCTCTCGTTCACCCCCACCTACCCAACCCGCCAGCCTCCCCACCTCTCTCAAAGGCTTCCCGAATCTCCGAGATGCGGGGCTGGGCGCCTGACACCCGGAAGACGCCTTCATGCTGGAGGCCTGTGGGGAGCACAGGGGCTGTGGGCGTGGGGACTGGGTGCGGGGTGGGGGGGTGGGTAAGGGGGGGGAGTGCTAGGGCCTCGCCCTTACCATTGAGGTTAATGAAGCGGATGCAGCTCTCCACTACCAGGGGCACGGGCTGGCCAGAGCTCTATGGGCACAAAAAGTGTTTACCTGGCACAGCCAATCTTTCGGGCATAGTGACCCTCCACCCCCCTCTGGAGAGCCCTGGTGGCAATGGTGGCTGACACATAGGGCCACTAGCCACGAGATCGGCAGTTCAACCTCATCAGCCACTCCTGGGAGAAAGAGGGGGCCCTCTGCTCCCACAAAGATTGCGAGCCTTGGAAACCCCCTAGGGTCTCTCAGAATAGGAATGGACTTGGTTGATGGCTGTGGGTGGGGTGGGATGAGGATCAAAGGATCCACAGGAAGCCACCTGACTAGGCAGGCGGGAAGGAAGGTATGAGAGCCAGCGGGCACCTGGATGAACTTCTCCATGTTTCCCCCGAAGAGCTTCTGGTTGTACTGTGAGCAGGGGCGGGGGTGACGGCTCCTCTGGGCTCGCTGGGAGCTCTGGACCCTGTAGTGAACGGAGGGCCTGCAATTCTGCCCAGGGCCACTGGAGACCCAGAGCCAGAGGGTTGATGCAGCCAGGAAGGGACCCTGTATCCAACTCACCGGGGTGCCTTGCGCTCCTCTTTGTCCCCTGAAGGAAAAGATGTTGGTTAGGTGCACAGAAAGAAAGGCCAAACACCTTGCTGGGCTACTTCCTACATGGTCATCAACCTCTCTGGGCAGAAGGAAGAACAGTTTGAGGAGAGGATGGGCCAAGGGCAAAGCTAGGGGGTGGGGGTGGAGCAGGCCCACCTCGTTGGACAGCCTCCTGCAGTTGTTCATGCTTGGCCTGCAGCTTGGCGAGGACACTCCGACCACTCAGATACTCCTGCAGCTTCTAGAAAGGCTGAGAGTCAGCCCACATGCAGCCCGATCCCCCACCCCCAGCTCCCTGCCCACCCGGCTCAGCCTCCCCTCCCACCGCAATGTAGAAGGTCTCTGTCTCCTGCTGCTGGCCACGCCTGCGCCCGGCCTGCCGACTGCCTGGGTCTGAGCCCGTGGACTTGAGGGATTCTGTGGAAGGACTGGCCTGGAGCGAGTCGAGCATGTCCCCGTCATCTGATCCTACCAGTTCTAACAGAGCCTGCAAGGTGGCTTTCAGCGTCTTGTTTACCTGGGGAGGAGACAGCATAAGGGTGGGAGGCCAGAGGAAACCGAGGAACCTGGGAGGGAGGCCAGGGCAGAGAGGGGGTCCCCAGTCCTCATACCTCCTCTGTTTCAATGGTCTGCCGGCTCAAACGGCTCCGGATATTCTGGGCCCTGGGCAGTACCTCGTCCCACAGCTCTGCTTCAGCCTGGATCTCAGCCACCTGCAGGGAACCAGGGTGCCATGGGTCATTCCACCGGGTCCCAACAACTAGTATCTACTCGAGAGACTTGACAGTGGGGACCCACGGCAACTGTGACCCTCAAAAGCCAGGTAACGTCCATCACAGATTGAATGGGCAGACATGAGGCCGTAAAGAGAATTGGCATTCTCATACATGCCTACACCATCAGATTAGCCTCAGAAAGAGGAGGTGAGGACACAGTCCATGTTCTCGGCAACCAGCAAGTAAAGCCGAGGGTCAAAACCCACTGAGTGAAATGAGTCTGCCACAGAGGCCCACCACAGAGACAGGAGGGCAATTCCTACTTGCTGGGATCAGGATGGGACAACTGAAAACATTCTAAAATTTCCCAACTTAGAATAGACTAGAGCCCATTGGATGGTGTTTTTCAAAAGGGGAAATTTCAGAGTGTGTGAATTGTGTCTCTGAATCTCAATAAAGCTGTTAATCACAAAGCCAGGCCAGGAGGGTGGCTGGGGCCTGAACCAAAGAAGGCAGGCCAGCCAGATAAGGCAATTGCTCATTTACATGGGCCAAAAATGGCTTTCCCTACGGTCAAGGGGCACAGCTCACCCCATGGACAGAGCAGGGATAAGAAGAGGCTTCCAGAAGTGAGACTTCCTCTCCTGAATCCCAAGAGATCTGACACACAACCAGCAGGCCAAGCCCCCTCCTTACTCAGACCTGCACGCAGCAGAGAGCAAGCAATGGGTTGGGCCTGTGCACACGTGTGTGCATGTGCGCTATGCATGTGTAGCCAGCTGGGACTATCAAGTGTCTTTGGACGTAAATAGTGTCACAGAGCCTCGGCATCAGTCAAAGCCACTCTCTGGCCAGCGAGTGTGACTGACCTGTCCTTCAAGTGCATTTCACTTCTTGGAGATCAGATGCGTTCTGCCGCCCCTGAGGGGACTGCCTACCCTGCCCAACAGCAGCCCACCCCATGTGAAGCCCTGCACAGCTCTGGCGTTCAAGATCACTGGCGGATGTACCTCCCAGCCCTCTCACTCCACTGTACACCCCTGAACTGGCAGCCAACACGGGATGGAGAGTATCTCCCAACCAAAGAGCTGAGTCCCTGTCAGGCAACCCAAGGAGAAGTCCACTGAGTGACCCAACCAGAAACCAACACACTACTATCAAGTCGATGCCTACTCGCACAGACCTGTAGGACATGCGGGAACTGCCCGTGAGCGCCTGAGATTTTCATTCTTTTCCTATCCGAGCAAATGATGGTTTCAAACTGTTGACCTTGGGTTCAGCAGCCTAATGCTAAACCACTACACCCCCAGGCCTCCTTGTGAAGGACATGGAGCATTGAAAACACCGAGAACTGGAAGGAAGTGGAAGGAAGTTCTCAAATGAGAGAGATCAAAGCAAGCGTAAAAAAAATTTTAACGAGCAGCAAGAAAACAGCGAGTGTAGGAAACAGAGGGGAATAACAAGAAAGCCAAAACGATAGATGCACACCCAGCCTCAACAGCCCTGTTCACCATGGCGAGATGACGGCGGCACCCTACCTGTCCATCAGTGGACAACTGGATCACCAGACGGGCACAAACCCCGTGAAACCCTTCATGACCTATGCGAAGTGAAGTTAGTCCATCACAAAAGCACAAATACTGGAAACAGCTTTTGCTGCTGGTTACCAGGGGTGGTCAGGAAGGCGGGGCTAGAGGCTCAAGGGGAGGCAGGGGCTGGCCAGGGTGGACAAAAAGGAAGAACAAAAAACATGGGGGAGGTCTGACACGTTGTTGAATCCAAAAATGATTACCTGAAATGTAAGGCCCCATCTGATGCCCAATAAAAAGTTGTACTTAATTTTAATATAAATAATAATAGAATATTGTACATAACAACACAGGTGAACATTTTGAAACTATTGCTTTCAGAAAATAAGAGCAAAAGGCTATTTTAAAACAGAAACTCAAAGAGCAAACCCAACCTCCTACAAATAAAATCAGGCAAGGGGAAACCACAAGAAAGATGGAAGATAGAGGTGGAAGCCTCTCTGAGAGAGAAGGCAGCCTAGAAAATGAGAGACCCACTCCATGAGGTCAGCAGTGGGAATTACTGGAGAGGGAGGGAGGGAGGGAGAGAGAGAGAGAGAGAAAATACATCACTTGAAAGGGATTTTCAACCTTGAACCCTAAGCCCTGTCAAACAGTCAGTGGTTCTAGTGAGAGAGAACACAGACTTGGTCTCTGGGGGACCCCGCAGGATGGTAGAGAAGCTCAACATACAACCAATCTGGCTGTGGGTCTGAGTTAATGACCAGCATACAGAAAGCGCCACTTCCTTTCTAAGGGGAGGAAGCTATTTGTTCCAGAGAAAGCACTGAGAGGAAACGTAATAAGAAGAGCACCAGACTCAGCTCTGAGTGAGTTTGTTGGATGTCGACTCAAAAACTGCTCGGCTGATTCGGTGAGAGAAGGGGAAAGCAAGTGTGGGCGGATGAGGACAGGGCAAGGGTCGGCTGCAGAAGGGTGTCTGCAGCAGAAGGGTGTCTGCAGAGCACAGTGACGAGATGGCTAGATGGGGGAGTGGGACCCGAGAGCAGGGAGAAGCTGGGTACCAGCGCAAGCGTGGATCCCGTTGCCTTTCCAAACCACGTGCCTGCTTAAAGCTGACCAAAGCAGAAAGGAAGCAACGAAAAGTGCAGGTCGCTCCGGTGACACAGCCTGTAGCCCAGGCCAGATCTGATGCGTAGCCGAAGAAACCGGGAGCAAGAAAGAGGCTGCCTGATTGCATCTTGCTGTGTATGTGGTTGACTGGCCCCTGAGCTTCCTATGAGCAACTGAATTACAGCATGTGGAAAGGCTGAAAGAACAGGACAGCCATCTGTGTACACCCTGCACCTAGCGTAAAGATGTGTGTGTGTGTGTGTGTGTGTGTGTGTGTGTGTATGTATCTCCAAAGATGCTGACACTGGTTTGGTTGCAGCTGAAACTTTCTCTTCCATCTGCTCCTGTCCTTTTAACGCAGTAGAGCCAACTGTGGGAGTATCCCCTCTGACTCCCTTGGCTGTGGGGAAGCAGACTGCTAGGCCTTTCTCTCAAGGGCCTTCAGAGTAGACCTGACCCTCTACCATTCTAGCCCGCAGACAAACCTCGGGGACTCCTGTCCCTTCGCCCAACAGGGAGCTAAGGCCTCACCTCGTCCCCTTCGTGGGGCTGGTAGTCGAAGCGCAGTGGGGGACAGAAGGCAGTGGCATGCAGCTCCAGCACCTTGGCCTTGTCCCCTGGGGGGTCCAGCGCCTCCACAGCCTCTTCCAGGCTGCCCAGTCCCTGCAGTTGGGAGGCCTGTGTGCGGCTCTCGGCGACCGTGTAGCTCCGGAGCAGCTGGCCGAGGGCCAGGTGGAACCCTGTACCACAGCACTGGGGGAGGAAGGAAGGAGACGTCCAGTGGGCCTAGGGCACACTCTTGGCCCTGGCTCCGGCCTCCCGGAGCCCCAGAACTCACATCCATGAGGTCCAGCACGTCCTGCACGTAGTAGTTCCTAACAGCTGCGTTCACACTGGCCAGGCTGAGCAGGTACTCGTTCCGAGCCTTTGTGCACTTGACCTTGTGCTCCAGGTACTTTGCCTGCCGCTGCCCACACAACCAGCTGGTGAGTGTCCAAGGCCACTCACAGCACCCACCCTCCCCTTCCCCTGAGGGTAGTCATACTGTGACATGCTACTGGGTCCTCCTCTGGTCTTGACCTCCCCGCCCCTTCCCATGCATGGGACCGCACCAACTCCCGCACCCAGCCCCGGTGAAGGTGTGACCACACTGCAAGGGCAAAGGCCAGAGAGGAAGGGATGGGTCTTCACAGGCTGGCAGCACTGATGGCAGCAGCCGGGGATCACTTGACAACGTCCAACACCCTCTCTGGTTGATGGACCACAGGCAGTCTTTCTCCTCCCATGCAGGGGGGATGCTTTCTTAGTTAGTGCTCCCCAGCCTTCTCCGCTCCTCACAGGCCCCAGAGCTGGAGACAAGCAGACCAAAGCATGTACCCTCCAGACCCACCTTCTCCACCAGCCGCCCGCCCTTCTTGAAGGAGGTCTTCCGGCAGGGCCCGGCCTCGGTGACTGCAGCGGTGCTGGCTGTGGCACTCCGGCCTGCTCGCTTCTCCTCCTGGCGCTCGGCTTCCCGGAGCTTGGTCTCGGCGTTCACGCTTTCTGAGCGGTACACCTGGTACGTCTTCCTGGCCTGGGAGAGAGGCCAAGGCCGAGCCACTGCTGCTAAAGTGCACAGCTCGGCCAGCCCCGGCCCGGGACGCCCTGCCCCTGCCCCTGGCCTGGCTTGCTGCCCCTGGCTCTGCCCACTCACCGTCTGCAGCTCCGAGACCACCTCCAGGAGCTCTTCCTGCAGCTGCTGGGCCAGCTCCCTACTCTGGAGGCGGGTTGGCGGGAGGAAGCATGACCACCTGGCCAGATGCCCCCGTGCCCTCAGTCTGCCCTCCAGACCGGGGGCCCTACCTTCCTGACAATGCGCCCCGTGTCCTCAGCCAGGTAGGTCAGACGCTGGGCCAGGGGCCCAGCCAGCACCTCGCTGAGGGCTGCGCTGTCCCGGCTCTGCTGCCGGGTCTGCTGCAACAACACGGCCCAGCAATGCAAGGGTGACAGGAGGGACGGCTCCTTCCTGGGGACAGAGAGGCACTCAGACCAGCGGTCGGTGGGCTCTAGCCCAGCACCTGCCCCCTTGCCCCCACTCTAGCCCAGCACCTGCCCTCTTGCCCCCAGCACAGCATCTACCGGAAGCTTTGGAGTTCTCGGCTGCCACCCAGGCGGCCTCCTCGGCTGGAGAAGCGCTCAGCCAGCTTGTCCAGGCCTCGCGAGTACTCAAGCTCCACCTCTGCGCGGCGCCTCATGAACTCCGCCAGCTCCTGCACCAGCTCCCGTCTCAGGTCGCCCTGCAGCTCCAGGCAGCGCAGCTGCTCACTCAGCTGCCAGCGGATCTCTGCGGGTAAGTGGCAGGAACTCAGTGGAGGTGGAGACCCCAGAGCCCCTGGCCCTGTCCACCCCGAGGGCTGTGCGGTGGCCTGAGAAAAGGCTACGCTAAGAGGGGAGCACCTTAGTTTAAGGTGACCAGATTTTCACACTGGTAAAGCGGGACACCAGTGGGACATCATTGATAAAACTCATATCCTGGAGAAATAGCCACGTGGCAGCCGAAAACCATATGCCCTAGCCTGTCGTGCATTCTTTCAAAAAATTGGGACTTTTTAAAAATGCTGCGGGACATGGGAAAAAATGTTAAAAATCGGTACTGTCCCGCCAAAATCGGGACGTCTGGTCATATTACCTTGGGTGCACGCGCGCGCGCGCGCACACACACACACACACACACACACACACACACAGCCACCATGGAGTTGACCCTGACCAGAGCAGTCCTTTACAGGGTTTCTGAGGCGGTCCGTCCTTCTGGAAGCAGACAGCTTCCTCGTTCTACCTTGGACTGCCTACTGGGCTAGAAAAGGCTGAAGGGCAATGGCTGAAGAGGGTGGGGAAAGTGACTCCGGCCCCCAGGCAGCCCTCTCTTTCTTTTTGACTTCTCCTTGGACCCTGGGAAGCCCCCACTTTCGTTGCTGCCACTTCCTTCCCTTTTGGTGCCCAGGACATCGGCCAGGTGGTAAGGGCCGAGCGGTGGCAGACAGGCTGTTGGAGCTCACCCCCCTCCCCACTTCACCTCAAGGTCACCTCAAGGCCCCACAGCGGGCATGCTGACACCTTATCGCCTGTTGGATTTGGCAACGCTGCTTTCCCCACTGAGATGTGAAGTGTGGGGGGGCAGAGCTGGAGCAACCAACTCCCCCCTGTCCACCAGGAGCAACCCTCAATTTCCTGTCTGCTCATGGCCCAGCCCAGTGTAAGCAAGGCATTGGCCATGTCCCTGCTGTCCTGGAGACAAGCAGCAAGTGAACGTCGGGATGCCATGTGCCATCACACAGACCGACATCCAGGCAGAGAGCTGGTGCAAGTGGCAGAGGGAGCGGGGGGGGGGGAGGGCATGGTGGCTAGGACGCCAATGGGGCTGTATAGAGCAACTGGAGAGGCTGTGGGGACAGATGGTGAAGGGCCTGTGACCAGGGAAGGGCTTGGGCTAGACTCCGAATGACAGAGGAGCCAAAACCCAGAGCCATGTGACTGGGTTCTGCTTTCCAGGGGTGGAGGTGGGGATCCCTCCAGAGTCCTGTTAGCAGCTACAGCAAGAGCCTGGGAGCTGGCCTGGGTGGAGGCATAGCGTTCAACCACAGTTGGAAAGAACTCCCCTGGGGACAGTGATTCTGAGGGGGTGGGGTGTCCGAGTAGATTTCCTGCAAGACCAGAGTGATGAGGGGGAGACTGGATGCCCACGGGGTTGAGGGCAGTTGGTCTGCCTCCCGGACTGAAGCCTCTGGGGTCAAGCTGGGTAGATGGGGTGGTGACTTCCTGTCACTGACCCCAACAGCAGGCCAGAGCCATGGATAAGGGAAGAGGGGCAGCAGGCTCGAGTTGGGAACTCCTCAATTTCGGGAACCAGTTAGAATGGGCTTTATGTCAATTGAAACCACACAAATCTTACTGGAGCTAAGGTGAATTGCATTTCACTCCAAGAATGGTCGAAGCAGCTCCCCGCACCTTCTGCCGGGGGCCAGCCCAGCCCTGGATGAGGGCTCCTTTCCCAGGAGACCAATTAAAGCGAACAATCGTGGACCAACTGGCAGACAAAACAATGAGCTTCTGGCTCAGTGCATACTGCAAAGGGCTACCTTAAGCCAGCCCTCATTCTGGATCAGGCATGCGCACTGGCTGGTAGCAATTTTGAGCAGCAATGAATTACAGCTAGACTCTGATATGGAGCCGGCGCCCCTAGCGGCAGCCAGTGAGCCTTCGCACCTCCTCCTACCCTCCCACCCCCACGGAGCCACCATAGAGCTCTAAGTTCCAACAGAAGATTGGCTGAGATGGCAGCTCTTCCAGGACCTCCCCTCAGCTCAAGCTGGCCATCTGCTCACGCCCTTTTGGCCACCTCACCTTTTCCTTCTTTGGTGGCTATTATTCTATGTCTCTACATTAAAAAAAAAAAACTGTCCGAGGGCGGGGACTAGCTCTATTTCATCAGCCTCTCAGAGCCTGGGGCAGAAGAAATAGATACTGTCATATGGAAGAGGCGTCCTGGTGGCATAGTGGTTCCGTGTTGGACTAACTGCAAGGTCAACAGTTCAAAACCACCAATCACTCCGCAGGAGACACACAGGGCTCTCTAATTCTGTGGACACACTCTCGGAAAGTCACAAGGGCACGGAGGGACAGGACCCACACATTTGAATTCATGGCTGGGACTTGTGCCCTGCTGACACTTCCTGTGAGCTGAGTGAAGCCTGGCTGGGCCGCCCTTTAGGAAGTGGGGGTTGGGCTTTTCTTCTTGAGCAGGGGGGGGGATGGGGAATGGAGACCAAAATATTTGGGGCCCCAGAGCAGGCTCACACACGTAGTACGTATCCCTCCTGACAGCTTTGGGAAGCAGGATGGGGCAAGCATGTTCAACTGAGAAATGGTGGAATCAGGGCTTGGAGAGTTGGCTGGTCCTGTGTAAAGTCACCTCCCCTCTCACGGCCTCTGCCAAACAAGCCAGCTGTGTGGGCACAGGAAGTCACCGCACCTCTCCGAGAGACCCAGGGGGCCTGCCTCCTTGGTTCATGGCAAGAGATGGGTGCCACCTTTCCTTTGAAAAAGTTACCCCGCCCAGAATAAGGTCCTAAGAAGCTGTGGACTAGGGATTGCTCAAGCTGATTTGCCTGAGATTTGCATGTTCTTCCAAACCCAGAGATCTTCTGTCAGAAAGCCTCCAGCCTCTTGTGGTCATACTCCCTCACTGCCCCGCCCCCAGCCCCTGCATGGTCAATGGGATCCATTTTGCCCTAGCTGGGATCCCTACTTTCTGAGTGGCACCTGGGCAGACTTCCCTGCCCCTCCTTCCCTGGGCCGCAGCAAGCCCCTGGGGTAGATGCAGGAAGGCCGGAGAACAGAAGCAAGGAAGAGGGAGCAGTGGTCATCACTTCAGAGATCTAGGAAGGCGGAGAGGTCAGCAGGAGCTGAGAGTCCCTCTCCTTCCACTCATCCCAGAGCCTCGGTTTCGTGGCTGGGGGCCTCTCCCGGGGTTCACGCACCCCCAACACTTTCAAAGGGAAGGGGTGGCAGCGCCGGGCACCTTCTCACCTTTGACTTGTGACTCGTACTCAGTCTGCTGTCCTCGTTCCCTGCGCAGCTTCCCGTGTGCGGCCATGGCCGCGCCGTCGAGCCCCACTGCTCCCACGCGCCTGAGACGCGCTTGAGATCGCGGCCAGCGCTGGGACCTCTGGCACCTCCGCTCAAGTGGCTTAGCGCACCAGCTCCGCCCCCACCGTCCAGGTTCCGCCCCTGCACCCCGCCTTGTACTGCTCCCCACCCCCGGAGGCCCTGCTCAGGCCTGGCCTTACCCCTGGGGCTGAAAAAGTAAGCTAACACCCTCCTGGGTGCCGTCCCCCACCTCTCCATGCCACATGCTCCAGCCCATGGCCCCTCCCTGCCAATTTGGGCATAGCTAGTCCTGCACTGGGCTGCCCAGGTCGTCTGCTTTTCCCCAGAGCCCCCAGAATATTAGATTCTCTCCCTTCACAAAGCACTGCCCCTAAAGAGCTGAGTCCCAGAGGTTGGGGAGCCCGCACGGTGGAAATTTTTCAGGGGTTAGGCCACCAAGAACTTGTCCTTGGCCTCAAGTTCCTTTCTGGTGCCTGGGGGGCAATGAAAGCTGGCCTTGGCTTGAGGTTCCCCTTCTTGATCCACTACCCGCTGGAGGAAGGGGCCTCGTTTCTCCATAGGTGGTTAGCACTTCCTGCTGCCGGAAGTGACTGTCCTGCCTCCCCTCCCTGCACTTTGCACTTGCCCCTGGTGGGGGTGGTGAGTAAGGAACAGCTCCCCTCTTGCCCCCTCAGAGCAAGGCCTTAGGGAACAAGTCTTGAGTTCTCCCTCATTCAGGGGTGCTACAGTTTCCCCCACCCCTCGAAGCCACAAGACTACAGCTTCTCTTCAGTAAATCGAGAAGGCAGGATGCAGGTGGTGGGTGACTAGCAGACAACCGCCTTCTGCTTGGTGGGAGGGCAATCCTTGGGGTGAGCGGGAGGCACCCATAACTGAGATTTGCAAGTCAATTTCGTGTAAGTTTGGAGAGCACATGTGGCCTTCGAAGAGCGGCTGGGGCAGGGTCTTCTTGCTCTTAAAGGAAAACCATATCCCCTACCCACAGTACAAGGCCTTTATCTGGGTTGCCCTGTATCCTCAGGGCTTGGGACTTCAAGGCCGGGGAGCTGGACTTCGGGTAGCTGGACTTGCCAGTGCTCATGTAGAAAGCCTCTAGCAATGCAGGCGAGCTGCCCACCAACCCTGGGGGGGGGGCAGACAAGCACAGCCTTACCTAAGCCTGCACATTTGTCAGCAGGGTGACCCACATGTCCCATCACCATCTCAGACCCAATGACCCATGCTCTCATCACCTAACCAACACCCTCTGCCCTTTCTCCATCCTTTTCAGCTGCTTCTGCACCTCAAAGCGCCTTCCTCCATGGGCAGAGTCAGGCACGGGGGGGGGGGGGTTACTGGCCCACAAGAAAGATGTCTTTCTAATACCTCCCTAGCTGTTAGGACCTTGACTATCATTTCCGGTTTGGCCTGAATTCTCCCCGGCCCCTCCTCCTGAGAATCCCAATGCCGGCCCCCTGCAGAAGGGGACGACCAGACTTCTAGAGACCTGAGGGTCCTGATTGGTCAGGCCTGCTGCGTGGATAGAAGAGCTCAGTGGCGCCCGTATCAGACAGCAGAGCACTCCAAAGATGGGAACAAAGGGGCTTCGGGGATCCGTGTGTCTGGCTTATGCCCTGGAGCCTGCTTCCAGCCATCTGGACACCAGAAGTGCCCCAGTAGCAGGGTGGCAGGATGGCGCTGCGGGGCGACTTCCCCTCGCCCACCGCCCAGGAAACCCAGCCTTTTAGCGTGCATTAGCACCAGCTACATGCAGCCGCGCCAGTCAGGGAAGGAAGGGGGCGTGGCCCACCGGCTGAGCCGCCACTGCGCCTGCGCCCTAACGCTGCGCCCCCGCCCAACTCCCAGGGCCAATCTGAGCCTGGGAACCAAGCCCTTTCGCTTTTAGAACTGGAAGGAACCGAGGCGGAAGGACCGTGCGGCGGCGGGCGGGGCGAGACTAGGCCAATGCTGTATCCGGAACCAGTCAAGAGTGCAGCCTGGCCTGAGCGCGGCAGACTGCGTAGGCGCACACTTTCGCTCCTGAGCCGGCGTTCCCAGGCCACCGGGCACCGTTTCCCCACCTCGCGCTTGCTGCACGCCTGGGGCAGGTAGAATGGGCATGCCCAGGCAGCGCCCCACACGGGGCCCAGCAGGGGTTAGGGCAAGCCCTAAGAGTGACTATGCACACCCTGTGACCCACATTCAACCAAGGGCTGCAGATAATGCTGCAAAATGGGCTTCATTGTAAGAAATACACCGAAGCTCCCACGCCAGGCTAGGACTGGGGAGCGGGGGCCCACGAAGATACATGGAGCACAGGGTTCTGTGCACCGGAAACAGGTTTGTGCCTTTTCTAAGAGGGGCCACTGCCTCTGACACACAGGACTAGGGTACTGTTTCGACCAGGAAGGGTAGGAGCGTGTGTACTGGCTGGGGGGCTCGTGGGGGGGGGGAGGCAGTTGACAGGCTATTCCCAGAAGGTGAGCTGGAGACCTGTGTGTGTGGTGGCCCGCAAAACACATTCATCCTGGGGCAGCTAGAGGGCCATGTGGTGTCTCAGGCTGCAGAGGCACAGCCAGGCAGAATGTGGAAGGTTGTGTCCTAGGCATCTCCCCCAGGACCCCAGGCACTCTCCTCTGGGTCTGAAAGCCATCCATCCGACAGGGCAGCAGTCCGGGGCCACAAGCTTGCCAGCTCCACAGCCAGCCAGGCAGAGAAAGGCCAGTGTGCACATTGACACAGATTCCCTAGGGACAGGGGTGACTTTATTGGGCAATCTAGGGGGTAGGACAAGGTGGGGCTGCAGCCTGGTGGGACTCGGTCGGGCTCTAGGAGGCTGAGTCGGAGGCCTCTGAGCTGTCCTTGACATCAGTGCTCTCTGTAGTCTCGCTGACCTCACTGAGGTCCTTGCTGTCCCCACCACTATCCTCCCGGGAGGCCTCGCCTGTGCTCGACAGTGAGTTGTTCTTGTTCTCGACGGGCCCCAGCACCACGGGCCTGCCCTTCTCCTTCAGCTCCAGCTGCCGCCTCAGCTGTCACCAGGAGGAAACAGACAAAGGCTTAAGTTCTCCGCACTTGTGGGTGCCAAGGATGGGTGGCTGACAAGGGTTGGGTCACCTTGTCCCCTTGGGAGGCAGAGGACAAGGTGAGAAGCAGATCAGGCTGAACTGAGAGGCCTATACTGAATGTGGCTCTGCTACTAACTTGTTCCCAGACCCTGCCCCTCTCTGGGCCAGTTTCCTCATCTGTTAAATGAGAGTGAGCGGGCCTCCCCATTAAGAAATCTGTGCTCTTACACAGCCCTGGTCTCCCCAGTCCTGTCCTGCCTCAACCCCATGCCTTCCTCACCTCGCCTTAGGGCCCAGCTCAATCCCCTCTCCCCACCTGACAGTCTTGAATACTGAGGCCAAGAGGGCTGTCAGTCTCTCTTCCAGGACATTCAGGGCCTTCCTGCCTTTATCAGCTGGGGATGAGAAACCACAAAGGACACAAGTGCTACTGGGCCCTGGCAGGACTCTTACCTCATCCGCCATCTGGGTGAGGTCCCGCTTCATGGCATACGCATCTTCCCCATCTGCGTAGTACTTGGGCTCCACTTCACTGATCCTGGGACAAGGTAGGTTGGCGGGAGGGGAGGGGAGGTGGGGAGAACGAGAAGGAGGAAGGTCTGGTGCCCACGGTGTTCCTGATGTGGCTTCCGAGGGCCTGCTGCTGGGACACTGAGAATAGGAGGTCCAGCAAGTGGACTGCCACAAGGGCAGCCTGTGAGGCAATGAGCATCTTGGCCATTCAGTCCTGGGTCCACCACCTTCCCAACAATCCTCCTTGTCTTCCCCACCCAAGAGATGACACTGAGCATGATGAGCTCAGGGACCCTCACTTTTGAGCCCTCCCCCTGCCCCAACCCTCCCATGCATCCTGGGTTCAGCCAGTTCCCTGTCAAGTTTCCCAGAGAGTTGGGAATGCTGGGAGTGCTACTCTCACCCATCCCGTCCAGAGCCCTCGCAACTATAAAACCTCCTGAGTGTTCCCCTATCCAGCCTCCAGCTCCCAAAACTCTGGTTACGTCCCCAGAACTACTCACTGGAAGTTGAGAGTGTTGGAGTAGAGGTGCAGGGCGGCCCGATTACTGCAGGGGAACAAAGCACTGCTGCTGAGCTGCCCAGGCTTGGCCAGGGAAGGCTGAGCTCATCTGGACCCCACCCTTTCTCCTGATCCCTCCAGGAACCCCTGACTCAGTCAAGGTGGTCTCCTCCTTGCCCTCCCTTCTCCTCCCCTTCCCTAGGCTCGGCTTCCACCTCTTCCTGACGTGCAGAGAGACATATTTAGCGTTGAAGTTCTCAATCATTGCTCGGGAGGCCTGATCCATCAGCTTCTGCGCCAGGCCAAGGCGACGGTGTGAGCGCTTCACAGCCTAGTGGCACAGGGGTTGCAGGGGTCGGAGCTCAAAAGCTGCCCATCAAACTTCCTTCAACCCAACCAGAGCCTGGAGGTGGGGCTTACGCACCAGTGACGTAATGTGTCCATGGGGCACGTCATCTGGGTCCTCCTCCCTAGAGAGATGAGAGATCCGGTGGGCTGTGTTGGTCGCCCATCCACAGGGTCCCTGAACCCCCTCAGTACAGGTCTAAGGGCCCCACTGTCAGGGCAAGAACATGGGACCCTCACAGCAGCGGACCCTGCACCCTACTTTGCTGCCCCAGACCTGACAAAGCACCCACCAGGCACTCATAGAGAAGAGGGCTGAGGATATACCACAGGGCAGTTTTCAGGGAGTGAAATGAATATGTGAAACCAGAACAGTGGATGTATGCTGTGTCATCCATCTACCCCCACTCTAGACTTGCCTAACAGGGTCATACTCCCCCCTACTGTGACGGGGCTGCGGCGGAGGTTCAGGTATGGACATGGTCAGTGTTGCAGGGAGTTGGGGCCAAGATCCCCAAGGGACAGGACAGGTGCCTGGGGCTGTGCACCTGCCCAGTGCGCTACCAAAAATGGCTCTCAAGACACAACCTATTCACGGTTTTGAAAAAGCACTTCTTCAGCACCTGCCCCGCTTCTCCCCGTCCTTGGAGACTCACATTTTGGCCAACACGTAGCCAACTATCTTCCCATTCTCATCCTCCGCGATGTAAGACAGCTGGGGGCGCAAAGGAGGAGAAAACTGTCAAAGGCCCAGGCCCCTCGGAGGAGCCGGGTCGGCGCAGGTCCAGCCTCGCCGCCAGACACCCCCGCTCCCCCCCCCCCCCCCGCCCCAGCACCCTACCCGCGCGCACCTGGGGCCAAGAGAGGCCGTGGTAGAAGTAGTACTTCATCTGGTAGTTCTCCGGGAGGCACAGCAGGTTGCAGTGCTGCATGTTCATCAGGTCCTCGGGCTGCAGGGTGGCCGCGGGGTCAGAGCCGGCCGTTGGGCCGCGCTCCTTTGGCCAGGCCGGGGTCTGTCCACCGATGGTCAGCCACCACGGGCGGGCCATGCCAGGAGCCCCCCACGGGCATGCCCTAGAACCCTTCCCTGCCCCCGGGCTGCCAGCTTCCCAACCAGCGCCGGCCAGAGTCCCAGCACCCATCCCGGAGCGGCACGGCGGGCGGCCCTCGGAGCATGCGCACGCGGCCCCCCCTTTCCACCCAAAGCGCCGCTAGGCACCCCCTCCCGCAGCCCCTCACCCTCGCATTGCGGATGTTCATGGCGGCGGCGGGGGACACGAGTCGCGGGCCCCAGGGGGTCGTGGGCACGCAGTAGGTGGCTGCCGCGAGTCGATGAGCCACCGGTGCGGCCGAGCGGGCCAGCGGAAGAGGCAGTGCGCGCTGGGCTGGCCACCGGCCGGAAGCGCGCTGCCACTAGACCCGCCTTCGCGGCCGCTTGACCAATACGCGGGGTTAGCCAGTGCTGGGTCGGCCTGGCGTACTAGGCGGACTCGCGCGCGGAGAGCCAATTCGAGGAGCGTCGTACCCGCAGGGCGGGCCAATGAGCGAGGCTCCAGGCGGGCCAACGTGTGACGAGTTCTTGGCACCGGGCTGGTCCCAGCCCGGCGAGCAGGTGACTGCGGGCCGCACCCCCCTCCCGCGGGTCCCCGGAGGCGCATGCACGCACAGGTAGCGTAGGCGGAGCTTTATTGCGTGCCTCAGTGGGCGGGTTCGGTGGTCGAGTCCTGGGCTGAGACCCTGGGGACTGGGCTGATGCGGTTCAGCAGAGCATCCAGCATCTCCTCGCACATGGCCAGGCACCGCGGTACGTGGAAGCAGCCTGCCAGGAGAGGCAGCCGACCGGGTTGGCAGAGGCGCGAGAGGCCCCATCTAGCACCCTCGGCCTCACCCTACTCACCTTTAAAAGGACCCCCCTTAATCGTGAGGGCCACCTTCCCTTCTCGGTTCAGGTAGCCAAACCATTCTCCGTGTTTGGGGTCACGGAACTGGAAGAAAATGACACAGTAAGAGCAGTTCCCCCTGTCACCACTGGCCCTAACAGCAGGGCAGGTTCAGGGCTGGGCTGAGGCCAGATAGTGTCGTGCAAAGTCGGCTTTGGCAAATATGGAATTGAGGGGCAAGATGGGAACCGAGTGGTGGTTACTCAGGTGTGCTACTGTACATGCAGTGTTGGATTTGTGTAGTGGGCCTGGTTTAGTGTATGTCACTCATACATCAGTAAAATAAACCCTGATGGAGACACCTGCGTCACAATTTCCTAAGTGGTTGCTCCCTGGTCTGTTTGAAAGGTGGACCAGTGTGTAGACACCTGAGTCTGGCCTGTGCCAGTGCTGACGGGCACCCGGTTCCCTAAAGCATCTTGTCCCCTCTGTGCCACCAGAAGCCTGCCCCCATCCTGACCCGATGACTGCAGTCTGGGGGATGGCAGCTCAAGCGGTTCAGGCCACCTGCCTTTCCCTCCAGCCCACATTCCACCCCAACCTGGCTTGTGTGCTGGGTCTCTCCCATCCATCAGTTTCTTCTACTTACCAGCGTGAACTACGTACGTGCCGGGTCTTAAACCCTTGTCAGAAAGACTGCCCTACCCAACAAAAATGCAAATCCACCTCATTCCAACTGTTAGTGACCCACTGTCAGACAGCATCTGAACTGCCCATGGCCTTTAAAGAGTCACAGCTTTGTCCTGCAGAATGGCTAGACAGCTGTAACTACTGGCATTTTTGTTTCACAGCTGAACATTTTAACTGCGGTGCCATCAGGACCCAATTTTAGAAATATCACATGGGAAACCAATCACATTGAAACAGCAAAAGGTCTTTAAAAACTGCCCATGAAAGACCATATGTTCTCTGAAAGGAATGGAGTTCTAACTATTAATTATGTTATTCATTCTTTTGTTCAGGTTCATCTTTTAGGGCCTTCATTTCTGGTGTCAGAGCTGAACCCTTCTCCCCCCCCCCCCAGGCAATCAAGTAAGCTTTGGGGGATCCCACTTTTCTGTAGTCAATTACCTGTCAATTACAACTTTCAATGGCTTAATATCATCCCCAGCTCATTCAAAGGTCGGCCTTGCATTTCATGTAGTGTATCTAGTAAGTGCTTTATGTTACTGTATCAGTATTGAGCTATGACCGTGGGCCTTTTTACTACTTCGGAGAACATTGCTCATCAGGCACAACACTAACTGCGACAGGACAGAGCCCCCGGGAGTGCTATTGTGAAGTTAGACACTGAGTCCATGCGACAGGGAGAAAATGCTATCTAGACCCTGACCTACCGAGGTGACAATAATAGAATCTTCCTCTGCCACCTGCTTTACCCTGCCTGATCCTTTGACTTTTGGAAACCCCTCACTGCTTCCCACTCAGCTGGGCCTTCCCACAGCTCTACTCTCCTCGGGTTCTCAGCTCACTGCCCTTGGGCCTCGCAGGAGCCCTTCTAGCCCTGTGACACCCTCAGACCTCTCCCAGGAAACAGGCAGGCTGCGGGATCCCCTCCCCCCAACCACCTTCCTTCCTCTGCCTCCCTCTCATCTAGTGTCTCAGAAGCCAGCACCCGCCCCACCCCACCCCCACCCCTAACCCCACCCCCATTAGACTGGAGTGTCCCTAAAGGTCACATCTGCCCAAGACCTCCAAAGGTGACATTATTTGGGAATCAGGTTTTTATGGAGATGTGATTGTTTGGGATCTTGAGATTGTCCTGCATTGAGAGGAAGGTCCCGTCCCTGAGGCCTGCCCTGCCGACACCTAGCCTCGGGGCGACTTCCAGTCCTACCCCAGGCAGACAGCTCAGAATCCACCTTTTTCCCAGACCCAGGTGAGATAAGAAATAGCTTTGGATTCTGCCTGTTAGGGGCTTTCAGCAGGGGATGGGCCAGAAGGACCTGCTTGCAAGCCCTGCCCAGTGCTGACCAACTCACTGGCTGAAGCTTCCCCAGGTCAGACCAGGTGACACCACTCAATCCCGCTCCTTTGCAGGGTTCCCCTACTTTGTCGCATGCACTCCTACCATTGGGCTTGCCCTTGCCATCCCCTCCCCCTCACCACCCTGAGACCTCATTCGCAGCCTGGGTGCTGCAGGTTGACCTGGCTCCTCTCCTCCCAGGAAGGCACCTCTCTAGCATCTTCCCTGATGAAACATGAGAAGCCCTGGCCCCAGCCGCCTCCTAGTCTCAGCTCACCTGGCGGAAGGTGTACTCAGCGACCTGACAGAAGAGGCGCAGCAAGGCTGGGTCTCCAGTGGCACTGTAGCCCATGAGGAAGGCGATCATGGCTTCACTGTGAGGCCACCAGAGCTTCATGGCCCACTCCAGCTGTGAGCAGAGCAGAGCCTTGGCTCAGAGCCCCGCCCACCCCGCCCCAGCCCAGGTACTTGTCATTTGATCACATGTCTTTCAGGAGTGGCTTCCTGAGCAGGTGTAGTATCCCATGGAGTCCCTTCCAGAACAAAAAAGGGTCTACAGTCCATGAATGGAAATGCTGTGTAGCTGTGCATTGGCCCTATCCAGCTCCCCTCTCCTGGGTGGACCTGTGTTCCCCAAAGCTAGTGGGTGCCCCATCCCCTGGCACCTTGTTTGGAAATAGGGTCATGGCAGATGTAATTAGCTAGTGAAGTGGATAGGCCCTAATCTAATCCCAGTGACACCTTAGAATGGTGAGAAGAGACTCGCCAAATTCGCCAAATTCCACTGGCAGAGGCAGAGGTTGGCGCGGTGCAGCCATGAGCTAAGGCTTGCTGGTGGCTGCCTGAAGCTGGAAGAGGAAAGAAGGCCCCTTCTTCTACAGCCTCCAGGGGAGGCTCAGCCCTCAGACACCCTGAGGTGGGACTTCTGCCCCTTAGTGTGGGATCCTGAGGGTCCACAGCCCCTGGTCACTCCTACACTGAGTTCACCTACATGTGAAAGCGAGAATTTCACCCACCCACCGCAGAGGCTAGGCTTGGGCATGGGGGGGGGGGCGTGGTTGTTGCACAAGCCCAGTCCTGCTGCTCAGCTCTAGGGTGGCCCTGGCAGCTCTCCCACCTGGGTGGGGCAGAGGCCATCGGCATCCTGGAAGTAGAAGAGGCCCCCATGGTCAGGATCCCATCCTGAGTGGAAGGGCAGCAGCAGGAACTTCTCAATGACATGGGCTTGCAGCTTGGAATCACCTTTCCGGCTGGCATAAGAAAGCAGGAACCAGCCGGCTTCCATTGCATGGCCTGGTGAGGGGAGGCCAGGGCCGTGTTTTTCAGGGCGCCTTGGAGGCCAGTCCCTCTTCTCTCCCCACTCCACTTGGTCTCTTACCAGGGTTCTGTTGTCTCCCCAAACAGCCGGCCAGTTCCCCACCATCCTCAGTCACGTTCTCCAGCACAGCTGTCCCCGCCCGCTACAGGTGATAGCAGGAGTGGGTGGGTGGGGGAGTCCGTCCTCAGCCTCATATCTCAAACGCCCCTCCCTCCCAGTTGTACTGGTGGGCGGGAGCTGAGGAGGGGCTGAGCCACAGTTCCCATTCAGGCCTCCACCTTCAGCCTCCCAACCCCCAGGGCAGGCAGACAAAGGCGGTGCAGGGTGAATGGGGGAAGACCCGCCCTGGCCCCCACCTGGACGTGCCGTAGAATCCGATGGACACACCAGTCCCCCAGCTGTGTGTATTTGGCTGCCAACTCGGCATCGGCCTCCGAGAACTGCTCCACCAGGCAGAGCAGCATCATGGGTACTGCCAGGGGCTCGGCCCTGGGGGCCCCTGGTAGCTGTGGTCTCCCCAGCCCTGATGGGTCTTCCTGTACCCAGTGGGTCAGCTGTTCCATCATCGCCAGCGCCTCGCTCTGGCAGAAGGGAGGGATAGGCAGGACTGAGGGAGCACATGCCCCTTCCTGGTCTATTCTCTCCCAGCTCAAGAAGGAGAGGCCCACTGCGGGAGTGGGGGGCTGTGGGGCCAGCCGTGGACCTGGGGGGGGGGCTCAGAGAAGGGGAGACACCCTTTGTTGGATGACAATACAGCATGGTCAAGGAGTAGGAAGTGCCAAGTGGAGTGTCCCCTACCCGGTAGCAGGTATCCCCTGTGGCCCGCCACAGCTCATCCATGGCCATGGTGTAAAAACACTCGCTGAAGATGGTGCGCTGCACCTTGGCCGGGCAGCCATCTCGAGTCAGCACGAAAGCACATTTCTTCTCTGCAGGTGTCACCCGGGCGTGGCGAAGCAGAAAGTCCCCACCTGGCATTGGCACAACTTCAGGGAGGAAGCCATCCCTTGGGCATTCCCAAGGCCTGCCCTTCCCGGGTTTGAACCCCTCTCACAGCCTCAGGGAGCCTGGGGATGGGTGACCACCTGCTTTGGCCGCATCCAGCAGCTCAGGGCGGTGGAAACGCTCTATCTTTCGGTACAGGCGACAGTACATCCACACCTATGGGGGCAGCAGGAGGGAAATAGCTTCGGCTGGCCTGCACCGGGCCTACTTTATGCAGGTGGGAGCAGCAGGCCAGGATGACCACGTCCTGTAAGGACTCCTACCTGCCTCCCCTGCAGCCACACGTACTTGAGGTCGTCATACACTTGCCCATCCTGACTCAGGCACGTGAGGAAACCCCTGTCAGGGACGCGAATCCAGTGTTAGGTGGGAGTTTACTCAGTCCTCACCAGCCCCCAAGAGAGACGGCCTGGGGGACGTTCTTGGCCGGCTGCGGGGGCCTGAAGGGCGTGGCCCACCCGTGCACTTGGTCGTGTGAGTGTTTGGTCCAGAAGGCCATGACCTGGTCCAGCTCCTGCCGCATGCGCTCCCTCCAGGCCAGCAGGGTCTCCCGCTCTTTGTCCATGTCCTGGGGGAACTTCGGCTTTAAGGAAGGTCCCCGTCCCACCGGACTCCCCAGGTCCCACCCTGGGGCCTTGAATCCGAATCCAGTCCAGGGCTCTCCCCCCACCACCTCTCAGCAGGACACTCCAGCTCCGGACCAGTCTCAGGGCTGCCTCCCACCGGCTCTGAGACCCTCTGGGACAACCCCCTTCCCCAGTCCCACACCACTGGCCTGTCGGTCGCACTTGGAGACCCCCTCGCGCCAATCCTTCAGGAAGCCGCTCGAGCTGAGCACTGTCTCTGAGCACTGTCTCGTGACTGCCACTCAGCTGACCTATCTGCGCCCCACCCACTGCAGGAGCCAGGGGCGGGGCTTGTGACGAGGGGCGGGGCAGGCCGAGCTCAGGTGGGTGGGGCGGGCAGAGAGAGACTTCACCAGAGACTCCGCCTCCCCACAGGCGCCCTCAGGCAGGCCCATATGCCTTGGCCACTGTGTGCGCCCCTTAACCAGCTGGACCAACGGACCCACTTTCCTCGGTAGGGCCGAGTCACACCCACGAGTGGACCGGACCCTGGAACGTGGCTGGCCTTTCCCCCTGTTGACACAGCTCCGGGACGGAGGGGATCCACGCTGGGCTTCCTGCTGGCCTTCCGGGTCTCAGGTTGCCTCCTCCCTATCCCAAGTATTTCCTCTTCCTCCTGCCTATCCCCTGCTCTCCCACCAGGGGTCGGGACCGGGAGCATGTGGGCCCTAGACTCTATAATGCACTGCAGGTGAACTAAGACGGTGGGGAGGTGGCATGTGGGGGCCCTAGGTCGAGAAAAGTGGGAACTCCTGCACCCCACCCCAGGTGAAATATTTCAAGGGTCATCCTGTCACATGCCTGGCCAATTTGCAAGGCCCTTCCCCACCTGGGCCACGCTCACCACAGGACACTTCCCCATGACTCCTAGGTTCCAGCCTCCCTAGGCTACTGGGCTGAGTGAGGGTCAGGGCCCAAGGCCAGGGTGGGGCAGATTCTTAGCAGCAGAACTCCAGACTGGAAGCCCAGGCCGGCAGCAAGGGTCCTGGGCACACACTTCTTGGATCAGGGGTGTATGGACACACGCAAACTGAGAACAAGACAGATGGTTTGGGGACTGGGCCAGAGTAAGGGGGGAGCAGCAGGGGTACTGAGGAGACAGAAGCACTGAAGGGGATGTTCTCATGCCCTTTGTGCACAGCAAGAACGCTAGGATGTTGTCCCCACAGCAATGCCCACCTGGCTGGCCCGTTAAAAGGCAGCAAATGGGAAATTCAGAGATTCTGGACAAGGGCCAGCTGTGAATGGGGGGCTGTGACAGAGGCCCACACATTTCACCACCGGGTATGTGCACGAGCCTGCTGCATCCCTCCTGTGCAAACTCACTGGGGCCCCCTTCCCGAAGAATTGGGCCTCTGAAGAGGCCACTGGGGCTTTCTTCCCAGAAGCTGGTGGCAACGAGTGCAGTCACCTGCCTCTTCACAAGCCTCAGAGCTCGGCGAGAGACAGTAGACAGGTATTTCAAAAAACGCCTTTTAATTGTTCAAAATAGCACAAAACGACATCGCACTATGGTACTATGGAGTCCGGGGCTTCCTCTACAATAGATGGACAGGTGTACAGCTGGCAGAGACGAGAATCCAGGGTGCTCAAGCACAGGGGCAGGAGAACAGTGGGGGTGGGCGCCATGTGCCCAAGGTGACCAAGCAGTGACATTTCCCACAGCAAGATGTACTATAATACAACGCCCTGGGCTCCAGAGGCGCTGGCAGGGGTGGGGGAGGCAGGGCCTAGCCTTTCAGGGTGGCAGAGGCAGAGATTTCCATTCTTCCATGGAACCTGCTGGAGTCTTTCTCTTTGGCCAGAACTGGAGGTGGGGCGGAAGCTGGCTCCTAGACCACTCCCCTGGGGCCCACAGCTCTGCCCCAACCTTTCGAGAGGGCCATACCACACCTCTGTTTCCTGGCCCCCCTTCATTCACCCCACTTCCTCTTCTGACTAGAAGGCTGTTGGGGAGGCAATTAATCAGGGTTGCCTTCTGTCTCCGTTCTGGGCAGGCCCAGGCTTGTTTTCTCTAAGAAACCTAACTGGCCCTGAAGACAACCCCCCCCTAAAGATCACTGCAAAGATGATGCTTAGCCAAGGGGGGGTGAGTTCTGTACACAGCTAACAACAAAAAGACAAAAACCCCACACACTAAGGCTAAAAATTACAATAAAAACCTTAACTTCATCAATGTCAAATTAAAAAAAAAATACAACAGATGCAGCAGTTGGTGATGTCACCCCTTCCCTGTGGCCACCTGCCGGCCCCACTGCGCCACACAGCCTGGCTGCTGGCCCCTCGCTGCCTTACTCTTCCCTTTCCACCAGAGGGGAGAGGATGAACCAAGGCCTCGGAGAGAAAGTCTAAGCTCTGAGCAAGCCTGAGGGAGGAGGAACAAGAGTGAAGCAGGTGGCCAGCCAGAGGTAGGGTGGGCCCCCAGGAACAGCGGGAGGGGGCGTGGCTGGGGCTGGGAGTGCCCCCTGGGAAAGGAGAGGGAGGAAGGAGCGCTGCTTGCACGTGCCCACCGCTCTCAAGCGGCCTCCAGCCACTTCCCCTGGGCAGTGGTGAAATGTGCTTTCTTTCCACAGAGAACTTGTCTTAAAAACAGAGAGACAGAGCATGAACGAACGACTGAACGAGCACGCAAACAACTGAACGTGGCCAGTGGGGACGAAGCGCCAACAGGGTGGGGTGGGCCAGGCGGCCCTGGCAGGCAGGCGGTGTTCCTGAAGCGGAGGGGTCTGGAGAAGACTCGGGCGGCCGCGCTCCACTCACTGCCCGTCTGCCTTTGATTTCTTTGGAGCAGATTTCCTTGGGGGCGGGGGAAGAGAAGGGGTTACTAACACAGCAGGTAATCTCAGTCCCTGAAGGTCCCAGAAGGAGTTTCCTGCTTACATTTCCGGAGAGGACATGGGCCGTTTGCTGGCCGGCTTGGTGCCAGAGCTGTCTTTGCTGGTTTCTGTAGGACAGGAGCAACAAAGAAAGAAAGGGTAATCAAACAGCTGTGCCCCACAGACCAGCACCCCCGCCCGCGCAGCATTCACTTGAGTGGGACAACAGACTAGGATGGACAGTGGCGTATACATGTGAGGACAGACTGATGGTGGCAGGTCCTGGTAAGGAGGCTGGGGGGGGGGGGGGGTGATGTTGATTGTCAGCCACAGGCAACACTCACCTTGTAGCCACCTGACTTGAGTGGCAGGGCCATAGCCCTTCTCATTGCGGGCGGCGATGCGGAAGATGATGGCTGGTTTGGTGGTGTGGTCGATGTGGGCGTTGGAGAGGCTGGAGGACTGCACGAGGCAAGACGGGCTGGGCCCGCAGTAGACGCGCATGAAGGCCAGCTGGGCTGGGGCTGCACTCTTGGGCTCACCGCCGGCCTGTGTGCTCTGGATGGCCAGGTACACTGAGTACTCAATAATCTTGCCGGAAGTCACAGAGGGTGGCTCCCAGGTGAGGTGAGCCCCATCTGGGCTCTAGAAGCAAAGAAGTCAGAGGTTAAGGTCAGCTTCCTTTAACGTCTGTGACCAAGGGGGCCTGGGCTGCTTTGGTGGGAATGCTTGTGGCAAAGAGGAGGTGGGTAGACAGCATGGACTGGTGACAGCCCTCTCCGTACAAGGCCACTCACTTTGCTGATCTTTATGGCACAAGGAGCCCCCGGGAAGCCGGGCAAGCATGTCTTGAAGGCTGAGATCTCACTGAAGGGTCCCCGGCCGCAGGCATTGACCCCGGCCACACGGAACTTATAGGCCGTGCCCGGCTGCAGCTCCTGCTTCTTCAGCTGGGTGTAGTCAGGGATCGTGCTGGAGTCATCCTGGAAGAACAAACCAGTGGCATAAAGCCTGTTGCCCAGAGGGAGCGCTGGGGACTGAGAAGGACACACACAGAGAAACCCCTTCCTTCCTCAGTTCCTCAAAGGGATCAAGGCCACGGGACAGCAGGGTGCCTCTCTGGCCTTGTTCCCCAGGCACTTACTTCAGAAGGGACGGCGTCATCGGGGGGCAGAAAATAGTGTGTCACCATTACATTGGTGCCCTTAATGACCCCCACATCAAACCACTGGTTCTCCTTTTTCACAGGGGCTTTGCTAGGTGGAGGAGGAAGGTCGGGCTTCTGGAAGACAGTTTTAAAGAAAGGATGAGGCGCGCATCCTCAGGCCTGGAGAGGCTGCTCCTCAGCCCACCGTGCCTGACTCACCACCCCAATGGTCTCAATGCCGTTGGCTACTTCGGTCAGGGTGGCTGCTGCCTGCAACTTCGCCGGGCTGGCAACCACCACCGGCTGTGGGGCCACGAATGTGTTAGATGGGGCCAGGCCTGTTGGGGGGGGGAGAAGAAGAGAGGTGGTGTTAGAATTAAGGCTCCAATGTCCAGGCCAAGCTGCCCAAGCTAGCCACCCCCAATGCTTTCCAAGCCAGTGGCCACTTACTCTCCGTGGCTGTTGGCGGCAGCAAGGCTGGGGTGCTGGGCACGGCAGCCGTCAGCTCATTGAGGCAGTTGCTCTCAATGGCGGGGTCATTGAGGCTGTCGGCAGGGGCTAGGGCCTCAGTGGGAAGGTGATGCTGGGCCTGGGCCTGGGCCTGGGCCTCCTGCAGCTGCTGTTGCTGCACCAGCGCAGCCAGCTCTTGTTGCGTCAGCACGATAGGGATGGTGGTGGGTGGGCCCTCCTGGCCCTCGGGGGCCGCCGCCTCGGCTGTGTCCATGGGCTCCCCAGTACCTGCTCCAGGGGGAAGGGACCTGCTCAGGAGGAGCCCAGCAGCGACTGGCCCATTCTTGTTGTCCCCAGCCCTCCCCGCAAGGGGCCCTTTGGAACCACTCTGTCTGGCCTAGGCCCCCTGGCACCTACCCATGACGGCCTGCTGGGCAGCCTGCAGCACCGCCTGGATTGCCAGGGCCTGGGCTTCCTCAGTGGCCGCTGCCTGGGCAGCTGCCTCAGCTGCAGCAGTCACTGCAAGCTCCTCAGGGGTGAGCCCCGTCACCATCAGGGTGGTGGTGCCCGCCTGGGCCTCAGCCATCAGCTCTTGGGGCAGTGCCAACTGGTCTACCTCAGGCTGCGGGGGCGGGGGCGGCTGGACCACCACTGCGGCCACCACTGCAGGGCTGGCCGGCTCCTGGCCCGAAGGCGGGGCCCCTGTACTGCTCAAGTCCACGGCTGCTTGGAGCTCAGTGGCCTGGGCGTCGGCGGGCTCCCCAAGCTGCCGTGGGGGGAGCTGCTGGCGAGGCCCGGGTGAGACCTGGAGCTCCTCTGGGGGCTGCAGGATGTCAACAGCAGAGAAGGGCATGTCAGAAGTTTCGGTGTTGGCTATGGTCACGGTTATCGTGGCTGGGATGGGGGCTTCGGTGGCCAGAGCCCCAGGGGTGGTCTCAGTCATTGATGAGATCCTCTAGAAAGGGAGAGAAGTCCCTGTCAGAGGGGAGGGGAGGGAAAGAGAGGGGAAGGGAGGGCGGGCAGGTAGGCTGGGGAGTGGGGCAGCCTTACTCTCCTGGGGGGAGCAGAGAAGAGTGTTTTGAGGCTGACAGGTTGGCGCACCCCCAATGGGAACTCCTGTGGAAATGAAAGCGCCAGAGAGGTGCGCAGAGGATTTGTCTTGCAGCCCCTATGAGGCCAGGCAGCCTTTTATGGTCTGTATGGCAAGGGCCTGTGCGGGGTGTGCAGCACAAGAGTGACCCCTGGTGCCAAACTCTGGAACCGTAGCAAGTCAGCCCAAGAGCTGAAGGATAGAGCCAACCCCAGGGTTCTCACCGGCACAGAGGGGCCCGGGACCGGTGTAGACTGTGTCACGGTGGTCACTGCTCGTGTCAGTGTGGAGGATACTGTGGTTGTGACGGCACTAGAGCTGGCAACGGTCCCGCTGTCGCCCTGGGTGCTCTCCACTTCACCTTGATCGCTGGCAGCTGGTGGAGGGTCTGGGGGCCAGGGAGCAACAGCTAGTTGAGTCAAAAGGGCCTCCTATAGTAGGCCAGAAAGGGCTTCCCAGCCTAACTTACAGGCCCACCTCAGCCCCATCCTGCCCCCGCTGGGGTCATAGAAGCAGCAGGGGCTGAGGGGAAGGGAGTGCTGTCGGCCACTGTTTCCTTCCACAGCTGAAGCTGCTGGCAAAGGGGGGAAGGGGGGCGGGGAAAACATACTCACCTTGGTTTGAGCTCATATTGGAGGTGACGGTGGTGGCCGTGTGCGTGGTGCCCGTCTCATGGGTCTCACAAGGTGGGTTGGAGCAGACCCGCTGGGTGGGGAAAGGTGCCTGAAGTGTGGGGTCAGCCTGGGAAGTCCCAGGGCTTGGGGCCCCCATCGGATCCAAGCTGGCCTCCATGGTCCGGTGGGCAGAGCTGTCATCAGGGCTGCCGACGCTGATGGTCATGGTGGTGCCAGTGGTGGTGGTCTGGTGTGTCTCGCAGGGGTGGCTGGTGGCAGTCTGTGGCTGCCCACCATCAGACTGGCCCGAACCACTGGTGGCGGTGGCGGTGGTGGCCGTGTGCGTGGTGCCGGTCTCGTGGGTCTCGCAGGGTGGGTTGGAGCAGGCCCGCTGGGCACCCCCTGCATTTGAGGTGGTGGCGGTATTGGTAGTTCCCGTCTCGTGGGTCTCGCAGGGCGGGTTGGAGCAGACCTGCGGCACAGTCATGATGGTGCCCGTTGACTGGGTCTGGTGGCTCTCACACGCAGGCTTGGGGGTGCCCTGTGTCTCACCAGGATCCCCGGTACCCATGGCAGAGCGGACCGTGGTTGGGGTGTTGGTGGTGTGGGTGTGTTGCGTCTCCAGCTGGCGGCCCAGGGGCACCTGTTGGCCCAGGCCTGTTAAGGGGCTGTCCTTGCAGCTGATGGCGCTGGGCCCGGCTCTGCCACTCGAAGGGACCAGCTGGGCAAAGCCAGGGCCACTGACAGTCTCAAACCCATGGCTGGACGGTGGCAGCGGGGCTGAGCAAGGCACACCAGGGGCCAGCACAGTCATGGTGGTGCGGGTTGAGCTGGTCTGGCGGGTCTGGCATGGGGTGCTGGCTGCACAGGGTGTGGGGACCTCGCCTTGCTGGTTGGCAGTTAACAGCTGTCCAGAGCCCATGGTGGCCATGGCAGTGGTGGCTGTCTCGTGGGTTTCACAGGGTGGGTTGGAGCACTCGGGCTGCCCAGGCATGCGGGATGTGGCGGTGGTGGCTGTGCTGGTGGTGCCCGTCTCGTGGGTCTCACAGGGAGGGTTGGAACAGACGGTGGGTGGTGCAGCCCGCGGGGGGCCTGATAAGTTGGCACTGACCACCGTGGGTGTGCTGGTGGTGCCCGTCTCGTGGGTCTCACAGGGTGGGTTGGAGCAGACACGGACCATGTTGCCATTCTGCTGCCCTACTGAGGAGGCCACAAGCGAAGCCGCTGCCTCCTGCCTGTCGCAGACGAACTGGACTTGGGGGGGCTGGACATGCCCTCCAAGATTGGCCACGACAGTAGTGGTGGCTGTGTTAGTGGTGCCCGTCTCATGAGTCTCACATGGTGGGTTGGAGCAGACCAGCGTGACAGTACCGGGCTGCACATCGCCCTGGCCCGAGTCAGCAATGGTCACAGTGGCTGTGGGCTGCTCGGTGGTAGGTGAAGCCAGGATAGATACAGGCAGGTCATGCACTGGCTGGGCCTCGACCCCGCTGGGCGCTGTGATCAGTGTCACCTGGGTGGGCTGGGAGACAGGCTGTAGGAAGAGGCAGGGTGGGAAAGACAGGTTACGTCACTTTCTATCCACCTGTCGCCCACACCAGCCCCAGGTGCTCCCACCACCCCAAAGGCACAGCCCAGAGTAAAGGTCACTGGGTCCAGGTTTAGGCCACTTAACAAGATATGCAGCTAGTTCTGCCTCCAGCATCCCACCGGAGCCCTGACCTGCCAGCCTCCTACCTGCATGGTGATGGTTGGTGTGGTGAGCCCACCAGCGGCAGTCAGCGTAGTCTGAGCAGCTGAGACGGTGATGGCCGTGGGATTGATCACCTGGCTTGAGAGCGTGGCGATGGTCCCCAAAGTGGTGATAGGTGTGGCCAGTGAGGCGTTGGTGCTATGACCGCCAGCACCAGCCAGGCTGGTAGAGACAGTGCCTGTCACAGTGCCCAGGGTGGTGACGCCTAGAGGGGAGAGCCAGCGAGGCGGACGGTAGTCGTGTGTTCTCTTCAGCCCCGCAGCTGCTGCTACCTTTCCAGAAGCCTCTCTCGCTGACAGGCGGGGGCGGGGTCCGGCCTCACAACACGGAGGCAGGGACCAAAGCGGATGACCGGGGCTGGGAGCACCCTCACTGCTGAGGGCAGGCCTAGCAGGCGACATACCTGTAGTGCCCTTCACAACCAATGTGGTGACAGCAGGCTTGACGGCAGAGACGGTAACTGGAGTGACCAAGCGCACGCCACCCATGGGCACCGTGCGAAGGATGGTGCCTGGCTGTCCGGGGGCCCCCTTCAGCACCACCTGGACACCAGAAGACCCACCAACATCACTCACGGCAGCCCCCCGGGTCCTGCACAGGGCACCTGGGCCCTGGGGGAGGCGAGGCTGCAAATACGCTGGGCAGAGATGAGGGCAGACCCGCCTCACCTGGGTCACTCCTTGCTGCCCATGGCCAGTGGCAATCTTAGGGACAGCCGTGATGATCTTGGCCGGGGCTCCAGTTCCCGATGTCATAACTTTGGTGGTGATAATGGTGATAGGGGATTTGATGCCGGGACTGCTGGTCACACCTGGTGGGAAGGACAGCTTGCCTTCAGGCCCTGCCAGCTTCCTTTCTCCCCAGGAGCCCAAGCCCTGCAGACAAAGGGCGCCGCCTCCAGGCCTGGCCACCCGAGGCCTACCGGTGGCGCCCGCCTGGGTGATGATAGCCGACATGGGGATGGTCTTGATGATAGTGGTGGTGCCGGGCTTGGTGGTGCTGGGTGAGACGCTGCTGATACCCAGGATGGTCGGCTTACTGCCTGCCCCACTGGCCTGTGTGGTGGTGATGATGGTGGTGGGCTTGCCGTCGGCTGAAGTCACCAGTTTCAGAATGGTCCCGGCCGGCAGGGGGCCTTTGGTCTGGATGATCTGTGTCACTGGGCCAGTTGAGGCCTGGCCTGTGACGGCGGACGTCTGCACAGGCTTGGTCTGCACAACAGACATGACTTTGCCGAGGTTGGAGATCTACACAGCAAAGGGAAGAGCCAAGTCATTGCGAGGGTCTACATGGCCCTGGCCCACAGCCCCAGCCAGCCTGCAACTCACCAGAGCACTGCCTCCGGGAACTGAGATGGGGCTCTTCACCAGAGTGATGGTCTTGGTCACGCCACCCACCACAGTGGTCACCACCTGGGCTTGCTGTGCCACGGTGACTGTCCCAGATTTGTGCACAGTGATGATAGGTCGAGTGGACGTGTTGGCAGCCGAGGACACGGATGTGCCCACCTGTGCGGCAGCAGTCTTCAGCATGCGGGTGGCAGGGTTGCTCACCTAGGGACAGAGGGGAGGGGACAGCAATGTGAGGCAAACCAAACTGTGGGGTCATTGCTGCCCACTCCCTGTCCCCTCGAGAAGACCAGCGGAAGCAAGGCCACTCACCATGACGGGTGAGGAGGCCACCTTCACTGTGGCCGGCAGGGTGGTGGTGCCGGGAGTCACAGCGACAGTTTTTACGATGGTAGTGCCGGCAGGCACACTCAGCACGGTGGGCGCTGAGGAGGGCGGGATCTTCTGGGTGGCCGCTGCTGCAGCTGCCAGTGCTGCCATTCCGCTCATCTGTGGGTTGCTGCCAATCACCTGTGTGCAGAAGGCAGAGGCCGTCAGCCCTATGGGGAAGCCAGGGGCACGCCTGCCCACACCAGTAGGCACGCCCCCCTGGCTTTCTGACCCTGCTCTCTTGTCCCCAACCAGGGGCCTCACACCGACCACACACAGGAACCCCAACACCCGAGTCTGGCCTCTCCCCTCACGAGGCCCACTCCATCCCGCCTGCTGCTCACCGTGCCCTGGGCACTCTGTGTGGGCACGACCATTCGCACCCCCGCAGGCAGGGAGGTCACAGTGACAGGGGCTTTCCCAGCCTGACTGGCGGGTCGCATAGTGACCAGAGGGGTTCCTGTGGTGGCCTGAGGCCCGGTGACTTTGAGCACAGCAGGGACACCTGGCGAGAGAAGAGGGCGGGCGTCAGCAGAGCCCGGGGGGGACACAGCTGGGTGGCTGTGATTTCTGGCTGGTTCTTTGCTGTGGGCAGGGCTGAACTTGCCACTGAGATTCTGGCAGGCCCCGCTCCCTGGGCAGGCACCCACCCCCAGTGCCCCAGCCCCCATTTACCTTGCGTCCTTGTTGCGGTGGGCACCGAGATGGAGCTGCCTGGCACTGTCGGCAAGACCTGGATCGTGGTGGTGGTCGGGGGCGCGGTGGCAGCTGGGGGCAGGAGTGTGATGCCCACCTGGGTCAGGGGCTGCACAGCCGGAGCCGCTGCCGCAGGGGCAGGGCTCTTGGGAGGATTGGCAGGCGCCGACGGGACCGGGTTGGGGGTAGAAGAGGTGACAGTGGCAGCACTGGCAGGAATGTCGTACTTCTGGAGCTGCAGGAGGTAACTGTCAGCTGTGGCCACGGCCCCCCAGCTGACCTCCAGGGAAGTGGTATTGGCACGCACTAGCTGCACCCGGGAGGGCGGTGGTGGCTTTTCTGTAAAAGAACTCAGCCGGTGAGGAGGAGAGCGGCAGCCTGGGACCCACCAGAGGGTTCTGTCACAGCAAGGCCTCACCTGTTTCCAAGTACCAGAGATCCTTGCAGCAAACCTGGTTGTTCCAGGCTTTCCGGTAGCCGTCCCGCCCGCTCCAGATGTACAGGCGGGTGTTGATGGCGACGGCACAGTGCCCAGCTCGAGCCCGAGGGATATTGTCCTCCAGCGTGTCCATTAGGATGGTCTCCCAGGCCATGGTGTCTGGTGGGGGAGAGGAACAAAAGACCAGAAGGGGGCATGAGGGGAGTGGATGAAGAAGCAGCGTCGGAGTCTCCAGGGACCTTTTGGCGACTGCCTCAGAAAGAAAAGAGGCAGAGGCAGGGACCCTTGTGCCTAAAAAGGCTAGCCCACCAAAGGGGATGCTGCCTGTGAGGGGCCCTCTCCCAGAGGAAGCTATACCCAGGTTGAGACAGGCCAGCGTGTTGGTGCACTTCCACTCCTTCTCGTGTGTGGCCACTTTGACATCATCCATGACGAGAGGCACCCAGCCTCCGAACACGTACATCCTAGGGGGAGGGGGAGTGAGGAAGGACAGGCCAAGCTAGGATTGACAAGGGCAGGTGCCAGTGTCCAGGAAGTCCCCTGTTGTCATCATGTCACCCACCCCCCCGAGCCTCATTGTGATGGGGCCTCTCCTGCTTGGTGCTCAGGCCACACCGGAATTTCATCACCTAGACAAGGGACCAGCCCTGGGGTTCTTCACTGTCACCTACCCTTCCCCTCAGGCCCCTGGAGCAGACACACTGGCTGCTTGCAGAAAATTGAGGCTTCACCCACCGCTTGCCCGTCCCACCCTGGGGGTCCCTCCAGGTGGAAGCTGAAGGGAAGCACTCACTTATTTCCAATGGTTGTGGCTGAGTGAAGACTGCGAGGCAGTGGCGCCACGCCACTGAGGCTGGGCTTGTTCCACGTCAGTGTGTCTGCACAGACCAAGGGGAAGGGGAATCACCACCAGGGGAGCAGACCTAGAGGGGCCCACGGCTGCTCCACGGCTCACAACTGTCACCATCCTTGTTGCAATCATCTTTCCCCAACTTTTGGGACCTACTCAAAAGTGTAGGGCCCCACTCGAGCGAGATGCTGGGACTCCGGTCCAAAGCCTGGAAAGCAGCCTTGTCGATGGGCACTCACCTCTCCCATGCCCTTCTGTGGCCAGCAGACCACACTGCTCGCCCGCTGAGAGCCCTGTTCAGCCCAGCTGGTACTGCCGCCACGAGGGGGCCGGGCGGGCGCTAGCTTGGGTGAAGTGGAAGACAGTCCATGAGAGGAGAAATTGAAACAAAGGAGCCTTGGTGCCCCTCTGTGCGTGGGAGAAAATGAGGCTCTCTAGTCTCGCCAAGTTCGTCTGGGAGCAGTTAGGAACAGTTCTGCCCTCCACCGCGGCAATGGATGAGCAAAAGGTGGAGGCGGGGAGGGGCAAGGCTCGGCACCAAAAGCCCAGGGCGAAGGTAGGACGAGCCAAGGAGGCCAGCTCAGTGCAATGGATTGCCATTACTTCCCCCCATACTTGGGTTGTAAACCCAAACCGTCACGCTGTGCTTGCAGGAGTCCTGGTGGGGTCATGCGTTGGGCATTGAGCTGCGACCCTTCAAAATCGGCAACTCAAACCCACCAGTAACTTCTCAGGAGAAAAGGGAAAGGGAGGCAGAGTCTACTCTGTCATGTATGCTCCCTGAATTGGAATTGACTAGATAACAGTGAGTTTGCTTTATATTTTCAGTTACGATCACAAATGGATTATGTCCGTGAGGCAGGGTTAGTGTAGGCCGTATCTTGAGTCAACCTCTTTCGAACTATAAGAAGAGATGAAACAATTTAGCAGAGAGAAATTGGCTGAGAGAGATGCCAAGAGACATGGAGACCCAGAGAGAAATAGCGCAAGCGCGCGCACGCACGCTCCAAACAGGCTGTCAGGGCAGTGATAGACTCCGAAGGTAATCAAGGCACCAGCTCCTTACCAATATCAAGGGTCCAGAGGTCCCCCAGCCTGCAGCCACTCATCCCTCCATAGATGACCAGCTTGGATTTCTTACTGTCTTTCTCAGTGTAGACCACAGCAGTATGGGACTCTCGTGGTGGGGGCAGAACCCCATAAGTGATGGGGATGTCCCAGGCCACCACGCCGGAGCCTGGTCGTAATTCCAGGATGTACAGGTCATTCAGGTACCTGACAAAAAGGAATACCAGTTCTAGCAAGCTGGCTTCCACTCGGGGGCCCAGAGGTGCACCAAGCCAAGCCTCTATGTGAGTACCAGGTTCCTCTGCCCTCGCCCTGAGAAAGGGGTTGACAGGAGACACCCCTCCCCCCAAGGTAGAGTGAGTCCAAGAGAAAGGAAGAAGGTAGGACACAAAGCTGGGCCTTCCCAGAGTGTGAGGGCTGTCATTTGGGGCTCGGAGGCAGAAAAACAGCCCACTTCTCGGGCTTCCAGTGGGTGAAGGCTTTCAGGCCAGGAAAGAACTTCAGATGACATGCCACACACTCTCTCATTTTACTTACTTACACACACACACACACACACACACACACACACACACACACACGACTCCACCCCCTCCTGGCCAATGCCCACACCCCCTTCCCACCACATGGCACCTAAGGAAAAGCCTCACCTTGGAATGTTGTTCTTAGGGTCCTCGCTATCGTTGGCCAGACCCCCAAACAGGTAACATTTATTGCCCACGAGGGAGAAGCTGTGGCCAAGCCGAGGACAGGGAGGGGGTCCATTTTTGGGGGTCTTTGCTTTGAGTCTCTTCCACTCCCACCGACTGGCCTGCAAAAGGGACAAGGATAAGCCAAAGACACGCAGACTGCCTCTGAGGTCCCTATCACAGCGTACAAGGAGCCGCTCAGAGTGGAATGGGCACATGACCCCGCTCTACCTCCTCCATCCCATCTCAACTGCCTAGAAGCCATCGGTAAGAACTCAGCCACGCAAACCCAGGGCTGGGGAAGCCTGGTCCCATGTCTACTGGGACCCCTGTTGGTGCCTGTGGGCCTGGGCCTGGCCTTACCTGGAGCTCATAGAGGTCATTGCTGTACTTCCCATACTCCACCATTCCACCAAACACCAGTAGGCGGGTCCCGTCACACACGAAGCCATAGGCTGCACACCCAGGGGGAATATCCCCCCTCACTGCGGGGATGAACCACTGGTTGGTAGCTAGAAGAGGAGGAGAAGCAGAAGTCAAGCCACAGAGCTGAGAAGCCCTTCCCCACCCTCTACCCAAGGTTCACTCCCACCCCACACAGCCTGGGAACACCCTGCTCCTAATCAAGGCCATCTGATCAGGCGGACAGCCAGACCTGGGGAACTCACCTGATTTCCTATCCCAGCCCTGCAGCGCCCAGCACCCAGTCCCCACTCCAGGCTACCCGAGGGGAGTGGAGGGTGGCCAGAGTTCTCCGCTCTAACCTCCTCAGGCTAAGGCCACATCTCCTAGGTGATAATGCCGCTGCCCCTTCCCCTCTGCCACTCTAGAACATTCTTGTCAGAGGTGGCTGCAGTAGCAGTGTGAACTTTCAAGAACCACACCTCTGCCAGCCACAGACTTCCCCAAAGCCCCTCAGAGGAGCCCACAAAGAAGGTGAACGGCACTCCGTGACTCGTCAGTACACAGGTGCCAATGGCAGCCAGCACCCATTCCCCAGTTCCCTGGAGAGCATCCATAGAGGATTCCTCCCTCTCTTCACAAGGCCCACTTTCACTTTGGTTCCAGAGGATTGTGGGAAGGTTCTGGGGAGGCCAGAGAGGTCCCACAGGCTTCTCTCTGTCACTCAACTTGTCAGTCAGCATATAGCATAGGCAATGGCTGCACTTGGGGTGGGAAACTTGAATGGGGGCAGGTGGACATTGCTCTTTGGCCTTGCCTTTCATTTGTGATGGATGTGGGGAAAGAAGCCGTCCACAGCCACTAACCCCCCCCCCAATTCTGGGTAACTCAGGTCCTGTGATGGCACTCACTTGGGTGTAGTATGTTATGCATTGGGCTGCTAACCACAAGGTTGGCATTTCGAAAGCAGCAGCTACTCGGCAGGAGAAAGATGAGGTTACCAGTCTCATTAACCCCCAGGGGTAGGGTCTACCCTTCCCTACGGAGTAGCTGTGAGTCGGGATCAGCTGGGTAGCCGGAAATTTGGGGTTTCTTAGATGCTCCTGGCGAAGAACAGCTCTTCTTAGATAGCTCCCAGGAGGCGCCCTCCCACCCCCCACCCCGAGCAGGCAGGGGCATTCCATGGGCTCTTCAGAGGATCTGCCATTTGGCAGTCACTAGGATGCCAAGAGGCCTGGCCATTGTCCTAGTCCTGGGATTGGCCTATACCCTGCTCCCTCATCTAGGAGGGACCATTTATTCCTTGGGTCACAGAAGCACCTCTGCATGGTGGCCATCAGGCAGGGTTAGGGGTACCAACTGAAGAACCCTGGCAGGCAAGCCATTTTCTGGTGTGAAGCCAGGCCGGCCCCCGAAATAGCATGGCCTTGCCTGCACCAGCTCCCCCCAGGGCAGCTGTCCTCGGCAGCCCGCCCTCGGGTGTCGGGTGACCCAGCCCAGGGTTCCTCAGCTTGGAGGTGAACTTGGGGAAGGGAGGCCATCTGGGGATGGGTAGCAGGGGGCCAGCAGGCGTTGGACAGACCAGGCCACACCTGCAGTTCCCTCTTCTTGCTAGGCTAGCACCCACAGAGGGTGGGCAGTTGTCAGGTGACACAAGCAATAACTGGGCTCTGTGACCCCCCTGGCAGGTGATGGCCAATGCCCATACTTGGGGGGGGGGAGGAAGTGAGGCAGGCACAGGGAGTGCTCTGGGTGGGGAAGGTAGGAGAGCAAAACGCACAGCACTCTAGGGTCCTCTGATCTGCACCCCCTTCTTCAGGGCTGTGGCACAAAGATCCCAGTTAGACATCTGGGCACTTGACTTAGAACTGCTAGACAGATCCCTTCAGCATTTCCAAGAATGCCCTTCAATCTCACTCCTGGGGACAGACACCAGGCCGACAAGGTGGCAACCGTCCCAGCACTGCTTTGGCCCTCCTGCTGAGGACACCCTTGGGAACCCAGAGGTGGTGGTGATGCTGGAAGGTGACTGAGGGACAGGAAGCGAGAGAAAACGAGGGTCTGAGGTCAAGGCCTAAGGCGGCCAACACGAGAGGCGAGGAAAAAGATTTCCACTCCGATGGCCCAGGGTTCCTGATCAGTCACAGCCAAGGAAGCGGGAACAGAATGGACTTGGAAAATTTAGGGGTGAGGTAAAGCAGTAACAGGAAGCCTTTGAGGGGGTCCCTCTAGAAGACTGCGGCGGGAAACTAGATTATGGGTAGAGCCGTGTAAAACAACACGCACTCAAAGCCAAGCCGTGGCCTACCATCTTTAGCAATGCTGTTTCCGACTGGGGCGCTCAAGAAATTTCATTGCTCCCCAACACCTTTGCCGCCCGTGTTTCTAGGAGGGAGATGAAGTGGCTGGGCGAGTGCCAAACTGTTCATTTTACCATTCAGGCTATTGTCCTAGTTTGTGCACGTTTTCCAAAGTCCAGTCTGTCTGTTCCTTTCACTGTGTGATCCCTACATGACTAGGAAGAAATGGTTCAAAAGCCCAAGTGTCAGGGTGACCCTGGAGCTGTCACTTCCCCTCATGAACCCCAATTTCCCCATCTTCAAAACACGAGGAAGTTCTACTAGATGTTTTCCAAGGTTCCTTTCAGTCAATACCATGGGATGGAAGTCAAGGAAGCAGAAGCAAGAGCAGCTGCAGAAAGCCAAGGCCCTGAGTGGACAGCTCTGTCTGGTGAACATGATTTCTGAGGGGGGACAGTAGCTCAATAAGCTTCCCAAAGGCCAGCCAAGTGTCCTACATGTGATCAAATGGGGGAGGACACAAGCTCTCAAGCACACCCCCTCCACCAGCAATCCCTCATGATCCCTAGATGGCCGCCAGTGAGCAGGCGAGGCCAGCACACACATCCAGTGCACACAGCCCATGGGGCTTTATCTCTTAGCAACAGGGCCGCCGAAGCTCCAATGTCCCCGCAGAAGCAGGAGTGGGTTTGCAGACTAATCCTGCAGATGGAAGAGGGCGCGGGCAGTGGCTAAGGAGCATCTGGCTGACCGCATTACAGCGGGGACAGGGAGGGGGGAGAGGGAAACAGGGGGGCAGAGCTCCCTGGCAGGGAGGGCTGCTGGATCCCGAGGAGCAAATACTGACTACCTGGCCCAGCCGCACCCCACCACTCCCGGGCTGAGGCCCCCAGACCTTGGGCTGACTGTGCCAGGCACTCTCCCACCAGCCTCCCTCAGGACTAAGGGAGCTCAGTCCACTGCCAGCCCAAGGAATCTGGGGCTTGAGTTGCAGGTGGCCCAGCCGCTGGCCAGCTATAGGGTGATGATTTGCACACCTCTGAGCCCCTGCTGGGGGTTGGTGGAGAGACTCTAGGAGCTGGTGGAATTGGGCCCTGCCCTACTTTCTAGAATTGCACTTCCCAGCCACAGCCTGCTCTGGGCCTTCCTGGAGGAAAATCTGTCCAGTTGAGAAGTCACTGCTACTGCACAGGGCATCTCCCAAGACAGACCTAATGCTGCCCCTCCCCTCTCCTCCCTCCTGCCCCCTCCCCTGGCTGGGGCCCAAACCACCAACCACCCTGCACCCACAGTCTCCCGCCTGCTAGAGGCAACAGGTGCTGACTGTACAGGGTCACCACCAGCCTGGGGATGAGCACTGAGGGTAGGCCAGGCCAAGGGGCTGGTACAGGTGGCTCTCCCCAGCCTGGGGTGGGGGACTGGTTGCCAGTCCTGGCTCTGGTCCTCGGGGCTCCAGCAGGCCCCCTGCAAAACCTTGGGAGAGGAGGGGCATGGAGCAAAAAGGAGTTTATTCGCTCAAGGTGGTGCCCGGCAAAGAGAAGGAGCTAGAAGGTGACCCTGGGCTACCACTGCCCCCCGCTTCCTGAGAGACAGTGGCAGCGTGTCACCAGGAAACAGAGAAGGCCCCTGGGCCCAACGGGGGTGGGGGTAGTGAGGATGGGTCGAAACTGTGGTGACAACAGTTGGCCTTGTGCCCTAGAGACCTAGCTAAGGAGACTGGTCCTAGCAGCAGCTCTTCCAGCCGACTAGAGGGGCGGAAGTCAGGCTGGCCAAGGGGGTAGGGGTGGGGGCGCATGTCGCCCCCTTTTCTCGGAGGCTGACAATGAGGTCTGGCACCCCGCCGCCCAGGTTGCCTGAGCAGGCACCGCGGGCACAGCTGGGGCAGCAGTCAGACAGCAATCTCCCAGCCCCGCACCAATGGCCGACCCCCCCTCACCCCCAACCCAGCCTGAATCCGGGAGCGGGAAGCCTTGCTCAGACGCGGGAGGCAAAGGGAGGGAGGACGCGGAGGGCGAGCTGCGCAGAGTGGGGGAAAGTGGAGGAGAAGACTGCAGCCCGGGGGAGTCGGGGAGGGGAGGCAGGTGGGGGAGAAGAGGAAGGAGAAAGGAGTTGGAAGAGGGGGGGAGGGGAAAGAGCGAGCGAGGGAAAGGGAGAAAGAGGGGGCAAGGAAAAAAAGGGGGGAAGAGGGAGAGGTCGGAGAAGAGGGAGAGGGAAAAAGGAGGGAGGAGGGGGGAAAAGAGGGAGAAGGCGCGGAGAGGGGGAGCGGGTGGCGGGCGAAGCAAAGGGGGGCGTCGGCGGTGGCAGGGGGCGCGCGGCGTAGGCGGCGGGCTGTGCGCTCACCAGTGTTGTACACGTGCAGCTCGTCCACGATTCCCTCGTTGCCGCCGCCGAACACCACGATGAGCTCCTTGATAGCCACAGCGCGATGGCCGTGGCGGGGACGGGGGACCGGACCCGACCAGCCCACCACTCGCTTCCAGCGAGGCTGCAGGAGCACCGCTGGCAAGTTAGCGGGCGACACGGCTGAAGCCATAATTCCGGCAAAGAGCAGAGTGGAATAAAGTCTCCAAGCGGGAAGCTGGAGGGGGGGGGGTTGCTCTCACACACCCCCTTTGGTCTAAGCCAGTTCTCACGGAGCAGCGGTTTTTCACACAGCGGCGGACTCCATGGAGGCCGCCATCTTAACTATCCTCCTTCCCTCCGCTCTTCCCGTTCTTCTCGCTCACCTCGTCTCCTCAAACACCTCTCGGAACTGGCGAGCGTCTAAGCCTAAGCAGCTGGAGGCGGCCGAGTCCCGCCGCCCTGACAACTTGCCCGGGCGCTCCCGCTCACAGGCTCGGGCAGGAGGCCCTGGGAGCCGCCATCTTGAGCCGCCTCTCTCTCCTCCCTTCCTCAGTCGTAGCCCTCCCCCGCCGGAAATGGCGGAGCCCCGGCCCGGTTCCCACACTCCTCCCCCCCCCCCTCAAGGCCCCTACACTGGCCGGCTTCCGGGGCGGGTGGAAAGGAGCCACAAGCGCCGCGGTTGTCCCTGCCCTGCCGGCGCTCAGACCACAATTGTGGGAGCCGCCATCTTGAGCCTGTGCCGCTTCCCCGCCCAGTGCTCAGTGCAGCCGCCGCTCCCGTAACAGCCTCAACACGCCTTAAAGAATGGAGGCGTGCCAAAGGCGGTTGGGATGAACGTGAACCCTCGGCGGCTGCTTAAGGGTTCGCTCTGCACGGATCGTGAGGTCTCGTACCTCCCCCGAGTTCGGCTCTGCTGCTCAAGCTGCGCCTGCCGCTCTGGGAGCCGCCATCTTGAGACTAACTCCCCCTTCCTCCTGGCTCCGTACTTCCACTGCAAACCAAATGCAAGGCAACGTCCGATCCTCACTTTCCTCCTTATGATTCCTCCCTACAGAGTCCGCTCCAAAGGTTAGAGTTAGGCCCCGAAGTGGCAACTGTACGGCAGGAGGAGCGGTAACGGCAGGGTGCTCATGCCTCCTCCCTGGGAGCCGCCATCTTGTGTGAAGAAGTAACAACTAAACATGGCGGCGGCGGTCCGGCGAGAGGGTGGAGTCTGGTGACATCATCTCCCTCCACCCCCGCCTTCGTTCTGCTTCGGCTCGGAGTCGAAGCTTCAACAGGATCCCCGGTATAGATTCGCGGCGGGAGGCTGCAGCTGCGGCCCTGCTCGGGTGCACTCGGGTTAGGCGTAGCCGCGCCCCGTCTCTCCGCCCCCCAAAACTCGGTTCCACGCCTCCGCCCTGGGAGCCGCCATCTTGCCACTTCCCCACGCCCGGCCGTGTACAGGCGTCATTAGCGACTTTCAGCACAAAACAAAGATGGCGGTGGCATCTGGGTAATGCCCGGATGTAAATGCTAAACCCTGAGATTGGCTCAGCCCCGCCCCCCTGGGAACTGACCCCCGGGTCGCTGGAGGGCTAGAGCTCTAAGGTGTTTCCTTGTACTAGCTTTGGCAACCGGGACACGGTTTGCTGCAGGTGGCCGGAAGACCAATCGGGACAGGCACTTTCCCGCTCCATAAACAGCCAGCGGCCCTAGGCGAGCCGGCGGGAGGCTTGGCGTGGGGAGTGGCCGGGGGCGGGGCGGAAGGGGCGGAGTCCCCCGGCTCCCAGGCCTGATGGCCTCGCCCCCTTCTCAGTTTACGCCGACCCGGTCTAAACAAAGGCGGGCGGGCAGACTCCGGGGCTGGGGGCAGCCCAAGCGACGGGCCTCCGTTAGTTTCGCCGGCTGCAGGGTGGACAACCAGGCCCGAGGTGTAAGGAGCGCAGCCCGTTCCCGTTACTCGGGCGGGCGCGGGATCGCTCCGCGTCACCCTGCGTCACCTCGCGTCATCCCACTTTCTTCCCAGAGCAGCCCGCCCCGCCCCCAGGCGCATGCGTACAGCTCCTTTTCGGGTCCGCCCTTTTTCACTGTTTGAATTTCCCCTAACCCCCCAGGAGAGGAGCAAAATACCCGGATGGGACTCACTAGCGTTTTCGCGCCAATACTGTAACTTCTCACCACAACTTGGCGGCGAGGTGGGTACTGTGATCGTCCCCTTGTCACAAGCCTCCCGCAGGCTGACGACCCAGGAGGTTACATCATTATCCCAACGTTCGCTGTAGACCCTGGCCCTTGAGCCCGGTATAGATCTTCACCCTCCCCTCGCTTTATTCCTGCATCTATGACACCTTTCTTTTCACCAACCTCTCCCTGAAGGCAGCATTTCCGGCTTTTGCACGTGTCTCCAAGAGAAATCCAGAGATGGCCTCCTATCTTCTTGCTTCTATAGCTCCCTTGACATTCCTCACCACTAAGAAATTACTGGAGTAATTACACCTGCCGGTGGTGTCTAGTCATTTATCATAGACATAAAGAAGCATGCGTATTACCAAATCACGCATTTCCAAGAACATTTTAATGACTGCCTTTCAACATTATGAATCTTTTGTAAGGTACACGTTTTATTTTATGCATTTGCAAATAATACACACTTGAGAATGGGTCCGAGGTAGGTTGCATGCCCTACCCTTGGTGTGTCACCAGATGCTTGGTGTGACTGGACACATCACCTCTCCCCTGCAAAATGGGGGTGCTTATGGAGGTGGCTTTCAAGGGTCTTGTGCAACTAGGCTGGCAACCCCTTATTTGTGGAAATCCTCTGGCAATTGAGGGGGATGGATGATGGAGGCTCAGGTGTGGACTCTGCCCCAGCATTCTGCCCCACCAGCACCTCCCCCAACTCCTGTCCCTCCCCATTGCTTCCCCGGAAGATGAGGGTCAGGGACTTAAGCTGGCACCAGTAGAAACAGAATGAGGAAGTGCCGCTGACCCCAGACCAAGAGGAAATGTCAGTCCCAGGAGCTAGGGAAGCAGCTTTCTGTGGTGACTGGGGCTGGAACCCTGCAGGAGGGCACCTCTTTTCTCTTTGCGACTAATGTACTCTCTGCCTCTGCTTCTAGGCCCACTCACACCACAACTGCCTCCTAAGCAGTTGGCCGTGATCATTCCCCCATGTCTTTAAATGGTCTAGTCTGTGGTAGCAATGAAATGAGAACCAGAAGGTTTTATTGAGGCAAAAGAAAAGAAGTCCTTCCTAGTCCACCCAGCCACTTGTCTCTGTTTGACAAGGTGTTTGTTTGAAAGGGCTTTAGGTGTCTGATAAAAAGAAAGGGCTTTAGGGCTGGCCTGGACACTCCCCTGTTCCTAACACCTTTGAGTTGTTCTGAGTAGTGACCTGCCAGGGTGGCCTTTACCTGCAAGGGTTGCCAGCCACCTAGGGCTGATTCCCAGGAGGTTCCCAGGAGGCTGAGGCAGTCAGTGTCTCCTCCCACTCCATGTGCTTTTGTTTTGTTTTTCCCAGATCCTGACACTTCCCATCGCCCAGGGCACTCTAGATTCCATCACCCCTGTCACTGGCTACACAGAAGTCCCAGACTAGCCTCAGGATGATGGCAGTAGTGGCTTCCAAATCAGGGTCAGGAAACCTAGGCAAATTCTAGAGTTACCCCCAAGCAGAGAGCACATCACTCCCTTCTTCCAAGCTGGGAAGTCCCCCTCTCCCTCCCTGCTTGCCTCGCAGCACTACTGTCCCTGCCTTATTTCCCATCTCTTCCTCCTGAAGCCTCTGTGGGGTTGGCTGCATAGAGCAGGGGGCCCCCAAAAGTTCAAGGATAAAGACAATGGAAAGGAATGGTAGTGTTTCCATATGCTTTTCGTTTGGTTGTTCTTTTTAAAATAAGCTTGGCCAGTTTCATTAAAGGAAAACATTGCAGGCTTTCTTTTACACTGCCATGCCTCTCCCTGGTGACGTAGTGGTTCGGTGTTGGGCTGCGAGCCGCATGCTCAGCAGTTGGAAACCAGCAGCAGCTCCGCGGGAGAGAGACTGGGCTTTCTACTCCCGTCCTCAGTGACCATCTCGGGAACCCACAGGGGATCGCGATGAGTCAGCGGGGACTCACTGGCTGGAAGTTTCATGTTTTGGAGCTTGCGTGTCATGGTAGCACCTGACTGGATAATAGGCAGTCCCCTGTGATGGCCACCATCGGACTGGACAGTTTGGGCACACATGACCGTCTCCGAAGCCCATAGGGGCAGTTGTACGGTCTCGGTGAGGTGGGCCTCACTCAATGACAGTGAGTGTAGGGGGGTTGGGGTCATATCCGCAAACCCTTTGTCAATTTCAAGGCGTGGCCCTCTCAACAGGGCCTCACACTGACCCTTTAGTGGCTTTCACTGACACTGTCTATGGCATAGTGACCCATCCCGGCAGGGTACTTAGAGAAGAAGAAAAGTACCTTCCCAGGGATTAGGGGAATTTTCCTCAAGCTGTTTTTCCAAAGACCCAAGGCAAATGGCCATCTAGAGGGACTCGTTTCACCACACAACAAAAGACCTAGGAAACCCCTAAGTGGAAAAATATAACAGCCTGTCTTTGTGTGCCTGCCTGTTGTCTTCCAGCTTCACCGTGAGAACACGCCTGCCGTTGTCTGACGCCCCACATTCTGTGTCTCCAGCACCATGGGGATGGACATGGGGGGGGCAGTGGAACGAGTGCCGCAATGAGTAGCAGTGGCCAGGTTTCCGCTGGGATCCCTGCCTTTGCACCCCTGAGCTAGACGTTGAGGCGTGGGACAGCTAGGCCCACAGTAGCTCTGGGTTCAGTTTGGAGCCCCTGCCAACCGCTTTCCACAGCATCTGCCCCACGTTTTCAACTTCTCCGCAGCCTCACCGCTAGCTGTTCTTCTCTCGCTTGGGGTGTTTGGGTTTGTTTTCATCACGGGGGAAAAATTCTTTCTAACCGGTCTCTTTGTTTGTAACCACAAGGTAGACTCTCCCAGATGGAGCAGGCTCTGAGACAGGCCCTGTTGCATGTGGCCCTGGCTGGCTGCTTCTGCGTGGCCACCATCTATACAGGTGTCTTCGAGGACGTCTTCGTCCAAGTGGGTTATGAGTACTACGCGGAGGCCCCCGTGGCCAGCCTCCCTGCCTTCCTAGCCATGCCCTTCAACTCGCTCATCAACGTGGCCTACATGCTCCTGGGGTGGCACTGGCTTCCCAGAGACGGATGCCCACTGAGGTGCTCTGCAGAGGCGCCAAGGGCCTGTTACCTGCAGGCGGTCTTTGCGGCCATGGCTCTCCTCTATGGCCCTGTGCAGTGGCTGAGGATTGGGACACAGGCCCACCCTGCCGCCGTGCTCGACCAGTGGCTCACCTTGCCCATCTTTGCCTGGCCGGTGGTCTGGTGCCTCTACCTGGACAAGGGCTGGCAGCCCTGGCTGTTCTTCGCTACTGAAAGCCTCTCCCTCGCCAGCTACGGCCTGGTCCTGCTGCACCCCTGGGGGTTTGAAGTCGCCCTGGGTGCACACATCCTGGTTGTACTGGTGCAAGCCCTGCAGGCCCAGGCTCGGGGTGGCAATGCCACCTCACGTGTCTACCTGGTTCTGGGGCTACTCTCCTGCCTGGGTTTCGTGGTCCTCAAGCTGTGGGACCACCAGCTTGCACAGTGGCGTCTCTTCCAGCAGCTGACGGGCCACTTCTGGTCCAAAGTCTGTGATGTCCTTCAGTTCCACTTTGCCTTTTTGTTCTTGACGACTCTAAACCGTCACCAGAGCTTCCCTGCGGAGGAGAAGAAGCGTAAGCCGTAGAAAGAAGCGCCTGATAACCAATGACACCCCCCTCCAACATCTGTTCCAGTGACTGTCATTCACTTTCAAATGGGGCCAAGGGAAAGCCCCGTGTGTGTACTGTTCTTGTCAAGTGTCTACCTTGTAAAACTTTCCAAAATAAAGTGTGGAGTTGGGGTAATTATGACTCCTAGAATTTCATCCTTCTTGAGTCTAGGAGGGAGAGAGAAAAGGCTGAGTGGCAGACAGACCAGGTGGGGCTAGTGAGTATCCCCAGAGGTGAATGGCTCACGGAGGCCAGGGCACAGGGATGCAGTGGACCCAAGGCTATGGCCACTCAGTGATTCTAGGCAAGAAGGCAGCATTGTTTGGGCTTCCAGGACACCAAGGTACCCTATTGATCAGAAAGTGCTGGCTGGAGTTCTCAGCTACTAGATGACCTCAATCTGTATTGTTTTACGAACACTTCTTTTTTTTTTGGTAAAAATCTGCTTAAGAAAACACTGACCACCAGGAACAAACTCAGTGGCCCTGCCTTCCTCCCCTGAGCTGCTTGTTGCTGCCGCAGATGGCTGGAGGGTCAGCTTCAGTGACAGTTGTCTCGCGGCCGGATCCTTGGAGGTCTCCATGGGGCTTGGCTTCTCTTATCTCACGTCTCCCCTCTGCTCACTTAGTTAGGTTTTTCGTGTCTCACAAGAGATGAACTCAAAACAGACCCTACACAAATCCTGTTTTATCAAAGCCCCCTCAATAGTAGCCCCCCCGGCCCATGCCCACCCCGTCACTCCCAGTCGGGTTTGATGTATGGTAGCTTGTTCAGCTTGTGTCCAAGCAAGTGGCTTCTCTTCGGGGCTGGGCCCAGGCTGTGGACTCATCATTGCTGGGGGACCTGTTGGATATCCTCACCTGTTCCTTATTGTGTTTTTAAAAACTAAGGTGAGGCTCATAAAAAAAAACACTAGACTTTTAAAAGTTGACCTTGTTCTAAAACAGTGGTTCTCAACCTGTGGGTCTCGACCCCTTGCACAGGGGTCGCCTAAGACTATCAGAAAACCCATATTACGCTCCTCTATCCATCTGCAGGCAGGTCCATCCACATGCAGATACACCTGCATACAAGTACCCAGCTTGAAGACCATGCTATACCATGCTTCAAGACAAAATTTCTTTTATTTGTCATTGAAAAGAAATGTTTCACAATATATGATTACATATTGTTTATGTGATTCTTCACTATGCTTTAATTTTGCGCATTTTGTAACAATGAAAATACATCCTACATATCAGATATTTACATGACGATTCATAACAGTAGGGCAATGACAGTGATGAAGGAACAACAAAAATCATTTGATGGTTGGAGGCTCACCACAACATGAGGAACTGTATTAAAGGGCCGTGGCATGAGGAAGAGTGAGAACCACTGTGCTAGAACATGTCCCTGTGTCCTGTGTCCCTAAGCAGTCATTCCCCTTCCCCCCCCTGCGCCCCCCTCCGGTCACAGCCTGGCTTTCTGTCGCTATGGCTTTGCTGACAGGACCACCCCACCCCCACTTTACCCTACCCCATGCCTGCAGGACTCAGACAATAGGTGGTCTTTTGTTTCTGGCTTATCTGTTTGTCTGTCTCCTCTGGAGCCCAGTCTCCCTGACTTTAGTGGCATGGTGGTCATTCCTAGCCTTGCGAAGGGCGTACTGGGCCATCGGACTGTGGGTCCGGCCTCTTCGCCAAGTATCGCTCTAGGTTGCAAAAGTAGGAGGGAGCCTAGAAACGGTCCAGCTGCTGACGATCCACTTGGATTGCAAATCCCTACCTATGAACCCCACTTGAGTAGAAGACAACCATCAGGCAGACAGCTGGGCCCCATGGTGCCAGGTTGCCTTACGGAAAGGAAAAGTCCAAAGCCGGTGGGCATTGGCTCTAGGAACAAAGGAGAATGTGTTTCTGGGCCCTTGCCGCAGGCCACTTTGGGGAGGTACAGCTAGCAAGGCTGCCTCCCCCGCCCAGGTTCCCCTGCCTCCGCCACCACTGCGTCACCCAGAGCAATATTTGTATCAATTGGAACTGCTCTTGGGGCCTGGCCAGCAGCGAGGAATCGGGGCCCAGCAAGGCTTCAGGCCCAGCTTTCTTACGGTCGCAGCAGCAGGTCCTGCCCCGCTGTCACATTGTCTTACCCTTTGATCTTTGCTCGCCTTTTCACTTCGGAAACACTTCTGGTTTCCTTCTGCTGCTTCTTCCTTGCCCTCACAGGCACACGTGTGTGCGCACACACACACACACACACACTCACACACACACACACACACACTCACACACACACACTCACACACACACACACATTCCCCACCAACCCCTCACTGCTACCAGGGCATGTACCCCCATCTCCGGCCTCTTCCTTTGAGAGCCTGCTTCCCACCCACCTGCCCCCACCTGCCCCCAATTAGGGCCCCACCACCACCATCACCAGGTACTGCCTGGCCAGCTCCTCCTGCACTACAAAGGGGCTGGCTGCACGGAAAAGCCTTCTGTGGCTTTGTTTCTCTTTCCCTGCTTAACATCCTGCTTCAAGGCTGCACTTGCTCTTCTCTGCCCAGCCTGGCCTTTTCATCCGCCCCCCCAAAGCAAACTCACAGGCACGGAGGAGTCAATGCTGACGCACAGTGACCTGCAGTGCGGCTTCCTCCCAGCCTGAGCCTGTAGCTGGCTATGGGAGTAGAAAGTCCAGTCAGCTGCCGGCCATAATGATCGTGTCATGACTCTGCTACCCAAAAGCCCCCGTCTGAAAGCTCACCCTTGACAGAACAGAACTAAGAACCCCATCCCAATGTGAGTGAGCTTCTCGCCATGGGTGTAGGGGTGAGGAATTACAGTGCTGATGTGGGGGCACACGATTCCCCACAAAGCACCTGGGAAAACCACTCTGCAAATGGCACCTTGAGCTGAAGGTCCACTAACCATGGCAATCGCATTGATTCTGACTTGCCGGACAGAGCGCAACTGCCCCTGGGAACGGAGCTGCTGGCTGCACAGTTCAAAGCCCAACTCCGAACCCACAACACTCCCAGGGCTCCTAGGTGAAGGGTTTCTTCTATGGAGACTGAGCTCACAGCTGCTGAGTGAGACCTGCTCTTGGGTTTCTTCTGCTATATTGTTTGCTGCTGGAGCCTCCACGGAGCCCGCCATTCACCCTGAAAGGGCCCTAGATGCAGAACGTTATTTTATTTCCCCTGAGCGACCTTGTTCTCTTTAATAGTCACTCTCCACCCCCCGACCCGCACCCCACCTCCTGCCCCTCCATGGATTCGCCTGCTGTGGACATTGCAGGTCAATGGACTCCCACAAGTCTGCAGCTGACTTCTTTCCTTGACATGGTGTCTCTGGGCTTTAGGGAAGCCTGCACTGCTTCTCGGCCTTTTGGCTAAGATCAAGCCAGTGTCGCTGCTTTTCCCGCCTCCACCTGCCCACGCCTTCCTCATTGGCAGAGTCTGCTTTCAAGGAGAAGTTGGGGGGACTTGTCACCATGACACAATGGCTGTCAACTTCAGCAAAGGGATGGAGTCTAGCCTGTCAATCAGGTCATAGCCCATTGAGGCCACTGTGTAGGCATGGCCTTCTCCTGGGGATTATGGGAACACCTTTCTTCCTCCCTGGAGGCCAGATGCACACACACACACACTCTCTCTCTCTGCTTCACATTCCTGTTGACAAACCAGATGGAGCTACACTGATGGGAGCCAGAGACCTGGAGCTGGAAGAGCCACATGGAGACCCCTGCCAGCACTGAGGTGCCTCCACCACCACTGGATCCCCAAGGCTTTCCACCCACTGGCCTGTGATCTTCCTGCATTAGGCATCATTGCATGTGTTGCGAGTCTGAAGAGGAATTTATAGACTGGTATCTGACACATAGGCTAATAGCAGACTGATGGACTTGATGTGGACTGGGTCAGGATGTTTTCTAATTATATACAATTACTCTTTGATATAAAACTCTGTCTTACACACATTTGAGTATCTCTGGATTTCCTGCTCTAATCTACCCAGACTAACACAACGGCCAAACCACATCGTAATAGAACGGCCAAGCCACTGAAAATCGTGGCCAGCCAGGAGTGACGTATCAGTTGAGCCCTCACAGCCAGCGCGACTCTCACCTTGTCCCTTGGTGCTCAGTATTGCCTGCCTGATGTGCCTTGGTCACATGCCAAATAGGTGGAGAGTTGATGCTTAACGGCAGTGCAGCATGTCCACCAGCGAAAGAAACAGTCAGGGAGCTGCTTACCACTCTCCTGCTGATGAACTGTTCTTGTGGAAAATGTTGCACTAAACTTTGCTGTCCAAGAACCCTGGCTCTCGAGTCTCTTCGGTGTGAACCCACAGGACAGTTTCTGGGTCAAAGTGGAACTCCAGGTTTAACTTGGGCAAAACCCCCCAAGCTCTTTCACACGTGATTATGGCCATTCTGGGGCGCATCAAGTGCCCCTGCCTTGGGGTTGTGGTTGGGAAATATATTTGTCACTTTCAGAAGCTCCCCTCAGCGTGACAACAGCACCTGCACTTGTCTGGGTCACAGATCACATGGGGTCCTGGTGCATCGGGTGAGGAAGCCAGCATCTTGGCCTCATAAAGAGGGCACTGCCAGTGTAGGCTGAGCTTTAAAAAATAATAATTCCATTATTGTGTTCAGTGAGAATTAGGTGGGTGCAGGGGAGGGGGGAGTCGGCCTACATTTCAGACCATGAACTCTGCATTCAACAGTTCAAGCCACTCATCTACCCCACCCCCACCCGGATTTTTCCCGTTCACCCAAATCACCCCCTGCCAACCCTCTAGATCGTTGCTTCGTCTTCCCTCCCTGGCCCTCCTGCTTGGCAACCTCCACAGTGTGTTGCCTTTGCTCTGGCTTTCATCCTTGGAAAAGTGGCCTCATGCAATGCTAGTTGTCCTTGTGTGGTTTACTACCTGCACTCAGCATAGTGGTTCCCAGCACCATCCATGTTGTCAGGTGTTTCGTGGGGTCATCGCTATTTTTCAGGGATGCACAGTATTCCATTGTGTTTATGGACCAGAGATATTTGAACCACTCTATTGGTCGGCATGTGGGATGTTTCCAACTTCTTGCTATTGGGAGCAGTGTGGCAATGCACATGGGAGAGCACACCTCTCCCTGCCATAGCGCTCACCTCTTCAGGTGAGGGATTGCTGGAGCACATGGAATTCCTGTTCCCAGGTGTTTGAGACATATCGCTTTCCACAGGGGTGAAACATATGTACATACTCACCAGCACCATGTGTGCTGCCAATCCCTTCACGGTCGCTCCAGCATCTGTTGTGTTTCTGTTTTATTTTGTTTTGAATTGGGCTGTCATTGTCGGTGAGAGGTGATAGCGCATCACTGTTCAGATTCGCATCTCCCAGATGGCTGGTAATGGGGAGCATTTTCCCCCTCGGTGTGTCAGCCATTTGGATGTCGGCTTCGGTGAACTGTCTGTGCGTGTCCTTTGGCCACTTTTTCATTGGACTCTTCATTGAGAGATGTTTATCATCCCCAAGGACTCGCCGCATCATTAGAAGTCCTGGCCTCCAACATATGTTCCGCCAAAGCGGCCGCACCGTCCAAGAAGCAGCACAAGGACATGAAGTGCCTCTATTGAAACAACCAACAAAATAGACTTTGGGAGCAAACAAAAGCATCTGAGAACCCCCTTGACATAGGCTCACAATCGGAACCCTAAAGCTGTGAGAAGTGTAGAGGCGAACAGACAGACGCCAGTGTATAAGAAAGGAGGCTTCTACATTCCTCTTTAGTGTCTAGCAACCCCATGACTGCAGGTGAGCCAAAGGACAGGTCCACTTCCCCGTCTGTCAGTCACTAAACTGCGGTGACTGTGGTGACGGAAGTACTGTATCTGGATCCAGTCGAGTATAAGCCAACATGAACATCAGCTGAGGCACCTATCGTCACCACAAAAACGGCATCAAAAATGTGCTGCAAAACTCGGCTTATACGATATTTCAAACAGCAGCAGGGTCACGGCAGGCCAAGGACTTTCTGAATACAGCCCTTCTAGCTGCTCACAAAATGATCGGGAGGGACTATGCAGATAAGAGGCTTGCGGCTCACCAAGGGATTGGAGAGCTTGCTGCTCGTACACAAAAAATGTGTGTGGAAACTGATGATTAAAATTAGGCGTAGATAGCAGAGGTGCACAGCGAAAGCATGCTTGGCCCATAAAGTTATGTGTCAACTTGGCTGGCGATGATTTTCGGCCTCCTCCATTTTCTGAGGTGTTCTAAATCCTAGCCTCCGTACCTGTGGGTAACGTCCCATTTGAGAGCTCAGTGTCCGTGATGTTAATGAAGCAGGATTAGGGTGGGATATATCTGCGTCACTGCCTTACTAGAGGGCATAGCTTAGGTTACCGCCCTTACCCTAGTCACTACCCTTATTCAAGTCCACCCTTGCAAGGAGGATTTGTTTCCTGGGAGAGACTGTCTGCATCCAATGTAGAGAAATGTGCTAACCACGTTCGCTCATTTGTGCTGGATATTACATCTGGATGTCACCATCTGACCTCTGGCTCTTAAGCCAGCAGCCTATTGTTCACCATGATCTGCCAGCTTCCACAGCCTTGTGAGCCCGCAGTCTGTCATCTGAATCTGTTGATTTGGGTTCATCAGGCACATGAGTCAGGAGACACCTCCAGCCCGATGCCTGATCCACATGTTTGGGACTTGCTAGCCTCTACAATTGCAGGAGCACTTCCTTGGACAGTTCCTGAGGGCTGTGAGATGTTGCAGTGAATTATGGAGCCCAAAGGCAAGAGGGAAAGTGCCGAGGGGAAAAAGCATCATTGATGTGAAAGATGCGAGAGTGGCACATTTAGGAGTCAGCTTTGTGCTGATTCTTCTTACAGAAAGTATTCCAATAGTCACTGCTTTCAGTAAAGCTTCCGCACTGAGACAGACTAGGAGACAAGACCAGACAATTTACTTAAAGAGTGTCGTCGCTGCGGCGGCGGCGGCGGTGGCGGCGGCGGCGGGGTCAGTCCAGGTACAGCAGAATGAAGCACTGCACTGTGCTCCGAACTGATGCAGCCATCCATCTCATGGTGAGCTTTCCTCTCTGCCGCTGACCTTCTACTTTACCAAGGATGCAGCTCATCTCCAGAGACTGGTCCCTGCTGACAATGTGTCTAATGTCTCCCCGTCCTCACTTCCAAGGAGCATTTTAGCTGCACTTCTTCCCAGACGGATTTGTTTATTCTTCTGGGCAGCCCTCTGCCATGGAGTTAATTCTGACCCACAGTTACACTATAGGACAGAGCAGAAGTGCTCCTGGGTGTTTCTGAGGCTGTAAATCTTTTACAGGAGATGACAACTTCAACTGCCAAACCTGCAGAGAGCAGGCTGAGACAGAACCTCCTACTATGCCCGGCAGTGCATATGGATTCAAAACTCTTGGCCAACAGCATTATTCAAAAGCATCCATTGTTCTCCAGTCATTCTTGTTCGTTGCAGCTTCGAAACTACTATGGCTTCAGTCCTGAGTATCGGAGGGACAGCTTGGACTTTACCACTTTACAGAGGTCTTCCTTTACCCTGGGGCGGTCCATCGGTCCAGTGGAGAGTTGAGTTGTCTTGATGCTAAAGTGTCCTTTTTGATCCTCGTCTTAGCTTTCCACAAAGTCAAGGTTGTTACTAAGCCTGCCTCCAATCCCGATGCTGCGCTCTTCTCCATCGAATGCAACTTCTCAGATGACTTTCTCAGCACACCGACTGAATAAATACGCTCGCGAGGAAACAGCCCTGCTGCTCCACCTACCCGGATCTGAAACCTGGCAGTTTCCTCTGTTCTGTTTGAAGATCTGACTCTGGGTCTAAGTACAGGCTCCGTAGGCGCACAATGGTGTGCTCTAGAATTCCCCTTCTTCCAAAGGTCACCCATCATTTGTCATGGGCCACACAGTCAGATGCTTTGACATAGTCACTGAGACACAAGCAAACATCTCTCTGCTTTGACATCAGCAATTCTATCCCAGTTTCCATGTTGTGGTAGTTACATCATCTGGTGTCAATTTGGGACTTAAGGGGATGCAGAGTGAAGGGGTGGAGGCTAGTCTGTCAATCGGGTCATAGCCAAGGAGGCCTCTGTGTCTCTCTGTTTCCCATAGGCGTGGCCTTCTCCTGGGAATTCTGGGAACTCCAGCATTTTCCTGCTGGAGGCGGGAGACATTGTCTCTCTCTGCTCACTCCCTGAGCGATGCTCTGCTGACAAGACACATGGCGCTACACCCTGGGAGCTGGAGAAGCCACATGGACCTACCGTGGTGCAACCAGACCTCTGGAGCCGGAGAAACCACGTGGAGACCCCTGCCAGCACTGAGATGTTTACAACACCACTGGATCCACAAGACTGCCCACCCACTGGCCTCTGATCCTCTTGTATTCAGCATCATTGCATGTATTTCATGAGTATAAAGAAGACTTTATAGATTGTTGTCGGACTTCTGGGCTAATATCGGACTTATGGACTTGATCTGGATTGGGCTGGGATGTTTTCTCAATATTCAACTGCTCTTGTATATAAACCTCTTTCTTATATACATATGCGTGTCGATGAATTTGTTTCTCTAGCCTACCCGGGCTAACACACACATCCTCTTCCGAATCCAGCTTAAATTTCTGGCAGCTCCCTGTTGATGCAACTGTTTTTAAATTGTCCCCAGCAACATGTTGCTGTGTGTGGATGATATTCTTGATCTTATTGCTCAATGTCAGATGCACATAGTGCTGGATATAATTAATGCCAAGAACTTTGGAAGATGGCCGAGTGGCCCACTCACTGAAACATCCTTAGCTGTGCCTGCTTCAAAGACAGCAGAAATGATGGAACCCTACCTCTGATATATTCTGAACTTTCGTGAGCAAACTGCAAGGAGGCCCTAGCTGACCTCCTCTAGCTACCCATTGCAGACCCAAGGCGCAGTGCCACCAGGCAGAAGTCAGACATCCCCCAACCTTCCACCTTTCTTTGCTTATTGTGGCACCAGCAGTTCCTCCCATGGTGCTCTATTCCTCGTTTGTGTCACTCTGGGTTGACTAGAGAAACAAGTTCATAGAAACACTCATATAAGAAAGAGCTTTATGTATGAGAGCAACTAAATATGGAGAAAACATCCCAACCCAGTCCAGATCAAGTCCATAAATCCGATATTAGCCCATATGTACGATACCAAGCTCTAAAGTCCTCTTCAGACTCATGCAACACATGCAATGACGCCGAATGCAGGAGGATCAAAGGCCAGTGGGTGGGAAGTCTTGTGGATCTACTTGCAGTGGGAGCATCACAGTGCTGGCAGGGGTCTCCACGTGGTTCCTCCAGCTCCCAGGGTCTGGCTGCATCAGGGTACCTTCATGAGGCTTCTCTTCAGAAATGTCTCTCAGGGAATGAGCCCAGAGAGAGTGTTTCTCCCGCCTCCAGGGAGGAAATCCAGGAGTTCCTGGAATCCTCAGGGGAAGGCCATGCCCACACAGAGGCCTCATTGGCTATGACCTGATTGACAGGCTAGACTCCACCCCTTCACTCTGAATCCTCTCAAGTTCCAAATTGACGTCAAATTATGTAACTACCACACAATTATAGAGGTGGAATAGGGAAGTGAACAGGTTCTCACAGACAGGAGCAATCAACCAACCGTAAGGACACAGCAGCGCCTCTCCTCAGCTAGCAGCCAAATCTCCCTGGTCCTCAGCCTCAGCGCCAAGCAGTCCCCTTGGATTCTGGTTTCCAATGTTCTGCCTCATTGTCTCATAGCTTCAGTGCTTCTCTGCTGCTTGGCCCGATGGTCTCCTTGACTCAGCCTTTGCTCTGAGCATGGTGTGGCCTTGCGTCTCATTCAGCCTCCACCACTTCAGATCTCGAACTGGGGACCTACTGGTGGCTCTTTCTCAGATAGCAGATAGTCCTGGGATTTCTCTCTCTCTCTCTCTCTCTCTCTCTCTCTCTCTCTCTCTCTTTGTCCAGAGGAGTGACTTCGCAGCAGTGTGGTTTTTGTCTTTTAGCAGATCGTGTCCCCATGGAAACAAAGGGTGGTAACTTGGTTGGCATCCTCTAGTAAAGTGGAGACTCAAATACACCCCACTGTAATCTTGTGCAGAAGCATAGCAGAGGAACGCCCACCCCCCACAACTGGGATTATAACCACAGGCATCCCAGCTAGAAATGATCAGCCATCACATATGGGATTAGGGCTGGAAGGCCATGTTAACTGCCTCTGTCTCAGTTAGGCAGCGCAAACCCTGTGGAGCACAGGGTCGCCCCGGCAATGAACAATGGCAAACTTAGCAAAGGACCGCTTTGCAATTCTCCCCCCAGGATGTATTCCACACACGATTTTCCCCCCAAGTCCAGGAGGGACATTGAGACACTGATCACATCCTAGTGGTTAAGCAAGAAAAAGGTAGGTTCTCAGACTTGGTATCTGTTTTACAGCGTAGAATCTAAAAGGCAACTGGCCTGCAGACAGCTGGGGCTTGGAGTCTGAGCCCTAGCTCCACCTTGAGTCTAGGCCTAAATTAGAACCCACCTGGAGTTCTTTACAGACTCTGACCACTGAACTAATTGCAAAGTGACCGTGACAATTCCAGGAAAGAAGGGAAAGGTAGTGACTATGATGGATCCTAAAATTGGGGCGTCATCAGTTTACCCTCTGGAAGTGCAGATTAACTAGGGCTCACGCAAAGGTCAAAGGCGGTTGGTCTGAGGCATCCTTTCCAGAACCAAACTGGATAGATGAAGGACAAAGACCACTTTTATTTTCTTCCCCTTTCCAGCCTCTTGGACTGATGAAGACCCTCCTCACTTCCTCACTATTGTTATGGCAAAATGGTACGAATGGTCTTCTGAAAATCAATCACAAGTGCTTCAACAGGTTTGCAGCATATCTTTGGAAGAATGGAAGGGGCCCTAATGGTGTAGTGAGTTATGCCTTGGGCTACTAAATACACGGTCAGCAGTTCAAAACCATCAGCCATTCCTCAGGAGAAAGATGAGGCTTTCTACTTCTGGAAAGCCTTCCAGTTTCAGAAACGCACAGAGGCAATCCCCCTCTATCCTAGAGGGTCGCAATGAGTCAGCATCGACTCCATGGCAGTTAGTATTTGGAGGAGGGGGTTGTCTGTGGAAGCTAGTAGCCCCAGTGGCATGGTAGGTTATGCATTGGCATAAGGTAAGTGGTTCAAACCTGCCATCCACTCTGTGGGGGAAAGATGAGGCCGGCTGCCCCCCAAAAGATGAACAGTTTTAGACCCCCCAGCAAGCAGTTCTGTTCTGTTCTCTTCTCTTCTGGAGAGAGGGTCACTACGAGTTGGAATCAACTAGATGGCAGTGGTTTGGGATGGCTTTCTGGAAGGATGCCCAGCTACTTCTTGTTGCTTTGGTCGCATTCCTCAGATCTGGGTGACACTGTTTGATAGTCTGTCCTTCGATGGCAACACTCATTTTGGACACATGAAATCCATTTCTTTCACTACTGAAACATTGTGTCCATTTTCCCTTAGGATCTAGCTGGCAGACAACATTCTTGGGTCACAATGCAATGAAGTCGAAATCTCAGTAACTGAAATACATGGCAAACGACACTCCATACAGTATGGAATCCAGGATAGAAAACCCCCTTAGGAACAACAATGGGAGTAGCAATACCATGAGGGTAGGGGGAAGGTGGGGAGAGACAGAAGGAACCAATCATGATGATTGATGTCTAAAACCCCGCCCCTCAGGGACAAACAAGAGAAACATGGGTGCAGGGAGACAATGGACAATATAAGATATGAGAATAACAATTATTTATAATTTGTCAAGGGTTCATGAGGGAGGGAGGGTAGAGGAGGAAGGGAAAAGAGAGGAGCTGATAACAAGGCGCCAAATACTAGGAAAATGCTTCGAAAAGGATGCTGGCAACATATGCACAGATGTGCTTGATACAATGGATGTGTGGATTGTTACAAGAGCTATAAGAGCCCCCATAAAATGATTATTAAAAACAGTGAAAATTTCAAATGCCTCTGTTGTTAAGTGTCTTTGAGTGTGTGCTGACACAGGAAGCGCACACCCACCGGAAGAAAGCACCGCTCAGTGCTCACAGTGGCTCTTCTGTTGGGCCCAGTGGTGCAGTCACGGCATCCGTCCGTCCCCTCGAGGGCCTTCCTCTCCTTTAACAAGCACAATGTTCTTCTCCAGGGACGGGGCTCTCCTGATGACGTCCAAACGACGGAAGCCCAAGTCTTGCCATACTGGCCTCTGGTTGGACTTCTTCCGGGAGAGAGGTTTGGTTTGGTTTTTTTGAAAACAACTTCATATTAACACGTGTAGGTGATTGTGACAGCGGAAACTAATGTGCCATGCCCAGGCTGCAGCATTGCCATAGGGCATGCTTTGTGTCGAGCTGTAAGAGGAAGCAGTCAAGGTCACCAACAGAACCTGTGCTCCTGTGTGCCTGGCATAATCTTTCTGAGATCCATAATGTGTCATCCTGTTCACCCTGAGGTAGAAGTGATCCAATGGCAACTTGGGGGAAACTTAAAGCTGTAGATAGATATGTTTTAAATATCTATTCATCTGGCTATTTGATTTGCTTTCTGTTTCTGGTGATTGTAAAGAAAGTACTCCCAACAGTGGGGTGGAATTGCTTGTTGTCCCCAAACCAAAATTGAGCCGAATCTGATTCACCTGCAGAACTGAGTCGCTCAGCCCCTGTGGGGCTCGGAGAGAGATGGTCAGTGTTTGCAGCAATCGAAAGCCTTGTTGTTCTCCTGTGGGGTAGCTGATGGCTTCCGCCTTGGGCTGCTGACCACAAGCTCAGTAGTTCGAAAGCTAAACATCGATCATACCGAAGTTCCTTATTGCTTACTTAGGGGCAGAAGAAACCATGAAATAGCAACACTTGGTGCGATCGTCTTCTGCACGGGTCCAGGTATTTCATTCCACCTTTAACTGGATGACTAAAAGCAGTTGTATCTCTTGGTGGTGAGGAAGGCTGAGTGCTTGGTAGCGGCAGCGGGGACTGTGTAGGAGGGAGAGAGGGCCCCCGGAAGGAGCTGGTTCAGCTCCTTGAACCTGTAGGGGGAGGTGTCTTCAGGCCTAAAGAATAGAGAGGGGGGCGGGAGAAGACACCTCATCCTCGCTCTAAGGAAAACCCAAAGGCAGCCGCTTTCCGGTTTGAGGGTTTGAGCACGTGGCCCAGCTGTGTGTCATGTATTTCAGTGTCTTTGCCCCTCCTCGCCCCCTGCAGTGCAGCTTTGAGGTTGTGTGGGCTGCCATCACGTCACCAGGCAGTTGGGGGTGGAGGAGGCGGCCCTGGAATCTTAAAGGACAAGCAGCTCAGGGCAGCAGGGACTCCTGCTTTCTTAAGCATTAGCAAAATGGACCCTTGCCAAGCAGGACCAGCTGAGCAGAGAAAAACATGCAAAAGTTGTCCGACAAGGCACCCCTGTGACTCGCGAGGAGTGACCGAGTCCCGTTTCCAGCCTGACAAAAGAGGAAGAGACAACTACCCCACAAGCAACTACAGACTGAGTGGGGCCTGTTTCCCAACGTGGGAGATCCTGCTCCCTAGGCGGGGCTGGGGGCCAGCTAAAGGACATCATCAATGGGCTAGAGGACAAATGGTGCATTTTCTGGAAAATTTGGAAACCTATGAATGAGGACATCTATGCACCACGGAAGACTTCGCCATGCCCCTCGACACACTGGAGTGTGTCGGTGTCAGTCTGGGTTGACTAGAGAAACAAATCCAGAGACACTCGTGTGTGTAAGTGAGAACTTTATATCAAGAAGTAATAACGCATCAATCAAACACCCCAGCCCAGTCCAAATCAAGGCCATAAGTTCAACATTAGCCCATGAATTGCTCTTCAGACTCACGCAGCACATGCAGTAATGCCAAATGCAGGAAGATCACAGGCTGCTGGGTGGAAAGTCCTGTGGGTCCACTGGCAGTGGATGCACAGGGCTCTGGCTGCCATCGGAGTGGCTCCATGTGGCAGAAAGAGTGTCCCACCTCCAGGGAGGAAGAGAGGCAGTTTCCAGAATCCACATGAGAAGACCACACCCACAAGGAGGCATCAACAGGCTGTGACCTGATTGACAAACTGGACTCCACCCCTTCACTCTGGATATCCTCACGTTCACACGAGATTCTGTAACTACCACAGCATCTGAGATGGTCGGTGAGCTCACACTGCTGGCTCCTCTAGGAGGGGCCTTCCTCAGAGCATGGGGCCCAGAGCCCAGGGGAGAGCATTCCAGGAGAGAGAGTACTTTTGGTGACCATTCTGAAGTTGTCATACTCTCTTCAGTAAAGACACTCCGAGGCCTTCCCAGGTCCAAAGGGAGGGGACACAGACTCCACCCCTCCATGTTAGGTTCCTTGGGCTTGGCTCATAGCAAGGTTACCTCCAGACAGCAGCCAGGATCACTACCAGTCCTGCACCCCTCACAGATGCCCTGAGAGTGTGCATCCAGTCCCACCACAGGGAGCCTGTCCTGGTTTCCCAGGCTGCTTCCGGGACAGCACCTGTTGATAAACTCACTGCCATCAAATCCATTCTGCCCATAGGAACCCTGCAGGACAGAGTAGAATTGCTCCCGAGACTTTAAAGCTTTACAGGAGTAGACAGCCTCATCCTTCTCCCTGGGCGCAGCTGGTGGGTTCAAGCCACTGACCTTGTGGTTAGTATTTCAACGTGTAACCTACTATACCACCAGAGCAGGCAAGTGGGATGAGAATGCTAGTCTAGCCATTTTAGGACCTTTCATGAGTTAATTTGTGCACGCGCGCGCGCGCACACACACACACACACACACAGAGCAATTCCTCTTTCAGATGAGACAGGGACCATTCAGGTGTCCTAAGTCCCTAGGAGTGACTTTGAGACACCCCTCCATTGGCCTGGCCCACGGTAGAACTCCACTTTCCGGAGCCAAGAGCAGCAGTTGCCTGAAACTGTAGCTTGAGTTTTTTGTGGACTTGGGCTTTCTTTTTCATTTTTTCCCCTGCTTATATTGAATTATTTTCATTGTTCTTATCAGTCAAAAGAAACTTCTGTATCAAAGCCAGCCACCCCTGCCTGGCCATTCAGTATTGCCCCCTGCCTCCCAATCCCCCCCCCCCAAAGCTGACAGGGTGAGGATGAAGCAGAACCCCAATGAACATCAGGGATTCTGGTCATCAGGGTCACACTTGAGCATGACTTTCAATCCCAGTCCCCTTCTGGATGTGTTGAAGGCGTCCAGAGCTTTTCCCAGAGGAAACCAATGGGTGACTAGGGGCTGAACATTCACAGACCTGGATGCCAGCAGGGAAATCGCCATGGGCCACGTGTTGCACTAGTGAAACACGCCTTTGATGTCCATTTCTTGGGTGGCTGCGTGCACCAGGGGCACAATGGTCATCTCAGGGCCCAAACCCACAAGCACCAGGGTGCCTCCTGAACGTGTTGCATCGATGCCGGCCTGGATGGCAGCCTCTTTCCCTGTGCACTCGATGCTGACTTCCGGCTGATGCTCCAGCAAACCTTCTACTTTCCTGGCAATTTCCTGGGGACTCTCTTTGGAGACCTGGATGGTGAGATCTGCCCCAGCTTTATGGACTTTGGCCAAACGAGAGGCAGACAGATCTGTCACCACCACATTGAGCCGCTGCTCCCATTGCCTTGGCCACAAACAAAGTGACCAGTCCGATGGGCCCAGCTCCACACATGAAGACCCTGTTGCCCAGGGTGACTCCAGTTCCCCAGCAGCATGGATCCCCACTGACAGTCCTAAAAGGTGACATTGTCAGGAAGCTTGTAGAAGTGACAGAGGTTTCCGTCATTGGGGCCGTGGCACAGAAGAAGATGGTTGATGACAGGTTGTACCGGCCAATCTTGCAGAAGTCATCTGTTTCTCGGGGAGCGCCAGGTGTTTGACCAATGATCCCACTTTTAAGACTGTTCCCGAAGTTTCAAGCCCCAGCACCATTGGCTTTTTCACCACAACAACTCCGATTCGAGAGTAGAGGACGTCTGAGTTGCAGATGCCAAAAGAATGCACCATCAGCAGCACCTCATGTGGCCCCAGTTTGGGAATGGGGTAGTTTTCCAGATGGGTGTCGCTGGCTCCGTGCACCACCAGGGAGAGGTTCTCCGCTCTGGTCGCTGCCATGGTGTTAGATCCCTCAGAGCTGGAGATTGGAATCTACAGTTGGAGTCCTTCTGATGGGTCGTTTGGATTGAGGCAGTCTCTGGGCTCGGGTTTTCTTTAGAGCAGCTTTGGGCTTCCAGAGCCCTGGAGGCTGGGAAAGTACAGAAAGTCCCCACAGTCAACCTGGTGCTCCAAGATGTGACTGCAACATACTGCCATGGAGTAGGGAACAGTGGAGAGGTCTGAGGGGCCGGCCCCAATCCCAACTACGTGGATACCTGCCCCTCCCCCCAGAAGAATTTATTTCAGAAGACAGGACGGAAGCTGCAGCTCAGGGAGAAGAACATATCTGATCAGAGCACACGGGAGCAGATGAAGGGGGAGGAGGAGAGAGTGGAGCACATCCTGGCCCACCAAGCCTTGAGGATGATATTCCCACTCAGAGCAGCCAATGGCTGACCCCACTAGGGGACAACACTGGAGACAGTGTGGGAATTGCACCTGATCTGACCCCACCACACTGAGGCAAAACACTAAGGGTGTCCAACAGAACAGCAAGAGGAGCAGAGCAAGGAAGTTCTCAGGGAATACCAAAAATAGACTGTGGGACCAGGGCGTGGCACTCCATCAGACTCCAGTGGCCAACACTCCTAAAGGCCAACAAATAGTCCTGGAACTAACTACAGGCTTTTTGTTTCTGTCTTTTGTCACTGGTTTTGTGTTGCTCTGTCTTGTTTTTGTGCATGTTATTGTCTCCGCAGGTCTGTCTGAATAAGATAGGCATGATGAACAATCTGGAGGAGAAAACAATGGGACCAATGGTTCTAGGGGGACATGGGAGAGGGGAAGGTGGGGAGAAAGGAAATGGTGTTAACAAACCCAGGGACAAGGGAACAACAAGTTATCCAAATCAGTGGTGAGGAGGGTGGAGGCGTGGTAGGGCTCGATCAAGGGTAATGTAACCAAGAGGAATTACTGAAACCCAAATGAAGGCTGAACATGATAGTGGGACAAGAGGAAAGTCAAAAGAAATAGAGGAAAGAGCTAGGAGGCAAAGGGCATTTATAGAGGTCTAAATACCGGCATGGCCATATGCAAAAATATTTATATATGATGATGGGGAAATAGATTTATGTGCATATATTTATAAGTTAAGCATTAAGGTAGCAGAAGTACTCCATCAATGCAAGAATACTTTCTTCTATTAAACTGGCATTCCATGATGCTCACCTTCCCAACACGAACGCTGAAGACAAACGTGTACATAAGCAAATGTGGTGAAGAAAGCTGATGGTGCCCAGATATAGCATCTGGGGTCTTAAAGGCTTGTAGGTAAACAAGTGGCCACCTAGCTCAGAAGCAACAAAATCCACAGGGAAGAAGCACACCAGCCTGTGTGATCACGAGGTGGTGAAGGGATCAGGTATCAGGCATCAAAGGACAAAAAATCAAATCATTGTGAATGAGGGGGAGTACCGATTGGGGACCCAAAGCCCATCTATAGGCAACTGGACATCTCCTTACAGAAGGGTCTCGGGGAGGATACGAACCAGTCAGGGTGCAGGGTAGCAATGATGAAAATACAATTTTCCTCTAGATCTTAAATTCTTCCCCCTCCCCCACTATCATGATCCCAATTCTATCTTACAAATCCAACTAAAGCAGAGGATGTACATGGGTAGAGATAGGGAATCCAGGACAGATGATCCCTTCAGGATCAGTGCTGAGAGTGGTGATACCGGGAGGGTGGAGGGAAGGGGGAACCGATTACAGAGATCCACATATAACCTCCTCCCTGGGGGATGGACAGAAGAAAAGTGGGTAAAGGGAGATGTAGGATAGCGTAAGATATGACAAAATAATAAGAATTTATAAATTATCAAGAGTCCATGAAGAAGGGGGGGAGCGTGAGGGAGGGGAAAAATGAGACGCTGATACCAAGGACTCAAATTGGAAGACAAAGTTTTGAGAATGATGAGGGTAACGAATGTATAAATGTGCTTTATACAATTGATGTCTGTATGGATTGTGATAAGAGTTGTATGAGCCCCCAATGAAATGTTTAAGAATAAAGAAAGAACACACTTGCCTAATATTAGATATGAGAAAAAAATAAAATCCCCAAAGATGACCCTTAGCCCTCAGATACCTGTCCCTCCTGGTATGGACACCTTGTCCCCCAGGGAGGACCTTTGTTCCCCCTGATGAAGCCAGCTGGCTATCCTGCTGTGAGCTGCCATGCAGATAGGAATGGTCACTGTGTCTCTGCACAGGCCCTGGGGTTCTTGACAGACACATGGTGACCCGTCCACTCCCATAGTGTCGTGCAGAATCGCTTCACTGGCTGCATCCCTGCCAAACACCACCCTGTTGCCCATTCCATACTCTGGTCTTGCTATATAACTACAGTCGGCACCGAGCAACACACAGTCCTGCAAGCTAGTTGCTTTCAATTGTTGTTGTAAAGTGCCAGCAAGTCAGTTCTGAGTCCTAGTAACTGCATGCACAACAGTAAGCAACACTGCCCGGTCCTGCGCCAGCCTCACAACTGTTCCTATGACTGAGCCCATAGCTGCAGCCACTGTGTCCATCGAGGCTCTTCTTTGTTGCTGGCCCTCTGCTTTACCAAGCACGATGTCCTTCTCCAGAGACTGGGCTCTCCTGACAACAGTTCCAAACGATGTGAGACAAAGTCTCGCCCTCCTTGCTTCTAAGGAGCACTCTGACTGGTACTCCTTCCCAGACAGATCTGTCCGTTCGTTTGGTCCGTGGTACTTTCAAGATCCGTCGCCAGCACCACCATTCCAAGGCATCAGCTTCTCTTTGGGTCCCTTCTTCAGTGTCCAACGTTCACATGCATATGAGGTGACTGAACATACCATGGCTTGGGTCAGGCACATCCTAATACTCAGAGTAACCATCTTCTTTGCAACACTTTAAAGAGTCTTGTGCAGCAGGCGTGCCCAAGGCACCGTGTCCTTTGGCTCCTGACTGCTACTGCCATGAGCATTGGTTGTGTATTGAAGTAAGAGGAAATCCCCGACCACTCCAAGCTTGTCTCCATTTCTCATGTTACCTGTCAGTCTGCTCCCGTAAAGAGTTCTAGTGTCGGAAACTCACAAGGGCAGTTCTACCCTGTCCTATAGGGTCACTCTGAGTCGGCATCGGCTCGAAGGCAGGGAGTCTGGTTTGGTGAGGTTTCCTGTTGGGAGCAGCCGTGAGGATTTCGGTCTTCTTGACGAAGGCAGATCATTATCAGCAAGGGCTAGAGTCTTCCTCACTTTCAGCGCCAGCCAATTACGGTTTCTCCACACCTCTTTGGGACTTGATCTCTCACAGTTACTGAGGGGCATCTTCATTGCTTCCACTTTGGGGCAAATATTAATAAAGAAGCGAGTAAAATAAAATAAAGATGCTATAAACATTCATGTGTGGGTTTTTGTGTGGCCATACATTTTGAGATCATTTGAATAGATGCCTAGTCGTAATATTGCTGAGCCATACGGGCAGCCTATTTTCTTGACTATTCCTTCCATGAGCAAAATGATTGTGATCCAAGCAAAATGGAATCCTTGGCAGCTTTCATCTTTCCTCCTTTCCTCCCGCTAGCAGCCCAGTGCGGCGGGTTTCTTCCACTGAGCTGTAGGCTGCAGGCCTTGATCGGCTTTAGAGCACTGAAGAGCAGGGATGTCCCTCCGAGGACTAAGGCGGGCCTGACCCACGTCGCGGGATTTTCTTTGGGGTTTGTGTTTGTTTTCTAGTTCATTTAATTGGGGGCTGACACAACTCTTATCACAATCCACCCATCCATCCACCCATCCACTGTGTCAAGCACATGTGTACCTTTGTTACCCGCATCGTTCTCAAACATTTGCTTTCTACTTGAGCCCTTGGTATCAGTTCCTTATTCTTTCCCTTCCTCCCCACACTTCTTCCGCCACAAACCCTCGCTCATTTATAAATTATTATTATTTTGTCATAGCTTACATCGTCTGACATCTCCCTTCACCCACGTTTCTGTTGTCCGCCCCCCAGGGTGGACTGTGAGGCCTCTGAATGAGGGCGCTACCAGGAACCACCAGACGAACAAACATACCTGGCTTGACTGAAACACAGCTAGAACGCTGCTTAGAAGCAAGGATGGTGCGACTTCATCTTTCCCTACCTTGGACAGGTTCTTAGGAGAGGCCAGTTGCTAGGGAAGGACGTCCTGCTGTATGGAGGAGAGGGGCAGCGAACACGAGGAAGACCCTCAGTGAGGCAGCCTGATACAGGGCTACAGCAATGAACTCAAACACAATCATTCTGAGGATGACGCAGGGCCGGGCAGGGCTTTGTTCAGCTATGAGTTGGAACCGACAACAACAACAGGTGTACTTCTGCCAGAAACTTCTAGACTGTCTTCCAAGGCGGCCATTTTGCACTTCCACCAGCCCTGCGTGAAGGTTCCTGCTGCGCCACCTCCTCAACTCGAAACGAAAGTGGCTCAGGTGAGAGCTGAAGCCACCCGAGGTCATCCAGCCCTGCGGCAGGAAGGCCCCCCTCCCCCCAAGCGTGGCCGTGACTTCACTGTTCCAGGAAAGTGTTAGCTAGGAAGAGGAAGTTGCAAATCAGGTTGGTTCTTCGTTCTGAGACTTCCTGGAAATCCTTTATCTAGCGAGGCACATTACAGAAGGCAACTACCTCTTCAGAATAGCAACAACCTCCTTTTGAAAAAAAGCTTTTCAAAGTCCTCACCGTGCTGTATCCTCCAGTCCTGGACATCTTCTGTTCAGTCCCAATGTGTCCCTCGAGTTAAGCAGGCACACCCACACCCAACCCCAACCTTATGCAATAACAAAACAGAACCTAAAAGAAGGTCCCCAAAGAAGCATAGTGACTTTAAGGATGATGGAGTGGCTATGACATCAAGAGTTGAAATTCCCTAGTTAAAAAATTACAACCTCCATTTCTCTGTCAGCCCTCAAGGAGCCCTAGGGCCTTGTAGATGATACATTGGGCCTCAAATCACAAGGTCAGCTGTTGGAAACCACCAGCTGCTCCTCTGGAGAAGGACAGGGCTGTCTATTCCTGTCAAGACTGACAGCCGTAGAGACCCACAGGGACAGTGCTGCTCTGTCCGAGGGGGTGCTCTGATATGCGTTGGAATCAATTGGATGCCAGTGAGTTTGGGTTTTACAGCCCAAACCAACCACACCATTGCATTCCTTCTGTTCAGTTACCTCACTCAGTCCAGGCCATGGTCTCTCCTCACAGGGCACTTGGCAGTTGACAGTGGCTATGGAATATAAACAATGAATGCATCTCCCCGGGGAAGTACGGGACCAGGTCTGCCTGCCTATCTTGCTGTGACGCCCCCTGCCGTGGATGCCTTCAGCTAGGCACCGGCACCCTCTGGGGCAGAGGGGAACAGCCCCACAGGATCTCTGGGGGCTGTCATCTTTACACAAGGAGTGCTGTGCTGTGGGTACCGTGGCCTAAGTGCTTGACTGTTAATCCATAGGTCCGCAGTTCGACCCCACCAGGCACTTCCAGGGAGAAGATGTGGTTGTCTGTGGCGATCAGTAGCACAGCCTGGGAAGCTTCGTTCTTCTCTGAGAGGGTCTCCGTGAGGCATCGCCGCTCAGGGGAGCATGTTGGGGGTTAGTGGCTGAGCCAACTCAGAGCAACCCTATAGGACACGGTAGAGCTGCCCCTGTGTGTTTCCAAGACTGGAACTTTCTTTTTGCTTTTCTTTTGTTTCCTTTAGTTATTTTGCACCTTGTTTATTTTTGCTTCGTTTCCAAACATTTTAGTAGGAGCTTTTATAGATGTTATTACAACCCATAGTTCCATTAGAGTGGCGGTTCTCAACCTGTGGGTCACAATCCCTTTTGAGGTCACACGGCCCTTTCACAGATATGGGTCACCCAATTCATAACAGTAGCAACGTGATAGTGATGAAGTAGCAAGGATAATCATTTGATGGTTGGGGGGGTCACCACAACATGAGGAACTGTATGAAAGGGTCGCGGCCTCAGGAAGGTTGAGAACCACTGCTTTAGAGCAAACATAGTTGTACAATTGCTGTCATCATTTTCAATACGTTTTCTTTTTTTGGGGCTACCAGGTTTATTCATTGTATACACAACTCGGAATAAAACTGCTTCTTGCCAGTTTGTGTAGGCTGTTAAACTTTGTGTAAGTATTAATAACAAAAACAACTGAACAATGATTAGGTTAATACAGAGCAACAATGATCAGTCATAACCTGATTCTACAGGCTTAAGAAAAACGGCCTCACTCTGGCCTTTATCATGTGTGAACATAGTAAAACAAGAGTGGCTGTGGAATGTCATAGCAATCAAATACGATTTTTTCTGATTTCAACTTTACATATCATAGGCTTTAAATATCAGGCTCCATTTAAATTGCGTGGAACCCACACAAAGAGGGGTTCCAGTAGCGATACGTGTTTAACATAATGGTGTAATACATAAAGGTGTGTCACCCTCAACAGTTCACATTCGGCTGTTAGTCTGCTTGGTTTGATTTCTTGCAATTAAGATATAATTATAAACTATTAAGTTCACACTTTTATATTTCTACTGATTCCTGTTTGTCTGGGTTTTTTTTAATAATAAAAATGAAAAGTGCAGCCTCTGCTCAGCACACAGCATTCGCTCCTTGTGCAGTTCTGCTGCTGAAAACGAAGTCCGTGACGTCAGGGCGACGTTAGCCGCCGGCCAGCAAGCCATCGGGCTCAGACGGTCTCAACAACTGCAGCAATTTCCTTGAACTGTTTGTAGAAATTCTGGTTGGTGACCCCGGATTTGGCATCCAGCTGCAGCTCGCTGGGCCCCTCCATCGCCGGCTACTAAACCCGGGATCACGATTCAAAGGGTCGCTCAGCCAGCGGCCAACACTTCTCAATACGTTTTCTTTCTCCTTGAACTCTTTGATATCAGCTCCCTTTGATCTCCTCTCTCCCCCACCCTACCACCCCCATAGGCCCTAAATGTATTATATATTATTATATCTTACACTACACTGAAATTTTTGAAAGCCTCACCTTTCTCCCGTGGAGAGACTGATGCTTTCGAACTGCTGACCTTGCAGCTAGCAGCCCACCTTGTACCTACTACGCCACCAGTTCATTGAGACTTAGGGAGAGGAAAATACCTCTGGCTCTGGGAAAGTCTTGCTCTCCGAAATTAAGACGTCACAGGAGCCCTGCCTCCGTGTGTCACTGGCCCAGATGCCTCAGGCGCCTCCTCGCTGCCCTGTGCCCCACAGCACAGCCTTGCTTTGCTGGAGCAGCCAGTCTTTCCTCAGGTCATTCTGGGGTTTGGGACTCAGCTCGATGACATTGGTTGGTTGTTTGGGTTTTGGTTATGGGGAAACAGGGGCACTTCTCACTTAGCACCTGTCACCAGTGGATGGCTTATTGCACCTTTCTGGGACCAAGGAGCAGTCATCCTGCCGCCTCTGGATCTTGCTTCTTGTCCCCTCTCCTGCGAACACCACATGTCTACATGGCTGATGACACTTAAAAGACTAAACAAGCTCATGATCACAGCCCCAAACAAACAAATTCAAACTCAGTGCCATCGAATGGATGCCGATGCCGACTCCTGGCAACCTGGTAGGACAGGGTGTTTCCCAGACTGTCACTCTTTCTGGGAGTAGAAAGTCCCATCTTCCTCCCCATTTCACACATCTCGGAGTGGAAAATGGCATGGCTCAGTGGGGCACCTGGCCTCCTCTGACTTCACAAAATTGACAACCCAAGGCTGACTCCTACGAGGTGGCGGTTCAACACGAGTTCAATCTTGTCACTGATTCGACTCCACATGGAACCCACCCACTATCCTCGGCCCTGCTCAGCCGAGGACACCTTGACAGGGAGCACTTCGTCTCTGCCAATAAGTCCTGAGAGGAACCCACGCCACCAGCAAGTCTTGGCTCTGCAAGGGACTCGGCTGTCCAGCTCTGTGCCCTGAGGCACCCAACTTTGGCAAGCTTCGGACCTGAAGTTGAGCAGCTCAGCACTCCTGATCCCGTCTCCTGCTGCCTCCTGGTTCTGTGTGTTTGGTTTTTAAAAATCATTTTATTGGGGGCTCGTACAACTCTTATCACAGTGCAGCCATCCATTATGTCAAGCACATTTGTACATTAGTTGCCACCATCATTCTCAAAACACTTGCTTTTTACTTGAGCCCTTGGTATCAGCTCTTCATCTTATTTTCCACCCCCTCTGCCACTGCTTCTCACGGTCTCTTCCTGTCTCTGCAGTTACAGCTCTCATTGTGTCTCCTGGGTCTAGGAAGTTCTCAGCACAGGGACCCTGGGACCAATGAAAGGGCTCCACTCCCAGCTCTTCTTTCTTGGTGGAAGTGAGGTGCCCCTCTTCATCCCCGGGATTCCAGAATTGACCAATCCACTCACAAGGGTTTCATATACCTCATATTCATGGTCCCACCCCCGCAAGGTGGCTGTGAGGTTGATTTGCATTCTTAGCAAGTTATCCAGCTACTTTGCAGGCCTCAGACATTTGGTGGGAGTTACAAGAAAGGCCATATAAAAGATGCACCTATTGCATCTCCAGGGGCTAGGACTGAACCATGTCTTTGTTCAAGAACAAATGTCAACCCATAACTATGTAGATTATGCCGATTGTTGTTCTCCCAGATGATGTGTTTAAGCATTTGAAAACTCAGCTCAGACTAGAAGAAAACATGAGAGACTTTCTAGATGCCTTCAATGCGGGGAAAGACAGAAGCCAGAATCAGAAAGTACCATGAATCAAGTCCAAGCCAAATGCCAGACCAGGAGACAGAATTGGAAACCCCCAGGAACATACCCCAGTTTACTCTTCTGAGCAGGCCACGAACTCCTACCCCCAACCAGAAGAGCCACAACCCAAGAGAAAAAGGCACCCGGTTCTGACCAGAGAGCTGGGCCAGCGAAGATGCTGAAGGAATGTGAGAGAAATAGGAATAAGGAAAAGATGCCCTTTTCTTTTGGTAGAATTTCAGAGCTGAAATTTATACTCCTACTTGAGTTGTCGAGGCCACTTTGGCGGTATCTATCAAAATGACAGATCAATTTTAAGCCAAGAGTCCTGGCCTAAGCATGCAAAAAATACACATGTGAGGCCTTAGAATTTTCCATAGCAGCCAAAACAAAAAACGCACGAGATGGGAACAATGTAACTGGACTTTGGTAGCAGGCTGGTTAAATAAATGTTAGTACACTCGTCCAATCACCATGCCAATGAGGAATAATCTTAATATACATCGTTCAGGGAAACAAGCAGGGAGCAGTAATTTGAGATGTATGAATCTAGGAGATGGGACACGCAAGTACTTTGGGAACCACTTGAAGCAGACCGGTGCTGGGGAGGTGCAAGTAGATTCTGACTGGTACAGGTCACCAGGCCTTTCTTTTGAGGCACCTATGGGTGGATTCAAACAGCCAACCTTTTGTTTAGATGCCAACTAAGCATGTTCTCCATTTGCACTACCCAGGGGCTTATGTCGATGGGAACTAGTATGTCTATCATACGTATATGTATGTCCTTCAGATGTATGAAAGGATTTTAGAAAGGACCTTTTCTTATTCTGTTCATTTCTGTACTGTTTGGATTTTTTTTAACAGGAAGGGATTTTTAAAAGGCAAAGCTTGTCTTTAAAACGTAGGCTCTAAAAATGTTCCCGATAGAAAAAATGACATGGTGGCAGCCTCCCCCCCCCCCCCCCCCCGCTGGCTGTGCTCAATGGTTGCCTTAGAAACAGGCGAAGCTGGGAGAGTGGGGGTGGTTATCTCGGGTAGCCATTAAGGCAGTGACTCAGCAGTAAACCGAGCCAGCGCGGGCTGGCGGCTCCAGTCACCGCGTCCACCCGCTGACTTCATTCTCTTTGCGGAAAACCAGCAGCTCTGGAATATTTCTGATGTTCCATTTCAATCTGGTGAGATGATTTTAAAAAAAAAGGGGGCAACCACTCCTCTAGTTGTGTATTAGGTGGTTGTTCCTTCTCTGCTCCCCTGTCCCTAGAGGCCACCGGTCCCTTCCCCCAGCCAGTGTGTCCTTTGGCTCTACTTAGTATGCAGCCTCCATGATGGGTATCTGCCGCCCTCAGCCCTCCCGCTGGCTGAGGAGGCAAGCAAACTCCCTCTCACAAGTGCTTGGTCAGGGTTGCTATAGCAACCAGCATCCTATAGACAGCACGGCTGGCTTTGAAACGCTTAGAAATCTCACCACTGAAGATGGTTCACAAATTCAGGCAGCTTGAAAGGGAAGGGGCCCAAGTGTCACATGACTTCATCCTGGAGTCCCATCTGTTCTGAATGAGGACAGACCAACAGCAAAGTGGAACCTCTGAGGCCACAGGGATCCAAAGGATTTTTTTGGTGGCGTGTCCACAGCCGAGAGTTGACAGGAGCGCCTGGAATGTGCAGAGGGGAAATTGGAGGGGGGGGCGCAGACCACTGAGGTGGGAGCCAGAGCAGGCTCCTGTACCATCCCCCCCCCCACCCCGGAGAGGTAGGGGCTGGACTCGGGCCTAGCGGATGATGAAAAGTAAATGAAAGTAGAGAATGTTCGAAAGCTGACCTGTTGTTTATAGATTAGGCAAAGGCATTGGATGCTGTAGATCATAACAAATTGTGGGTAACAGTCCATAAATTAGCTCCTTCACACAGAACTAGGTTTAAACCCAGGAGAGGTGTGCGCTTCAGCAAAGAGACTTTGAAGTCCTCCTTACAGATGAAAAGCAGAACACATTCTACCTCACCGGAAAGAAACCCCACATCCCCACGCCTGGACCAATAGGCAGCAGCATGAGCTACACAGACAAGATGGACGCTGTCAGTCCATGCCAAAGGGGGCAGCAGTCGAGAAATCAAACGACGCATTTCACGGGGCACATGTGCCACACATGATCCATTTTAAGTGTTAGACAGCAATCATGTCACTTTTAGGACATCCTTTTGAGGGACAAAGTGCACCTGACCCAAGCCAAGATCCTGTCAACTCCAAATATGCACGTGGAGATCAACAATGGGCGGGGAGGAGTCGCGAAAACTCGCTACCTTTGAAGGATGGTGTGGTGAAGAATATAAAAAGTAGGACAGACTGCCAAAAGGACCGCCAGGCTGCCCCTTAGACGCCAGGGTAGTGAGACTTCATGTCACCGACTTTGAACATGGTAGCAGACGGGACCAGTCCCTGGAGAAGGACATTATGCTTTTGACATTGAGAGGGGACGAGGGAATGGGAGGAGCCAAGAATAACTACTGGACACTTCCAGTTTGGGTCCTGATGGCATAGCTCAAATCAGACAGCTTTCTCACTTAACACAGCTGTACAGCTGGAGTAGCCACACACACTATTTGAAGGCACTGAAGAGTGAGCAGCCTGAAATGCGTGATGTCAGGTGTGTTAGACCGGGTAGACTAGAGAAACAAATTCCTTTGTTATTTAAACATTTTAGGAGGGGCTCATACAACTCTTATCACAATCCATGCATATACATACATCAGTTGTATAAAGCACATCTGTACAGTCTTTGCCCTCATCATTTTCTTTCTTTCTTTTTTTACATTTTATTAGGGGCTCATACAACTCTTATCTCAATCTACACATATACATACATCAATTGTATAAAGCACATCTTACAGTCTTTGCCCTAATCACTCTCAAAGCATTTGCTCTCCACTTAAGCCCTCTGCATCACGTCCTCTTTTTTTCCCCTCCCTACCCGCTTCCGCCTCCCTCATGAGCCCTTGATAATCCACAGTTTGTTATTTTGTCATATCTTGCCCTATCCGAAGTCTCCCCCCCCCCCTTCTCTGCTGTCCGTCTCCCAGGGAAGAGGTCACATGTGGATCCTTTTAATCAGTTCCCCCTTTCCAACCCACTCACCCTCCACTCTCCCAGCATCGCCCCTCACACCCCTGGTCCTGAAGGTATCGTCCACCCTGGATTCCCTGTGCCTCCAGCTCGCATATGCACCAGTGTACAATCTCTGCCATATCCAGTCCTGCACGGTAGAATTCGGATCATGGTAGTTGGGGGGAGGAAGCATCCAGGATCTGGGGGAAAGCTGTGTTCTTCGTCGGTACTACATCGCACCCTGACTGACCCATCTCCTCTCCTAAACCCCTCTATGAGGGAATCTCCAGTGGTCAACACTTGGGCCTCGGGTCTCCACTCTGCACTTCCCCCTTCATTCACTATGGTGTATATATATATATATATATATATATATATATATATATATATATATATATATATATACACACACACACACACCACATATATCCTTTTTTTTTTTTTTTTTGCATGATGCCTTATACCTGGGCCCTTTGGCACCTCGTGATCGCACCGGCTGGTGTGCTTCTTCCATGTGGAGAAACAAATTCTTGACACTCATGTGTGTTCAGAGAGAACTTTATATCAAGAAGTAATGATGCATCAATAAAACACCCCAGCCGGGTCCAGATAAAGTCCATAAATTCGATATTAGTCCATAAGTCCAATATTAGCCCATGAATTCCTCTTCAGACTCACGCAGAACATGCAATGATGCCGAATGGAGGAAGATCACAGGCTGCTGGGTGGGTGGAATGGCAGCAGCCATATCTCCAGGGTGCTGGCTGCCATCAGTGTTGCTCCATGTAGCACTGCCCACAGGAAGGTGAAGCAGAGTGTGTCCCACCTCCAGGGAGGAAAAGAGGCTGTGACCTGATTGACAAACTAGACTCCACCCCATCATTCTACTTATCAAGTTGACATGAAATGATGTAACAACCACATGAGGGATACAGTGCAGGTGAGATGGAGAAGCAGGTGAGTTGAGCGACTTCAGAAGAGAGAGGATGGAAGAAGCATCTAACAAAGTGATGACTGAGAATATTCCAAAACGGACAAGAAGCCATCAGAGCACAGGTTCAGGTAGGTTCCCAAACCATAACCATTATCCATTACGAGGAAAACATGCGTAGGTACATGACAGTCAGACTCAGGCAACCCTAGAGTTGTACATATTAAACACAGCCAGAGAAAAGAGAAGGCCTACAATAGCGCAAGTACAAGTCTGAGCGATTCCTTTCCAACGGAAATGGTGGTTGCTGCAGTCGGGTGCCATCAAGTCGGCTCCAGCCCACAGTGACGCTCTGCACAACAGAAGGAAACACCGCCCCGTCCTGCGCCGGAGCCCATGGAGGCAGCCATGGGGTCAACCCATCTTGTTGAGGGCCTTCTTCTCTTTCTTTTTCACTGCTGCTCCACTTTACCAAGCATGCTGTCTTTTCCAGGGACTGGCCTCTCCTGACAACAGGTTTAAAGCGCCTGAGATGAAGTCTTGCCATCCTTGATTCTAAGGAGCCCTCTGGTTGTACTTCTTGCTAAGACAAATTGATTTGTTCTTTTGGCAGTTCCTGCATGGTACTTACAATGTTCTTCACCAGCACCATGGTTCAAATGCATTGATTCTGCTTCCATCTTCCCTATTCAGTGCCCAACAGTCATATGCATATGAGACGATTGAAAATACTATGGCTTGGGTCAGGCGCACCTTAGTCCTCACATGTTTCATTGTGTAAATCTGCTGCTTAAGACCTCTTTAAATTGTTGGAAAGCAAGGGTGTTACTTTGAGGACTAAAGCAAGCCTGACCCAAACCATGGGATTTTCAATTGCCTTTTATGCATGTTGTAGCAGTTTCATAATCTCCTGTCAACTTGCGAAGGGGTGGAGTCTAGCCTGTCAATCAGGTTGCAGCTTGATGACCTCATTTGGGAGGCACAGAGATAAATAGCTCCCTGGAGGCCAGATACCCCTGTGAGACATTCATGTTGACAAGCCACATGGAACTATGCTGATGGAGCCAGGGCCCTGGAGCTGGAGGAGCCACATGGAGACCCACCTCAGTGCTGAGATGCTTCCACCACTACTGGATCTACTACACTTTCCACCTTGTGATCTTGCATTCAGCGTCCTGGCATGTGTTGCGTGAGTCTGAAGAGGAATTTATAGATTGGTATTGGACATATGGGCTAATACCGGATTTATGAACTTGATCTGGACTGGACTGGGCTGGTTTCTTAATACAACAATTACTATTTTATATAAAGCCCTTTTTTATACACGAGTGTCTATGAATTTGGTTCTCTAGTCAACCCAGACTAACACACATGTGAAATTTTACATTGATTAAGAGAGACTGAAAACCAAAAATTTATGTGTTTCACTTGTGATGCTGGAGAAGAACACAGAAAGTACCATGGACTGCTATAAAGGACAGACTGATCTGTCTTGGAGGAAAGACGACCAGAATGCTCCTTCAAGGAAAAGCTGGTGAAACTATGTCTCAAGTGCTTAGAGTCTCTTGCCAGGAGAACCAGACCCTGGAGGAAGACATCCTGCTTGGTAAAGTGGAGCGGCAGAAAAAGAGACCAAGCCCCTGCATGAGAGGGACTGATGCCCAGGCTGCAACAATGGGCTCAGGCACAGGAACCACTGGGAGGCTGGCGCAGGACTGGGCAGCACATGAGGTGGAGGTGGGTCGGACCTGACTCAAGAGCACCTAGCAACAGTAACAGGATTTTACGTTACAAAATGTTTTTACATCGTGACAACCAAAAGCACAATTAGCCCGTTTGCAGAAAAAGGGTGGGGCAGTTAGTGCCAGCATACCTGTACTCCAAGAAATACGCAAGGGACATGCTGCAAACATGGGAGCGCAGATGCGCTAGTGGGTTACACCTTGGGATGGTAAGCACAAGGTCAGCCGTTGGAAACCACCAGCCTCTCTGAATGGGAACGATGAGGTTGTCTGCTCCTGTAGAGCTACATTCTTTCTGTCCTATAGGGTCGCTGTGAGTTGGCATCAACTGGATGGCACTGAGTTTGCTTTATCTACTCTTCACGGTCTGGTATCTCCTGATAACATATCCAAATTACGGGAGACAAAGTCTCGCCTGCCTTCCTTGCTTCAAGGAGCATCCTGGCTGTACTTCTTCCAAGACAGATGTGGTGGCTCTTCTGGCAGCTCAGAATATTTTCAGTATTCTTTGCCAGCACCACAATTCAAACGCACCAATTTCTCTTTAGTCTTCTTTATTCGCTGTCCAACATTCACATACGTGAGGCAACTGAACACACCATGGCTTGAGTCAGGGGCACCTTAGTCCTTAAAGTACCTCCCTGCTTTTCAACACTCGAGAGTGGTCTTGGGCAGCAGGTTGACCCATGCAATATGATGTTTGATCCATATTACATGTCCATAGACATTGATTGTGGATCCAAGTAAGAGGAAGCCTTTTAATAACTTTAATCTTTTATCTGTTTATTGGGATGTTGTCTATTAGCCCAGTTATGATTTTCTTTAGTTTACATCGAGTTGCAATCCATACTGAAGGCTACAGCCTTGATCTTCATCAGCAAGTGCTCCCCACTTTCAGCAAGGAAGGTTGTGTCACCCACAGGCTGCGGGTTGTTAAGAAGCCTTCCTCCAACCCTGCTGTCCCATGCTCCATATAGTCCAGCTTCGCTGATGACGTGCTCAGCATACAGATTGGATAAGTATGCTGAGAAATACAATCCTGACACACAACTTTCCTGATTCTAAATCATGCACTACACACTTGCTCTGTTTGAACGACTGCCTCTTGGTCTAAGTTACAGGATCCACATGATAGTTTGGTATGGTCCACCCAGTTGACCGCTGTGGCATTGTCATTGAAACACAAGTGAACATCTTTCTAGTATTCTCGGACATCAGCACTGAAACCCCTCTTTCCTAGTCATCTCCTGGGTTTGCAAATGTCTGCCGTTTGTGGGTCAGCATTCATTCAAACGAGCACAAATGTGAATCACTTCCAATTATCCAGGTGGCTATCCTCTGAATTTCTTGGCATAGACTAGTGAGTGCTTCCCTGGTGGCACTGTCAGATAAGCGTTGGGCTGTTAACTGAAAGGTTGGTGATTCAAACCCACCAGGCACTCTACATGAGAAAAGATGAGGCTCTCTGCTCCCATTGAAAGTTTCTGTCACTGGAAATCCTGTATAGGGTTACTATGACTCAGAGTCGCCTGGAGAGCAGTGGATTTGGGGGTCCAGTACAACACCCATTTTTGTTTGTTTGTTTGAATGTTTCAATTGGTATCCTGTCAGTTCTGTGAGCCTTGTTTTTGCTAGTGCCTTCAGTGCACCCTAGCTGTCTTCCTACAATACGCCTGGTTCTTGATCACATGCCACCTTTTGAAATATGTGGATGCCAAAAACTTCTCTTGGTATAGGCATTCCTTTCGCCTTCGGTTGATGCTTCCTGCATCCTTCAATATATTGCCCCTAGAATCTTTCCAAATTGCAACTCGAGGTTTGAATTTTTCTTCCTTTTTCTTTCAACTTGAAAAATGCAGTGTGTTTCCATCTGGGCATTCTAACGTTAAGCCTTAGCACATTTCATGACACCACTTCACCGTGTCTACCCGAGTCGCCTTTTTGACATTTACCTTCAGCTCCCGCACGTCATCATTTCTGCATTTGCTTTAGCTCCTCTGCATTCAAGAGCAAGTTTCCGAGTTTCTTCTGGCACTCCCTTGGGACTTGTCTTTCCTTCCTGTCTTGTTAGTGGCCTTTTGCTTTCCTCGGGTGTGATGATGCTCTGGAAGTCAGCCCACAACTTGTCCGGTCTTTAGTCAGTAGTGATCAATGTGTCAACTCGGTTCTTGAGATGGTCTCTAAATTCAGGTGAGATATAGTTAATATATGATATTGAATTATTCTATATCTATTGCTACTTGAATATCTATGTCGACTACTTCCAATATCTATATCGACTACTCCTGGCTTTTTAAAAATTTTCTTTAGCTACAATATGAACTTGTATAGGAGCAATTGCTTGACTGTTCCATGGTCAACCCTGGTCTTGTTTTGGCCCATGACATTGAGCTTCTCCATTGTCTCTTCCCACAACTGTAGTCAATTTGATTGCTATATGCCCCATGTGGTGAGCCACATGTGTGTAGTTGCTGTTTTTGAGAAAATATTTGTGATGAATAATTCACTGGTCTTGCAAAATTCTATTATGCCCTCTCCAGCTTCATTTCTGTCACCAAGCCCTTATATTCCAATCCTTCCTCATTGTTTCCAACTTTCCCATTCCAGATTCAAATCACTTTAAAATCATTTTATTAGGGCTTCATAAAACTCTTATCACAATCCATACATACATCAATTGTGTAAAGCACATCTGTACATTCATTGCCTTCATCATTCTCAAAATATTTGCTCTCCACTTAAACCCCTGGCATCAGCTCCTCATTTTTCTCCTCACTCCCCACTCACCCCTACCTCATGAGCCCTTGATATTTTATCAATTATTATTTTGTCATATCTTACCCTGTCCAACATCTCCCTTTACTCACTTTTCTGTTCTCTGTCCCCCCCCAGGGAGGAGGTTATATATAGATTCTTGTAATCGGTTCCCTCTTTCCAACCCACCCTCCCTCTACCCTCCCGGTATCGCCACCCACACCACTGGTCCTGAAGGGATCATCCATCCTGGATTCCCTGTGTTTCCAGTTTCTATCTGTACCATCCTCTGGTCTACCCAGACTTGCATGGTAGAATTCAGATCATGATAGTGGGGGGCGAGGGTGGGGGCAAGCATTTAGGAAGTAGAGAAAAGTTGTATTTTTCATCGTTGCTACATCGCACTTGACTGACTCATCTCCTCCCCTAGACCCCTCTGCAAGGGGATCTCCAATGGCCGACAAATGGGCTTTGGGTCTCCACTCTGCATCCCCCCCCCATTCACTATGGTAAGATTTTTTTGTTCTGATGATGCCTGATCCCTTTGACACCTCGTGATCACACAGACTGGTGTGCTTTTTCCATGTGGGCTTTTTTGCTTCTGAGCTAAATGGCCGCTTGTTTACCTACAAGCCTTTAAGACCCCAGACGCTATACCTTTTGATAGCCGGGCACCATCAGCTTTCTTTGCCACATTTGGTTACACACTCATTTGTCCTCAGTGATCGTATCCAGATTCAAGTAATTATCAATGCTTCTTGAGCTCAAGTTTCATCAATTTCAGACTGAAGAGGTTAGTAGAATTTTTCACTTTCTTCATCATTTGCCTTGGCAGTTGGTGCAAATATTTGAATAATAGTTGTATTCATTGGTCTTCCTTATATGGGGTATAGATGTTACTCTATCACAGTCAGCATTGTGCTTCAAGATCAACCCTGAAATGTTCCTTTGGATGATTTGATTTTGTCAAATCATAATAAACAATATGATTATCTGGTTCAGAATGGCCAATACCAGTCTGTTTCAGTTCACCAGTGCCTAAGATCTTTATATGTTCCATTTTGTTTTTGACGACTTTCATGTATCGTACAATCCATTATGGGTGTCTGCAAGTGAATGTCCCGATGATGACTACTTTACTCCTTCCATGGCATTAAGGTCGACTCAGCTTTAATGGGACACCTCTTCCCAGTGGTTTTTTGAGTGCCTTCCAACCTGAGGGGCTCATCTGGCTGGCACCACTTCTGACAATGGGCTGCTGCTATTAATGTTTTCAGGGGCTAATCCTTCATCAATGAACCACTTATTCCTTCTTCTTCGTCTGGAAGCTCTGCTGAAACCTGTTCACCATGAGTGACTCTGCAGGTATTTGAAATCCTGGCGGTATCACTCCTAGTATCACAGCAACATGCAGACCACAGCAGTTCAGCCAACTCACGGGTGGGTGGGAGCAAACACTAGTGTAGCTATGTGTGTATGTTGTTTAGATGCTCTAAGATCCTGCAGCATTTTTATTAGATTAGTGAAGCATTTCATGATCGAGATGTTATTAAATTTAAAGTAAATTAAAAACATGTACATTGTTAACCAAGTATTCAGATAACTTACGAGGAAGATTTGAAAAGACAACAAAAGAATTCTGCCTAAGGCTCATTATCCAGGGTCTCAGCATCACGGACATACTAGGAAGAAGCAAGTCAGAGAACCACATGCTACACAATGATTGACGCCGCTCCATCTTGCATGGAAAGAAGGCCTCTTTCGAATCGATTTCCTTTCTTAAACAATGTGCTGCAGGCTCATCCCGATGACTTACATAGAGAACTTTACAGGGAAGTGAGACTATTTCAATTTGCATGAAAACTCAGCTTGCAGATTCAGGAAGACAAATTGTAAGCGTGTGTGATTCCAGAGCAGAAGATAAAATACAATGCAAATTTCCCAACATTGCAATTGCTTTACACATATGACTAACTTCGATGATCATAAAGTGCACCACAAAACACCCAGTTTCATCCCTAAAGTGACTGAAAAAAACACTTGGAGTCCAACAACCATTGCAGGGAGAATTTATTATCTTTATTATGTATGGAAATAGATATTGTTCAATAGCTTAATTGTGATAAAAAATCAGAATTTATGAGAGCTAAGAGTGGAAAGAAAGGTTTTTAATTCTAATATATTACAGGGGAGCAATTGATCTAAAAGTAAAATAATGCTTGGCAATATTGGCTTGCTCATTCCATTTTCTTTTATGACAGCTTTTCATTTGTCCATTTACATTGATCGTTGACGCACAGTTCATGAATTCGCTGTCTGTCTTGTCGACCAGGCGGGCTCCTCTGTGGGGACAGAGACAGTATGGGAGCTACAGAAAAGCTTCGGGCCTTGCATCCACTGCAGCTTTCCAGCTCTGCCAAGGAGCCAGTCACCTCTTGTGGCCCTTGGGAGCCACAGTCCTTGTTATTCCCACCAGCTGGAGTGAATGGGGTTATGTAGATGAGGTACTTGTAGCCCACCAAAGGGATTGGACAGCTTGTTCATCATGCAAATGTTCTTCGGGATTCTCTGATGGGGTGGGGCCATGCAAATGAGATATATAGACCCCTTAAAACACTGAAGTGGTTTCTCTGCCCCTGTTTGTGACTTTCCAGGAAGTCAGAGATCTCCACCATCTCATTCTGCAGATGTTATATTTCCATTCAATTGCTAATTTAATAGTTGGCTTGAAAAAGCAGTGTGCTCCTGGATTATAGGTGCCCAGGGCCCCCTCAGGCCTTCGGTGGCCTTGGGGGGGAAGGAGGGGCGTAAATAAGAACCATTGACAAATTTCTAGGAAAAGCAAGTTAATCTAAAGGGACAGAGGGCACATCAGCAGTTGCCTGGGGGCAGGAGAGGGAGGAGCTGGTGGCAGGGATAGGAGACTTTGAGGTGGGGGACGGCTCCACAGACATAGATCACAACTGCACAACTCAAAAGTGGCTTCTTAAATGTCCATCAAACCTCAAGAAGGCGGTTTGACAAAGGCGGTTTGTTTGTCGTGACTGTCCCCTTCATGCAGCCTGGCATGGCAGTGCATTTACTGAAGCTTGTCCCCTGTTGCTGTCCCTGTCCTTTCTTGTCTGAACGGCTGCTCCAGGTGGCTGCTCGAGGTTGCCTAGGTCTCGCAGGCTTCACACTGGCTCACGGACGGTGGTGCAAGAGCACCCCTTCACACTGGCACCACTTCCGAGACATGGCGCAAGAGCCGCACACCAGTTGGCCAGGGCTCACTGCTCTGGTCCTGCAGGGAAATCTCCAAAGGGAGGGGGCAGCTATCCTCTGGGATCAGCTGACATCCATTCCATTCCCCACACTCCTCCCCTTTGGGCCTTCCCGTGGGCCTCTCTCTCTGCCTGCAGGTCCTGCCTCTCTCTCTCTCTCTCTCTCTCTCTCTCTCTCTCTCTCTCTCTCTCTCTCTCTCTCTCTCTCTCTCTCTCTCTCTCTCCCTGCCTTCCCCTCTCTCCCCCTCACCACCTTCGTCTCTCTCACTTGCTCGCTCTTGCTCCCTCCCTCCCTCCTCCCATCCTCTCACCCTCCCTCCCTCCCTTCCTTATTACTCAAATGACTTCATTTCTTGGCAGAAAATAGGGTCAAAAAATAACCAGAGAATAAGATCACCACAACTGGAGACAGTGAAGAATATGTGCACGTGCTGAGTTACACTCCCCTAGTGTGCGCGCGTGCACGCACACACACGCACACACACACACACCTCTTGGGGCCCCAAGGCATAACCCTTAGATTTTAAGGGACAACTTGTTCGGGGCCCTCCCCTCCCACAGGAGACAGTGTGCTCTCCTGACCCTTAGGCTCAGCTGCTTTTAGTGGCCAGACTCATTGAGCTGTGCAGCTGCAGGCAGACTCTAATTCCAGAAGGCCTGATCTCTTAGCAGCCCCTCCCAGTCTACCCTAAGCCCAGGTTAGCCTGACACCGACAAGAATCTACCTTCTTTGCCTAGTGATTTTCCTAAAGTGACAGGCCCTAGAATTGTCTAGAACAGAAGCCCAGTGTCTATCAGCCTATGAGAGGAATGACTGCCAGCAGAGACCCCTTTATTAAGCCAAACCCAGGATAAGGGGACAATCAGCATGAAGTCATGATACTCTCCAAGGAGTCATGGCCACAGACCATAGAAAATAAAGGGAATTGTCACAAAATCATCACTGTCACAGATGGTGAAAGGACCATGATCGTGATACCAGCTCACAATTGCAGATTTGAAGTAGACAGGACCAGTCCTGGGGCTGTTTGACCACCTGGCTACTTGGTAACTGAAAGCATATCTATGGTGTGGGGGGGGGCAACCTCAGCTGTAAACTATTAAGGCCATTCCCAAGTAGCCAGCCCACTGCACCCCTCCCTGGCCCAGGATTTGTAACGTACTTTCCAACACAGCCTGACTGAAGGCAAAGCTGTCTCTTTGCTGTTCAGATGGAGGCTGAACTTCGGTCAAAACATAAACTAGAGTTAGGGCTCCCACTGTGAACCTCAACTTCCACAAACCAAGCGCTCCAGCGTTGAAGCATGGACACAGTGGTTTCTATCTTTGGGTTTTAGGAACAATGCTGTTAGGAACATTCATGTACTAGGTTTTGCGTGCGTTTGTTTTCATTTCTCTTTGGTAGATACCTAAGAGTAGAATGGCTGGGTTATATGTAAATCCATATTCAAATTTGTGAAGACTCACCAAGCTATTTTCTAAAGTGACTGTGTAAATCTGAATGGTGAAGACGGAGCACAGCTTCCAGGGCCTTCGCATGAAAACCTCCACTAATCATCAGCACCTGGGGTGTGCCCAGGAGTATGAATCTAGGAAACTTGGAAGTGACTGGACAATGAAATGGACTGCCACAGTATCAAAATCATAGGCACTACAACACTCAACTGCCTGCCATTGAGTCGATGCTGACTCATAGTGACCCTAAAGGACAGGGTAGAACTGCCTCTGTGAGTTTCTGAGACTGCAACACTTTATGGGAGTAGAAAGCCCCATCTTTCTCCTATTCTAGGCATTATTGAACTGAAATGAGCTGATACTCATCATTTTGAATCAGACAGTCATATGGTTTACTATGTGGGCATGACAAGTCCAAGAGGCATGGCATCGAAATGCTATATGTCTTTGAAGAACAATGATGTATGTGATAGGATAATATCTATCTATCCAAAAATAAGGAAGACTGGTTAATACCCTACTATGCAAATGTGTACACCAACCACTAAAACCAATAATTAAGAAATAGGAAAATTCTACCAACTCCTTCAGTCTGAAATTGATCAACATGCACTCAAGATGCATTGAAAATTATGCATAACTGGAATGGGAATGTTGGAAACAGAAGAAAAAAGATTGATTTGTCGGAAAATATTAATTTAGTGCTAGAAAAAATGGAGATTGCATGATACTATTTTGTAAGACCAATGAATTATTCATTGCAAATACCCCCTTTCAACAACATCTTCATAGAATTCTCATTCAGGGCCTTGGAACTGATTCCAATTCACAGCAGCCATATAGAACAGAGAACTGCTTTTGTGGGTTTCTGAGACTAGAAATCTTTTTATTTTTAATTAAGACTAGAAATCTTGATAAAGAAGCGGCCATCTAGCTGAGAAGCAACAAAGGCCACATGGAAGTAGCACATCAGCCTGTGTGATCACGAGGTATTGAAGGGCAGGTATCAGGCATCAAAAAACAAAAAATCATATCATTGTAAATGCGGGGGAGTGCAGAGTGGAGACCCAAAGCCCATCTGTAGGCAACTGAACATCCCTTACTGAAGGGTCAAGGGGAGGAGATGAGCCAGTCAGGTTGCAGGGTAACAATGATGCAACATACAACTTTCCTCTACTTCGTAAATACTTCCTCCCCCCACTATCATGATCCCAATTCTACCTTACAAATCCGGCTACACCAGAGGATGTACATTGGTACAGATAGGAACTGGAAACACAGGGAATCCAAGACAGATGACTCCTTCAGGACCAGTGCTGAGAGTGGCCATACCTGCACAGTGGAGGGAAGGTGGGGTAGAAATGGGGAACCGATTACAAGGATCTACATATACTCTCCTCCCTAGGGGACGGACAGCAGAAAAGTGGGTGAAGGGAGACGGAGAATGTAAGACATGACAAAATAATAATTTATGAATTATGAAGGGTTCATGAGGTAGGGGGGAGTGGGGAGGGAGGGGAAAAATGAGCAGCTGATATTAAGGGCTCAAGTAGAAGTCAAATGTGTTGAGAATGATGATGGCAACAAGTGAACAAATGTGCTTGACACAGTGGATGTTCGTATGGATTGTGCTAAGAATTGGACAAGCCCCCAATAAAATGATTTTTTAAAAAAAGACTAGAAATCTTAACTAGATTAGAAAACCTCATCTTTCTCCTGCAGAGGGGTTGATGGTTTTGAACAACTGACCTTGAAATTAGCCACCAAGGCTCTTTAGATGGAATATAGGGGAATCAAGTTGACACATCTGTGGGGAAATACAGTGGAGAAGCTCAATGTCATTAGCCAAAACAAGACCAGAGTTGACTGTGGAATAGACCTTCAATTTGTCCTATACAAGTTCAGATTGTAGCCAAAGAAAATTAAAACAAGTTCAAGAGAGTAGTCACAATATAACATTGAGTACATATCACCTGAATTTAGACACCATATCAAGAACAGATTTGAAAAAAAGAGGAAAGAAGAATAAAATTAAAATTATATAGGTACACATTTAGATATGTACATATGAAAGATATATATATAAAGATAAGGGTAATTGTCTGTCTACATATGTGTATACATGTGTGTGTATATGCATATGTAAATACAACAAAGAAGCAGATGGACTTTGGGCTTCTACTTAAATCTTACCACAATACAAGAACAGTGTGTTCTAATAATGTGGCACTGTGTGATACTCAACTTCCCGACACTATTGCTGAAGGCAAAATGGGTGCATAAGTAAATGTGGTGAAGAAAGCTGATGATGTTGGGCTATTAAAAGGTATAACATCTGGGGTCCTAAAGGTTTGAAGTTAAAAAAGCAGCTATCTATCAGGGAAGCAACAAAACCCACATGGAAGAAGCCACACCAGAACTGTGAGGTCATGAGGTATTGACAGGAATAGGTATCAGAAGTTCATAAACAAGCAATTTTAGTGACGTGAGGAATATAGACAAGTGGAGATTCAAAACCCACCTGTAATAAATATAATTAGACAGTACTTCTTAGAAGGGCCACATGGAAGGGACGATAAATCCAGAGTGTGTTATAGCACTGATAAAACACTTACCTATTCTCTAGTTCTTTAATAATTCCTCCCCTTACTATTATCATTTTTAATTTGGTTTACCTCATTAAGCATGTTAGATGTGCATATATTCATTTGTATAATTAAGATCATTTCATGTATGATAGCCAAGATAGAAGATAACCCTTCAGCAACAGTAAAAGGAGTAAGGGAAGGGGGAAGTGATATCAATGATCACTGTATATAACCCCATTTGTGGGGAATGAATAACAGAATTGTGTGTGAATGTATATATTGGATGGTGTGCGATATGACAAAGTGTTTATGTTATAATAAGGGTTCCGGGGGGGATAGGGTGGAGCAGAAAGGGGCAAAAGGGGTGCTGATATCAAGGAGTTCAAGAAGAAATAAAATGTTTTGAAACTGATGGTGGCAGCCATTGTACAATTATACTTGATCTAATTGGATTATAGATTGTTATACTATCTGTAAGAGCTCCCCCAAAAGTGATTAATAATAAAAAGAACCGAGTTGACACATTGATCACTACTGACTAAAGACCGGACAAGTTGTGGGCTGACTTCCAGAGCATCATCACACCCGAGGAAAGCAAAAGGCCACTAACAAGACAGGAAGGAAAGACAAGTCCCAAGGGAGTGCCAGAAGAAACTCGGAAACTTGCTCTTGAATGCAGAGGAGCTAAAGCAAATGCAGAAATGATGACGTGCGGGAGCTGAAGGTAAATGTCAAAAAGGCGACTCGGGTAGACACGGTGAAGTGGTGTCATGAAATGTGCTAAGGCCTTGAGATAGAAAACCAAAAGGGATGAACATGCTTAGCAAATCTCAAGCTGAGAGAATCGAAGGGAAAAACCCAGGCCTCAAGTCACACACTACTGCAGATTCAAAGGCAAATCTTGAAAGATGAAGGGAATACGCAGAACCAATGCACTTAAAGAATGGTTGCCATTCAGCCATTTAAAGTGGATTAGATTGACCTAGCTGCTAACTGAAAGGTCAGCAGCTGAAATACACCAGCTGTTCAACAACAAAAAAAATGAACCTGTCTGCTCTCGTGCTCAGAAACACCGAGGGATTAAGTTCTACTCTGTCCTACAAATTCCCTATGAGCTGGAGTTGACTAGACAGCAGTGAATTTGGGTTTATGATCAAGAAGGGCACGTCCAAGCAGCACTAAAGGCATTAGCGCAACATGCCGGCGTGGAGTAGAGAAGCAGTGCCCCAACTCCAACTACGACACGGACACCTGCCCCTCCCCCCAGAAGAATGTATTTCAAAGGACAGCACTGAATCTGCAGCTCCGGGAGAGGGACATATATGATCGGAGCACATGGGAGCAGATGAAGGGGGAGGAGGAGAGAGTGGAGCACATCCTGGCACACCAGGCCTTGTGGACGATGACCCCAATTAGAGCAGCCAGTCCACAGAGAGGACTGCACGGCCGGCCCCACTATGAGACATGACGTCCCTCAGTGACCCATAGCCCTACAGGGGACAACACCAGAGACACAGTGTGGGAATTGCACCTGATCTGATCCCACCACACCGAGGCAAAACACTAAGGGGTACAACAGAACAGCAAGGGAATGGAGCGGTGAGGTCCCCAGGGAATGCTGAAGGTCAACTTCAGGGCCAGGGCAGGGTGCCCCAACAGACTGGACTGAAAAACACTCCTAAAGGCCAACAAACAATCCTTGAACCAACTACAAGCTTTTCTTTCTGGTTTTTTTTTTTTTTTTGCATTGGTTTGCTGTATATTGTTGCTTGGTTTTGCTCTGTCTTGTTTTTGTGCATGTTATTATCTCCGCAGGTCTGTCTAAATAAGACAGGCTGGATGAACAATCTGGAGGAGAAAACAACAGGACCGATAGTCCCGGGGCGACAAGGGACAGGGGGGTGTGGGGGAAAAGGTAGCGTTGTTAACAAACCCAGGGACAAGAGAACAAATGATCCAAATTGGTGTAGGTGGCCTGGTAGGACATGATCAAGGGTAATGTAACCAAAAGGAATTGCTGGAACCCAGGTGGGGACTGAGCATGACAGTGGGACAGGAGGAAAATCAAAGGAAATAGAGGAAAGAGCTGGGAGGCAAAGGGCATTTATAGATGTCTAAATAAAGACATGTATATATGCAAATATATTTATATATGAGGATGAGGAAATAGATCTATGTGCCTATATTTATAGGTTTAGTATTAAGGTAGCAGAAGGACATTGGTACTCCACTCAAGTACTCCCTCAATGCAAGAATACTTTCTTCTATTAAATTGGCATTCTATGATGCCCACCTTCCCAACAAAACCACTGAAGACAAAGCAGGTGAATAAACAAATGTGGTAAAGAGAGCTGCTGGTGCCCGCCTACCAAAAGAAATAGTGTCTGGGGTCTTAAAGTCTTGAAGGTAAACAAGCAGCCATCTAGATCAGAAGCAACAAAGCCCACATGGAAGAAGCACACCAGCCTGTGCGATCGTGAGGTGTCTAAGGGATCAGGTAGCAGGCATCATCAGAACAAAAAATCTTATTATAGTGAATGAGGGGCGAGTGCAGAGTGGAGACCCAAAGACCATTTGTAGGCCACTGGACATCCCCTTACAGAAGGGTCTCGGGGAGGAGATGAGCCAGTCAGGGTGTGATGTAGCAATGATGAAAAATACCTTTCCTCTAGTTCCTAAATGCTTCCCCCACCACTATCATGATCCCAATTCTACCTTGCAAGTCTGGCTAGACCAGAGGATGTACACTGGTACAGATAGGAACTGGAAATACAGGGAATCCAGGGCAGATGATCCTTTCAGGACCAGTGGTGTGAGTGGTGATACTGGAAGGGTGGCTTGGATGGGGGGAACGAATTACAAGGATCTACATGTGACCTCCTCCCTGGGGGACGGACAATAGAAAAGTGGGTGAAGGGAGACATTGGACAGGGCAAGATATGACAAAATAATAATTTATAAATTATCAAGGGATCATGAGGGAGGGGGAAGTGTGGAGGGAGGAGTAAAATGAGGAGCTGATGCCAGGGACTTAGGTGGAGAGCAAATGTTTTGAGAATGATGAGGGCAATGAATGTACAAATGTGCTTTACACAATTGATGTATGTATGGATTGTGATGAGTTGTATGAACCCCTAATAAAACGATTAAAAAAAGGCATTAGCAAAGTACCAAGTTCTCCTATATGCCTAATGATACCAGCTTAACTGAGTTTCTCTTCAGCCTTTGGTGACCCAGGCCCCAAACTACAGGCTACCTAGACTTCATGGGACTTGTCCTCCAAAGCGCGTAACACACTACCTAGGCCACATCGCGAAGATCTCAGTCAGAAAACCCACAGAGTAAACTAGGCTTTATCTTAAACAAACGTGTTGCAGAGGAAAGCAACTAATACACTCCTTCAGATGTACAGCCCTAGGGAGAGAAGAGGAAGACTGCTACACTAAGGGCGCCAAAGTGGAATATATTGGAGGCGGCCCAGTAATAGGCAAATGAAGGCTACCATATATGTGGCACATTCATATGTTCTTCGCTTTCTAAGACATGTCTTAGTTCTGCAGACATGGTTGTACTGTAGTGAATGAGTGTTTACGAACCATGTGCCTGTGTCTAACCTTCATTGTTTTCTCAAACAGGATGCAGTCACTTACATTTTTAAGAAGTATCAGGGAACACCCCATGTATTCTTGTCTAAAAAACTATCCCCTATACCAATATTCCCATCTCCACAACAGTCTACATTTTAGTGGCTAGTTTAATGATACTATTAGAATCAGGAGAAAGATGAGGTTTTCCACTCGCCTAAAGGTTTACTGTCTTGGAAACCCACAGGGGCAGTTCTACTCTGTCCTACACGGTGGCTGTGCGTCAGAACCGACTTAATGGGAATGAGTTTGTTCTTTCGAAAAAAATAAATATTAGAGTTTTTTGGTGTTCCTCAAAAAGATGATATTGCTGCCACTAGAGTAGAACAGGGATAGCGATACAATACACCTTTGATATATGAATGGAATTTGAGCTCCCACTTAGGATGCAGCCTTCCTCAATACTTCCCGTCATGAAGGGATCACTAAACGACGCGAGTGCTATAGCAAACAGCCACCTAGTGAGGCGTCACATAAGCCTGCATGGAAGAAGCACATCATCCTGTGTGATCCAAGGACTGTAAATAACAAAATCTAAAATCAGAGGAGGGAGATTTATTACAGCTTATATTCTGAACACCCACTTTACAGAAAGCTAAGGAAGACAGTTAAAGCTTCCAATCCACCTGCAGAGCCCCCATGGGAAATACTATTCAATTGCTTTCCCTTGGACCACTGACTGCATCCAAAAGTGAATTCATGCAGCTTTAGTCAGGTGAAAATCTAGCATCTGAATGTGCTTGACACACTGGAGGAATGTATGGATTGTGATGAGATGTAAGAGTCCCCAAGAAAAGTATTTACTTAAAAAAAATAACATCTTATGTTTTTTTTAACCTATTCATTTGTTTAACGTTTTATTGTTTTCTGCTTTCTTTTGTGTTGAAAAATAATGTAACCAATGTCCCAGCACAGGTTGTAAAGAAATTGCTAAAGGAGAACCTAAAATGCTGTGTCAACTGAAACCAATAAAGTTTTCTTTAAAAAACAATACTCAAAGAATTGACAGAATGCCAACTGAAATGTTTCGAAAAACCGATATAGCTCTGGAAGCACTCACTAATCTGTGCTAAGAAATTTCTGAGACAGCTACCTGGTCAACCAACTGGAGGAGAGCTGTATTTGTGCCCATGCAAAGAAAGGTGACCCAACATGATGTGTAAATTATCTACCAATAGCATTAACATCGCATGCAAATGAGATTTTGCTAAAGAGCATTCAACAACAGTTGCAGCAGTACCTCATCGGGAGCTGCTGGATTCAGAAGAGGAAGTAGATGAAGGGATATCATTGCTGATGTCAGATGGATCTTGGCTGAAAGCAGAGAGTACCCAAAAAAATGTTTAATGGTGTTTTATTGACAATGCCAAGGGAATTAACGGCATGGATAATAAATATCCATAATAAACTATGGATAGCACTGAGAAGAATGAGAATTCCAGAACAGTTTGTTGTGTTCACATGGAACTTGTACATGGATCAAGAGGCAGTTGTTTGACCTGAGCAAGGGAATAGTGTATGGCTTAAAATTAGAAAAGGTGTGGGTCAGGAGTGTACCCAATCTCATCATACTTATTCAACCCATGCTGAGCAAATGACCAGAGAAGCTGGCTTATATGAAGCAGAATGTGGCATCAGAATTGGAGGAATGCTTATGAACAATCTTTGATATGTAGGTGACATGGCAAGGGAGGGGGCCTCGAAGCACTTGCTGATGAAGAACAAGGACTGAGACCTTCAGTCTGGATGGCAACTCCATGTGAAGAAATCCAACTCCTCACCACTAGACCAATAGTCAACATCACGATAAAAAGAGTGCAGTGGTAAAGGATTTTTTCCTTGAACCACCATCAGTGGTCATGGAAGCAGCAGCGAAGAGGTCAAGCAATGCAGTGCATTGAGGAAATGTGCTGCACATGATCTTTTTTAAGTGTTGAAGAGCAAAGATGGGCTCGGGTGCACCTGACCCCAGCCATGGCATTTTCAATGTCCTCACATGTGAAAGTTGGAGATTGAATAAGGAAAATTAAAGAAGTGATGTATTTGAATTATGGTGTTGTCAAAGAATACTGAAGGTATCATGGACGCCCAGAAGAACAAACCAATCTGTCTTGGAAGGAAGGATAGTTAGAATGCTCCTTGGAGGCAAAGATGGCAAGCCTTGGTCTCGTGTACTTCATACATGTCGTCAGGAGAGACTAGTTCTTGGAAAAGGACATACATCTGGCTTTGTAAAGTGGAAGGGCAGTGGAAAAAAGATGAAGCCCCTCGACAAGACGGAGTGATACAGTGGCTGCACCAATGGCCTCAAATGAGTAACGTTGAGGATGAGACTGGTTAGTGTTTCCTTCCGTTGCACATCGGGTTGCTGTGAGTCAGAAGCAGCTCAACAGCACCTAACAACAAGTGCTTTTGTCTCAGATTTGCCAATGCAATATGTCATTTAATTTCTTGACTGCTCTTTACATGTGCATTGATTGTTAACCAAGCAAATGACAACTTTGACAAGTCCAGTTTGTTCTCTGTGTATCATGATGCTGCTTATTGGTCTGACTGTGATGGTTTGTTGCTTTAAGTTGAGGTGTAAACCATATTGAAGGCTAAACATCTTTTATCTTCATCAATCAGTGCTTCAAATCTTCTTCACTTTCAACAAGTCAGGTTGTGGCATCTGCATATAGGAGTCTATTAATGAGTTTTCCTCTGATCCTGTAGTTGCGTTCTTATTCATGTAGTCTCAAATGCCAAACCAAACTTACTGCCACTGAGTCGATGCCGACACATCATGACCCGAGAGGACCGGGTAGAACTGCCCCCGTGGTTCCTGAGGCGGTATCTTTTCACGGGAGTAGAAAGCCTCATCTTTCTCTCGAGGAGCAGCTGGTGGTTTTGAAATACGGACCTGATGACTGGCAGCCCAATGTATAACCACCACTCCACCAGGGCTCCTTATTCATATGAGAGCTTCCCGCATTATTTTCTATGTCCCGAGTCATGTGATCATAGTACCAGTAGCACATGGTCAAGAAGAGAGAACTGAATGTGAAGTTCAAAGCAGTCGAAAATGAAACGGAAAGTAAAATTGTTAGCACATTCAAAATCTATAATGAGAGATCGTTTCACTTAGTGCCCAGCCAGGTCCCTTCCACTGATGGGCTTGTTTTTCCTCATCTTGCCTGCTGGTTATCTATGGGTCTTCGCCTGGAACAATGAATGCACCTGTTTTGCTGATGGTTTTAATCAAGTGTTTCTAGTAATCTGCCCCTTTCCTCCCTTAGGTGGGCAGCTTGATTTGGCTTCTCTCCTGCAGTTTGGTGATTCTGAAGTCTCTCCATACTGGAGAGAGAGAGAGAGAGAGAGAGAGAGAGAGAGAGAGAGAGAGAGAGAGAGAGAGAGAGAGAGAGAGAGAGAGAGAGAAAACATTTGATTCCCTTTGATTGATGTCTTGTAGTGTGGAAAACTGAAGACCTGGAAGGGAGTGTATGTGGCCTCATCTCTACCCTCTTAACCACAGGGTTTGGAAGACTGGACCTAGTGTGAGAGGAAGATCTCCACAGTTCCCAGATTGAGATAACGTCAAGGACACATTCCCCAGAGGAAAAGATGTCCTCACAATGGCCCTCCATGCAAACACTACTAGAAAGATATCTCCTACAAGCACCTGGCTGCTCTCCATGCAGCTGGAGAAGACCGACCTTTAAAAGCAATCAGATTCTTTTGTCCTTCCCACTCAACAGTGGACTGACTCCCTTTGATGCCTTTTGATACTTATCAAAGGGTGTTTCCCTAGTGAGTTCAGGGGACACTCAAGGTTAAATTGCTGCCCATGCTATTGTGTATGTGCCTGGAGGCTTGCAATAGAACCCCATTGAAAATACACTTGCTCTCATATGATCCATCAATGAAGACACACGTGTGCATAAGCAAATGTGGTGAAGAAAGCGGATGGTGCCTGGCTATCAAAAGATATAGCGTCTGAGGTCTTAAGGGCTCGAAGATTAACGGGTGGCCATCTAGCTCAGAGACGACAGAGCCCACATAGAAGAAACACACCAGCCTGTGTGACCACAAGCTGTCGAAGGGATCAGGTATCAAGCATCAAGGAACAAAAAATCTTATCATTGAAAATGTGGGTGAGTGCAGAGTGGAGACTCAAAGCCCAGTGGTAGTCTACCGAACACCCCTTGCTGAAGGGTTGTGGGGAGGAGATGAACCAGGCAGGGTGCAGGGTAGCAACGATGAAACATACAACTTTCCTCTAGTTCTTAAATACTTCCTCCCCCCTACTATCATGATCCCAAGTCTACGTTACACATCTGGCTAGACCAGAGGATGTACATAGGCACAGATAGCAACTGGAAACACAGGGAATCAAGGACAGATGACCCTTCAGGACCAGTGGTGAGAGTGGTGATGCCTGGAGGGTGGAGGAAATGTGGGGTAGAAAGGGGGAACTGAGTACAAGAATCTATGTATAGCCTCCTCCCTGGGGGAGGGACAGCAGAGAAGAAGGCGGGGAGAGACATCAGACAGTGTAATATATGACAGAATAATAATAATTTATGAATGATGAAGGGTTCATGAGGTAGGGGGAGTGGGGAGGGAGGGGAAAATGAGCAGCAGATATTAAGGGCTCAAGTAGAAGGCAAATGTTTTGAGAATGATGATGGCAACAAATGTACATATATTCTTGACACAATGGATGGATGGATGGATTGTGATAAGAATTGTATGGGCCCCCAATAAAATGATAAAAAAGAAAATACAGTTGCTCTCTTAATTCTGACATCAGAGATGAGCCCCTGTTGCCTTGCTGTCTATTGTCCTTTTCTTCTGCACACTCCACTCAACTGCGGGGGTGGAGCCCACACTGCTGCATGAGTACACATGTTGTGTACCATCCACCCGATGACCGTGTAGGTGGCTTCCACTTTGTGGTCATTGTTAGTGGAGCTGCTTTGGGCATGCCTCCAGTAGTCTAGGGTAAATCCCTAGGAGTGGAAATGCTGGGTCATATGCCAAGTGCAGGGTAACGCTCAAGGCGCTTTTCCAAAGGGGCAGTGCTACCTGACATTTCCAGCAGCAATGGATGGAGTTCTGATTGCTCCCGTTTTTATGGAAATGCAAAGAACAACCCACTTCGTGGTAGTTGCATAATCTGTTGTCACCTTGACACTTAAGAGTGAAGGGGTGGAGTTAAGCCTGTCAATCAGGTCACAGCTTGATGACCTCATTTGGAGGCACTAAGGAGATTAATAGCTCACTATAAGTAGGACACATACTCACTCCCCGGGAGACATTACTGACAACAAGCCTGATGGATCTATGCTGAGACATTACTGACAACAAGCCTGATGGATCTATGCTGATGCAGCCAGAGCCCTGGTTCTGGAGGAGCCCTATGGAGAACCACGCCAGTGCTGAGATGCTTCCACTGCCACTGGATCCACAAGACTTCCCATCCACTGGCCTGTGATCTTCCTGCATTGAGTGTCATTGCATGTGTTGCATAAGTCTGCAGAGGAATTTATGGATTGGTATCAGGCATATGGGCTAATATTGGACTTATGGGACTTGATCTGGACTGGGCTGTGATGTTTTCTCAACATTCAATTGCTTTTGTATATAAAGCTCTGTCTTATACATATATAAGCTTCTATGAATTTGTTTGTCTAGTGAACCCTAACACACACTTAAAAAACTTTTTCACAATCAGAGTTTATCAGGGAAGTTAACATCAGAAATGCAACACATGGCACTTTAGTCAAAAAGCCTTCCCCCAGCTATGCTCATGGGAGACTCCTCTCTGGTCCTTGGCCTCTTGACCACATAACCCCTTGGTCTCTGGCCTACTTGAGTAATTTTAAAAAGCTCTTTTAGGACTGCCAATAAATGCTCACAGGACACTCCACTCCACTCTGAGCGGGTCTGCAAACCTCATTTCCCCAACTAAGTGCCTGGACATACCCCATTCTGTAGGCACGCTTCCTGCCCGACACCGCTTTCCTGGGTCCATGAGTCAGGAAGCCCAGGGTGGGTAACCCACTGCTGTTTCATGCTCTGACTCTTGCTTCGGTTGCTGTTTCTCTGACACCCCGGCTTTCTGTCCCGAGACGGAGGACCGCTCCACCCCTGTGCAATGGCACTCTTGGAGACACTGGAGGCCATAATCCTGTCCTGGGGCTACCCTAGCAGGATACCACCAAGGGGTGATTTAAGAAAAATGGCAGCAGGGCCTGGAGACGGGGTGGTGGTGGTGATGGTGGTGAAGAAGGAGCAGGCCTTCCAGCGACAGTGACGCAAGATGGCAGCCACCACGGGCTCGGACAATTTATGAAAACGAGTCTTAAAACAGAATGTGGACCTAAATACCCAGAAGCACCCCCCTTTGTAAGATTTATAACAAGAATGAATATGAATGGAGTGAATAGTTCTAATGGAGCGGTGGACCCAAGAGCCTTATCAGTGCCAGCAAAATGGCAGAGTTCCTACAGCATCAAAGTTGTCCTGCAAGAGCTCCGGCGCCCAATGACATCTAAAGAAAATGTGAAACTCCCTCAGCCGCCTGAAGGCAATTAATCACCAAGTGAAACCACACGCCCTCCTCTCCCCCATTCCATCGAGGCAGTCTTCATTTTCCACGGTAGTACCTGTTTTAGATGATGTCTTGCAGACCTCGCAGTACTGGACAGGAAGCTCCCATTCAAGGGCCAGTTATCTTAAGACACTGTACAGGATACTAATGTTCTGTCCGTTGGAAATATATAAGTTGTGCTCTAACAACAACAACAAAGAAAACTGGCTTGGCTCACAGGGAGTCAGCAGGGGCGCTCTGTCTAACAGCTTTCTGTACCATAGGCTCCTGAGCAGATGCGGCCTCCTGCTTCCTTTGAAGAGAAAACACATTCCGCAGCACCCCTGGCAATGAAACCCTGTTGTATTCTAGGCTGTCTATAATCCAGGATCACGGGCAGGCATCTGCTTTTGTAGCACCCTCTGGATCATTCCAGGGCTCTCCAAGGGGTGGCATCGCCCACTTTGGGAAAACTGGGCTCTGGGAAGATCCTTCTAGTCTGTTCTCTGGCTTGACGATGCATCTTCAGATAGCCATCTTCCTGCTGTGTCTCTCCACATCTCCCCTTTTCATAAGCGCACCCACTCTGACGGGCACACAGCTAGCCAAGGGGTTAGGATCTACCCTACACCGGTAGAACCTCAAAGACCCCCATTTCTAAACTAGGCCATGTTCATGGGTCCTGGGGGTTGGGACTGCAATATCTTTTTGGACACCATTCAGTCCACGAGAAAGGGCTCACCACCAACAGAGATCCAGACTCAGGAAAAGCTATGGTCGTTCAGCTGGTGTGGGCATTGCAGTACACACTAATGGGGCAGAGCAGCTGCCAGGTATAGCCATACCATTTGGCCACCAAACTTATGCCAAAGGCCCCATTTGACTCTCCTGGAGAAGGATGAATCTTTTCACTAACTGGTGGCGGGTAAATGAGCTGTTCATTTGAAGAAAAGGCTGTCCAGAGTCTACCTACCAGCAGACAGACAAATCAATTTGAGATGCATCACAGGCCTAAATATGAAAGAGGATGAGCGGTGACTGTGATCCAAAGACTCATCTCCACACATCAGGAAGAACAAGACCACCGGCTTAGTCAGTAGACGAGTGTTCTCCACCGTCACCAACACAGAGCTGCAGGTGGCCAATAAGCCAGTGGATGATGCTCAATGATAGTCATCAGGGATAGTCCAATGAAGTCCCAATGAGACATACTTGTACTGACCAGGATTAGACTGGCTACAATCTAGAATGCTGACACCACCAAGTGTTGTTGTGGGGGGAGGGGGAATGTGGGATGCCTGGAACTCTCATCACTGTTGCTGGGAAATGAGCAACCCTGCTCCTGAGCATGTGCAGTCACAATGCCAACTCTACAAACTGCCAGCAAGCACGTCCCTGCTCTCCCATTTCATCCCCAATGCTGACTCCTTCACGGTGTGCTTTCTCGGTTAGGGTTGGAATGGTCACAGAACTCACCGAATCCACTGCAACAAACAATTTGAGGAATCAGAGGCGAAGCTCTGCAAAGTAGGGCCTCTGTGTTTTAATAGAGATCCACTTCCATCTCAGTGGGGACCAAGTTACCCCCCTGGAAAACTGACTGCTAAGCTCATCCACCAGGAAACTGATGTCCTTCTGCCAGGCTCAGCTCTCGGCTGCCGTTACCTGGGTCTGGCTGCTGTCTCTGCTTCCAGTCCCGCAGATGGCTGTAGACAGGAAGGGTCCTCGTGTCGTGCTGTGTCCCAAGACTGTGCAGGACAGGCCAGCCGGGGCTCTGGGGTCAAGGCTTTTACATATAGGCTAGTCCGTGTACTCCTAGTTAATCACCATGGGGGGGTGTCGTTATCCCTGTGGGTAAAGGTGAACTATAGGGTAGGTCATAAATTGACCAATCAATTGCAAGACTGTGATCTGGCCAACCATTTTTAGAAAATGATAAATCTAGGGACGGCAGAGAAGTGGGGGGAGGGAGACTCCAGATAGGGCAAGATATGACAAAATAACGATGTATAAATTACCAAGGGCACATTGGGAGGGGGGAGTGGGGAGGGAGGGGAAAAAAACAAGAGGACCTGATGCAAAGGGCTTAAGTGGAGGGTGAATGCTTTGAGAGTGATTGGGGCGGGGAATGTATGGATGTGCTTTATACAATTGATGTATGTATATGTATGGATTGTGATAAGAGTTGTGTGAGTCCCTAATAAAATGTAAAAATAGAAAAAAAAAGAATGACGAGAGCAACAAATGTATAAGGGAGCTTTGCTCAATTGATGTATGTATGGATTGTGATAAGAGTTGTATGAGCCCCAATAAAAATATTTATTAATTAAAAAAAAACTGAAAAAAAGAAAGAAAATGATAAATCTAAGACCAGAAAGGCCATATAAAGAAACCCCTGGCGACTGGCACACATACCGGTTTTACACTAGTAGACCAGTCCACTGTAGGACCAGACTTCCCACCCAGTGCCCTGCCGTACCGAGACAAGAAGCACTGGTCTAACATAGAAGGCTGCTGTAGGCATGAAACTGGCAGTACACAATTCGAGGGGCTTTAAACTACAGTAATCATCTCGCAGTTCGGGGGTTGGGGGGTGGGGGCTAGGCATCTGAACTCCAGCTGGGGGAGGCCCTTCCTTGGTGGCTCCTCAGGTATACCTACACTAACATGACAAAGGAGCAGCTATTTCCAGACAGGGGCACAGATCCTTGGGGGCGGGGTGGGGCACAATAGTCAATCCATGACAAGTGGATCTATACCATCCCCAAGATAAATGTGCAGAGCGACTTTATTAAAGCCCCCAACAGTGAGCACACAGCCCAAAGGCCCATCCAGGGTCGATGGGGACACTGTGGCCACATACGACAGCGGGGCTGTGACTCTGAAATAGTCCCCGCTCCGTGGCTCCACTGAGGTGAACCCTGGGATAGAAGGAAGGAGTGGGGGTACTTGCAGGAGGGGTTTCAAACCTGTCCACCACTTCTCAGGCACAGCTCGTATCAGAAGGTGGAGTGCAAGTCCTTGCCCTTGAACGCAGTGGGACTTTATCACTAGATTGTGGCAGCAGCGATTCTGACTGGTCTGCCTACCTGTTTCTCCCACAAGGCACCCCTGCTTAGGTCCAGCCAAGAGCCCTGCCTCCACTGGCCTCGTCCACCAGACAGGGAAGAGGGGGAGACCCAGACGAGGCGGCTCCAGAAATGAGGGTAGCACTTGCGGTATGTTTGGCAAAGGCTATTTGGTGACGTGGTACGAGGAGAAGCCAGAGGAGAGGATGCCGAAGGGATAATGGGAAGAAGAAAACGGCTGGTGCTTTGGAGAAGCTAGAAAGAGGAAGAGAGAATTGGACTCATGGTTGGAGGTGTTGGGTCAAAGGTCAGTGCTTTGTCTTCTTCTCAAATGGACCTGCTGTCAGGATACCTGTGTATGTCTATAAAGAGTCTGTCGAGGAGAGGGAGAGAAACTAACCAGAAGATGGGTGGGCCTTCTCCCGAACTTTGCTCTCACTGGGGCAATGCTGACTCATAGCGACCCCCTGTGGGTTTCCTAGACGGTAACTGTTTACGGGAGTAGAAAGCAGTCTGGAGTCCTGGTGGGGTGGTGGTTACACGTGAGATCCGCATGGTCGGCAGTTTGAAACCACCAGCAGCTCCTCAGGAGAAAGACTGGGTGGGCCTTAGGAATAGAGAATTTCTCCCAAGAGGAAGGACTTTGGAGTCTGGCCAAGCTGCAATGACATAAAGAAATTGACACCAAGGCTCATCATCAGAAAACTGCAGGAAACAACTGGTGAGACTTCTCGTTCATGTCAAAGGAAAGCGCTTCGAGATGGAAACGCAGAGCTACATCTTTCAACCATGAAGCGTCTTGGTAGACACGTAGGTCCACAGAAGAGGTGTTTTCGTGGGGCCATGTCAAAGTGAAACAACCACCTAGAGGATGGGTCCGGAGTCCACGAATGGCTATTAGTTGACAGGAGATTGTGCAAAAAACAAAAGCTACCTAGCATAAGCCCTGGAGCGAAGTGAAGATAACAAAGTACCTGGCATTTTTTAGGAAGGCAAAGGAAGCCAGAGAGAAACGGGAACAAAGAACAGATGGAGCAAACAGAACCCAATCCTTCATGCAGAACAGCCAGCCAAGTCAAGAGTGTCACAGTGGTTCCGAGAAGACGGTAAAGCACATGCTGTCTGGGATGGTTACTTGTGGCTCAACCTGGCTGGGCCCTGATTCTCTGACCGCTTTATGATGCAGGGGATCATCCCCCATGGGATGGGGAGTCATCAGAGGCGTGGCCTACCTGCCATACACTTACCCGGATACTCAGGTCAAGCTCTCTGGGATTTTGCTCGTCAACATCACCTGACCTCCAGTTCTCTGAACCTGAGTCTGCTGTGCGTCTCGGCAATCTTTGTTAGCTAACGGCCTGCCTTCTGACTGGCCGGTCTTGGGTTCATCAACCCATTAACCCGTCAGAAGTCTAACCACATGGCCATTCCTTGAGCTCACCCTCTCTCTGTACATCTGCCCCTAAAACCAAGGCCACTGAGTCGATGCTGACTCAATAGTGACCCAATAGGACAGGGCAGAACTGCCTCTCTGGGTTTCTGAGACCATGACTCTTCATGGGAGTAGAACACCCTGTCTTTCTCCCTCTGGGTGGCTGCCAACCTACATATTGCTCCTAGGGTGTCAGCTCATACTAAAAACCAAACTAAACCAAACCAAGCCAGCAACCACACTCATTGCTGCTGAGCTGATTCCAATTCCGAGTGACTATAGAGGACAGAGAACGACCTCTTAAAATAGGTTTCCGAGGCTGCAGATCTTTACAGGTGCAGACAGCCGCATCTTTCCCCTGCAGAGCAGCTGGTGGGCTCCAATTGCTGTTCTAGCAGGGCCTCCAGAGCTCATCCAGTGCATACACGCAGGGGGTCATTCCAAATAAAATGCATTTAAAGAGATCACTGCAGTGCCTAGCTGCTAGTAAGTTCTCGCAGACATCGAATTGTTTCCTGGGGGGGTCTTCAAAAAAGGGGTCCAATAAGAAAGTGGGGATCTGTGAGACCAGTTAAACCCATGGCAGAAAGGTCAGCTTGGGTTGGAACAACTACTTTTGTGTTTTGGCTTCGCAATGGCTCACCCGGTGAGATTTTTGTAAAGGACATAGGATGATCATGGGGGCTTATTATGAAAAAGTTTTTGAGGAGCAAGAGACCAGGAAAGTTAGGCTGAGCAATCTGCTCCCATCATGATAATGTAGCTGCTCGTTCTCGGAGGGGAACAAGGACTGCTTTCGGACCATCTCATTGGGAAACCGTCCCCTCTCCACCCGCTGCCCTTGATCTTGCCCCTTTAGACTTCTTGTTCCCCAAAGGCAGAGAACATTGAAAAGGAACACAATGTAACTCTGTCAAACCTGTTATCTTGGTGTGGTGTAAGTCAAAGAACACAGAATTCCTTGGGGAAGGGTTAACCAAAAGAATCCCCCAGAACTCGAGGCCACGGAGTCCATGTGGACGCATAGCAACCAAGACTGTGTAACTCTTTTTGGAAGTAAAAAGCCTTGTCTTTCTCCGTTGGAGTGCTGGTGGTTCTGAACTGCTGACATCAAGTAACCACAGCGCCCCCAGGAGTTAGAGATGAAAATATTGCCTTCACCAAACCTCGGCGGAGATGATGTGGAGAAACAATAGCTTCACGTTTGGTTCTTTTTGCATAATGTTGTAATCAAGTTTGCTTACTCCCCCTCATCAGTGTGATATGGGGACATGGAATTGAAAAATAGACTTAGTCTCTCGTTAGACAAGTTTTGCCTCTCTAGCCCTGGTGGCGTAGTGGTCCTACAAGGTCAGCAGTTTGAAACCACCAGCTCCTGTTAAATTGCAGTTTCAGAAACCCACAGGAGCAGTTCTACTCTGTCCTCTAGGGTGACTGTGACTCGGATGGCTGTGGGTTTATTTTTGTTTTTGTGGTTTTTTTTGAGAGAACCCAGCCTAAGATACTGTCTGTGATACATGCACTTTCAATACAGACACACACGAGAGGTGACACGAAAGGAGAAGAGATGGAGCTTCAAAAAGCTGGCGGGGGTTCCATTCGAACGTAGGAGACACAACTAAGTGTTGGCGGGATATTGCCACGATAAGGAGGGGAAAAGGGCTAACTACGAAAAACCACCACAATCCCCACTCCTCGGCGCGTCGGGACTTAAGGCCGGACCTTTAAGAGACAAGAAGCAAACTCCGACTGCTCACACAGGGACAGCCTCTGACCACACGGGAGTGGAACTGGAAAGCCATCACATAAGGGCCACTTGCAAAATCTTCACATATTTAGAACTGAAACGATTCCCTTCTCAGTCAGTCACTGATGGAAGGGTGAGGAGGCACCCAGACCATCTGTGAGAACACAGGACACCCCGGAATTCGGGGGAGGCCGCTAAAGCATTCCTGGGGGCAGAAAAGGCCCAAACATCCAAGACCTGCACTTCTACCTAGGAAGCTGGACAATGAGAAGCAAATTGAACTCCAAGTAAATCAAAGGCAGGAAACCAATGAAACAGATGACAACAAACAAACAATAAACATCAGGGCAATCAGAAATTGTCGATGAGATGGAGAAACTCATATTTAGCTGAGAAAAAAACGGAGACAAAAATGCCAAGGAATCAGGAATGAAAGACGGAACGTCACCACAGATAAGAAGGGAATCCTGGTACTTTCAGAGTCCCTGAAAGACTGCGACGCAAGCTGACACAGAGTAAACAAAAACTGTAAATGGCTCGATATCAAATGACATAAATGGCATTCAGAGTTAAAGCCCGATCCACAAATAAAACTCCACTGGTGAATTCGATTAAACATCTCTCGCGACCACCACGCATCAAGGAGAAGGGAACACTTTCCAACGTGTTTTATGAAGCTAGCATTTACCCCAATAGGAAAAACACCCCAAAACTGACAGAGCCGTATTCTCTAAGATCACAGTTTTCATATAAGAAATACACCATAGTAACAGAATGAAGATGAAAAATCTGACTTCCACAGATACAGAAATAGCACCTGAAGAAATTTAATACCCCTAAAAGTTCAAACTTCTTCCACCTCCCCAAATACATCTATGAACATCCTGCAGCAAACACTGTAAGCGCAAGCACTTTCCCCTTTCCTAGTGCGAGCAATGAATGCTGTGCACACTTTTACTTACAGCGCTTTCCTCGGAGTCTTGTACAAAAAGGAATGAAAAGGAGCCAAAAGGCAGATTGGGAAGGAAATAAAACTGTCTTTATTTGCTGATGAAATGACCATGTACAGAGATAACTCCAGGGCCAACACCCCAAAACTACTAGTGCTAGTAAGTGAATTTAATCAAGGGCACAGGTCAATGAATAAAAATCAATTGTATTTTCATAGACAATGAATGGAGATGCCATTAACAACTGAATCAGGAAACGTACATGTACGACTTCGGGCAAACCCAGACTGGGGCAGACCGTCTAGAATCTTGAGATGAAAAGCCCTGCGAATCACCATGTTTCTGGGGCAACAATTACAGCCCGTGATGCAATGCCCGGGGGTTTTGCTTGGCTGTCAGAAGTATCTAGCTTCCTGGTGCCTGTAGTGTGACTCATGAAACATCCCAAGCCTGTGCTCTGGCCGGGCAGCTTTCAAAGACACCTAAGAGGGCACCAGGGCACACGTGTGGGACGGATGCTTATGTCCCAAAATGCTTGCTTCCCCTCCCTCCTTTTGGAGCCTGGCTCCGCACTTCCCTCCTTGCTGGGCACCTCACAGTTTTGGCAACACAGAGTTGGGCCTGTCCGCACGGTGACCAGCGATGCTTCCATCACCATCAGAGGCTGGACGCTTGTTAGCATCCCAAGCACCCACGGGGCTGGTGAAGCCAGGGGGCTGTAGGGGCAGCCGGATGTGGTTCACAGCTGCCTTGGGGTGGAGGGATTCAAAACCGCTGCTGCTTGCAAGTAGGCCGGGGCACAGGACAGCCACACTGTAATTCCCATTACCAGCAGCCGGGGAGGCATTCTGCCGCAGTTCAGGCAAGCCCTACCTCGATTTCAGGGAGCTGGCTCCCCCCTTACCCAGACTCTACCGGTACCCTTTCTCCCTGGGAGCCAGCAATCCAGGCCTGAACTCCCCATGCCCTTCAGACAAGCCCTGAAAGCTGATCAATGGCTTGGTCGATTGGTGAATGCTGACGCCCGTCTCCCTCCGGGGCTGGTGCCCTCACACCTGTGGCCCTTGAGCTGCCACAAGGCCTTGGACTTCTGGGTGTGGGCATCTGCCCAGGCACACGCTCAGCTCTGGAACTCGTCACTCTCTTCGGGTCCCTGCTTGTCCCCAGGGCCTAGGCCTATGGAAAAGAGAGGCAAGGCCCCTGAGGCAGCAGCTCTGCCAACAGCCCTGGGAGGGCAGAGCCCCGAGGGATGCCACGGTCGGGGACAGGGTCTTTCTCTGCTGCCGTGGGGAAAGTGGTGGTACCTGGGAGGGAACTGGCCGAGAGCAGCTGCAGGCTATCCAGCACCCCATCTTCGTAGAGGGCCAACTTCTGCACCATTTTCTGTCGGGCAGGGTTGATGACAATCTGCAGTGGCTTGGATGAAGGAGCGCTCCCTGGCGGCGACCCTGGGACAGAGCATCCCCTTAGCTGAGGTGGCTTGAAGCCCTGGCCCAACCTCCCAACACCCTGCACCCAATGCACACCTCCCTGCTTTTTGGTGGCCGCTGGCTGTCCCCGGCTCAAAGACTCCCGCTGGGTTCTCAGGGGAAAAGGACTAGGACCTGAGGGCTGTCCCCCTTCCCCGGTGAAGCATTACAGGCCTCTCTGGCTGAGCAACTGGCCAGGCCTCTTCCAGGTGGGTACCTTCCAAGGCCGTGGGCCAGGACCCCGGGCTGCTCGCTGAGCTGGACTCCTTCCCGGTAGCCCCCGCCTGAGTGCAGTCAGTCAACTGGAAGAGTGCCGGCTCCCAGGAGGGGGCCAGGGCTGGGGAGGGGCTGGGGCTCAAGTGCCAGGAACACAGGGCGCCAGAGAGGCCGGCCACACTCTCGTCGCTCTCCACAGGCTGGTTGAGACCTGGCCCAAGTGGGTCTGCAGCCTGGGTCAGGCCTCGGGATGGCTCTGCCAGGGGCGGCCTGGGGGCAGCCCTGCTCAGGGCGGCGCCAGTGGTGGACATATAGGAGTTTTCCTGTGGGGAAGGTGGGCCTCGGCCAGTGGCCTCCGGTTCCAGGGCCAGCCTAGTCACCGCCTGCAGCTTCTCCAGCGTCTCGTATACCTGCAAGGCAGAACAGGCTGTCTAGGGGATGCCCAGAGTGCTCAGGCCCTGCCAGACCCCCTTAGGAAGAGGCTCTAATACTGGGCAGTCCACAGGCCCCATGCAGCACCAGCCTGCTCCTGCCCCGTTCACCAGGAGCCCGTATCATGGCAATCCACACTCAGGACTGCAAGAGGTTTCTCTGTATCTGCTAGAAAGTAAACTGCATTGCCCTACTGCCCGCAAGTGGGGTTGCCCACCTCTCTCAACTGTCACCAGAGGGGACAGAAAAGTATAGGTGCAGGGACTGTGTGCTCCCAGCAGGGGGCCCAGTGCAGAGAGCGGTGGGCGAACTTGCCTACTACAGGAAAACGCCAGAAAGGATGGCCGGCTCCCTGTGAGGGCGGGGCTACCTGGGTCATGGGGGGCCGCCTCTTGGCCCTGCGGTGCAGGCAGCAGCTGGCTAATTGGCCTAGGGGTAGGCCAAGTTCAGGTGGGCAGGGCCCGGGCCCGGGGTCCATATGCTTCTTGAAGATACGGGCTGCGATGGGGGCAGCCCAGGCAGCGGTGGCCGGGCCTGCCTGCGCTGTGGTGTGGGTGCCCGTGAGGGGCACCCCGACCTCCTCTGCCTCCTCTGCAACCAGGTCCTTCTGTGGAGCAGACACGCGAACAAGTCCTTAGACCCACATGGGTTCTTAAACCCGTCCCCTTCCCAGAGGGGACATGCCCTATGCCCAGTGGCTCCTGGAAAGCTCAGGCTGGGGCGCAGGGGAATGTGCATGGTCAGGCTGTTAAAGAATTGGTTTTGCACCCTCCCAGGGGAGACCAGCAGGAGGCAGAGGAGTCTGGGGACAGGAGGGCAGTGAGCTGCTCTCTGGGCTCATCAAGGGCCCTAGGTCTGCTTTGCTGGTAGGCACAAGGAGGCCCAGGGAGAGGTAAGCTGTGGTCCCTCTCAGGCTGACAGCTGGTACCTGAACCAGGTTCTCCAGTCTGGGGGCCGAGAGCGGTTCCCCAGAATAGAGATGGGCGGGGCTGGATGCCAAATCAGCCCTGAGGTCCCTGACTACCCCCCCCCTCTCCCAGGTTGGCTCACCAGATACTTAGTCCTAGTGCCCAGTGTCCTCACAGCCCTCTGGCCTGTCAGGGTTTCCAGCACCACCTGGGCGGGTAGAGCCATGGTCACATTCGCAGAAGTGGCAGAAGGCAAAGAGACTAGGAGGGGCCTCTGCTCCTCCTCCCCGCTTCATGTCTTCCAGGTCAGCCCCCAGGCAGCCCAGGGGCAGCAAGCAGCTCACCACTCCGAAGCTGAAGGCGTCGGTCTCCACGGCCAGCTTCCCACTCTTGACGTACTCACTGGGCAGGTAGGCCAGTGTGCCACGCACTGTCTGGGTCCGGGCCACAGTACTACTCTGTCCCGGGCTGGCACTGCTCAGGCGGCTAAAACGGGCCAGGCCGAAGTCCCCCAGCTTGGGCATCAGTCTCTCATCCAGAAGAACATTAGAGCTGGGGAGGGAAGGACGAATCTAGCCATCTATCTGCTGCCAGTGACAGAAGGCTGGGGGGTATGCCCACATGGTCCTACCCCCAGTTCCTTCACCCAGTTCTGGCCTTGGCCTCCGTTTCTACCAGGTTTTGGAATCCTCCTGGGTAGGTCCCGACTGTTCCCTGCCTCACCTCTTGACGTCTCCGTGAACAAGGCTGGGGCTATTCTGGTGCAAAAACTGAATTGCTCGGGCAGTGCCCAGGAGGATGTCCATGCGCTGAGGCCAGGTCAGGGGGGCACAGGCCTGAGGCTGGAGGGTAGAGACACAGGCAGCTTGGAAGGTGGCCGAAGACCCCACCCCTCCCTGCACCTGTGGCCTATTCACACTCTGGGCTATTCCCTCTGCCGAGAAAAAAACAAACAAAAACAAAACACAACCAATCCTGCTGCCAAAAAAAATCAATTCTGACTGGGACAGAGTAGAACTGCCCGCAGGGCACAGAAGCAGATGGCCTCATCTTTCCCCCACAGAGAGCCTTGTGAGGTTGAACCACTGAGCTTTCCGTTAGCAGTCCAACGAAGGCTCAAGTAGAGCTTCTCTGGAAAGAGGGTCAAAGTTACCACTAGCTATTTCTCAAAGGTGCTGGAATTGAGCAAGGCCACTGCTCCCAGGACTCAGCACAAACCAGGTCCCGAGGCTCCCAGAGTTGGCAGCATGCAATGTGCTGGGCTCCCTCCCTAGTGGCATAGGTGAGAGGATTGGGAAGCCCCTCCAGGTGCCAGGAGCTACCCACTGCACTCCTGGATGGCTGTGCTTGTAGGAGGGAGGCTCTGGAGTGGGGAGAGTGGTTGCTTCAAGGGGTGGGGTATCCAGCAACAAGCAAAGAAAGGCCATCAGGAAAGGTCCTTGGGGAGGCCACCCCTGGCCCTCGGTGGGGGACTGACTACCTGGCAGTGGAGATGATCTTCCAGGGAGCCGTTGGGCAGGAAGCCGTATACCAGGCAGTAGAAGCCGCCCTGGGCACAGTAACCTGCGAAGTCCACGATGTTCGGGTGACGAAACCTGCTTGACAAGGCAGGGACTGAGCGGCCAAGCCTGGCCCAGCACACTGGCCCCCAGGTGCTGCCCACGAGGCGGTCTGGCAGCTCACCGGGACAGCTGCTCCACCTCAGTCAAGAAGCTCCTCTTCACGGCGCCCCACTCCAGATCTGCATCCTAAAGGCCAGGCGGGTGGAGGGAGGAGAGCTGTCAGGCTTGGTGGGCCCAGGCTGATAGCCATTCCCACTGCCCCCTCCCCACCAGCGGCCCCAGCACCTCTTTCAGCCTCTTCACAGCGTACACTGTGTGCCTCATCACAGCCCGGTACACGCAGCCAAAGCCGCCCTCGCCAATCTTGAGCTCCTCAGAGAAGTTGCGGGTACCCTGGGTGACCTCCGGGAGGGGCCAGCAGAATGGGGCAGGGTAGGCCCCCTGCGGGAAGACTAGTGGGTCCTCTGGGATCAGCTGTGGGAAGAGACCTCCAAGGAGGTGGGCCGGCTCCCCTGGCTCGGGTTGCCCCTCCTCCGTCACCAGCTCCACCACCCCACCCCAGCAGGCTGCAGCCACGGAACTGTCGCTGTGCTGGTGCACCCAAGGGAGCATTCCTTCCTCCTGGCCTGGCACACCTGCCCTTAGGGTAAAAGCCACCTACCTGGGTGGAGGAAGGGGCTGGAATTGGCACTGCTGGCTGAGGGGAGACAGGGAGTATGGCAGGGCCGAGTTCGGGACCTGAGTGGGTCTGGGCGTCTGCAAAGGCGAGAGGCCACGGTCAAGGCGGTCCTCTTCCAACCCCCCACCAGGCAGCCCTAGCTCATACCTGGGGACGGGAGGGTGGAGGCTGCGCGCTGCGCCGTCCTGAGGCTCATGACCTCGGCCTCCAAGGGGTCAGAGATGCTGCTGGGACCAAGAGCCTGAGTGGTACGGTTGGGGGGTGGGAGAGGGGCGGGAGGGTGCCCTGGCGCGGCAGGAGGAAAGGAAGGGTAAGTATAAGTGGCAGCCAACGGGCCTGCCCCTTCCTCCTGCCCCTGGTCTGCTGACACCCCCCCCCCACCCCCCCTCCCTCACAGGCCATGATGATGTCTCGCGCACGAAGCAGCTGCAGGTGCGTCAGGATGCGCACGAGGTCGGCCACGCGGGCGTTGCGGTTGATCCAGGGCCACAGGACGCTGGCCGTGCGCTGCCCCGAGCGCTCACAGAGCCGCAGCTCCGTCTGGTCTCGCACGATGAGGGCCGCTGTAGGGCGGGGGAGGGGGTGTCAGGTTGGGCGCGACGACCTGGGAACCCTGTAGCCACCCCCACCCCAGCCCGCACCCGCCGCCACCCACCGAACTGGCACCAGTCGGAGGGCTCCAGGGCGTCCATCACCTTGTAGAAGCGGTACATGACCCAGGGCGGTACCTCGTACAAGAAGTGCTGGCCTCCGGGGGCCGCGGGGTCCCCCGGGCCCGGGCCCCCGGCCATGGCCCGCCAAGCGTCACCGCTGCGCGGGCCGGGGCCTCTGGGGGCCGCGGGCCTCGGCCGGCCGGATCGACGTTTACTGACTCACTTCCCCTTTAAGTCGCCTCGTGCGACGCCCGGCTGGGCGGAAGGGGCGGTGCCGGGGCTCGGGCGCCATCTCCGGGGCCGCTGCGGTGCGCACCTCGACCACACGGGGGCGCTCGCGTCTGACCCCAGTCGCTGCCCGAGCTTTGTGAGGCGGCAGGGCCAGCGAGGGAACCAGCCGGTCAGGCCTCCAGGAGGAGGGGACAGAGCCCAGTTTCCGGCCTGGGGAGACAGGCCTCAGCGGAGGCACAGTGCCCAGGAAGGGAGAATGCTTCCAGGTGGCTGCGGCTGGACCCTGGCTTATTTGCTAGGCGGAGGCCAGGTTGTTTGTTTCTGTTCCGGAAAAGCCCCCTGGGGCTCCATTCCCTCCTGCCCGACCAGCTGCAGCAGATGCCAGCCCTCACTGCTGCCTCCTCCCCTCCCCCTCCGGTCTGTGGGCTCCCCTTGGCAGTCACACTCAAATTCTTAGTGCCATGGAGTGGATGGACTCAAAGTAATCCCTATAGGGCAGGGTAGAACCGCCCCTGTAACCCATTTTTCTCCCGTGAGACTGACTGGCTGGTTTTGAACTGCTGACCTTCCAGATTTTAGGTCAATTCGTAACCCTACACCATCAGGGTTCCTGACACTCTCCCCCCACACCCCAGCCCGTTGCCATCAAACGCCTTGCCTGTATCTCTTGCCCATTCTTCTTAAGGCTCCACCCCATTATAGCAGCCACCAGCTTCCTAGCATCAGCCCCAGGTCTCCAAGGCCCAGCCCACTGTCCGCCTTACCTTGCCTGCTGCTCACACCTTCCGGGGGGGGGGGGGGCTGGCTCCCCCAGAGCAGGGCTCTGCCAACAGGCCGGGGGGCTGCATGTGCCACTGGCTTCGCTTGGTACCTTCTCCTTGTCCACCAAGCCAAACCCTTGTTCCCCAAGACAGCTTCAAGAGCAGTAGTAAACCTTTCCTGGACCACTGGACCACCGCCCCCCCTTTAGCAGCCTCATTCCCCAGGCACACCTGGCCACCAATCCACAAGATGGGGGAGATTCCAAGAGCAGGGCTGTCACAGCAGCTGTTTCCTAAGGCCAGGCCACCCTGCAGGGCCCATACTTCATTCCCATGGAACCTCTCTGGCCGCTGGGACCAGTCCTTCCTGAGACACTACCCTAGCATCCGAGATGAGCTGTGCACAGTTCCAGGGGAGCAGGGCCTCAGGCCACTTCTTCATTCAGGCAGGCTCTCAGCTACTGGAACAGCCTGGAGACATTGGGAGGAGGGAGGCGCAGGGCAGTGTGCATGTGTGTGTGCAGCCTTTTGTCTGCAGCTCGTCAGGGTGGAGCCCATATCCACCCAGAAACCAGGGGATGGGGGGCAGGCCTGTACCCCTTGTCTACTTCTGGCAAGTGCCCTGCCCCAGTCAGTCCCTCCCCATGTCCTTGCCAAGTCAAGAGGCCTGGTCACCAAGCAGCAAAGGTCAATGAAGAGGATACAAGTGGCGTGGGGCCCAGGCAGCAGAGCTGGGGGAAGGGCCCACAAGCATGCAGCCCCCAGAAGGAACTACCAGGATGGACGACCGTGCCCTGCCTCTCCCCCTCCCCCCAGCCCTGGGATGCTTCTAAACATGCAAGCTAGCAGGCCTGCCCTCCCCCTTTCAGGGTTCCTCATGGCACTCAGGGCAGGAACACCCTGAGTCAGCAGCCAGCAAGGCCCCAAGTTGAAGTGCCCCTTCCTTTCTGCCAACCAGCCATGGAGGCCATGGCCCTGTGCAGCCTCTGACCAGGAGGGGACTTCTGTCTTGCAATGAAAGCCCAGACCTTGAGTCACTTTCACAGAGAGATTTATCGAGAATGCTAACAGCACAGGAATACAGTACTTCCCAACAAAAGGTGCGAACGCGTCACTTAGAAAGGCATGCTGCGTATTCTTTGCTTCACATGTATTAAAAACCTTACAAAAATAAAATAAAACTGCGTGCTGCCCATCTTTTCAAATAGTAAAAGAACCTTATGAAAAATCACTGGGTTTTACAACAAAAGACACAAACGGACATTTTTATGTAAATTTATAAGGCAAACTCTTTATATAATAAATAGGTTACAGGGATTCCGTGGGGGCGTTTTTAAACGTATACAGGTACATTCAGACAGGTTTACTGAAATGGTACAAATTTCCTTAATAAATTGCCTTTTGTTTTTAAATATATCAGTGCTTTCAGTCATTTGGCTATACACAAAGAACCTTTTTGTTTTTAACACTACAAAAAAGCAATCAATATTTTTGTCTTTAAAACGATCTACTTATTTTCTAAAGTAATTGTCCCAAAACACAAAAACCAAAGGGCGATACCTTTGAGGCTGCTCTGGCTGAGTCTGCCTTGGTGCCCCCACCTGTGTCTCCCACCCCTAGCTGGATTTGGGGCTGGTAGTGCATGTCACAGGGAGTGTGACTGCACCCTATCTGATTCTTCTAGATTCCCCACTCTCCCTGTTCCACCCCCCCACACACACCAGTGACTACCATAGCCAACTTTGCCCTTGGCTTTTAGGGAGGGGAGACTGCCAGACACGCAAGGAGCACATGGGCATCACAGGAATCTGGAAGGAATCTCGACTAGCTTCTCTGACAAAAGCTAGTCAGAGACCTTATCCAAGCCCGTTGCCTGCAGACAGGCTGATGTATACCAGTGACCACAAAGGGGGCAGGCATGTCTGTTTACCATGAGCATGCCTGAGGGGGATGATCAGGTCAAGAGTGGCTTTGGGTGGGGAGTACTCAACTCCAGGTACCTGCCCTCCCTTCCCTCCCCCATCCTCACAGATCAACCGTCCTTAAAAAAATTTAAAAATTAAATGATGTGACATTAATGATCTTAGAAGGGGGTGGGGTGAAGGTGAAGCCTAAAAAATGTACTGGGGTTCGCATGACCACGGCCATGTGCCACTTAGGCAAGGATCCCTCCCTCTCCGACCTGCCCCTTATCACCAGTCCCCTCCCGCCAAAGGCTAATTGTTGGTCAAGGGCTAGGGTCCAGAAGCCTTTGTCTCTGGGACAATTACTTTAAAACAAGGTTACAATACAGACTTCAGTTCAAACACAGAAGAGATTTACTTAGCGCAGTTCCTCTCACCCACCACAACGACACAAACAGAAGCCTCAACACCACAGTTAAGAGTGTCTCATGTTCAGAACACAAAAGGGAAACTCAAACCCAAACCAAACCCAAACAGAACCCCCCAGAAAGACAAGGCAAGGGCAGGGCAGGGCAGGGCAGGGCAGGGCACACAGCCCTGTCCCAGTGGCCGGGTACATGGCCGGCCGAGGACAGGACGGGCTTGGCCCTCGGGTATTAACAGTCCTGGTCATATTTGGTCATCATTCATCAACTACGGACTCTGGTGCTGCTGTCAAGGACTGCAGCAGGAAGTCACTTAAACTGAAGGGGCAGCCTTGGAGGCCAGGGAGTACGTGGTCTTCCAGTCCTGTGACCTGTGACCCATTTGTACCCACAAACACTTGATGGGGTCCTCTCTGGCCCTGGGGCTACAGACTTATGGGGCTAACTTGGGAGCAGGGACACAAGGGACCTGCTCCCCGCCTGCTAATACTGCACCCCAGCTATGAGGACACTGTGTAGCCCCCTATCCACCCCACGGCTGGAGCTGCTCCTCTAGTGACCTCGGGAAGGGGGAACGCAGGGGGAACAGGGGCAGGAGCTTTGGGCCCTGGTGATTCTAACTGCTCTCTGCTTTGGAAGAACAAGTTTATGAATTTGTTTTTTGTTGTTGTATTTTTCCCCCTTTTTGGTGTTTTATTTTTTAAATAAAAAAAGATCAAAAAGAATGGTTACAGCTCAACTCTGTAGCAGATATTGCTCATTGAGGGGCTGGTAGGGTGTGGGCAGACACGGTGGTTCTGGAGTCTTTGCACACTTGCTATGGCGCCTGGTTTTCCCATCTCCCCTCCAGCTCCCGGGGCGCTGGGTCCCACCCCACCACCACCCCACCTTCCCATGGGCTCCGCCCCCCGTCCCCCCCCCCCACAGAGCGGGCTACACTCTGGTGACCCCAGGTCCAGGGCACCTGGGACACATCTCACAAGCACAGGCGCCTGCCCTGGCGACACGAGCAGAAGTGACCAGCAGACAGAGTTGTCGGTTTTTTTGTTTTTTGTTTTTTATTTTCCTGTGACCTATGCTATGGTTATCAGAAATATTGTAATTAAGCAACAGCTATCAGTTTAACAGGTCTTTTGTGTGTGGCGCCACAAGCAAAATGAGTTTATAATTGTGCAATATACAGATATATATAGAAAAAGTCCACTGCTTCTTGTGTCTAATTGGTGCATTAAATAAAAGGGACAGAAGAACTAAAGGCAGAAATAAAAGCAAAACAAAGCCAGCCCTGGACCCGGGGCGTCACTGGACCTGGGGCCAGGGAGCAGACTGGACTGGTAGGGGCTGCTCTCCTTGCACCTGTCCTGCCTCCATCCCTGTCCCTGGCTCCACCTCCAACCCCAACCCCCAAGTGGAGCAAGTGGCTCCAGGTGGTGGGCAGGTACAAGGCAAGGGCCGGCTTCCCAGCACTCTGGACCCTAAGACACTGAGGAGTGAGAGGCTGGGAAGACTGGCCCAGGGGACAGAAGGTGACCAGGAGTCCCCGGGGCCAGGACAAACAGCAGGCAGAGGCCAGTGTCTGGTATGGGCTCCATGGAGAGAAGGAGCAGGAAGGAGGGCGGGGCCAGCAGGTGGCCTGCTGAGTTGTCAAGGACACTCCATGGCCACACCAAGAGCTGGGCTCCTATGCAAACCTCTGTACCCAACTCCCAAGGGCAAGTCAGAGGCCAGCTCCTTGGGGACAGACAGCACAGGTGGCTTTCGGCCCAGATCCAAGTAGTTTTACATCAGCATCTTTGCAGAAGTTTGCTCTTATTCATTCAGAACATCGAAATGTCATTTTCTGCCAACTGTTTTCTAGGTTTTCCTTCTAATTCTTGAGAACTGGTTTCAGTGTTCATGTGTAATTATAGACCCTGGAGGAGGTGTAGCCTAGCGATTTCTAACAATCAGACATTGAACTAAGAGCAGAACACACAGTGGAGCGCACACAGCAAGCGTGGGGAGTGGGCTGATGGGGTGGCTCAGTGCAGACCTTCAGCTCATCTGCAGCCAGTCGGTTTCTGGCAACAACCCTCCTCTCAGGGTTCCTCCAGAGCAATGACAGACAGATGAAGCATTTTGGGGTGCTCCTGTACTTTGTGCCTGGCTGGCACCACTCAAGGCTGGTGATTCCACCGATGACAAGTCCCCTGGCTGGGGGCAGGCTGGGGTAGATTGGGGTCAGGGAATCACCACCTGGACTGAGGACAGAGGTGACTGTGCCTGTGAAAGCTGTCTTCTTCACAAAGCCACAGAGGGGCTCCCGAGCCCCCCAGTGCTCAAAGGATGTTTCCATCTGACCACCAGGCAAGGTAGCCACAGGGTCACAAGCAGCTGACACAGGCAACCACCTCCTGCGGCCTCCTTTCACTTGGGGCAGAAGAGGAAACGTGGGATGGAGCATAAAGGGCACAAGGACTACTTGGCCCTGGCCGCAAGCTCGAGAGAGAATGCAGCTGGGTGTGTGGGGAGCACTGCCTCAAAACTACTCCATCCCAGTTTTGCCGGACACCACATACACATGGCAGGTGTCCTCTGGAGCAAGGCCATGGCGATGCTTGCAAGAATCATTTATCCCTTCCTGAGAGGAGTGGGAAGGTCCCACAGCGAGCACAGGCAGCTGAGCTGGGAATGGGGTGGGGTAGGGGTGTTGCTTTGTAGAGCATTAGGAAAAGGGGTACAAACAGGCCAAGGAGGCCAGCTAGGACTACAAACCGAACGGGCAGACTTCCTGCTTCTAACCACTCAGGAAGAGACAAACACTGCTTTATCTTAAGCTACAGGTTGGAACTGTCACTATGACTCCTGACACTACAACTGGCAAGGACGGCTACGTGCTCTGTGATATCTCACTCCGCTGTGACAAGAACAGAAACACACAAGACAACACACATTTGAAAGGTCACTGCAGCAGCTCACAGGTGACGTGCTTATGGGTGTTTCTGGAAGCATAAGACTGCTGTCTCGTTTTGCTACTTTGATAAGGTACTTCTCAGTTGGACAGATTTAGATAGGAGAGAGATCTCTGTAAACACAGAAAAGGGTATACCAATATGATGAAGATATGCAGCTAGACAAGGACTTCCGGACAGAGCTCTGGGAGACAGGAACCCAAAGAAAAATCGCTGCCCGGCCCCAGCCTGCTGCAAGCCTGGCCCCACACGGTGGCACAAGAGTATGGGCTGGGCTGGGCTGGGCTGGGACGGGGCGCGCTCGGTCCCAGCTAGGGTACACGGGGAGGAGCTAGGCAGAGTCGGCCAAAAGCCGCGGCTGGGCTGGTGGCAAACACGTCTGCCTTCCTTCTGCGGAGTGGAAGTGTTCGAGGCTCGCTATTCAGGGCTGGACGAGCGTCGGGTTCTCTCTTACCGAGAAGGCAGGAAGGAAGGGCTACCTGGGAGAAGGAGCAGCATGGGCTGCTCTCTGGTTCTCGGTGGAGAGGCCCTGCGGGGCTAGGGCTCGAGAGCACAGCCAAGCCGAGTGGGGCTGGGGCTGGGGCTGCAGCAAGAAGCAAAGGGGCAGGTGGGCTGGGAGGCATCTATGGGGCTGACAAGCGTTAGCTCAGGGGCCAGAAAGGAGGAGACAGGAGGAGGGAGGGGAAGGGAGAAATTAAAAAGGTCAAAGGAAGGGAGGAAGAAGAAAACACAATCAGAAAGTCCTTACAAAATGGCAGCAAACACTTAGAGTTTCGAAGCTTCGTGGGAACCCCATGTGCCAGTCCCACTTTAAAACAAGCGCCACTACATCCGGACACAGGGAATCTCAACACCGTTGCTTCAGGTGGCACCCTCTTCAAGATAGTGCAAGTCATTCTAGCTGTCCCTAAAGGAGTAGAACTCGGGAAATAACCAGAAGTGATGTCCTGCCCCACATAGTCCACCATGTGGAAGATGGCCTGGGCCCAGGAAGCTGACCTGCTCACTGCCCTGGGCCTGGTTACCACTCTGGGCTTGGCCTCAGCTGGCTGCCTCCCTGGCTTCTCTCTCTAGTGCCACCCTCTGGAAAGTGTCTCCTGAGAGTGCACAGTGCTATGTAGGCCTGGCTCAGGCCAGGCACAAGACAGCTCCTGCCAGGCCATGCTAGGACTGGAGAGGGCAGGGGCTAGGCTCCTGTTCTGGGAAGTGATACATCACAGGTGATTTTAGAGGGGAAACTGTTAGGGGTTGGGGAAGTGTGGGCAGGGTGGGTGGCTGGGCACCAATGGCACGGAAAACTATGTGTGTGTGTGTGTTGTATGTGTGTGTGTGTGTGTGTTTCTAAACTGCTCTCTGCTCCCAACGCCCACCAGTAGGGTGCCACTCTTGGCCCAGACGGGGTACAAAGGGGTGGGGGGGGGCAGGTGCAGGCGCAGCTTGTCTGGTCAGTAGTATCTGCAGCAAGCCTCGCGAAAGGAGCCAAGTTTAGAAAAGTGCAAAGCGACTTCTGGCCCTGGTTAGGTCTTCAACCTGACTGTGCTTGTCGGTAAGAAAAACACCCCAATGCTCCAACTACTCCCACCCCGAAGCCACGAAACTCTAAGTTTACTGAAAGAACCCCCCCCCCCTTTTTTTTTTTCAGTGAATCGGGAAGCTTTGTCAGAGCCCTACCCGGAAGGAGAAGAGACACCAGCTGCCTTTGCTTGGCTTGGTTTGCTCTGTCACCCGCGGCGCAGACAGTCAGCTGACTCTCTCTGTCACGGGCGTCCGGCTGTCCACGGGCTCCTCTCTGCTCGGCCTCGGCAGGGAGGACGAAACAATGTCTTTCCGCTCGCCCTCCCCTCGGTGTTTGTACTTTTCAGCAGCGGTGGCAGCAGGAGCCACCACAGGCTGAGTCTTAGCTGGTTCCTTGGGGCAGCCGTCACTCTCCAGGGAGCCTCCTCGAGGCACCATCTTCTCCTCGCGGCAGTCCTGAGGCTCTGGGGAACTTTGAGGGTCCTGGGAGCTTTTGGGCTCAGACGGGGGCAGGGATGGCAGCAGTGGCGCGGGGGCCTTGGGGGTCTCCGAGTGGTGGTGGTGGTGGTGGTGCTCCTTCTTGGGGGGCGAGGAGGTGCTGCTGCTGCGGCCCTTAGGGCTGCTTTCCTTGCTTTTCCGCCCGGGGCTTTTGCAGGGCTTCAGTCCTTTCCCGCTCTTCTCGCCCACGGGCGACACGAGCAGGGGCTTCACCACTTCCTTGACCTCGATGCTGACCGTCTCCCGGGTCTTGCGCTTCTTGATGGGGAGCACGGTCTCTTGTACGGAGTGGATGGAAGACTCCTTCACTGCCTTCTTCTTGGCTTCAGCTGCAGCGGCTGCCACTGCGCTGCCAGGTTTCCGGCCCCGCTTCTTGGGAATGGCCTGGGGGTCGGCCTCAGCTTTCCGCTTCCTGCCTGGACGCTTGATGACCATGACCTGGGTGGAGGTGGTGGCCCCGCCACCCTCCGCCTTGCCGCCCCCTGTGGCTTGGAAAGGCATCTTGACCAGGAGCTTGCCTGGGCTCTTCTCCATGACCCTCTTCACCTGCACACCCTCGGCCACTGTTGCCTTGGGTCTTGTACCGCCACTCCCTTTGGGGCGTCCCCGGCCTCGGCCAGTCCCTGGGGCTTTGGGAGATTTGGGCTTCTTAGGTGGTTTCTGCTCTCGCCGGGAAGGACTCCCTCTCCCTGTGACCGTGAAGTCAAAATCATTGGGGTCCAGGGAGGTGTCGCCTACCTTTTCGAAGTAGGCAATCAGCTCCACTTTAGAGCGGAAGGCTTTGCCCTGGGGGCTGGGGAAACGGAGAGACACAGAGAGCAGTTAGTGGGTTAACAGCTTGCCCTGGCCACGTTGGCTCAGTCCACAGGAGCCCTGGTGTGCTTGTCGCACCCACCTGCTCCCCCCACCCCCACCCACAGGCTCCAGTGGGCACCTAACATGCTGCTAGAATAGTCCCCCAGCTGAGCTCGGGCAACCTGGCATCTGTTTCCTCAGCTGTCAATAGGAACATGCCCTCTGACTCTTTGTCTTCGAGGCTGATGGACAGTGTCCCATGGTAGTAAGACTACAACAACATCCCAGCAAATCAAAGATTAGCTTCCTGCAACCTCTGCTGGGAACTGGGCAGCACTCTGGGCAGGCACGAGGTCGGGAAAGCACTCCAGTGTTTTTAGCGAATGGGACAATTTGCAAAGTGGGAATTGTGAGGTCAGGGCTGAGTGTAAGCAAATGACACTGCATGAAAATCCCTAACCTTTTCTGGATCACCTCAAGGTGCCTAACTGAAACGGCATTGAACCCCTGCTCCTCTGAGACTCATAGTTTACAAGTTACTATGTGTCATTTGAGCATGCCTAACTGGAAACCCATGGCTGGACAACTAGGAAGGGGACAGCTGAAAAGACCAGGCAGTGCTGAGGGCATTCCTTGGCCCGGATGGCTCCTCAGAGCATCAGACTAGACTGGGTGCCCTGGCACCTGCTGCTCCCAAGAAAGAAGACAGGCAGCGTTCTCCAGGGGGACTGGGGTGGGCCCCACCTGAAGCAGACGCTGATGCCCTTGAGAGTGCTCAGGGCCTAACATGCCAAGCACTATTCTGTTCCCTGGGGCCTCGTCTGGGTCCTTGGGAGCTGCTACTTGCTCTCTCACGTTTCAGGTGAGAACACGAGGCCCAAAAGAAGCACCTGCCTGCGTCACTCTGTCCTGGCCTCCAACAATACTTGGTGGCTGGTCCAGTCCCACCCCAACCCACCCCATCAGTGGCGCTCACTTACTTGATCAAATACACATCATACTTCCCAGCCGAGCGGCCAGATTTCCTTTGCTTCAACTTCCGTGTCCAACCTTCAGGCAAGGTGGGGTCATCATACATGGGTCCCCGGTCACGAATGATGGAGCGTCGCTGTTTCGGGGAGGCAGAGGCCTCTGGGACAGCCGGGGCTGAGCCCGCCCCCTCGGAGGTCTCAGCCTTGCCCGCCTCGGCGGGCTCAGCAGAGTGGTGGGCAGACGGCTGGAGAGACTCATGTTTGCCCTCTTTGTCTTCCTTCTTATCCTTCTTCAACTTCTTCAGCTTCAACGGCTTGTCCTTGATGCCCTGGAGGTCTTGGTCTTCCGACTTTTCCTCCCTGAAGTGTTAAATGACCATGTAAGTACCCACGAGGTAGAACCCACCCTCCGAACGCCATCAAACCCCAGACCTCATACCCCAACAGCACCCTGCGCCTCAGCGCCTGAGAATCAAGGGGGGACACCTGTGCAAGAAGGAACCCCAGGGACAGAGAGGAGCCCCCCCCCCCAAGGCAAGGCACCACTCAGATGTGGACAAGAGATGCATCTGCCTTGCCAACTCTGGGACCCTGGGGCCAGGTCACCAAGTGGCCACCTGCAGGCTGAGGTGGGCAAGAGTACAGGCCATGCCGAGAGTGGCCATCAGCCGGTCCCACCATGAACCATCCCTTCTTCTAGGAATGAGCTACTAGCTACTGCAAAGGGCAAGACCATTCTTGTCTTGTGTCCTCAGCCGAGCATTCTTCTGTCTCCTGGGACCAGCATGCCCTGGCTACACAGCTGGAAAACAGGCCTCCATTAGTGTCTGTCCAAGTGGCTTGCATTTCTGAGTCTCAGCTTTATGCCAAGAAATGACAAAGTGCCTGGGAAGCTGGGCACGGCCAGCCACACACCACAACAGTGGCCTGTGGAGCCCAGAACCTTCCATATCCCGGAGCTCTGAGAAGACAGGGCTCTCTAGGGAGCTCATTTCTAGTATCCCGCTAATCCCAACACCATGACATCAAGGAAAAGCCACAAGGAATGCTTGTTAAATACAACCCAAGGATGGTGACCCCCCAGGGAAGTGGGAGGAGGCGGTCTCCAAGAACGAACAAGGTTGGGAGAAAATGGGAAATGTGCAAGTTTTTGTTTGAAAAGGATATCTGGTACTGGCCATGCCCCCTCAGCACCCAGGGGAGACACGAAGCAAAAGAATTCCCATCTCTCAGAAGACAGTCCTCAAGCCTGGGATCGCCTCCCTGCGAGGTTTCCAAAGGACAGCTCCCAGAGTCCCCTTGGAGCCACAACTTTGATAATTGAGCCATAGGGCAGCTTTACCCCACAACGCCAAGCTGTGCAAAGTATGCCCAAAGAGCATCACCTTGGTGACCACGGGGCTGGTGAGAGGTCTAAGGGCGCCACCCTCTCCAGCCTGCACAGCGGAGCCTGATGAGAGTCCCCCGACACTGAGAAATGCAAATGTCGGGCAAGCCAACAAGCCACTTATCTGAGTGCTGTCAATCCTAACCTATGCAGGTGTTTCAAATCCCTCTGGGGAGCAGCTCAGAGGTGGCCAAGAATAAAAGGGTGGGATGTCTGTGGCAGTAGCCGAGCCTTGGCACCCATTTGGAAACTGTCAGGTCCCAGGAGAAGACCTTCTGGTACACAAGGAGAGAGCTCTCTATCCTACAAAGGTACAGACACACCACCAGAGGAGCAGGTGCCAATTCAGAATGGGCACCCCCAGAGCAGCTAGGGGTGCCCTCTGCCCCCAGGAGGAAAGGTGAGGGGCTTCAAGAGAACGGTGAGAATCTGGGCAGTCAGAGCATTCAAGGGGATGGCACTGCACAAGGGAGGCTGGCAGCATGGTGATGGCATTGGGCCTTTCACTTTGGCTGTGACTGTCATTTCTTTTCAGTTAAAAGCGACTTCAGGCATATATGACCCTGTGGTGATTTCTGATTCTGTTCACTGAAGGACGCTCGGGTACTTTTATTTTCTGACCGCCACTTCTCTTTCTCACAAAAAGATGCTTAAAATGGATGTCTCAGTCCATAGAAGGGCCTGGCAGGAAAAGGTCACCTGAGAGGTGAGGGTACTTTGTTTCCTCGAATGCGGGGTCTGTGTGTGTGTGTGTGTGTGGGGGGGGGGAGAGGTTCCTCTACCAGCACAGGGGTTTATGGGACTTGTGGAAACATTTCTTCCCTAAGAAACAAAGCACCTCTCTCCAACAGTGCTGTGATCATGCCATGCTCCCCGCCCTCCTCCTCTTCGCTGACAAGGGGCAACTGCACTGGGCAAAATCAGCATGTTCAACCCATGACTGGCAAGCTTCCCAACCACTGAAGAGTACCCTTGAGGTTGCAGGACTCTGTGAAGAAGAGTACACTTCCAGCATGCTGTGTGGACAGCCCCCACAGCACTGCTGGGGCCTGTGCTTGGACCAACTGGGGACTCAGCAGGTGTCTCCAGCCCACGCTTTTTAAGTGGGCATAAAGTTGGCATCATCAAAACATGACACTTGAACCACTGTCAAGTACACCATCAGGGACTTTGAGGCCATTCGCTTTGTTGTGCCAGCATCACCTTCTGAGTCCAGAAGTTTCTTTGCACTCACTCAACAGGTAGTCGGTGCCCCTTCAGCAGTAGTGCCCCATCCGGATTCCTCACTAATCAATGAATGTCTCCAGACACTGGCTCTTTTAGCCCTTCAAGTAGTTCACATATGTAGATCCAGCAGGCAGGAAGGGCTTCTTGCTCTCAGCATACACTTTCTCAGGCGCACCATCAGGGAGTGGCCAAAGTGCGCTATATAGGTCCTTTCATCTGCCTGGGTCCCTTGGGTTCGGCCCACTTTGGAGTCACTATGAAGCTTTATTACTGCTGTGGAAATGCTGCTAGTTCTCTTGGGAACGTGGTGCCTGTTGATACCTGGGCAGGAAAAGGTTTCTCAACGAGGAAAGTCCTCCTGTGGCACAGTGACAGCAAGGGAAGGTTGTCTGTTAGGGGAAGGGGAGGCTTAACTAAATCTGCAGTCCTATCTGCAGATGACACTTTGAAGGCATGTGTGTCCCGAGGCTGCTCTGCTGGCAGTGGAGTTTGACTTTGGGCCCTGGCCCTTTTGGGTTGCACATCTCCTTCCCCTATGGGACACACACAACAGTGCAGCTTCTCAGCACTGCCCACAGCAGCAGTACACACTAGGATGCCTGCTTCTGACCCTGTCAGATCTGAAGACTGCGAGCTGGCAACAGGAGCAAACGGGGTGGCCTGAGGCTGTAGGGGATTGAAGTCCATGCCAGATTCACAACTACTCCTACCCCCTCCCCCTCAAAATCTCTGGCCAAGAGGCCATCTAAGATCCTGAAAACTTAAAAGGAGCAGAGCTTTGCCAACAAAAGGGAGATGCCAGGTTAAGTAAAAGCAACCAGTGGCACATCTGCAACTCTCTCCTTTACGGGTACACGGTTGGGAGAAAGGGCTGGCCAGTCTTTCAGGTTACACGAGTTCCCAGATGAACCAGCAATTCCTTCCCTAGACATGATAATACACATCCACACAAGGAGTTGTGCCCTCGTGCACAGTCACATGAACAAGAGTGCAAGAAGCACTGCTCCACACGCTGGTGCGACAAACACTGGGTGGCACTATGTGGAAGAAAGGTCAGCCACACTAAGGGACAAACAGATGCCCCTGTGACTTGTTAATGCCTAAGACAGGCACATGTGCAGCAACTGGCTTTGCTCATTATTCTCAGGGATGGGGAATCACTATGAGTTAGCACTGACTCGATGGCAGGAATTGTTGTTTGCTTGTGGCTATTGGAAAGCATTGGGCTGCTAACCATCAAAGTGCCCCACCCATATAACGAGCCCAAAGAGTAACAGAGAAAGGGAAGGCCAGCATGCCCCCCCCACAGCCCCCATAACCAGCTCAAGGGGTAACAGAGAAAGGGAGGGCCAGCCACTGGGAAGAAAGAAGCCAAGAACTGGCAACAGAAGAAGGGCCCAGAGCTCTCCGAGTCAGCCCCAAGGGGAACAAACAGACACAGTGTGGGAGATGGCCCTGGAGCCTGGTGCCGACCCAGAAGTGCAGGAAACTCACAGTCCACGAAAATGAAACAGAAGATGAACAGGGCAATCTCCCACCTACAGAAACAAGCTATAGACCAAAACATACCATTACCAGATGAATACATCCAAACCAGCCAGAAACAGACCCTGTATCGCTGAAAATCAAATTAGACAAACACAGGAAACATGGATAAAAAGACAAAAGCTAAAGTAATTAGAGGGAAGCTAATAGCATTGGCAGAGAGAGGAAGACAATCCAACATAAGGATCCTGTGTGTCCCGAGCAGAAGCTGTTGTTAAAGGTCTATGAAGAGTGAACACCCTCAGCAGCACCAAGGACAGACACATCATGCTGCTGGGAAAACGTGCACGATTCAAAAGGGGACTCCCATCAACAGGCTCAATCCCCAGGATAAAATCTGGGCTCGGCCTTTACTAGGTGGAGGCGGGGGGGGGGGGGGAACACAGAGATCAGAGACAAAGTTGGAATGCTTGGCAGGGGCTAGAGTCCTAGGAGAAGCTGTTCTGAATAAGGCAGCAATTCTCAACTTGTGGGTCGCGATCCCTTTGGGGGGTTGAACGACCCTTTCACAGGGGTCGCCCAATTCACAACAGTAGCTAAATGACGCTTATGAAGTAGCAACGAAAATGATTTTATGGTTGGGGGGTCACCACAAGAGGAACTGTATTAAAGGTTTGTATCATTAGGAAGGTTGAGAATCACTGGAATAAGGGGCCAGGAAGCAGGTCATGTAGAGGGGCCCAGGCCTAACAAATCTGGCATTTTGCAAGACACATCAGCAAGGGGCAGCATGGTTGATGTGGTTGACGAAGTAGGCAAGAGCCAGGTTACAGGTGGACTTCTGGGCAGCTCAGTGATGTAACCTGCCTTCCACACATTGGACACGGCCATCCACCCCAGGAAAACCCTTCAGAGCAAAATCTAAGGACACGACAAGCACAGGTTGTCATCAATGTTGTGACTGTTGGGGTGGCCTGCTGAGGTGGCCCTGCAGGGCTTGCATTGGCAGAGTGGTCTTGTCCACTGTGTGGAAGCATACAGGGTTTGGGAGGGTGGGCTGAGAGTGAATGGGCGAGGGCAGGAAGACTTGAGGTGCCTCAGACTGTCAGGGGAGAAGGTGGGTATGGAGTAGATACCCGGGCAGAAGGAGTCATGGTGAGTCTCAGTGCTGGCAAAGTTTGGCTGAGCGCTTGGAGTCAAAACTGCCTGGCACAGTCCCCCCTGGGGAAGAAATGGCCAGGGGGAGAGGCTTTGTACTCCCAACAGGCTGGCCCAGGGAAGTCGTGTCTTCGCCATGGTTGAGTAGGCAGACACTGGAGCCTGCTGACTGCACTACACTGCTACCCCAGGCTGCACGGGTAATGTTGTTGGTGATCGGGGCAGTGCCGAGCATGTGCGCAGCATAGAAGGCAGAGGTCTAGGCTGGAGGGTGCTTTGACACAGACATCAGAAGAGGCACGGGAGTGACTGTGGGCAGCTGGGGCAGAAATTAAGATGCAGCAATCTGCTGTCTGTCCAGAGCTTGGAAGGGAGAAAGAGCCAGCAGTGAGCCAGAGGACCAGCAGGTCACTGGCCAAGGCGATTCGATGTAAGCACAGAAATTGCCTCCAGCTGACCCAACAGGCCTAAAGAGGCTGGGCAAAGCCCAAGAGGGCTGGAGTCTAGCAATCCAGGAACACCAGCCCACAGCCTGCTAACACAGCAGCAGTCCCCACAGCCATACCACAGCCAGCACCAGCGCCCTGGCCCCTGGGCTTCAGCTAAGCCTGTCTGTGGGCAGCAGGTGTGTTGGAGCGGTAGCACGAGGAATAGGAGCTGGTCATAGACTATCAAAACTCCCCCCTACTCCACCCTAGCCCCCTCTTGTTACCTGACCCCCCCTCACCCACTTACAACAAGTGAAGACTCCACTATTTGGCAACAAGAATGCCCGAAGTGCAGGGTGTCACCTTGGCAGGGTCAAATTTTCAGTGGCTTAGCAGCGATGCAATGAGGTAATCTGGCAATTATATAATGATGTAGTCACTTTCAATTTTATGATCTGATATGGTTATCCTCCATTTTCTCCTAATGTTCATTTTTTTCATGAAAACCTGATCTTCCTATAACCTAACCTTGTCCCTGAGTGAAAAGTAGGTGGGCTCAACTCCATCCTGGTAACAAACTGCCACGGACAGCCTATGAAGGAGTGGGTGTAGCTGTGTGCCAATAAAACTTTATGTACAAACACAGGCAGCAGGCTAGATATCGTCTGCCAACTCCTTAATAGATAGGGAAGTATTTCCTAAACTCAGAAGGGGGAAGGGTGTAGATGGGAGGGGCAATTGAAGTCATTGTGTAGACAACAGGAAGTGGGGGTCCTAGGAGGGCATGTTTGAAATAAAAGCAAAGTGCCATTTTCAGAAAGAGGACAAGGCAATTTTGTGGAGCAGGCTGAGCACAGAGTGGAGGCAGCAAGGCAGTGGAAAGGGTCAAAGACTCAGACATGAGCATGAGGAGCTGAGAGGAAGGGAGGATTTATTGAAGATGGAAAAGTTGAATGCATGCTATTATGGTGCTGGGAATGAGTCATAAAGGAAAGAAAACTTGGAGTCTGAGCTCGAGGGAGCATAGAGTCGTCATAGATCATGCCAGCTGGAAGGACAGGAAGTTCTTGTCATCGACTGAGATGTCTGAATTCTAGCTCTGTGGGTGGAGTAGTCTCAAGTGATGACAAAGCCCAGGGTGTGACCATGGGAGTGGGTGGCTGAGACCACTGGAGCAAAGGACTCAGGGAGATGGGGAGCCAGGAGTGTTTATTGGGATAGAAGGGACAGGGAGAGAGAAGGGGTATGTATGGGCCTATGCAGTGCCATGAACAGCTTTTAAATGGACTTGCTCACCAAGGTCTTGTAACTTTTACCAAATGACTGGGTGGGACTATACAATAAGGTATAGGGAACCCTGAAGAGGGATTGGCCAGTTTTCCCACCCTACTGAAAGCTTAAAATGAGCCATCCTAGAGGTGGTGGTGGTGTGTATGTAAATCTCACTACTACCAAGAGGAGGTGACAGGATTGAGGCATGTCTTTTGGACCTGGGTTCCCTATGCCGACAACCTCCTGGGCAGAGCGCTGGTACTGTCACACCACAGAAAGTGGAAGATCGCAATAGGAACTGCTGTAGCAGGACCAGAAGGCTGGTGGTACGATGGTGCACTGGGCTTCCTGGCATCAGGAACAAGATGGTTACAGTGGGTGTGCCAACCCACAAAGCAAGAACACTAAGCAAGTACCCTTGGGAAGTAAGTTTCCTGGCAAAATGGGATGCCTTCAGGTGCTCATCAACAGACTTAAGCTTGCCAACCCACAGATCCATGGAGCAAGAGATGGGCGCTTTTAGGTGGAGGCTTACTAGCAGAGCAGGGTAACCCTGGGCCCAAGAGGCTCAACTGGCCAAGGAACAAGGATCAGGGAGAGGCTTGTTTGTGTTCAAGGCTGAGAAGCTGCCCTGACCAAAGAACTGTGTCCCAAGTCGTTCCTGATCCTGTTTTGCAATCCTTTCCCTAATAAGGTATTACCATTGGCTGTGAGTTCTGTGTGGCCAAAGCAAGGAATTAGTTGAGCCCTGTAAAGAAGTAGAGTGCCATGGAAGGGACGGCCGCGTTCAGGAACTGATATAAAGGTTAGGAAGAGAAGGCTGGAATAACCTGCACACTGTTCACATAAAAATATGGTACATCCAGGGCAAAAGGACACAAAATGAATGCGAATGAAAAGAGGGAAAACAGTCACCAGGTTGGGCAGGGGAATTAAGACAAAAGCAGTGCTGCTTACAAAGAGGGTCGCTTCCAAAGATCACAAAGCCTGATTACCAGGACAAGAGCACCAGTAAACGGCTGCAAATGAAACAGAGAGACTGACAAGCCCTGCTCGCCGGCCAGTAGTGCGTCCAGTAGACAAAACTGCAAAATAACAGTCTGGTCACTCCCCGATGATTGCTCAAGGCTACATACACTGGCCACAAATCGCAGACCAAACCTCAAAGCCCTTCTCCACAGACCAAATTCTCCAACCACTGGGCATTTTAGTTAGAATGTGATGCATTGATTTTATATTGTTATATAACCAGGAAAAACTACTAATGCAGGCTAGAGGGTAGACCAGTGCTAACGTGGGTGAAAAGACAATTTACAGTAAGCTGGAGGTTAGGGCAAAAAGGATGGAGGCATGAGGGACCCTGCGAGGTTTGTCAGAGTTAAAGCAACCGAGGTCACCTTCTTAAAGGCCTAATCCTGCAATCATGGGGCTAGACGAGTAGAGGCTGATCAGGGCTGGGAGGGAGAGTGCAAGATTCCGAAGTGTAGAGGGATTTGTTAGAGATCTGTGTGTATTTACTATTGCTGCAGATATAGCATGAATGTGGTGGGGCACACAGAGGACAAAGGTATGAAACACACCCAAACACGCAGAGGAACGTGTCACTGGGTCTGTGGGCTTAGGACTATAGTCTCAGAGAACGGACAGCTTGGTTTTAGGGACACTAAGGCCAACTGTCCATAAATGACAATGTCCTACTTTTGTGACTAGCAACTGGGATGTCAACAGCTCACGAGCAGCCATCAAATGTGGAACTATTGGTTTCTGTCTTCAGAAAAGAGGAGCGACAAAATCCAAAGACACATGGAAACCATGAATCCAGTGAGTGAATGGACCATGCGAACCTCAGCCTCCATATCCCTGAGAGAACCAGATGGCGCCTGGCTCCCACTACCAGCTGCTCTGAAAGGGATCTCATGGTGTCAGAAAGTCCTGGAGAGGGTGGGAGAAAAGTGAAAGTGATCTGCTCCGTAAATCTCCACCGAAAAACCACAACTTCCCCCCACCCAAAGAAAAACAAAATCAATGTGTTTGGAAAAAGGGGCGGGAGGGGACCTAATATGTTGTTGAAAGCAGAATCACAGAGAAAGTTAAACAACCTTTACAACTGAGTTACAGCTAGCTACATATACGAATTTGTCGGGTTTCAGGTGCACAATACCCAAAGACTGACCTTAAATGCTTACATTTGAGCCAGGGCCTACGGCCGCAGGCTCCAACAGGGTGACAACAGTGAGGATGGTGCAGGACCAGGCAGTGCTTCATTCTGGAAAAGCACCTAACTTCATACAACAAATGGAAAGAAAGTTGGTTAAAAAAAGCAATGAGCTAGGATTATGTTTAAAGATGTTACAAAAGCATCACAAAGAAAGTACTGCAAGAAAAGTACAAGAAATAATCAAGATAAACCAGAAATGAATGAACGAGAGTAGCCAGCTCATGGGAAGACTAAATCGTGGCCAATTTCTGGCAGCCGATGATGGAAAGGGAGAAGGTGGCACAGGCAGAGACCCAAGCCACAAATTAACCACAGAGGAGAAAGACGGTAACGCAAGCAACCAAGGCGCCCATCAACAGAGGGTCTGAGCCGGAATGGTCAACGGTCCCAAGTTGGCTCACCTACATGAAGATAACAAGGTCACGAGGGGTCTTCACAGAGGGGTCTGGTGGTTGGACAGTAGTGTGGGGAGCAGACTGCGGGCGCCTCCAACCATTGGGTGCACGAGGCTGGTCCTTTCCTGCTTCAATCTCTCCTAACTTGGAAAATGGCACGCCTTTCATCTTTGTGGCTTTATTTGCACCTCTTTGATGACCTTTCGTATCTTCACTAGCCATCTGGATCTCCCTTTAAGATTTCCTGCTTATATTCTTTGTTCAGCAGTGGTGACCGAACAAGTTAAGTTCGTAATAGTCAGCAGTTTTGCATTCCAGCCTAGATTGAGAGGGAAACTGAAAACTCGGACCACCTGCACTCATAAGATTTTCTCCAGAACCAGCCTTGGATAAAAGCATTCCCACGCTCCTGCAGAAACCTGAAGCCCAGAGGGAGCCCTGGATGGGAGCCTACAGCCTACCAGAGTTTCTGACCCAGACATCGTCCTCCTCTTCCCAGGCCCAGGAAGCTACCCCAAGCAGTCATGCCCTCAACAGACAGCTGCCAAGCAGTCTCCATGTGCCCAGCACAGTGGCTGGACTGAGGTTTTCTTTCCTGAAGCACCCAGAGTGGCAACCAGTAAAGCTTAGACTGTGCCACATTCCCAAAGTAGTCCCAATCACGGAACACTCATATCTTGACATACATTCTCATTTAATGCTCAGCAACAGCCAAAGCAGCAGTTCCTGGCAGACGGCAATGAGGACGCCTTGGCTCAGCCCCTCCACTCTAGAGCCTGCTGTGACTGAAGGTTTGTCCATGGCCCACACCTGGGTAGCTGGTCTAAGTCCTGGAAACCAATGGTGCCACCGTCCATCAAAATGCAATTTCCTGGCAGTAGATCTGAAAAGGGGGGGAAAAGACTAGAGAATTAGGCTCAGAAATGCAGCAACACAACAGGAAACATAGCCAAGGGGACAGCAAAATGGCTGTCTGGCTGGACACTCACTCAGGTGGCCATTAGTGTCCAGTCACTACTGCTAGCTTACTGTCTCTATTCTCATCATTGAGCCCTCACTCCAAGTGCTCAATGGCTGGGCCAGCATCCCACCTCCCATAGCAGGAGCCTGAGCTCACTAGAGCACACTGTATTTTCCAGCCTCCAAGGAAGGCTTAAAAACCTGCAATATGTAGATGAGACAACCTTGAAGCACTTGCAGATGAAGATCAAGGACTATAGCCTTCAATCTGTATTACAACTCAACATGAAGAAACAAAAATCCCCACAACTGGGCCCATAGGTCATATCATGATAAACGTAAGAATGGAGTTGTCAACTATTTTGTCTTGCATGTATCCATAATCAATGCTCATGGAATCAGCAGTCAAGAACCAAATGACACAGTGGATTGGGTACATCTGCTGCATAAACCTCTTTATAGAGTATTGAAGAGTAAGCATGTTACTTTGAAGGCTAAGATGTGCCACACCCAAGCTGTGGGTGTTTTCCATTGTGAAATTTCGCCATGAAATCAGGAAGACCAGTGAAGAATCAGTGCATTTGAATGATGGGGCTGGCAAAGGATATTGAACGTACCATGCACTGCTAAAAGCACAGCAACTCTTGTCTTCAAAGTAGTATGGCCAGAGTGCTGCTTAGAGGCAAGGATGGCGAGAGTTTGTTTCATGTTGTCAGGAGAGACCAGTCCTCACAAGAAGGAAATCATTCTTGGAAAAGGAGGACAGTACAAAAGAGGAAGGCCCTTGACAAGCTGGATCGACACTGGCTGCAATATTGGACGCAAACATTAGCGCAATCGTGAAGTTGGTGAACAATTGTGAAGATGGCTCAGGATCAGGCAGTGTTTTTGTTCTGTTGCGCACAGTTGTTACCAACTAGACAGGTACCTATCAACAAAAAACTGAGGCAGGTGACAACCATTGTGGCAAAGGATGTCATTTGCTCAGTCTTCACTCCCGTTGCTCTTGCCTCTGAGGTATTGAGGCCGTTTGTCTCCCAGAACAAGGACTTGTTGAATGGGCCAGGAAGGCTGGGCTAGCAAAGTGCCCGCCTGCTTACCTACCCCTCCTTTGAAGATGATGGAGTAAGAGAAGTGCCACGGGTCTTAAATGGTTATGGGCCACGGCAGCATCCACGGACAGCTACCTCAAGTTGTCATGTTGTGCAGGAAAGAACAATGTGCTTGTGATTTACTTCCTACAGTTTAATTTTGCTGCTGCGGTGAATATACACAGCACAACATAAACCAATCGGACTTCTCCCTGTGTCATTTAGTTAAATCGATGACATTCTTTGACTGAGTTATTCCTCCCATTAACATCTGCTCCATGCTTCATAAGGTTCCTGGTCTTATCCTCTGAGCCGCTGTTCTCAGTTGGAGCACAATGTTCAAGGCTGATTTTTTAAAAGTTGTTCATAGAGGCAACTAGCCACACTCTCTACAGCCTCCTTCTGTTCCTAACTCCCCTCCTCTGTTGGTTCCATCAGGCCAACAGAGACAAGTTCCTGGACCTTAGCTGGCTACGTGTAAGCTTTTGAGGCCCCTGGAGGTAGGCAGCAGAAGCAAAGCACTAAACATGTGGTTCAACCAGGAAACTGGGCTGCCCCATGTAACCACAGCCCTGAACCTCAACTCCCAAGGGGTTTGCTTGGACCAAAGCCACCTCACTGTCCCCTCTGTTCTTGTTGTAAAGGTATCTACCACACAACTTTCATTCATCCCACACTCTCCAAGTCTACAGCTCATTAACAGTGGCTACAGTATCAGCTGGGCTTTCTTTAAGTGGAAGCTAGGGTCCACCTGCCACTCCAGGGAAGATTCCTCTACAAACACAAGTGTCCATGATGGAGGCCCTGTGAGGGTTACGCACAACATGGCCTCTCACCGAACGACCTATCACAATCACTGTATTGAACTAAAGCTGCTGAAAAATGACACTATCCTGAAATTCTCTCATGGAGTTCCAATCGCTAAGAAAACAGCCTTGAAGTGGTTATAAACGAATGCAAAAGATAAAAAAATCCAGATAATTCAGACTACACTGACTATATATAACACACACACACCTTCTATGCAATAAGCTATTATTTTAAAAACACACCTTATTATAGAAACAAAACTTCTCATAAATGATTTAGCCAACACACCACCTCTTACAATAGCAGAGGAAGAGCCATTTCTTTTATGGTTGTAGGTGTCATAACCTGCACAGAGCAAAAGTCCAACTTTATTTGCACTGCTGGGGCTCAGAATGTTTGATTAATCAGGCCTGGAAAATGCTCTCCCCTAAACTCTAAATACCAGTGGACTGGGTTTGAAGGGTCCCCCCAAAAAACCACGTCCTTCTCAGAACCTCAGAATGGGGCCTTATTGAGAAATAGAGTTGATGCAGATGTCATCAATTAACCTGAGGCCATATTGGAGCAGAGTGAGAATATACGTTAACATGACTGGTGTCCGTAGTAGGGGTGGGGAATGTCTGGCCTAAGGGCTGAATAAGACCCTTGAAATCATTAATAGTAGTTAACATCACGCTTCACCAAAGAGAAGCAGTTCTAGCTGCAGGGGCAGTGAATTCTTTAATGTGGTTCTTCTAGGCAACATCTCAAACTCCCATCAAACCTCCTTTCCCTGCATGGGTCTGGGAAGAAGGTGGGAGAAGATACTAAAAGAATTCATTCACCTGTGAGCAATCTTCATCAGGATTCCCTGGAGTGACATCCTGCTGTGTATAAAATAAGCCTTTTGCTAAGCAGCAGGAGGCGGGATCTCATTACTGGCAAGAGCCAGGAGTGAGCACGCCCTCTGGACCAGAGATCCCTGCAGTGAATCTCCTGGATCCAGAAGACAGCTAGGACAACAGAGGAGCAGTCACAAAACCACCAGCCAGAGCATGTAACAGTGATGGACTTCCCAACCCACAGAGCAAGGAAAGCTGAGTGCTTTGGGGTAAGAGACTGACTTGTGGAGTCGGGTGCCTCTGGGCGCTTAATTGGTGAGCTAAGTTTGCTGACTCAGAAGAGCTTGAGCTGAATTGCTTTTGGGTTGAGGCTTACAGTGGAGTGGTATGTCCCTTTGGGCATCCATTAGCAGACCCGAAAGAATTGTGTAACATGTCCGATGAACAACTATATCTTGAGCATTCTTCACTTGCATCACAACCTGTCAACTTCCTTCATAAACCTTTTAAGCCTGAATATTGTCTGTGAGGTCTGTGTAGCCAGTGCAATGGACATTAGAACCTAGAAATCAAGTAGAGAATACCAATAAAGATAACTCACCAGCCATCACATTAGGAGTGAATAAAATGACCAAATATAGCAGGCTAATTTTTAAGTTGTTCATTTTGTATGGCCTGTAAATGATGTCATAAATATCCAAATAGCCCTGGGCAAAAAGAGGTTCTCCACTCTTGCCTTCTAGGAAAGAGCCATGCATACCGAGACCAAAGTGATGTGCCTACAAGCTCAGGACAAGGAATGTCAGAAGCTGTGAAGAGCCTGCAACAGTCCCCATCCCCCCACCAAATCTTCTGGAGGGTGGCCGGATTCACAACTTGCTTGTGGACAGCTGCCCTCCAGGTCCAGGGCAGAGTAAGCTTTCATTGTTTTAGGCTGCCCAGTATGTGGACTTTTGTTCCAGCAGCCCAGAACCTAAGAGGCCCAGCCAAACAACCCCAGGCTGCACAGGTGCTCTGGCCAGATACCAGGAAGAGCAGTGGTCTTTTACACTAATCATAGAGACCCCAGGCCCCCACCTCCAGGCCCTACTAGGAGAGATTGCACCTGAGCAGTCAATGTGGACTCGAAGCTTCTGACTCATTAGGGAAAACGCAGTCCCACCCACTGGCCAGGAGGGCACAAAGAGGGCATGGCAATCTCTTGGGACTGAAGTTGGGGTGGGTACAAGTAGCCTCTTAGACATAGTTGCTCCTTATCTAACCTCACCAAGATCACCCTCGCTGGCACTCTAGGCAACCCAGCTGGTGGCATCAACCTAATGTGAAGCCCCAGTTGCCCATGCCCCCCTCCCCCAGGAGGCTTTGCCAGCGCTGCTAAACAGGACACTCAAACTCCACTCTTCCCTCGGGCTCTGACTCTGGACTGGAACCCCCACCAACCCCAGGTCTTCAGGCCAATGAGAGGCTAGGGCACAATAGCAGACTGGGCTGTGCCTATTTATCCTGGCAGGGCGCTCAACTGATAAGTGAAAGGTGAAGAATTCAAACCCATCAGCCACTCAGTGGAGAAAGCTGTGGCAGTCTGCAGGGCAGTTCTACCCTGTCACATGGGATCTGAGTCAGAATCAACTTGATGTCAATGAATTTTGGATCAACCACACAATCCCAGGGCAAGGTTTCATGAGTGAACTCATTGATTGGTTACATATGCAGGATTCAGGTGTCAGAGGTTATGGTAGAGGAAGAAGCCCAAAAGGCTGTGGCCTCTTGGCAGGCACTTGGATGATTTATTTTTTTTCCCAGGGGTGGGGTAGGGGTGGGAAAGCATATGTGCACAAGAGTGCCCAGACAAAGGGGCAATGGAGGTCAGAGAGGGAAGAGTTGAAGGAGACCCAAGAGGAGGGACCACGTGGTTACCTGGAGGGCAAGGCCCGGGCTGAGCATAGCTGCAGTGTCTAGGGAGGCAGTGGGTGAGTGGATGACGGGAGTGTGTGTGGGCAGTGATTAGAGCCAGTGAAGCAGAAAAAAGACTCAGGGTGGAGTAGGAAGCACCATGCCTTTGCCACCTACCCCACAAGGCCAGAAAAGGGAACCACCACCACCAGCAGCAGCGGGGTAGGGGCTGTTTTAATCAAATTCCTAGATGTTGGGAGCAGTGGAGGATGTGCTAATAATTGAATCGAGGCAGAGTGAACTATTGTGTACTTGTGAGATCCCCAATGGAGCTCCTCGGTCAGATGAGACCAGGGCCTGCAGTACCTATAACTCTCCTAAGTTCCTAACCCAGACTGCTTTCAAATGGCAGATGCTAAAACCCAACTTGCTGCCTTCGAGTCCACCTGGACTCGCAGTGATTCTATAGGATAGGCTAGAACTGCGCCTAGTTTCTGAGACGAATTCTTTACAGGAGTAGAAAGCCTTCTCTTTTCTCTGAGCAGCTGGTAGTTTCAAACTGCAATCTTGCAGTTAGAAGCCTAACTTATAACCACGCCACCATCAGAAGGGAGATCTAAGACTAAAGTGGAGCAATTGGAAATGGTTGTACCTGGAGACACCTAATGACACAGTCCCTCAGGATTTGAAATCAGGATCCTCTGTGCCAAGTTCTGATGTAGCTGCCTGCCATGCCTGGCATCTGAGGGTCCACCGTGGGAGGGCCAGCACAGATCTCCCTGTGGGAGAAGACCAGTCCAAGCCCCGCCTGGGCAGAGAAGCAGCAATGCTGAGAGTAAGTCCAGTCCCGAGGGGACAGCTATTCTAGAAGCTGACCCAACCATGAAACACTTCCAGAAGATACCAACAAGAATTTGGTACTGAAAACTGGGGTTGTGTGCATGGCACTGCCTGTAACAACAAAAGACCAGAGGGAGCATGGCACCACGGTCTTGGTGTGAGTGCCGGGCTACAGGAAGTGAACACCAGCCCATGCCAGATATGGTTTCAAATCTACAGTAGGCGATGACCTGTGTAAGACAGCCAGGGCATAAGGATACTCCCTTTCCAAAATGCCTGAACTTCAGAAGGATGAACAAGCCAAGAACCCAAAGGAATCCCTCTAAGGGGTAGAAGAGCTGGGAGCCAGGAATGGAGGGGGCAACTTCTCTCTGTGTACATGCCTGCTTCTACACAGGTTTTACAGCCTCAGGACTCTGAAATTGGGAAACAGGTGACCCACCACCAACTACACAATCAAGTCAACAACCATAACCAAAAGCACTGTTTCAAGGGATACCCCCCAAGATGGAATAAAATATCTCAAGCATACAACTTGTAAAGAACTGTTCAAAGAGTACCCATATACTTACCATTTAGATGGTCAGCCATTTGCTAGATTTTAATCACACTTCACTTATCCACCCATTAGTCCTTTTAAATTCATTTCCAAGTTCAGACAATACACTTGACCTGAACAAGCTATTCTGTGCATCATTAGAGTCAAGATATACTGACCTACCATCACTGAGTGGATTCTGGCTTATAGCGTTTGAGGCTTAACTCTCAGGGAACAGCTAGCCTCACCTTTCCCTCTTAAGAGCAGCTGGTGTGTTTGAAATGTCAACTTTGCAGTTAGTAGTCGAATGCTAGTCAAGTACGCCACACACACAAAACTTTACAGGCGCAGAAAGCATTATCTTTCTCATGCAGTGGCTAGGGTTTTGAACTGCTGACTTTATGGTTAGCAGCCCAATCTGTAGCCCACGATCTCACCATAGCTCCTTAACAAATTCTATTTACTTCCATAGGCAAAATTTACAGTGAAATGCAGACTTGACAGTGAATTTGGTAAGCTTTATCATGTGCATGAGTAGAACCCAACTACCACCTAAGGTTCCTCCTGTGAACAGTCTGTGCAGTCAGACCTGCTTCACAGGCTCAATGAGAGCTAGTGGGTCAGCTTTCAGTCTGGGGTTCTTGGTAGGTGTGCAGTGGTAGCAAGGATCCCTGGTGGCACAATGGCCTAGCCATAGGAGAGCAAACCACAAAGTTGGTGGTTCAAAACCTACCAGTGGGATTCTGTAGGAAAAAAGATGCCTTGGAAACTCTATAGACAGGGTCACTATGAGTCTGAATTGCCTAAGAGCAGGTCAGGTAGGGGTATCAAGAATCTTGGTGAACATGAGTACAAGGAAAAAGACGTGTCCTGCAACTCTTATGAATGTGCGCGAACTATTGAAATGAATACTATATGAACTATATGTTGGTGAAACAGTTAGAAATCATTTTTGGGGGAAAAAGCCCTTAATCATTGGCTGCTTATAAAAACACGGGCAGTTCAAGTTCCCCCTCCCCGCTAGCTCCTCCTTAGGAGAACAATGTGGCAGCTGCCTTCCCTAAGGGTGACAGCCTTAGACACCACGTGGGGCAGTGGAACTCTGTCCGAGTTGTCATAAGCCAGAATTTTGACTAGAAGGCAACGAGTTTGTATTGGGATTGTGTGTGTGTGTGTGCTGGTTTCTTGTGGCTTTATTTTGAATTTCTCTTGACTACCATGCTGAGCACTTTTTTGGGTGCATACACTGTTTATTTACATACCTTCCTTTGTGAAACATCAAACTCTTCCCCTCATTTTAAGATGATTACTGATTTGTGTGCATTCTTTATTCTGGCTACAAGTTTCTCGTTACATACATGATTTTATATTTCTTTTAACTCCTATTTTCACTTTTTAGTAGTATCTTTTAAACAGATAAGGACCCTTGGTGGCATCCTAAATTAAGTGTTAGGCTGCTACCCAAAGGGTTTTGGGTTCAAACTCCCTACCGGCTAGCTGCTCCTCAGGAGAAAGTTGAGGCAGGGTGTTTCTGCCAAGCTTTACGGCTTAAGAAACTGGAAGGAGGCAAGGTCTCCCCTTTCCTCTCAGATCATAACGAGTTAGAATAGACTAAACAGTGGGTTTCCTATGGTTTTTGAAGAGCCAAATTTTAATAAAGTCCAACGGATCCAATGCCACTGGTTTTCTGTATTCTCCAAACACTTTTCCCATCTCTGGAAGGCAACAGCCTTCTAGGTTGTCTTCTAAATCAGCAGTCCGCAACCTGTGAGTCACAACCCCTTTGGGGGTCGAACGACCCCTTCACAGGGGTCGCCTAAGACCATAGAAAACATATATATTTCATAACATAATTACATATTGCTTTGTGATGAATCACTATGCTTTATGTTTAATTATGTTCAATTTGTAACAATGAAAATACATCCTTGCATATCGGATATTTACATTATAATTCATAACAGTAGCAAAATGACAGTGATGAAGTAGCAACGAAAATCCTTTTATGGTTGGGAGGGGTCACCACAACATGAGGAACTGCATTAAAGTGTCGTAACATTAGGAAGCTTGAGAACCACTGCTAAATATTTTAGGATTAACATTTAGGCTGATGATTCATCTTGAATGAACCTTTTATGGATGGTGTGAGGCAGGGTCAAGGTTGACTATTTTCTGGTCTGGACAGCTAGTTGCTCTAGCACCAGATGCTCCAAAGCCATTCTTCTTCCCATTCATTAGACTGGGGCCTCAAAGACCATATAAAATGCAAATGGTCTTGTTCTGGGTTCCTTATCCCACTCCCTCACTGGTAGGTGGCTAACTTTACACCAGTACTGTATAGTTTAGATTACTATAGATTTACTGTTAAGTTGAAAGCAGGTAATATGTCCTTCAATTAGCTATTCTCTATATAATTGGCTTAACTTGCTATTAGTAAGGTTTGTTTTCATGGTCATAAGGAACATTGGTCTGGAACTTGTTATGTAATGTTTTTCAGGTTTTGGTATCAGGGATGTGCTAGACTCATAAAATGAGCTGTGACGCACCCCTGTCCTCTGTTTTTGAGGATTAGGTAAAATGGGTGTTATTTCTTAAGTACTTGATATAATCTACCAGTAGAGCCACCTAGGCCTTCAGTTTTCTTTGAGGGGAAGTTTTTTGATGATGAATTTGAGCTTTTTATTATTAGATAAAGGGTTATTCACATTTCCCATTAAACATCAGTTTGTTAGAAACTTCTAAAAGCTGTTTTCAAGGAATATATTAATTTTATATAAATTGTTAACTATTGGCATAAAACTGCTCAATACTTCCTTGTAGTCTCTTTAATGTCTAGAGGGATATTTCCTTTTATGCCTGATGTCATTAACTTACTGGATCCCCCCCCCCTTGATCTGATAAATTCAAAAGACCACCATTTGCTGTTGCTAATTTTCTCTATTGTTTCTGCATTTTATTTAATCGATTTATGCTCTTCCTCCTTCCCTCCCCTTATTTACTTTGCTTGTTTTCAAGTTTCTTAAGATGAAACTTTAGATCACTAATTTTTTATCTTTTCTAATAAAAGCATTTGAAGCTATAAATTTCATTGTAAGCAATACTTTTAATACATTCTATAAATCTTGATATGCTATATTTTCATTATTTGAAATACTTTCTCATTTCCCTTGTGTTTTCTTATTTGGCTTATGGATTGTTAGAACTGCATTGCTTAGTTTTCAAATACTATTATGATTTCCAATTTAATTCTATCTGGTCAGAGGACGTCATCTATAGAATTTAAAGCTTCTGAAATATACTGAGCCTTGTTTTATGGCTTAGCAAATGAGATGTGATGGTCTGGTTTACCACTCTATAAATGTAAATGTTGGTGATTTTCAGATTGTCTGTCCTTGCTGAAGTTTTGGAATGTAGAGTTCTGATTGTGGGTTTTTGTCTCTCTAATTTTCTCACACACTTGGAGAGTCTGTAATTAGACACATTTGACTATGACTATCTCCCTGATGTGATGGATTGACCCTTTCATCGTTATGGAACAGTCTTTGTTTGAAAGTCTACCTTTTTTGAAATGAGGAAAGCCACTCTAGCTTTCCTACATTCACTATATGCAAAGCTGTATATCTTTTCCCATCCCTTTATTTCTAATCTAGTTATGCTCCTGGGATAGATTTGTTTTTTTAAATGGCAACTCCGTCTTCCTTGGGTGGAAGGGGACATCAGCGGAATTTTCTGTTCAATGCTCCCACCGTGGCCAGATTGCTTGGCGCCTGCTTCCTGCGCAGGCAGTTAGGAGAACTAGGCTGTTTCTCTGTAGAATTTAGGACTCCTCCCTGGGGGACTCTGCTCTCCAGGATGTCCTCCTCCACTGGATTTCACTCATTCTGATTACTGTGAATTCTGCCCTCTGAATCCTCAGCTCCTGGAACCGGGAGTTTCTGTTTTTGCAGCAGCTCAGATGGACAACAAAAACGATGATGGAGCCCTGTCCTCTGTTCCCTTCTTCCAAGTCCCAGTTTCCTGCCAATGTCCTACCCAGCCAGGGTCCAGCTCCAGCAACTAGATGCAGCTTCCCTTCCAGGGGGCTTCTGAGTAAAAGACAGTGAGCTGCAGAGAAATATGTTAAACTTTGGCGTTTTTATTGTTAGTAATAAGACTGGTCTTGTGATACTGTAAGATAAAGCAAACGAGTTAATATTATGAACCAACATTTTCAGTTTAAGGAGATAGAAAAGTTAAAGAAAAAACCCAGTCATGTTAAATAACAACTAAAAGCATCAATGTTTTCATGCCTTAAAAACAATTAAAAAAAACCCAAACAAACAATTCAATTAACTGTTTAGCGTGTCCATGGAAACACAAGAAATACCTGCTGAAGATGGTCTTTCTTAGATCACAAATCTCAGAACTGCTAAGACTCGGTAATGAGGGTGGGTCAAGAGCCAATATCTGCATTGGACAAATTTGGAATCACTGAAAACATCAAAAAAGAATAGTGGCTGGATCTGAACATAAAACATTCAACAAAGCATCCGGACTCCATACTGCCATGAGAACAAGGAGAACGCACAAGAGTAGCTATTTTGCCACTATTTTAATCAACTATTACAGTAACTTGAGTGCAATAGACTTTCTACACTTGTAAAGTGTGATAGTCTCAGAAATCCACAGGAGACAATTCCACCTTGTCCTACAGCAGTGGTTCTCAACTTGTGGGTTGTGACCCCTTTGGTGGTTCAACGACCCTTTCACAGGAGTCTCCCGATTCATAACAGTAGCAAAATGATAGTGATGAAGTAGCAAGGAAAATCATTTGATGGTTGGGCATGGCCATCATAACATTAGGAACTGTATGAAAGCATCACTGCATGAGGAAGTTTGAGAACCACTATGCTAGAAGCACTGACTCAATGGCAATGAGTATGTGAGTGATTATAGTAAAGTACTACGCCACCAGTCCCAGAAGACGAAATGCCTAATAAAGTAGAGGGCCAGAGAAAAGGAGCCCCTTATGGAGATGGGCTGGCACAGCACAGCAAGCTGTGAGGAAGGTCCAGGAGAGGGTAGTTTTCACTCTGTCACATGTGCGCCTGTTCCAAGTTGGCATCAACTGACCCAGCCCACACTCCCTGTGCTCTGACTTTACAGCGACTATGTTTGCAGGGTGGAGCTGTCTCACAGGGTTTCCCAGACTGTCTGTCATCTTTGTGGAAGCACACTGCCACCACTTTCTACCAAGGAGCAGCTGGTGAGTTCAAACAACCAACTACTCAGCAATTCGCAGCTGAGTGCTTGACAACTGTGCCACCACGACTCCTTACTACCACTACTGGCAAGTTGATCCAACTCACAGTGACTCTAAATAGATAAGAACTTACCCCTGCCTGGCATTTCCAAGACTGTAACTCTCTTAAAAAAATAATTTTATTGGGGGCTCCTACAACTCTTATCACAATCCATCCATCCATACATATATAGTATCAAGCACATTTGTACATTCGTTGCCATCATCATTCTCAAAACATTTGCTTTCTACTTGAGCTCATTTTCCCCCTCCCTCCCTGCACCTCCTCCCTCATGAACCCTTGATAATTTATAAATTATTATTTTGTCATGTCTTACACTATCCAACATCTCCCTTCACCCACTTTTCTGTTGTCCGCCCCCCAGGGAAGGGTTCTATACAGATCCTTGTAATCAGTTCCCCTTTCTACCCCACCTCCCGGTATCACCACTCTCACCACTGGTCCTGAGGGATTCATCTGTCCTAAATTACCTGTGTTTCCAGTTCCTATCTGTACCAGTGTACATTCTCTAGTCCGGCCAGATTAGTAAGGTAGAACTGGGATCATGATAGTGGGGGAGGGAAGGAGGAAGCATTAAAAAACTAGAGGAAAATTCTATGTTTCATCGTTGCTATACTGCACCCTAACTGGCTTCTCTTTCCCCGTGACCCTTCTGTAAGGGGATGTCCAGTTGCTGACAGATGGGCTTTGGGTCTCCATTCCACACTCCCCCCATTCACAATATGATTTTTTGTTTGATGCCTGATACCTGATCCCTTTGACACCTGGTGTGCATCTTTCATGTGGGTTTTGTTGCTTCTGAGCTAGATGGTTGCTTGTTTACCATCAAGCCTTTAAGACCCTAGACCAGACGCTATCTCTTTTGATAGCCGGGCACCATCAGCTTTCTTCATCACATTTGCTTATGCACCCACTTTGTCTTCAGTGATCGTGTCGGGCCAAGACTATACTATAAATCTTTATAGAGAAAGACCACCACATTTTTCTCCCTCAGAGTAGGTGGGAACCACCAGTCTTTCAGTCATCAGCCAAGTGCTTAACCCCCCTGAGCCATCAGGGCTCCTCTTTATGCTGTGAGCCTCAGTGATACAGTAGGTTTCTCATTGGGCTGCTCACCTGAAGGTAAACAGTTGAAACTCACCAGCTTCTGAGAGAGAAGGATGAGGCTGGCTGCTCCCATAAAGAATTAGTCTCGGAAACCTGGAGGGGCACTCCTTACTCTGTCCGACAGGGTCACAGTGTGTCTGAATCACTTGATGGCATTGAGTTTGTTTTATGTAAACACCTACACTGTCTTTTTAGGGAAAAAATACTTGGTGAGAGGAAGTTCCTTACAGAGCTATGCCAATAATAAACCATACAGAGGTGGACCAAATTAGAAAAATCCATTTGCTGCCTCCAATGTAAGAATAATTCAAGGTAGTGTCATCGATAAATACTAAAGCTATCACCTGAATGGTGGCTGTGCAATATACCATTCATAACACTACCTGAGTTCAGCCCCATCAGTTACTTCATCACTGGAAATAATTGGCACTCACCCCTCCTTTAGGCAAGTGATAAAACTCAGCATCATGAATCATATCATCTAGGAAATATTCTTGCCACATGTGCTTAACCTACACAAGCTTGTAGAATGAACTTCCCATTTACAATTACTAAAAGGAATAAACAAAGTTAAATAAGAAAGCAGAAATCTAGAATGACCCTTCTATATGTAACTGGACTGATTGCTTTAAAAAAAATCAGTATCTCAGCCATGACAGGAGGCAAATAAAGCATAGTCAAGTGCAATGTATGAACTTCAATGATGAGCTACACTAGTTACTTGAGTAACAGTTACAAGAGGCATTTAGGAATTGGAATTTTGTTGTTCACTTTTCTCCTCTAGCTAGGAGCTTCTCTTGTACCCTTACTTAGACTAGGAGGCAGTGGCAGCCTGGCTCCGGCTAGTTCTGGTCTCAAGGTAGAAGAGCCCATGGTTCATGCTGGCTAATGTTAGTCTTATAGGAATTTCGCCTCTAGGTATTTGGTTTCCTTCATTCCCATGCACCAGAGGGAAGACAATAATAGTTCTATCTTAGATGACTAGTCACAAGCTTTTAAACTCCACATGCTACTTAAACTAGGCTGTAGAACGTTATTTTTCTCAACTATTATGCTGACAAAACTAGCCAGAGACTAGATAAACTAGTAAAGCAATCTCACTAGGTGTTTGGCTCTATCTAGGGGACCAAAATCACTGTGCCCCCACATCCTTTATTATATACAAAAAAAAAACAACATTGAGTCACTGCTGACTCATAGCTACCCTTTGTGGGTTTCTGAGACCATAACTTTTTATGGGAGTAGAAAGCCCAGTTTTTCTCCTGAGGAGCTGCTGGTGGTTTTGAACTGCCGACCATGCAGACCATGGCAGTATTTAGAGCTGAAATGCCGTGTCTACAGATTACTTTCAGATAGTTCAGCAAACGGTGTAACAATAAAATATATCTATAAACCAATGCTCACCTGTGTTGGGGCTCAGCAGTGAGGTACACAGGTTCTCATAATTTAAGGGGTTGGGGGGAAGAGGTGACAATTTGGTCAAAATAAGAGTTTAACAGAAGGGATTTTAAAAAAAATCTATGAAATCTTCTAAAACTCAGAGAAAAAGATCAAGACATGTAAACTATGAAAGAAGACTGGGATAGAACACTAATATTTGGGGTCCAAAAATTAAAAGTATTCCTTGAGAACTGAGAAAAGAGAAAGATGGAAAGTATCATCTTTTTCAGAAAAAAGTTGACAAGACACAAATACACTGACAGAATGATTGCAGCATATTGAATGAAAAAGACCCAACTCTGAACACATTCTTGTGAAATTTCAAGACACTAAAGAAAAAGATCCAAAACTCTTCCAGGAGACGAGAGGGAAATAGCCATCGCCAGACAGGCACCAGCTGTGTGCTTCCTGACAAAGTCTCCAAAAGTGATGAGGGAAAATTTTCAACTTGAAATCCCATACTCAAGCAAACAAAAGAGTAGACTAAAGATACCACAGACAAGAAAATGTATCTGTTAAAATACTTCTAGTTACAAGTCACACAACACCAATTCAAACAGACTTCAGTAAGAAGGGATCTTATTGCACATAAGGAAGTGCTGGGATAAAAGAGATTCCCCTCCCAATGCAATCACTAACTGAACAGCATTGAGACCTAGGTTCTTTCCATTGCTTTGATCTACCACGCTTGGTGTGTAAGCTTTGTCCTTAGAAGCTTAGTCCCTCAGGCTGAGGTTACAAAAGAGCTGCCAGCAGCAGCTTCGTTGCGTATGTTCACTGAGAATACGAGAAAATGTCTCCTTAGCACATGCAATGTTAACCCAGAGAACTGCCCCTTTGCCTTTTCAAGACTGTACATCTTTACAGGAGCAAAACTCATCTTTCTCCTGCAGAGCCGCTGGTGCTTCAGTACTACAGACTTTTGGTTTTGAATTTTGGTCAAATTCAAAAGATTAAACAAGAAATTCAGGGGGGCCGTGATTTTAATGAAGGAAGAAACAATTCAGAAAAGTTGTGTAAAAATGGATTCACATATTGGAGCGTATAATCACTGCCATCAAATTATACCTATATAAATTGCTGAATTGGTGTTATGTTCTGTGTCTATGTTCAACTATAATAAAAAATATATACCTCCAAACCAAACTGGCTACCATTGAGTCAATGCTGACTCGTAGCGGCCCCCTATAGGTTTTTGAGACCTTAACTGTGTATGAGAGTAGAAAGCCCAGTTTTTCTCCCGGGGAGCTGCTGGTGGTTTCGAACTACCAACCATATGGTTCACAGCCCAACTTGTAACCACAGTTGGTAGGGATGTGCTAAATAAGGATCTCTTCTGGATTGAGCATCAAGAAAAAAGGCAAACAATATCAGGGTTCTGTTAAAAATAAGAGAGTGGAAATAGGGTAACAGTGGTAGCCACTATAATTTACTACCCATGAACCCTAGCCTAGCAAGGCATGTAAAGATGCTGCAGTGCAGTGAATTGTTTAATTGGCTCTTCTAACAGTAGTCTTTGTAACTCCCACAAAATGACAATTTCCTGAAGGAAGGTGGGGGAAGATACTGATAGGATTGTATAATTCTCTCGTGATCGTTAACAGGGTTAATTGTGATTATACAAACTTGGAAATCAAATAAGGGATTGGTCAGTGTTGCCATCCTGCTGTTTAAAAGGAGCCACTTCAGGGAGTGCCGGCAGGTGAGCTTTCACTACCAGGGAGTAAGAAAAGGCAGGAATGAAGTGCATCTCTTGGACCCTGAGATTCTTATGCATTAAACCTCTTCAATCCAGAGACGGAAAGTTGTGGTACCAGAGGAACAGGAGCACCAGAACTAAAAGCCAGAGCAATAGGCTTCTTGGCCCAGGGAGTAAATTGAGTGGCCTTCCACCAGAAGGCTTGTTTGTGGAATGATGTACTAAAATGGGAAGCTAGGTTTACTGACCCACAGAGCTAGAACCCAGCACATTCAGGTTGAGGCTCATGGAGGGCCTTTAGGCATTTATCAGCAGCACCTGAAAGCTTTGCAACACTGCCCAAGCAAGGTAAAGCGGGGTTGCAGTAAAGAAGAGGCTGCCTTGTCTGGAAGGACTGTGTCCGGAGCATTTCTGATCCAGAAGTACCTGTTAACTTGTCTAATAAACTCCTCTAATCTTATGTATGGTCTGTGTTCTGTGTGGCGATTATGGAAGCCAGCTGAGAAGCAGAGTGCTGTGAGAGGGCTGATTGCTAAGGAAGGGGGTGTGGGTGTTTGTTTTTCCCAAACGCAGCCTCAGGGCTGATGCTCCTTTTCCCCCACTTGAGGAGTCAGAGGTCAGATGGTGTCCCCACACGTTTTTTCCTTTTTTTAAACAGATGTAGTCCAGAGGATAAAGGAAGCTAAGTAAAAGGAAGACCTGCGTTCTGGGAAACAGTGTTTCCAGCCCAAAAGATCAACAAAGGGAAACTCCAGAGTGGCAGCCGAGTGCAATCTGGAAAGGAAAATGCTTGTTCAGACTAGAAAAGGATGGAAAGCTCGAAAGAAAAGGGAGAGAGGGAGATAATTACAGGAAATCAATAGCATGGCAGAATTTTTAAAACAAGATCAAGGAATATTACAGAAAAAAGCGATTAGAAACAGTGAGGAAAACAAAAAGCTAAACATGGCAAGATCCAAAAAGGAAATCGATTAAAGTCTGGCAATGGTTTTAAGAAGATGATGGTCTAAGACCAGAGATTCCATATGCCCTTGATTGGTCATTCTCCTCCGAGTAGTTCAATGACAGTGCAGCTAGACCTATCAAAAATGAAATTTGAGAACAGGTAACACTAATGTAAATTATGTTTATTACCTCTTTCCCTCAATTAACCTGTGACTGGGATGTGGTTGCAGGGCAAAACAGAAATGTTAGCAATTTTAACAATGTAGCAGCTTTTAAGAGAGGAAACTGCAGGTGGCAAATAGGGCCCTTACTGCCCCTGTCTTTAAACTACAGTTGAAAGTCTATGGAACAAGATCATTTCAAAGTCAGAGAAAGAGTGTGTAGAAATGCCTATGGGGCAGATAATGTAAGCCCATCTTCCACTCAGGGAATTAATACAATCCCCCAAAGCTGGCAAACCAAGAAAAATGTGTAAACGTTTGATTTTGCTTTGAAGGTAACTATCAAAAGAACTCAACACAAAACTAGCCTGGCAGGAAAGGGAGACCACTGTCTATCTCACAAGTCCTTCTGACTTGTGACCAAGCGATTGCAGTATTTTGATAATTCAAAATGCAATCCCCAAGCCTTCACCAGCTGCCTACTGTCGTTACGCTAATACACCAGCTCCTGCACTGAACTTACCCTGTCAACCTCTGGAACCCCAATCCCTCTCTCCCAGCCTGGAGGATTCTTGCAAATTCCTCAGTTGCCATTGCACAGGCTTTGCACTGCTTCCCCCCTCCTCCAAGGATGGTGCTAGGAATTCTGGATCAGGACACTGGAGGTGGAATTGGAGGTGGAGTAGGGAAATCGGTGGGCTTCTGTTTGGGACTGGTCACTGCAGCAAGTCCAGTGGCGATGGCAAAGGGTTGTGATAAGTGGGGCTCAGGAGAGCCCTGCAAGGAAAGGTCTCAGATGCCCAAGAGTGAAGGAGCAGCCTTTCCTTTTCCACTTCTGATGTTGTCTGGGTACTATTTCAATCAACATTCATCACTTTTATAATCAGAAAACACAAGGTTTATTTTTTTTTTCATTTTGGGAAAAGACACTATAAATCTTTATTTACTGACATGGTAAGGGATCAACAACAATTTTGAAGGAAGAAGGCAGGTTAGTACAGCACAGACTGTATGATTCTATGGAGTTAAAAGTCTGCATGGGCACAGGTGCAGAAGGAAGACTCTGGAAGGATGTCTGAAATGCTAAAAGCAGCAGTTACTTTGGGGCTATTAGTCACCAACCAACATATATGCTATTAAGTAAAGGTTAATAGTGTGTGATGCATCAGACTGCATGAGATCTACAGAACTGTTGGTAAATATTGGCTATGATAAAACACTAAACTAAGCTTTACAGGTCATTTGGGGGCCATGCATTATGGCCATGCTTGAGGCTTTTCTGGGCCTCCCACCCCATCCCAAGTGCTTCGATACCTGTAGCTGCATGTAGGGTCACCTATATGGAACAGGCATGCCTCACCTCTTTCAGCCATGACGTCGTCTCCTGCTCAGAATACTTTGAAATGCATAGTAATTGATTAACAAAACATTGATGAGCAAAATGGGCTGCTTTATTAAGCCATTAAATAACAAACTCTAACTTAAGTGGAAAGCAAATGTGTTTTATACAATTGATGTATGCATGGATTGTGATGAGTTGTATGAGGCCCCAATAAAATGATTAAAAAAAACCTCTAGAAGTGGGTCTAAGGAGCCCAGGTGGTGCTGTAGGCTAGGCTAACTGCAAGGCCAGCGGTTCAAATCTACTAGCCACTCCTCTAGAGAAAGATGAAGGTCGCTGTCCACTCCTGTAAGATTTATAGCCTCAGAAACTCTACCCCTAGGATTGCTATGCGTTAGAATTGACTTGCTGGCAGTGGAGTGGGAGAGTTGGTTCTCAATACCCACCCTGCATTTGATGTAGTGATGAGCATAATACTTCAAAGTGCCTGTGACCACTGTCACACGGTAGGAAGCCATCTAACATCACTGATGACAAAGTCACAGATACTCCTATATTCACCTTTGAGAGAGCTCAATTTTCAGTTTGAGGCCAGTGAAAATTGAGATGCAGTGTCTTTCCCAGCCTTGAATTCTCAAGCCCAGATTAATTCTTAATCCCCAGAATCCATAGTCCCAGACCGAGGTCTTGGCCTAGAAAAATATACACCAACTAACAATAATCTTTGCCATCAGGAAATAATTCTGGAGTGATTTTAACGTTTTGCCTTTGTGCCTTTTCTAAAATGTCAGCCTAATAACTATGGTGCAATGGTTATACTTCGGAATATTAATTTCAACATCCCCAAATGCTCCTCAGGAGAAAACCCAGGCTTCCTACTCCCATAAAGAGTTACAGCCTTGGAAACTCAGAGAAGGCAGTTCTACACTGTCCTATGGGGTTGCTATGAGTCAGCATCCCCTCGACAGCAGTGAGTTTGCTTTTGGAAACCACATGGAAGGGTAACAGATATACAGCTGCTTTCAAGCTTTAGCAACCTTTTAATAGAATGACACCACTTTAAAAACAGACTTTTGACCTTCTCCAATGCCATTTTAAGTATTCTGACTTTAATTATTCCCATGTTCTTCCAAGGCTAGACAAAATGCACTAGAATTATTTAGTCAAAAGGAAGAAAAATACAAACTGTCACAACTGCAGACACTTGGCTATTTTATTTGCCAAGTGTAATTCCAAAAACAGCCGAAAATATTAGAGAAAATTAGTACTTAATATGGAAGAATACCTTCTGCTGTTTACAAAAGCACAAACTCCAGAAACGCACCAAAATATATAATTAAAAATTAGTTACCAAATATGAGTAGAAAAATGGAAGAGACACCCTATTAAAAATGTGCAGCCTTAAGTCGCAGGGCCAAGTCCAGAGTCACTGCAGACGGCTCTCAGCAACTAGGAGCAACTCAAGTGACACCGCCGACATTCGCCTTTCTTCCATATCTACAAATAAACCCATGGAACTGCCCTAGAAACAAGTCTAGAAAATGGGGGCCTTTTGGGTGAAAAGCTTTTGGAAACACAAACAAAATATCTCCTCCTTGGTTAAAAGGACCTAAGGATTATTAACAAAGCAGATGCCAATCCTGCTCCCTCGCGTACCAGGGAGCTGCCGGCACAAGCCTGTTTGGGTAGTGGGAGGAGGCACGGCACTTGAGTGAAAAGCGAGTGGAAAAGGCCAGTTGGCAGGAGACATACAGTGGAACCCTGGTCAAGGCTTAAATATTGTCAACATGACGAAGGGACTCATGTCACTGCCAGACTGCATGCTGCCTCTGGGAGCGGAATAGACAGAAGAAGGCGGGGTAGGACTTAGCTGGAGCTCTCGTATTTGTGGTTTCATAAAAGAAAGCTGACGCAAACAGGGCAAACCAGTGACATAGGACGCCTGGCTGGTAAGCACAAGAGCAGCTGCCACCTGACACTGGAGCACTGCTGGGAGCCTGGAGCAAGGGACAGCAGGGTGCGGAGGAGGGCAAGGACAAGGGCTTGCCTCACAGTCTTTCCATCACCAGGTTCAGTACCAAGTAGACTCCTGGAGGGTCCCAGATGACCTGTGAAACAGGTGCAAAGGGACCAGGTGTCTGGACAGAGTCCCTCCACCCCCACCCCCGCCGGGCATCTGAGAAGGTGCCACACTCACAGAAAGCTCACCTGGTGCCCTTGGAGCTATCACAGACCACCAGGAAAATTCATCCCCCACTCACACATCGTCTTCAGCTCTCGGGTCAGGTTTCAAAATTCTCTTCCCTGATCCCACCCCCCAACTAGGTAGAACTATCTCTGAGGTTTCTTTCTGGGTTTCAGGAGCAACCTGTTGAAGTGACGAGAGGACAAAAGACACACAACCAACCTGCCGAGGAAGCCCGCCCAGCACACTCCTTGTCTGTCACAATGGAACCGAGCCCTAACCCAAGAGAGCCCAAGTCCAAGCCTCAAGGAGCAGCCACCACTTTCCACTGTCCCCAAAGAAAAACAACTTGTTTTCATCTCGATTCAGAAATGAGAACTGACTGAAGGGCCAAGTCCTGGGCCCTGCCGATCAGTAAAAGTTACACATGCCCAAGCGAAGACTTCCAAGCTTCACTTTCTAGCCAACACCTGGAGGCTTCCAAAGGTTCAGGGAAACCCCGTTATCCATTCAGTCTGTTTTTCCTCGAACTTTTGGCCCCTTGGTATTTCCTCCCTGCTTTCGGTGCCATGAGCAGTCACAACCCCACAGAGGCTTTCCATGACAAACCCTGTGATTCCAGGCCACTGCTGATGCAGCACTCTGACCCAAGTTGAAGACACACACCCTAGGATCCAAACCGCTCTCTTCTAGGAACTGACCCTCCAGGGAAATTGGCCAACGAGCACAGGGGCCTATGGGGAGACTCACTGTGGCATCTGTGATCGTCTGGCGGGAACCAAGGACTCATCACTAGAAAACTGGCGGGCTAAGTTAAGGAACTTAAGAGAATGACAGAGTAGTCTTGGCAACACAGAAAGGAAGGGGAGCACCACAAACTCAAAAGTGTTTTACTGTGTAGTAAGCACACACAGACTTGTGTGTATATTTGTGAAGGTGCACAAATGTGTACGTGCCTAAAAGATACATACACATGCAATAAAGATTAATGGTAGCTGCTTCCAGGGAGGAACCTGGACAGCCTAGTATAGCAGGAGAGCTTCCACCATCTTGAAATTTAGAAATAAGCCCCACAACCACCAGCAGTCTCATACAATAAACCTTTGCCCTAATTTTCAATCACTTTCTATGCCATATCCTTTAAGTAAAAAAGGATTCTCAGTCCAGATCAGGACTCCACTTCAGAGGCTATTTCTAAGAGTCAAATGCTGCAAATTACAAAATGACATCCACTCCTCTTAGAATAGTTACCTAAAGTCAGCTTCATAGGATCAGCTATCACAAAAATGTTTCAAATTATCGTTTTTGTCACTTTTAGTCCACCACAACAAAGCTGAGTAAGCAGATAACTGTTCCCAAAGGCTCTCCTCATACTTTAAGGCAAAAAGCGGCTGGCCCACAGTGACATCAGAGAAGAAAGCAACAGCCCTGCAACACCTAAAGCTCACGCAAACACCTGGGCAGCTTTACATAAGACACTTCTGCAGAGACCCACTCTCTCCTTGAATCTTCCAGAATAAGCACTCTAGCCAGCTGGCAACATTACTCCTGTGTCTGTCCCCTTCCCACCCGTCTGTCTCCCTCCACCCACCCTCAGAGGAGGAGGTCAGCACAGCCTCCACAGCTCAGCACCATCCGTAGCTCAAATCAGGTGCCCAAATGTTGGTAGATGAATAAATGGCTATCTGCTAACAGCCCTGCCAGTAAGTATCACATAGAAAACACCTAGAAAGAGTAATTTTATGAAGAACATAGGAAAGTGTTTGACAGATTATTTTTTCACTTGAAGACTTTTGCATATGACAAAGGGAAACACTCAATAGCTGGCTGTGAGCCGCTGGTCAATCAGATTGAGACCTCACTATAGTCTAAGGTATTTTAAAAACTAAGAAAAACATAGGAAATTTACCTATAATCTTCTGTATGTGACTAATAAATTAAGGACTTTTTAATTTTAGGATGAAGGATTATCTGTTAACGTCAAAAAGATTTTTTCAGCAAAAAAGTACAAGAAAGCCTAACAGATGTTTTACATGTTAAAACGACAAGTAAAACCAAGATTTATGACAAAGCAGGAAAATATTTGCACACTGAAAAGAATGACTATCCGTACTTCACTGAGTTCTTACAAATCCATTTAAAAGGGGAGAGTGGAGCAGAACATAAGCAGACAGCTCACAAGACACAATACAGTCAATTGTTGAGCTTCTATGTCCTAATACTCAGGAGCACAAAGATGGCCCCACTCTGGGAAAAGGGCACAGGAAAGTGGGTCTTTCTCTAGATGTAGTTCTCCCAGACGGCAGCCCATAATGAAATTATGTCTAGTATCAGCACACATTGCTACTGCCCGAGGAGAAGGTGGAGAAGGCTCTATATTAAACCTAAGACCAGCGGGGAGCTGTCAGCTCTTTATTCAAGGGACCTTCATAGATTTTCTATAAAAGCATACAGGATTTTGTCACATCTTTTTTTTTGGTCACATCTTAAAAAGAAGGAGAAATGGTAAGTTATCAAGCACCGAACTAAGGAGAGGCTTGGGCCTTGACAAACTCTCCTCAAAGTTCCTTGAAGCTCAAATGGCCATGTCCTTCCCATTAATAAGTAATGGGATCCTTTTTGAAGAAAACATTTGGACTGTCTACATTTCTTTAGAGAAACTGTATACTCTCTCCAATGCCTGTCTTAACAATGCATTCGTGCGGGGAGAACAAGAACATCAAGGCCTAAAGCTGACCAGAAGAAAGCCTTCACTCCCCAGATTACATTCAGGCAACAGCATCGTGGAGACAATGCACGGAGTGTTCACCACGCAACTCCCACCAACACACATCCATTGGAGCACAAAGAACGGCCTGTACATGTGGCCTGGGGCACAGGCCTTAGTAGTGAAGGGGAATGACAACTGGAGTCACAGGACCAGGAGAGGAACCAAAGCAGAGGGAGGTACAAAATTCTGCCTCTGTCCAGTGTCCACTCTCCGCCAACTGGGCCCACCAGGCCCGGCTTCAAAAGCTCCAGCTACTGGCTCCTTGATCGGAGCAGGAAACACTGGCAGTGCCTGTGACAACCACTGGTCTGCCTCACCACGATGAACGTTTGCAATCCAGGGGTCAGAAGACCCAGTGTGGCCCAGCCGTGGAGAGATGACACCCCCAAATGAAGTATGCACACGGTGCCCCCCTCACCTGAGCCCCAGGCCTAAAAACAACTTGAAACCCCAGCTCTGCCCAAAGCCTGCTGCTCTGGCGTCTACTTATGGCCCAGGGAGGTTACAGTGCTCCGGGCCGCTGCCGCCCACACACCAATGAGCCATGCCTTGAAGACAAAGCTACAGGGGCGACTGGGGCCCTGGACAGGGGAGCAGCAGCAGGCGCTGGTACAGGGAACGGGCAGGTCCACCAGTTCAGCTGTACTCTGCCACCTGCCCCCGCATCACACTGTGGCTACCAAGGAACCCTACCCAAATGGACCGTTCAGGGCTCAGGGAAGTGACTTTTTTTTATTATATGGCACAGTTTGGCACAGTCCCATCTGTAGTCTGTGGGGCACTTGATACTGTCCAAGAGTGGGATTTCTTTTTTTTGTTCCTTTTTTTTCTTTAAAAACAGATGGCCAAACCAGGACATATACTAAAAAAAAAAAAAGGAAGGTTACTTACCTGAGCCCTAACATCCCAGCTACCATGGGATCCTGCTGGAGCTGGTCTACAGAAGCAAGGTGTATTCTGGGGAGTCACATGTCACATCAAAGCAGGAGCTGATGAGCTGTACTTTTATGGAGCCTAAAACAAAGAAAATTGTAAGTTGAAAGTCCCCATTGTGTGCACGACCTTCTTCCCAGGGCAAATTGGGACATCGTGAAGATGCACACACAGAGTGCTAAGCTGGTGCCCAGTGGGCCCAGCACACACAGAAAGGCTCCCTCCTGGCCACAGAGACATACACAAGTCTCATCACTGTTAGGCACCACTTTGACATGACTGTAAAGCCTACCATTCATGGTGATCTCTGCCAAGTGTTGCTGCCACCAAGTCACACAGAAATATTCTGGGAGCAAAGATGTGTGCAAGAGAACATGCAGCCTCAACCTGCTGTCCCAGAAAGAACACGTGAGGTCAAGAGGCCAGTGTCCCCCGTCCAAACAGCTGACGTGTTGCAAAGAGGTGTGTGATGCTGCCTCAAGGGGCTTGAAGCCCACGTGAGCAGCAGCACTAATGGCAACCCTACTAGACCAGTGAGACAAGATATCTATTAGCCCCAGTCTCCTCTGGTCACTGCCCTTTTACTTTGGAGCCCAAGTTCCAAAAAGTACTTCTGCCGCTACATTTTTTGTCCAGAAGATATATACTGTTCCCGCCTACCCTCTAACCCCCATCCCCCTAACCAACTAATCAAGGGGCCCTGGCTGGGCTGGTCCCATGTGCACGCTAGTCAGAGAGGAGTTTACCTCCAGGCAGGCAAGTACCCGAGCCGCCACTGCAGCCATCCCTAGAAAGTCAAAGGTACCCTGGTGGTAGCCTGAGACTCAGGAAGCATCAACCATTTTCCTTATAAAATAAGGATGCTAGACCAAGGTTCCTTCCATCTCTGCTAGTTCAAGATCATGGACTTGTTCAAGATGCCATCAAAACAACAAAACAAAATAAAAACACGCCAGAGGATGAGAACAGGGACGGTGAGAGCCACAGGGAGGCAGTGAGGGCAAGTCCACATACCTGATCCCATCAGTTCCTAAGGAGCGAGCCTTGCCTGAGGCTCATCCCACCAGCTTCATAGGTGATGTACAGAACCAGCCACTGTGGTGACTGCACCCTAGCTACCTGTCACTGTCACATCCCTCTGAAGACATTACAAAGGCCGAAGCATATGCCCCAAATGTAGCCCACCCACCATGCACACTACGACCACTTCATCAGGCCCTAGAGAGGCTAGCCAGCCCAAGCAGCCACTGCTCACACACACTTTCAAGGCACAGCCATGACAGTAGCAGCTGGCCTGGGAAGGGCTGGTACAGGAGCACTAGGACAAGTTAGAGCCGGCCTGGCAATCAAACTACTCAAGTGAGAGTGGCGTTCACCATCACAGCTGTGTGGCAGGGCCAGGACAACTGCTCTTGGGGAAGTTGGACCAATCACTGCAGAGGCCAGGTCAGGAGGGTGCCTCACCATGGGCTGATCCTAACCAACCAAGAAGGGACTTCGAAAAGTTTGGAGAGAAATGCAATGCTTTTTCAATTTTATTTTACCACCAACCTCTCGTAGCTCCTTTGTGGCCGGGGGCTTCTTTGTAGGGCCCAGCCTGTTGCCAGGCTGGTCCCTTCCAAACCCTCATTCACTTGATAAAGGGGCAAGAATTCCAAGCCACAGCACCCAGCATGAAAACAGTCCTGAGGAGCCCAAAAGAGGTGACCACAAGACAGACACAAGAGGCAGCTACGTGAACTAGATGCGAGCGAGCCGCAAGCGTATAGACACCAAACCAGAGGCCCCGTCCTGCTTAAGGAGCCCACCAGCTCACAGGCAGACAGGGCAAATGCCAGTTTCGAGGAGCCCAAGTGACGCAGAGGTTAAGAGCCCTGCTGCCAACCATAAGACACCAGTTTGAACCTACCAGCTGTGGCAGTGTGCTCCGTAAAGATGACAGCCTTAGAAACCCTGTGGGGTAGTTTTACTCTGTCCTAGTTGAGTTGACTCCATACCAGGGCACTGGATTTCCTCTAGACTGAAAGCCCGCCACGCCGAGGTCTTAGAATAGGGTACAGACACATGTGCCACCAGACCCTCCTCCCGAGAAAACAAGCTTTGGGAGGATGCTGCAGTGCTGTTTAAGGAGCTGGGCTGGGGCTGGGGGAGGCAGGCTCCTTCTCCTCAACGACTAAAGGCAAACAGCCCTAGTCCCATCCCACCCACGAGGATGGGTATACAGGGTTCCCATCTACCTGCTATGACTGTGTTAGGGTGGACAAAAGTCCACTGTCCCTTACACCGCCCAAAGTGCTCTCTGCGAGTCACCTGGGCTCAGGTACAAAGAGAAAATCAAGCCTTTCTGATGTTTCCTGACTGGGATTTGAAGCATCTATCCCGATTAATAAGCCTGTCCCCCAAGTCTCCCAGCACACCCAAGTCCAAGCCCGGTCATTTTACTGGGAACCGGTACACTTCTGCTGAGCAGTCCACTCCCCACGGCCCCAGAGTAAAGCGTAGGAGACCACTGCCACCAGTCACCCACCCCCACAGCTGCCTGGTGACCTGCCCAGTGGGCTCGCTGGTCCCGCAGAACCCCGTTCGCATTGCTGGGAACATCACCATGAGTCAGGACGATCCATTTTGCGGCGGAGCCCAGCTCTGTTGCCACCAGCCCACACCCGAGCGCAGTCGACAAAGCCACCGTCACCAAGGTGGAAAAGGGAGCCCTGCCATCTCCTCCGCTCAGGTTTGTCCTCGGCAGGGTCACCAGCCGAGGGTCAGTCTTCTCAGGCTCTCCAGAATGACCTTATGCAGTCAGCACAAAACCAGAGAGTCACTGCTACTGTCACAGAAAAGTCACTGAGCTCCAGTTGGGGTGATCCGGTTAGGATGCAGGCGAAAGGACTCAACTTCCAGGCGCAGCAAGAGCCCAGCCAGCCCAGAGCTGGTCACAGCTGGTAGCAGACGCCGGCCGCTCCAGGCTGTGGGCGCCTGGATATACTGTGTCCCACGACACTTATGTAACTAGAGGCGCGCTGGTGACAGGGGACAGGCAAGCACTCCAATCCCAAAGTCGCGGAGCTCCCCCAAAGCGTGGGGCACCCAGGGGATGGGGTATGCTCACGTCCAAATAGTCTCCTGGGAGGCGGACAAACAGTCCCCGACCCAGGGCCCAAGAGGGACCAGGCGCCCTCTTTAAGATGAGTGGCAGGGGGTGGCACACTATGTCCAGCCCCTTGGGTGGGGGGACATTAACTCCCGCCTCCTTGTGTCGCTAAGCGGGAATCGGAGCGGCGAGGTGGCCTGGCTTCCAGTGGGGGCTCCGAGTCTGGAGCAGCGAGAAGGGGGAGGCCGCGCCTGGGAATGCGGGGTGAGCGCGCAGGAGCCCTTGTGGCGCACTCTCCCGACGGGAGGCGGACTGCGCAGGCGCGCCGCTGGGTTGGTTGGGGGGGGGGATAACGGGAGAGGGGGCTCGGGAGGGAGGGCAGGGGCGAGCGCGAGCCAGGGAGGCCGGGGGCGCGGGCGCGCGATGACGCCGCAGCCCGGAGCCCCGAGAAGGGCAGGATGCGCGCAGCCCCTGTCGGTGGAGCCCAGCGCAGCCTGGCGACAGAGGCGTACGCGGAGCCGGGATGCGCGGAGGGCGGGAGGAAGTGGGGCAGAAGGCCTGAGCGGCCCGGGCGGCGGGCTCACGAGATCGCGGCGAAGACGGTCACCCGTGAGCGCGAATGACGGGCTGAGGGGGAGCCACCAATGGAGGCGGCAGGCGGGGGAGGGGGAGAAGAGAGGAGGGACGCCATCCGCCAGCCGAGCCGCCCGAGCCCGCGGGCCCCTCCCGCGCCACGTCCCGCCCCTGCCCCCCTCCCCCAAGGAAGGGTCCCCGCCCGCGGCCTCAGCGGTACCACTCACAGTCTCTCCTCTTCGCCTCCTCCTCCTCCTCCTCCGCTCGGCGCGGCGGCGGCGGCGGCGGCGGCGGCCATTTTCCGGACGGCTTTTACCACAGCCCTCTCTCCGAGAGGAGGGAGTGCGCGCGCCACCGACGCCGGGACCCCGCACGGCCGACGTCGCACCCCGCCCTCCTGTCCGGCCTGCTCGCTGCTGCACCTGCGCGCCCGCGCCCCGCCTCAGACCACGGCCGCCTACGCATCGCCAGAATCCTCTCGCTATTGGCTGAAGTGGCCTGGAGGGGGCGGGTCTTTTGAGACGTAGCCGTCTATTGGCGAGAGCGCCTGCCAATTACGACTAGGGAAAAGGGGGCAGAACTCCAGGTCAGATGTTGATTGGCTGCCGCAGGCCGTCATTTGTGAAAAAGAGGCGGCTGAGCGCCTGAGGGGTTGGTTTAGTGGGCGGAATTTGAGTGCTAGGGATTAATAGGCCCTTGCGGATATTAGGGCCAGCGAAGGCCTAGGCGCGATCTCTTGTCTGTGTGGTCGGTCTGGTAGGTTGGTCCACCGAACAAAAACCCTTGAAGCGCTCCTAGATAACTGTTTCACTACTCTCGCATTTTCTCACGATCCCTCCCTTCGTAGAAGCTTGTGAAGTTGCTTGACGTTGGCAAAGCCTAAGGACCTTGGTTCCAGAGGCCTACCCAAGGCATTCTTTAATTTGAGCCTGCCTAGTACCAGATCTTCAGAGGGTGGGCACTGGGCTGACAAATCACGGACCCTGACTTCTTGGAGCTCAGAGAGGGGAAAGAGGATGCCGGATAAGGCCGGCGAGAACCTGCAGTGTTGGAAGGGATGGTTTGATTGAGGTGTAGACATCACTCTGCCTGTAAGGGAGATGAGAGGGAAGATTTTCTAGAACGGACTGGGGAGCTGAGATCCTGTGATTCTATGTCTGGAAAATATTTATGAGCACGAGAACAGCTTTAACGAACGTGGTGTTCAGAACATGACTGTTTGTTAACCTGATCCTATCCAGATACCTATTCAACATCTAGTTCATCCCATGGTCCTGGTGCTGTGTTTACCCAGGAACCTAATTTGCCATCCTTCCCACCCCATCCCCTTCATTTTTGAATACTTTGTGTCAAACCCTGTTCCCGAACCTGGATACAAAATATCCAGAACAACGAATTAACATTATTTCAGGAAAGATTCATTGTGACAAGTGCGTTGAAGAAAATAAAGCTAGATGAAAGGAGGGCCTACTTAGCTAGCCATGGACTTCCTCACTCGTTTTATTCTCCAATACCGAGATCTGGGAATAAAGCATTCCAGGAAAATTCCGAGGAAGGAAAAATCTTAGAAGAAATAGACCTAAAATGTTCCTTAGAAGTGAGGATGGCAAGAATCTGACTCATTTACTTTGGACATGGTATCAGGAAAGAACACTCATTGGGAAAGGACATCATGTTTGGTGAACTTGAGAGCCAATGAAAATGAAAAATCTTCAGTAGGTAGATTGACACAATAGCCTTATTGATGGACTTGAACATACCAACGGTCATAAGGAGGGGGGGCTGCACCAGGCCTGGGTTTATTCCATTACACATACGGTCCCCAAGAGTCAGAGTCAACGTAATAGCAACTACCAACAAGAACAACAAAAATCAAATGCCCAGAGGAAAGGCTATGCTTTCCCAAATGGAGACTCACAAGGAGGTCTCAGTGGCTGGACAGACAACTCCGAGACACAATGGACTGCAAGCTGATTCAGAGCTATGCTTTAGGAGAATCACTCTGTAGGAACAGTGAAGAGAACTCAAAAGTTAGAGTGAGAGATCTCTAAACCGGGAGTATAACTTAAAACCTAACTCAAATTCAGATCACCGAGTCAATTCTGACTCATGGATAGCCGACAGTACAAAGTAGAACTGCACCTGTGGGGTTTTGAGACTGTAGTGGAGGTTTCACCAAGATGTGCCAAGCACTGGGAGCGTAGGAGATAAAAAATAACAAGGAAAATATAGATGGAAATTGATAGAGGACGAAACCCCGAAGATTATGTTAATATGGCCGACTGAACACAATGTCTACCCCATTTGTCTCAAATTCCCTTGAACTGATAGAGAATACATATATTAGGAAAGTAATTTGAAGCAGTAATGGAAAAGAGAAGGAAGAACACTCCCAAATTTTCTAACTTACATCCTAGATGATAATATACCAAAAACCAGAAACACAAATTTGTGCCATATACTCATGGGACACTTCCTATAGTTGCTTATGCATTAAACCCGGGTTGGGGGGGGTGGAGAAAGTAAAAGAAAAATACCCAAATCCCTGTAAATCCAAAATGTAGAAATTCTGCGGATCAAAGTCTCTGACAAGAATTTGATAAAATTGAAAAATTACAAACAAAAAACCTAGATTAAAAAATAAATCCAAACAGTCTCTCCTTGGGAGTTTTTTGTTCTTAATTTTTTAAACATTTTATTAGGGGCTCATACAACTCATCACAATCCATACATATACATACATCAATTGTATAAAGCACATCCGTACATTCATTGGCCTCATCATTTTCAAAGCATTTGCTCTCCACTTAAGCCCTTTGCATCAGGTCCTCTTTTTTCCCCTCCCTCCCCTCTCCCCCCTCCCTCATGAGCCCTTGATAATTTATAAGTTATTATTTTGTCATATCTTACCCTATCCGGCGTCTCCCTTCACCCCCTTTTCTGTTGTTCGTCCCCCAGGGAGGAGGTCACATGTAGATCCTTGTAATTGGTTCCCCCTTTCCAACCCACTCACCCTCTACCCTCCCAGTATTTCCCCTCACACCCTTTGTCCTGAAGGTATCATCCACCCTGGATTCCCTGTGCCTCCAGCTCCTATATGCACCAGTGTACAACCTCTGCTCTATCCAGACTTGCAAGGTAGAAGTTGGATCATGGTAGTTGGGGGGTGAGGAAGCATTTAGGAACTGGGGGAAAGCTGTATTCTTCATCGGTGCTACATCACACCCTGACTGACTCATCTCCTCCCCTGGGCCCCTCTGTGAGGGGATCTCCAGTGGCCAACAAATGGGCTTTGGGTCTCCACTCTGCACTTCCCACTTCATTCACTATGGTAAGATTTTTTTTTGATGATGCCTTATACCTGATCCCTTTGACACCTCGTGATCGCACAGGCTGGTGTGCTTCTTCCAAGTGGACTTTGTTGCTTCTGAGCTAGATGGCTGCTTGTTCAACTTCAAGCCTTTAAGACCCCAGACACTATCTCTTTCGATAGCCGGGCACCATCAGCTTTCTTTGCCACATTTGCTTATGTACCCGTTTGTCCTTGGCGATCGTATCATGGAGGTGTGCAGCCAATGATATGATTTTTTTTCTTTGATGCCTGGTAACTGATCCGTTTGGGACCACGTGACCACACAGGCTGGTGTGTTCTTCCATGTGGGCTTTGTTGCTTCTGAGCTAGATGGCCGCCTGTTTTTTTTTCAAGCCTTTAAGACCCCAGACGCTATCTCTTTTGATAGCCGGGCACCATCAGCTTTCTTCACTACATTTACTTGTTCACCCGCTTTGGCTTCAGCAGTTGTGTCGGGAGGGTGAGCATCATAGAATGCCAATTTAATAGAAGAAAGTATTCATGCATTGAGGGAGTGCTTGAGTAGAGGCCCAAAGTCCTTCCGCCACCTTAATACTAAACCTATAAATATAGACACATAGATATATTTCCCCATCCTCATATATATATATTTGCATGTACATGTCTTTGTCTAGACCTCTATAAATGCCCTTTGCCTCCTAGCTCTTTCCTCTATTTCCCTTGACTTTCCTCCTGCCTACTTGGGAGTTTTAAACCAGATCTTTTTAAATCATTATATTGGGGGCTTGTACAACTCATATCACAAGCCATACATGCATCCATTGTGTCAAGCACATTTGTATATTTGTTGCCATTATCATTCTCAAAACATTTGCTTTCTACTTGAGCTCTTGGTATCAGGTCCTCATTTTTCCCCTCCTTCCCCATCACGCCCTCCCTCATGAACCCTGGATTATTTATAAATTATATTGTAAATCAGATTTTTAAAAGTAAATCAAGTTAAAGAGGAAACAAAAGCTAAAATCATAAGCTCATAAATGAACAACAGGAGAGCCTAGATATTAAAACATACAGTGGGATCCAAGTTAACATTTATTAGAAAATGAGAGAAAAAGGATAAGAAGTGAATTGACTCCGATATGAAGCATGCATGCACTCCTGTGAGTATGTTCACCTGGTGACTGCTATCATCCTTAGGTGCTAGTGAGTGGACTGCAGCTCCTGGTGGCCCCAGTGCATCTGAATGAATGCAGCACGTTCTCATAGTTGTGCCCTTCGAAACCACTTTGGGTTTCTGGATCATTCATCCCACTAGAGGATCTCCTTCCCCTTTGCGTACCCTCCATTTTACCAGCCCTTTTCGCTTAGAGCAGCAGTTCTCAACCTGTGGGTGATGACCCCTTTTGGTGTCAAACAATCCTTTCACTGGGGTCGCCCGATTCATAACAGTAGCAAAATGACAATGAAAATAATTTTATGGTTGGGGTCACCACAATATGAGGCACTGTACTAAAGGCTCACGGCATTAAGAAGGTTGAGAACCACTGACTTAGAAGCCCACTAAAAGTCTAAAAATTGAAACCCTTTGCCACTGAGTCAATTCTGACTCCTGTGGTTGGTAAGTGCCTTGACCCACAGCGACCCAATGTGCAGCACAAGTTAACACTGCCTGGTCCTGCACCATCCTCACATTTGTCCTTAGATTTGAGGCCCATTGGTGCAGCCACTGCATCAGTCCATCTTGTTAAGAGTCTTCTTTGTTGCTGGTCCTCGATTTTACTAAGCAGGACGTCCTTCTCCAGCAACTGGTCTCTCCTGATAACATGTCCAAAGTATGTAAGACAAAGTTTCACCATCCTTGCCTCTAGAGAGCATTCTGGCTGTATTTTTTTTTTCTGGCTGTATTTCTTTGAAGACACATAGGTTTGTTCTTTTGGCAGTCCATGGCACTTTCCATATTCTTCGCCAGTACCACAATTCAAATGCATCCATTTTTCTTCCACCTTCCTTTTTCGACGTCCAACTTTCACATACCATAGAGTCAATTCAGTGTCACAGCTACCCGATATAGGATTTCGGAGACTATAAACCTTTACAGGAGCACATACAGTCTCATCTTTCTCCTGCAGAGCAGGGTGGTGGATTTGAACATCCAATCATTACAGTTAACAGGCCAACAGTTATCCCACAGCATCAAAGGCTTATTGTATCACAGAAAGCTGATGGGACTGGGATCATTAATAAAGCAGGAAAAATACAGACTGGAATACTTCACAAGGGAGCTACAGAGGAAGTGGGAGCCAATTTGTCAAATACCGGAAAGCCAGCTCCAAGTAAACAGGCACAGTGCTAGAAGGCAATAGTATTCATTGAACACATGGAGATTAATAGAAGGCCCAACTGTGTGATGGCTGCACCAGCTGAAACATTCGCCTTCTCACCAGAGAGCTGACCTGGCATAGGTTGTCGTTATTGTAAAGTGTTGTGCAGTTGGCCTCTATGTACAACAGAGCAAAACACTGATTGGTCCTGCACCAGCCTCACCATCAGGCATGCAGAGAAATCTCATAACAAGCGGAGAGCAAAGGCTTCCAGTGTGGTTGTTGGCAAACCCAGAACAATATTCTCATCATTCTCGCCCATGGGAGATTGGAAACCCTGTTCCTCAGCCCCCTGCTCTACAGAGCAGAGCTTGCTAAGAAGACAGATCTATTATCCATCAGCAGACTAAATTCACACTATTTACCTATAAAGTATATATAGGAGCCCTAGGAGTGTAGTGGTTATATGTTGGATTGTGATTTTCATGGTAGGCAGTTTGAAACCAGGAGTTGCTCCACAGAATATATACACACTGACCACTCACTATTATCATATGTTTGAAAAAAGCTTCAACATGAATATTTAAAACCAACCCCAAATGCACTGCTATAGAGTTGATTCCAACCCACAATTCCTCTATCACACGGAGTAGAACTACCCCATTTGGGTTTCTAAGGCTGTAAATCTTTTTTTTAATCATTTTATTGGGGACTCTTGCAGCTCTTATCACAACCCATCCATCCATCCATTGTGTCAAGCACATTTGGACATATGTTGGCACCATCATTTTCAAAACATTTGCTTTCTGCTTGAGCCCTTGGTATTATCTTATTCCCCACCCCGCCCCACCCTCCATCCCTCATAAACCTTTGATAATTTATAAATTAATTTTTCCATGTTTTAAGCGGACCACTGTCTCACTTCACCCACTTTTCTGTTGTTCATCCCCCTGGAAGGGGGTTTTATTTGCATCATTGTGAACGGTTCCCCCTTTCTCCCCCGACTTTCACCTTACCCTCCTGGAATCATATCTGTCAATATCGATTCTGAGGGATTTATCTGTCCAGAATTCCCTGTGTTGCGGACTCTTATCTGTACCTGTGTACATGCTCTGGTCTAGCCGGATTTGTAAGGTAGAATTGGGGTCATGATAGTAGGAGGAAAAGCATTAAAGAACCAGAGGAAGGTTATGTGTTTCATTGGTGCTATACTGCATCCTGACTGACTCATCTCTTCCTTGTGACCCTTCTGTGAGGGCATGTCCAATTGTCTACAGATGGGCTTTGGGTCGACACTCCGCCTTCCTCCTCATTCACAGTGATAAGATTTTTTTGTTCTCATGATGCCTGATACCTGATCTCATCAACACCTCATGATCACACAGGCTTGTGTGCATCTTCCATGTGGGCTTGGTTGCTTCTCAGCTAAATGGCCGCTTGTTTATCTTCATGCCTTTAAGACCCCAGATGTTATATCTTTTGATAGCCAGGCACCATCAGCTTTCTTCAACACATTTTCTTATGAACCTATTTTGTCTTCAGTAATCATGTCAGGAAGGTGAACATCACAGAATGCCAGTTACAAGAACAAAGTGTTCGTGCATTGAGGGAGTACTGGAGTAGAGGCCCAGTGTCCATCTGCTGCCTTAATACTTAATATATAAGTATATGTTTTCCTCTCTATATGACTGCCATATGTATCCCTGGATTGGGTCTGACCCCTGCCATAGTACCTGGACCTCACCCCAGGAATGTATATATATAGTAGCCTTTTCCCTATGCCTCTTTTGCGTTTTTAAGCTTACCTCAGTGGAATTGTATTGTACTTGTCCTTTTGTGCTTGGCTTACTTCGCTGAGAATAATTCCCCCCAATGCTTCCCATACAGCAATGTGCTTCATGCATTCATCACTGCTTTTTAGGGATGTGTACTACTTCATTGTATGTATGTACCACAGTTTTTTAATCCATTTGTCTGTTGATGGCAATTTCAGTTGTTTTCAACTCCTTGCGGTTGTGAACTATGCTGCAATGAACAATGGAGCACAGATGTTTGGCTGTGCTTTGTTTCTTGCTCTTCTGGGTATATGCCCAGCAGGGGGATTGCTGGGTCGTCTGGTAGCTCAATTTCCATCTGTTTCAGAAATCGCCAAAACGATTTCCATAGTGGCCGTACATACCTACAGGTCCACCAGCCGTGGATGAGAGTTCCTGTCTTCCCACAGCCCCTCCAACACTTGTTACTTTCTGATTTTTTTAAATTGCGCTATCTTTGAGAGTGTGAGGTGATCTCTCATAGTTGTTTTAATTTACATTTATGGTTAATGATCGGGAACATTTTCTCATATGTTTATTGGCCATTCGGATTTCTGCCCCTGTGAAACTTCTGTTCGGGTCCTTTGCCCACCTCTTCAGCAGGCAATTAGTTATTTTCTTATTTTAAATTAGTAGAGTGTTGTAAATTTTAGTAAAAAGACCTTTGTCTGAAATGTTAATGTTAAAGATGTTTCCCCATTCTGTGGACTCTCTTAGTACTCTCTTGGCGAATTCTTTCAATGTATACAAGTATTTTCTCTTTAGTATACCCCACTTGTCAATTTGTGCCTCCTCTGTATTTGTGTCCTTCCCTATTTCTGATAGTCTATGCATTCCTGTGCCAAGGTTCTCAAGATTGTCCTGATTCCCTCATTAATGGGCCTAACAGCTTGGAGTTTTACCTCAATGTCTGTGATCCACTTTGAGTTTATTCTTGTGCATGGAGTGAGGTAAGGGTCTTGTTTCATTCTTCAGCAGGTAGATATCCATTTTTCCAGCACCACTTGTTGAAGAGGGCATCTGCTTCCCCTTTGATATTTTTTGTGCCTCTTATGCTGATGATTTTTTTTCTGGTTTTCAAAGCTGTAACTCTTTATAGGATCAGAAAGCCTCTTGTGGGTTCAAACTGTTAATCTTGAGGTTAGTAGACTGACAGATAACCCACGATGTACCCAAGGCTCCTAGATAAATATGTGTGGGTGGGTGAATAATTTGGAGGTGTACTAAGAAGACATAACATTTGGGAAAAAATGCATCTAATTACCGTATTCAGAGAAGGAAAAGAAAATGTTTTATCCACAAAACAAAAACAATATGATGTAAAAGGAACAATTAAAAAATAACAAAGAATTATTGAAAATGAGAAAGCAATTATTGATGTTCAAATTCCAGTGGAAAGATTGAAAGATAAAACTGAAGAAGTATCTCAGGAAGTCAAACAAATCAACAGAGACAAACAAAATAGAGATGATATAAGCACTTAGAAGTGTGATCTATGAAATCCATCACACGACCAACACGAGTTCTTCAAATTTAGTAATTTCGCTATTATTGAGGATATTCACAGAAAACCATTGACCAATTACACACTTTCTATATGTGCCATTTAGGGACATTAATGGCATTCTTTACGTTGTACAGCCATTCTCACTTTGCTTTTCCGAGTTGTTCCTTCCCATTAACATACACCCACTGCCTCTTCCAGTTCCTCTCTACCTGACAAGAGTTCTCGAAAGATGAAACAACAAAAAAGTAACAGGAATCAATAGCAAGAGACTTTCCAACAATCCTGGATGATACAACACAAAAGGATCATGCTTTAAGAACTCCAAGTGAAAAGATGTATTGCTGAAAAATTTTACATTCAGCCAAAATATCCATCAAGTTTGATGATAGACTAAAAATATTCAGATATGCAAAAGCTAAGAAAAGTTACAACTCAAATAACCTTTCTTAGGAAGTTACTTGAGGATGTTCTCCAGCCAAACCAGGGTGTAAGCCAAGAAATAGAAAGATGTTTTATCCACAAAACAGTGGATCTAATCCAAGATAGCAATGACAGAAAACACCAGTGATGCCAACTGGGCAGAAAGCCTGATGGCAGTCAGTCTCGATTGGAATAGAAGAATGGCAGGCTCTCAGAGAGAGGGCTCCAAGAAGATTTTTTAAAGTGTGTGTGGAATCAACATATTAGATGGTGTAGATGTGCACTACTACACCACCAGGGACCAGCCACTCTGAAGAAAGACCAGGCTTTCTCTTCCCATAATGAGCTGCAGTCTCAGAAACCCACAGGAGCCCGTCCACCCTGTCCTATAGGGTTGCTCTGAGTCCGTCAGTGAGTTTGATTTGGGTTTTAAATGGAGACTTTGTAGAAAATTGAATCTGACAATGTTAAAATAATACAAGAAAGTAAGGAAGCACAATTAGAAACACCAAGGAGGAAAAAAAAAAGACCTGGGTTTTGTTGTAGTTTTCATAAAAGAAAGTTGCGATCAAAATAAGAAGGAAAGGATAGCATATTTTTACCAATGGTGTGTAAGAAAAGGGTATCCACTGGCCATCAATGCTAGACAAGTTCTCGTTTCAAGTGGCCCAGGGGTCATCCCATTCAATTTACACAGAGGCAATCTTATACTCCTACATGACCATCTAACTGAGAAGCAACCAAGCACACATGGAAGAAGCACGCCAGCCTGTGTGATCATGAGGTGTTGATGGGATCAGGTATCAGGCATCTAAGACCCAGAACAAAACCATACCCAATGTGAATGAGGGGGGACATGGAGTGGAAACCCAATGCCCATCTGTAGACAATTGGACATCCCCCTACGGAGGGGTCACGGGGAAGAGATGAGCCAGTCAGGGTACAGTATAGCACCGATGAAAAACACAACTTTCCTCTAGTTCTTGGGTGCTTCCTTCCCCCCACTATCATGACCTCAATTCTACCTTACAAATAGGATTAGATCAGAGCATGCACACTGCTACAGATAAGAGCCCGAAACACAGGAATGCAGGATAGATAAACCCCTCAGGGCCAACAAGGAGAGTAGAGCTAGCAGGAGGATTAGGGGAGGGGGAATTGATCACAAGGATCAACCTACAACCCCCTCTCAGGGAGATGAACAATGGAAAAGTGGGTGAGGGGCGACAGAGGATGATGTAAGATATGGAAAAAGTAATCTATGACTTATCAAGGGTTCGTGAGGGAGGGCGGGTGGGGGAGGGAGGGGGAAGAAATGGGGAGCGGATATCAGGGGCTCAAGTGGGAAGAGAATGCTTTGAAAATGATCATGGCAGCATATGTGCAAATGTGCTCGACACAATGGATGAATGTATGGATTGCGATAAGAGATGTAAGAGCCCCCAATAAAAGTATTTTTAAAAAAGAAAAATATTCATCTATCATCATGGAATTTTTTTGGTTGGGGCTTCAACTTGTAAAGTAGTTGTCATTGTCTCTGGGGGTGAGCTATATGTTGATCCTGACAATATCAAAGTGTTGCCTTGAGCAGCTTGGGGGGAAAGAGATGAAAAGTAACATTGATGTGCATTTGGAGTCTTTGAGACAAACAAGTTCATCTAAAAAACAGAAAAGAATAGTTTTTTGTGGAAAAAAGTAAAGCGTTAGTCATACAAACTGAGATATTTACCAAAATGACATGGTGGTGGTGTGGTTAGCAGCCATTGAATCCGTTCTGACCCATAGTGACCCTTTGTTCAATAGAAGGAAGCGTTAGCTGGTCCTGCATCATCCTCACAACTGTTTGCATGTTCAGACCCATCCTTACAGCCACTGTGTCCATCCATCTTATTGAGGGCCTTCCTCGATTTTCCTTCCCCTCTACTTTCCCAAGCGGGCTGTCTCTCTCCAGGGAATGGTTTGAGAGGGAGTCTCACCATCCTTGCTTCTATGGAGCTTTTGGACTTTAGTCTTTCCCAGGAAGATTTGTTTGTCCTTAAAAAAAAAATCATTTTATTGGGGGCTCTTAACAGCTCTTATCACAATCTATACATGCATCCATTGTGTCAAGCACATTTGTACATTTGTTGCCATCATCATTCTCAAAACATTTTCTTTCTACTTGAGCCCTTGGTATCAGCTCATTTCCCCCCTCCCCCACCCTCCATCCTCATGAACCCTTGATAATTTATTATTATTATTTATGTCTTACACCTACTTTTCTGTTGTCCATCCCCCTGGAAGGAGGTTGTATGTAGATCATTGTGATCGGTTCCTCCTTTCTCCCCCCACCTTCCTCTCCTTCCTGGTATCTCTACTCTCATTTTTGGTCCTGAGGGTTTATTTGCCCTGGATTCCCTGTGTTTTGAGCTCTAAGTATATGTATATATATAGATTCCCCTATTGTTATATATACATATGTACATGCCTGTATTTAGACATCTATAAATGACACAGTGCGGGAATTGTGCCCAATCTGACCCCACCACACCACGGCAAAACACTAAGGGCATGCAACAGACCAGCAAGGGGAGCAAAGCAATGAAGTCCCTGGGGAACACCAAAAATAGACTGGGGACAGGGTATGGAACCCCATCAGACTCAACTGGAAAACACTCCTAAAGGGCAACAAACAGAACTGGAACTATTTATAGGCTTTTCTTTTTTTATTGTTGGTTATGCTGTTGTTGTTGTTTTCTTTTGTTGTCTTGTTTGTGTGCTTATTATTGTCTCTGAATGTCTATCTAGATAAGATAGGCAGAATAAACAATCCAGAAGAGAAAACAATGGGACCAATTATTGGGGTGGGGGGGCAACAAGAGAGCGGGGGAGGTGGGGGAAATGAAGAGGGTGTCAACAAACCCAGGGACAAGGGAACAAGTGATCTAAGATCTATGTCAAACAAAACAAAACAAAACAAGAATCTATGTCAAGGAGGGCGCAATATGCTTAGTGGGGCTTGATCAAGGGCAGTGTAGCCTAGAGGAATTACTTAAACCGGAATGAAGGCTGACCATGATAGTGGGACAAGAGGAAAGGAAAAGTAAATAGAGGAAGGACCTTGTTTGTCCTTTTGGCAGTCCATGGTAATTTCAGTATTTTCGCCAGCACCACAATTAAAAGGCATCAATTCTTCTTTGATCTTCATTATTCACTGTCCAACTTTCACATGCATGTGAGGCCATCGAAAAGACTACGGTTTGAGTCAGGCGCACCTTAGTCCTCCAAGTAAGATTCCTGCTTTGCAACACTTTAAAGAGGTCTTGAATACCAGGTTTATCCAATACACACTGTCATTTGATCTCTGGACTGCCGCTTCCATGATCATTGATTGTGGTTCCAAGCACGATGAAATCATTTGACAACGTCAATCTTTTCTCTGTTTATCAAATTGTTACCTACTGGTCCAGTTGCAAGGAGTTTGGTTTTCATTACATTGAGTTGTGATCCATACTGAAGGATGCAATCCTTGATCTTCCTCAACAAGTGTTTTAAGTTCTCCTCATTTTCAACAATCAAGGTTGTGCTCTCTGCACATCTCAGGTTATTAATAAGCCTTCCTCCAAATCTGAAGCTGCAAGTCATCTTTATATAATCCAGCTTCTCTGATGATTTGCTCAGCAGAGAGACCGAATAAGCCACACTTTTCCTGATTGTAAATCTTGTTCCACCCACACAGCTGACTTGATTCATCTGGAATCCCCCATTCTTCTCAAAGCTATCCATAATTTGTAATGATCCTCACAACCTAATACCTTGGCAGAGTCAACAAAACACAAGCAAACATCTTTATGGTAGTCTTTGATTTCAGCCAACACCCATCTGACATCAGCAAGGATATCCATTGTTTCACGTCCTCTTCTGAATTCACCCTGAACCTCTGGCAGCTCCCTGCTGCAACAATTGCTGAATGATCTTTAGCAAGATTTAACTTGAATGAGATAAAAATTATGCTCTATAATTTGAGTTTTCTGTTTGGGTCACCTTTTGGGGGGGTACAAATGGGTACAAGTATGGATCTCTTCCAGTCAGTTGGTAAAGTAGCTGTCTTCAAAATTTCCTGGCATGAAAGTGTAAGTGCTTCCATTGCTTCCACGGTCACTAAAACATTTCAATTAGTGTTCCCTAACTCTTAGAGTTTGGATTTTGGCTAATGCTTTCGGTGCATCTTGAACTTCTTTCTTCAGTGCCATTGGTTCTTGTTTATATACTACCTCCTGACATGGTGGAATGCCCACCAGTGCTTCTTGGTGCAGTGACTCTGTGCGCTCTTTCCATCTTCTTTGGATGCTTCCTGCATCGTTCAACATTGTGCCCACAGAATCTTTCAGTATTGCACCTGGAAGCTTGATTTTTTTTCTCTAAGTTCTCTCCATTCAAAATATGCTGAGTGTGTTCTTTCTGTTTGGTTTTTGCACATTTCATTATAATATTTTACTTTGTCTTCTCACGGTACCCTTTGACATTTTCTAATCTGCTTTCTGACTTCATGCTTTCTTCGGTTTCCTTTAGCTCCGCTACTGTCACTACCAGTTTCAGCATCTCTTCTGACATCACTTTGATCTTTCCTTTCTTCTTTTTTTTCCTTCCCCCTCCCCCTTTCCTGTCTTCGTCAGGAACGATGTCCTTGATGTCCTCCCACAGCTCATCAGGTCTTCAGTCACTAGTGGTCAATGCAGCAAAGCTGTTCTTGGGATGTTCTAGACATTCAGATGGGATAGGCTCAAGGTCATATTTTGGCTCCTCTGATTGTGTTTTAATTTTCTTCAGCTGTATCCTGAACTAACATATGAGCTATTAATGGTCTGTTCTACAGCAGTCAGCCCTTGGCCTGGGTTTGAGCTGCTGATATTGAGCTTCTCCATCATCTCTTCCCCCAGATGTAGTCAGTTTGATTTCTGTGTGTTCTATCTGGAGAAATCCATGTGTATAGTGTTGTTGTAAAAAGGCATTTAATACGAACAAGTCATTGGTCTTTCAAAATTCTGTGATATAACCGCCAGCTTCTTTTCTATCACCCTATATTCCTTTCCTGTGTTTCCCACTTCTGCATTCCAATCGCTAGTAATTATCGATGCATCTTGATTGCATGTTTCATCATCTTCTGACTGAAGTTGGTAAAATTTTTCAATTTCTTCATCACTTGCTTTAGTGGTTGGTGCATAAATTTGAATACTAGTTGTATTGATTGGATTCCCTTGAAGGTGGATAGATATAATCCTAGCACAGACAGCAGTGTACTTCAAGATTGACTTTGAAATGTCCTTTGTGACAATGAATGCAACGTGATTCCTCTTGATTGTGGCATTCCCAGCATACGCAAGCATATGCTCTTCTGATTCAAAATGGCCAGTACCAATCCATTTCAGCTCATTGTTGCCTCGATATCTATCTCTGTGTATTCCATCTCATTTTTGATGGCTTCTAATTTTCCTCGATTCATACTTTGTACATTCCAAATCCTAATTATTCGATGTTTTCAGTTGTTTCATCTCACCTTGAGCTGTGGCCCCTCAACAAATGAAGACCCTGAAGGCTCCATTTTCTTTTTTTTTCTTTTGTAACTGGCATTTTATTGGTTGTTTTGCGATCAGTACAGAGACATTATGAACAATTTGTACACAATCCTTAACGCATGTACCAAAATCCTAAAATGGCATGTAGACAAAATTAGTTTCTAAATTCCAGCGACTTTCCAGCTTTAAATTTAGAGGCAAATTTTTAAAAAGAGATAGATCAAGTACCTTTATCTTCAAATGCTGGTAAACTTGCATCTTAAATCCCACTAATTCACAATTCAATGTCACACTACACACTCAAATGTTCAATCCTTCACAGCACGTAACAAAGTGATCAGGAACACTGACTACCACGACCAAAGCTGTTACAGAATGCACAGTTCTGACCAGAGCCATGATGGCAGAATGGTTTCAGACACAGTTCTATTAAGAGAACAAATGTGGAAACAAAGTTTTAGATGTTCAAGTCATACAAATGCATGACAGTGACTCCAAATTGCCATTAAGAATGTTTTGTATTAGGGATACAAAAACTTCCCCCCTTCCCATGGAATGTTATGTTGACACCCAAGACAGTCAAATCTTCCCACAATTTAACATCCCACTATTTCCTGGTTGTACTAAAAAATAAGCAACCAGTAAATGATTTCACATCTTAAAAAAAGCATTTACACTAAAAAAAATGGGATGAACTGGGATTTCCTTCTTAAAAATGTTTCTAGAGCTACTAAAAAACTTGCATTTACAAAATAGTTGATAAAAATATTCCTCTGGATTGTACAAGAAGGGAGGCAACAGGGCCCACTGATGAGACATGACAAACATGAATCAGACTGGGCTTCTTTTTCCTGCTTCATCAGAGGCTGCACTCTCCTCGTGTTTCGTTTCTCCGTTTTCAGCTGGTGAATCTTCTTCAGCTTCTTGGTCAGCTACTTCAGCCTGTCTTCCCTTTGCTCCTCTCTTCCCTTTTGCTTGCACTTTCTTGTCCGAAGATTTATCCTTTCCTGCTGCCTTTTTGGGCTTCGTCTCCACTTTTGCCGGTGCAGGTTTCGCTGACAATCTCGCCGATCTCCTCTTGGGCTCCTCCTTCACCGCCCCTTCGGCGGCCGAGCTGACCTTCCTCTGGGGCATCGTGGCTGTGGGGAGGGCGCTTGCAGGACGCCTTCGGACCGCGGGGCACCGACAGCCTTCTCGACGCTGGATTGCCCGCTGCCGCCCGAGCTCGAAGGCTCCATTTTCACAGGCTTTACACCATCCATGTCACCATGGTCAACTCTACTTTGAAAAAGCAGCTCCTCATTAGTGACCTTGCAAGTGCCTTCCAAACCCACAGGGCCCATTCATTAGGCCTTCAGTATCTGACAATGGTTTCATGATATACATTAGGTTTTCAGTGTCTATTTCCTCTGAAATAGGCAGCCGAATACTTCTTTGTTGTCAGTTCTACATCCGGAAACTCTGCTGAACCTGTTCACTTGTGTGACCCTGCTGGCATCTGAAATACCAGTAACATAGCTTCCAGCATCACAGCAACACACACACCACCCGAGCACAACAAACTGATAGACAAATGGCTTGTCAGCTTCCAAGATGAAAGGTTTCGGTGTGTATTACTTAAACTTACAAAGTAGCCAAAATGAAATGAAACTCACTGCCATCAGATCCATTCCAACTCATAACAACCCGATATGACAGGGAAGAAATGCCCCTTTGAATGTTTCCAAGGCTGTAAATCTTTATACAAGTGCCTGGTGGGTTCCCACGAATGACCTTGCGGTTAACAGCCCAATGAAGTCACCCACTGTACCACCAGGGCTCCTCACAAAGAACTAAAGATAGTATAAATATCAAATATGATGTGCCAAGGATCCCTAACCCCATCACCAGGCTCAATGATTCACTAGAAAGATTCATGGAAGAAAAGATTAAAAAAATAATAAAAATTAAAAAAAGATTCATGGAGGAAAAACCAGACGCAAGCTTCCAGTTGTCCTTTCCAGTGTAGTTGTATGGATGAGGCTCACACGGCCAATGCAGGCTCTCTGCCTGAGGCCCACCATAAGTCCCATTGCTGGCATGGAGTATTTGGCGCACCTGAAGGTGCCAGATATACAAAGACAGGCTATTCCAACGACTTCGAGGGGATCACCCAGGATGCTGGTATGGTCCAGTCCCTTTTTTTTTTTTTGAGAGGCATTTCATACTGTTTTTTTTTTTTTTTTACATTTTATTAGGGGCGCATACAACTCTTATCACAATCCATACATATGCATACATCAATTGTTTTTTTTCTTTTTTTACATTTTATTAGGGACTCATACAACTCTTATCACAATCCATCCATATACATACATCAATTGTATAAAGCACATCCATACATTCCCTGCCCCAATCATTCTCAAAGCATTTGCTCTCCACTTAAGCCCCTTGCATCAGGTCCTCTTTTTTTTTTCCCCTCCCTCCCCTGGTCCAGTCTCTTTTAGGATGTGTGGGGCTTATTTAACTTTTTTCTACACACATGGAAAAGGGGAATGTGTCAAAGAACTGAAGGGTTTTTTAAAAATTATTTTATTGGGGGTTCTTACAGCTTTTGTACCAATCCATACATCAATTCTATCAAGCACATTTGTACATATGTTAAGATCATCCTTTTGAAAACTTTTTCTTTCTACTGGACCCTCTGGTATCAGCTCCTCATTTTTTTCCCTCCCCAGCCCACCCTCTGTTTCTCATGAACCCCTAATAATTTATAAATTATTATGATTGTTTTCATCTTACACTGACTGCTGAGAACTAAAGTTTGTCTCATGTAATAAATGGTTGGATAAAGACGAAAGCTCGTCACTATGGGACAGGTGGAAGAAAGAGGAGAAATGTTTACTGCAATTTGAGCGGTTTGTGTCAGTCTGGGTGGACTAGAGAAACAAATCCATAGACACGCATATGTGTCTAAGAAAGAGCTTTATCTACAAGAGCAGTTGGATATTCAGAAAACACCCCAGCCCAGTCCAAATCAAATCCATAAGGCCAATATTAGTTCATATGTCCGATACAAATCTAGAAAGTCCTCTTCAGACTCCCGGAACACATGTATTGACTCCCTGAAAGAGTCTCCCACCTCCAAAGAGGAATATTGGAGTTTCCAGAATCCTCAAGAGAAGACCATGCCCACACAGAGGTCTCATTGGCCATGACCTGATTGACAGCCTGGACTCCACCCCTTCACTCTTAATCCTCAAATTGGTACCAGATTATGTAACTACCACTGGTTTGATAAATGACATCCATTGTTTTCCCCATTTTTGTATCGTGGAACTTGACGCTATTATTCTAGTTTATCAGAGAAAATTTCCACACTCAGTCAAGGCCGTGTTTTCTAAAGGGAGAATTGCCTTCCCAGTAGCCAAACACGCTAGGAAACAACACCAATGAGTGCACAGTGCAAGTTCAGTGCTGACACAGACAGTCAATAAAACCAAAGTGATACAACAAACAAGCAAGCAAATGGAAACAGCTCTTATGCTGCCTCATACCCGCCCAGTGCCTACTTCTCTCCCTGTCCCATTGGTCATGGTGGCTGATGACCCAGCTCTGGGGCCTTCTGAGAAACCATGACCCTCCGGGGCAGCGTTGGATCTACAGAGACATCTAGGTAGTCATGAATTCCTGCAGGAGAACTTTCTCTGTACTGAGGGGTCTCCTCTCCCTGCCCCCAACTATTTTTTCTATTTCTTGAAGCCAATGGACACCCTTTTATGATGTAATATTTGACCAGTGGGCCTTCCATTGCTCCTTTCTGCCAACTCTTAGCCTTGAACGTCAGTCACAGTCTTTCCAGGAACACAGAAATGACTTCAAATAGATGGTCTTCAGCTGAGAAAGGAGGACCCAGTATTTCCAGGAAGTTAGGAGGGGATCAGCATGCTCTGACAGCTGCCACCATCCCTAGGCTGGAAGGACAGAGGGAGGAGTCTGAGCCTCCTGGTGTGGGTGGGAATCATGGTGGGCCAGTTGGTGAAAACCGAAGCCCTAGCGAGAACGATGAGCAATGGATTTGAGGGCAAACATGTCCACTGTTTCACTCTTGACTGTAAAATTCAAGATTAGACACCCACACTTCTTGTCATCTCCCTTCCTTCCTAACCCTCTGCTCCTCCCAGTACTTTGGTTCATACAATTATTCGTAGCTCTCCTCGGGGCTTATACTTAGGCCTTTAAATTATATGAGGGGGTACCGCCCCCAAAATTGAATTTTTTCAAAGCTATATATTTAATTTTTTTTCAAAACAACGTTAGCACCTTCAGAGTACTCTCCATGACACTTAATACATTTGTCAAGTCTATGATTCCATTCTTAGAAACATTTTGAAAACTCATCTGTTTGGATGGCTGACAGCACCTCCCTGTTGTTGGTGTTGTTGTTTTTCTTCTTCTTTTTCCCATACTTTTATTGGGGGCTCTTACATCTCTTATCAAAATTCATACATTCCTCCACTGTGTTGAGCACATTTGCACATATGCCGCCATGATCATTTTCAAAGCATTCTCTTCCCACTTGAGCCCCTGAATCAGCTTCCCATTTCTTCCCCCTCCCTCCCCCACCTGCCCTCCCTCACGAACCCTTGATATGTTATAGATTACTTTTTCCATATCTTACATCATCCTCTGTCGCCCCTCACCTACTTTTCCATTGTTCATTTCTCTGAGAGGGGTTTGTAGGTTGATCCTTGTGATCAATTCCCCCTCCCCTAATCCTCCTGGTAGCTCTACTCTCCTTGTTGGCCCTGAGGGGTTTATCTATCCTGCATTCCTGTGTTTCGGGCTCTTATCTGTAGCAGTGTGCATGCTCTGATCTAATCCTATTTGTAAGGTAGAATTGAGGTCATGATAGTGGGGGGAAGGAAGCACCCAAGAACTAGAGGAAAGTTGTGTTTTTCATCGGTGCTATACTGTACCCTGACTGGCTCATCTCTTCCCTGTGTCCCCTCCGTAGGGGGATGTCCAATTGTCTACAGATGGGCATTGGGACTCCACTCCATGCCCCGCCCCCCATTCACCTTAGGTATGGTTTTGTTCTGAGTCTTAGATGCCTGATACCTGATCCCATCGACACGTCATGATCACACAGGCTGGTGTGCTTCTTCCACGTGGGCTTGGTTGCTTCTCAGTTAGATGGATGGTTGTTTACCTTCAAGCCGTTAAGACCCCAGACTCTCCATGTTTTGATAGATGAGCACCATTAGCTTTCTTCACCACATTTGCTTATGCACCCACTTTGTCTTCAGTTATCGTGTCAGAAAGGTGAGCATCATAGAATGCTGGATTGTTAGAACAAAATGTTCTTGTATTGAGGGAGTACTAGGATAAGGTGACCAGACGTGCCGCTTTTGGCGGGACAGTCCCGATTTTTAACAATTTGTCCTGCGTCCTGCAGCATTTTTTAAAAGTCCCAATTTTTTGAAAGAATGCACGACAAGCTAGGGAACGGTGGGAGAAAGGGAAAGGACTATACAGTTTTTGACTGCCATGTGCCTATTTAGCCAGGATATGAGTTTTATATTATTTTTGTTAATTTTATAATGTTAAACTTTAATAATAACAAATAATTGTTGAGAACTGATTATCGAGAACTGCTTATCAAAGTTCGCATTGTTGATCAGTTGTTAGAATTCAACCACCATTGTTTGGACTTAATGAACAGTGGCATTTTTTGGCATTGGCAACGGCGGAAACATTTTGTAACTGTCTCTCAGACGACACACATCGTACAGCGTGCTAGTTAAACAAGGGATGTCAACAAGTCAGCTATTCTGCTAATGCTAATTTCTTTTCTTCGTCTCCATAAGTTGTTTTCTGAAAAACAATTCCTGTATTTTGGAGGAAGATGCAGCAGTATTTAAATATCTTTTATGTTTCTGTCTCCAAGTGCTTTGAAATATCATTCATCCCGCCATGCAAAAATCATTTGATCATATTACTCAAAATTTCCCATATAGTAATATTTCTGAAAATGATCTTTTTATGTGGTATCATTATTAAAAATATATATTGATAAGGAAAAGGTTAAATCTTGGGCATCAGCAAAAATCACAATAGAGAACAAATGGTTAGAAATATTTGATCATTTTGAAACAAACCGTCTTCTATACAATAATGAACTAAAAAATGTGGAATATGTTTTGTCCTTACCAGGAACTAATGCTGCAACTGAACGCATTTTTTCTACAGTAAATAAAGTGTGGACAGCAGAAAAATCACAATTAAGTGTTGAGACTTTGAAAGCCATTTTATCTGTGAAATATAATTTTACGAATTCTTGTGAAAATTTTCGTGACCTTTTAAACAACTACAGCAATCTACAGAAAAAGTCACTCAAATGGGAAATATGCCAAAGAATAAAATAATACTATACATAATATTTAATGTTTTATATTTGTAAATTTTACTTATGTTGAAATTTAAAAATATATTACAATACTATTTTTTGCGTTCTATAAAATTTTTTTTGCTCCATATAGTCCAAATTTTTAATCACGAACCCCCCCTCCCCAGGTCTATGGTGTCGGCTTTAGCAATGTTAAAATCTGGTCAACTTATACTAGAGTCGAAGCCCAATGTCAATCTGCAACTTGAATTCTTAGCATATAGATATGAGTACATAGTTTACATTCCCCTCTCATTAAAAAAGTATATGTATTTACATATATGCATGCCTGTATTTCGACCTCTATAAATGCCCTTTGCCTCTTGGTTCTTTCCTCTACTTCCTTTTACTTTCCTCTTGTCCCACCATCATGTTCAGCCTTCATTCGGGTTTGGTAATTCCTCACTGCTAGGTACATTGCCCTCGATTAAGCCCCACTAGGCATCCTACACCTTTCTTTCCATTGATTTTAGTTCACTTGTTGTTCCCTTGTCCCTGAGTTGGTTCCCCCACCCACCTCCCTTCCTTTCTCCCACCTACCCTTCTCCCATATCCCCCCAAACCATTGGTCCCATTCTTTTCATCTCCGAATTATTTACCCCACCTATCTTATCTAGATAGACATTCAGGTACATCAATAATTGAAAAAACCAGGCAAAGCCAAATAAAACAACAAAGGAAGTCAAAACCAACAAGACAATAACAACAACCAAAAAATAATAAAAATAACAAGAAGAAAGCCACTGACAAAAATGGAAAAGCCTATAAATAGTTCGAGGTCTTTTGGCCTTTGCGAGTGGTTTTCAGTGGAGTCTGATGGGGTGCCACACTCTGCCTCCAAAGTCTATTTTTGGTATTCCCCAGGGATTTTATCACTTTGTTCTCCTTGCTGCTCTATTCCATGTGCTTAGTGTTTCGCCTCATCATGATGGGGTCAGATTGGGCACTATTCCCACACTGTGTCTCCAGTGTTGTCCCAGTAGCGCTAAGGTTTAGTGAGGGATGTAGTGTCTCGTGGTGGGGCCGGCCCTATGGTCCTTTCTGTGCATTGCCTGCTCCAAACAGGAATATCGTCCTCAGGGCTTGGAGGACCAGGATGTCCTCTTCTTCCTCTCCATCCCTTTTCATTTGTCCCATGTGCATTAATCCAATGCGCCCCTCTCCCCAAGCTGTAGCCCTAGTGCTGCCCTCTGAAGTGCATTCTTCTGAGGGGAAAGGGGCATGTCCACATAGTTGGGATTGGGGCTGGCCCCGAGCTGTTTTTTCCTTCACCTCTTCTAAGTCATCAAATCACTGTCCTTTCATGTCCCTACGCATTTGCAGAAACAACAAAAAAAAGTCACATGGAGCGAGGTCAGGTGAGTCAAGTGCATGGGGCAAGAGAGGTATGCTGCTTTTTTGCCAAAAACTGGCGCACTGAGATGGCTGTGTGAACAGGTGCACTGTCATGGTGGCAAAACCAGTTCCCCATCTGCCACAAATCAGGCCTTTTAAAAAAATATTTTATTGGGGGCTCGTACAACTCTTATCACAATCTATACATCCATCCATTGTGTAAATCAGGCCTTTTTGTCATACACTGTTACACTACCTTTTCAGAACCTCTAAATAAAAAGCTTGATGAACAGTCTGACCTGGTGGAACGAATTCCAAATGCACTACGAATCACCATTTTTGCCCGTTTGGGAAGTTGATGAATGTCCAGAATGAGGTTTGTTATCAGTCTACATTTCACCTTCTTTGAAATGAGAATACCACTCCTCACTTGAGTTTTCCCCACAGCGCTGTCCTTGTAAGCTGTGTTTAACATCACAACAGTGTCTGTGGCATTTTTCCTGAGCAGGAAACAAAATCTCACAGCCACACACTGTTCTCTTAAATCTGCCATCACAGACTATCTCACTCACTCTCTCACTAACTCACTCTCACTCACGCACTCACACTCACTCACTCACTCACTAACTCACTCTCACTGATTCACCAACTCACTCTCACTCACTCACTCTCTCACACTCACTCCCTCTCTCTCACTCACTCACAAAAAAAAAAGAGATCATAAATTTTAAAAATCTGCCATCAGAAAAAACGAGCTTCCAGCGAAACTGCTTTCATGAAAAAATCCACTGTGACCAGAGAGAACTGCCCCAGGTGACATCACTGGATGTACTAGCTCAGAGCAAATTACTCACTGCTTGCCTAACTGGGGGAAAGTGAACACTATGAAAGCTCCACCCAGTGGAGCTTTTCCGATTTTTTGGGGGGGGGGTTACCCCTTGTATAATGAAACTTCCATTACTTGAGTGATAAACATTGGACAGTATCCATAGATCCTTAGCTTTCCCAAGATAAGGGAGTCAGCACACTGAAATTTCCCCTCACCTCTCCTCCCCCTATCTCTGATCTGATTCTCTGGGTAATTGTTTCTCTGTCCTCTGGGCACTGGGCATTGGGTCTGGGTTTGGAACTGCAGCTCCTGTGGCCATTTCCCGGCTTTAGGTCGAGTTTCTTAGATTTTCGCATCAAGCATTTTGACGTAGTTGCCCAATGTTTCATTTCAGAGAATGGACACCATCCCACCTGAACCAGTCGCTTAAGACACCCACTTGGCCTACGTCTACCCCGTGGGTCAGCAGTTCCCCGTCAAGGGCCACTGGTTTGTCCCTTGGGCTCTGCCAGCTCTTGGCTGTCTCCCTCACTTTGGGTAAGTGAATGTCAGCGAACAATCTAGTATCTCCCATAGGAGAAGTCAAAAAACATTATTACCCCCCAAAAGTGGCATCTTATAATGATGAGACCACTCCAATAAGGAGGTCACTGTAATGAATTAGTAGGAGCCCTGGTGGTGTAGTGGATTATGCATTGGGCTGCTTTCCACCAAGACACCAGTTTGAAACCAGCAGCTGCTCCGAAGGACAAAGACAAGGCCTTGTACTTCCATAAAGAGTTAGGGTCTCAGAAGCCCACCAGGGGTGATTTCTACCCTGCGCTACAGGGTCCCAATCTTTGAAGCAATCGGCAGCAATAGAATGGAGTCTCACTCCTGTAGCAACATAGACAGACAGATGCACTTGGCTACAAGTTCCGTTGATGAATTGACAAAAATTGCCAACATAGTAAGCTGCAAAGGAAATTGAAATGAATTCCCCAAATGACCCTGCTTGCGAGAAACCTCCCCCTCTTACCTACCCCTCCCCCACCTCACTTGGCTGCTGCTGGCTCCATGCTGTCCTCTCTGCCTTTGGATCACTTCTGAGTCCCCATCCTAATCATGGCTCAGCTGTAAGTGCTGTCATGCCCTCTGCCCCACCAACAAGTGACCAGCCCATTGTCTGGTTTCTGATGTCAAATGTCAGTTGATTCAATAACTGAGATAGTTAACGTTTATTGTGCCAACATGGTCAATGAACACATGTGGGATTAACTGAAGGGCAGAGAGATAAATGGCTCTTTGAGCCTCGCCTCTCTTGTCTCTTGCTGTTTGATCATCGGACCAGTGTGCGGCTGCCTTGCTTGTTCTGTGCCTCCATTTGCAAGCTACACTACCTGTGGGACACCTAACCTGTGGACTGTGTCACTGTAATTTGAGGTTCCTTCAAGACCTGCTTCACCACACCATTGGAAGTTACATCTCTTGAACTGGGACTATCGGACCCTGTCATCTGGCTGACTGCCTTGCTGTTAGCTGCCTGTGCCCAGATAGCCCGAATCTCTCTACAGAGGACTACCTGGTGGCCCTCAAGACTTGAAGGACTGCCAGTGTCTCACAACTCTCTCATGGGAGTGAGTTGCACTGAGCTATTTGTACTGCTTTATAATTTAATTACCGGTAACTTTATTTCCTATGTTATATATCTATATATCTGTATAAATATATATAGAATTTATAGCATTCTGGTTTTGTTTCTCTAGAGAACCCTGTCGAACACAATGACTAAATGCTCCAAACACACTTATACCCCAATTGCCTTTGCTATCACTGTCAAGAAGGAGATATCATTTTGTGGGGTGCCTTCACTTACCCAGGTCCAGGGTCTTGGGGACAGGACAGTGCAAAGGGGACACATGCAGACAGGGTGACAAGGTGGACTGGGGACAGGGATTGCAACGGGCTGTCTCTCGAGTCACAGTGTTTTGATTCAGACAGGTTGTCCCCCATACCTGTGTCCTGGGCCCTATTCTGTTCCTGTTGGAACTCGAATCCCTGTGTCCTTTGTCTTCCTCTTTCTGTTCATTCTTCAGACTTTGGAAGGAAAGGCTCTGTCAGCTTGCTGATCTAGGTGTCACTATGCCGATTCTCAAAGCTACGTGAACACCCGCCCCACCCCCACCTCCGGAAGCACACCAGCGCATCGTGAGCATGTGCCTCAGCGAGAGTCCGTTTGCATTCATGAACGGGACAACTTTTTGTCCCTTGCTTTATTTTCGGAGACTTTCAAGAGCTCATTGTTCTCTGGGAACACTTTTAGTTTGGTTTGTTGTCAGTGCCAGATTCTGGTTCAGGAGTCCCTGGGGAATCCAAATGGCTAGGGCATCCAGAGGTGCCACAGAAGAAAGGCCTGGTGATCGACTTTCCCAAAATCTAGTCATAAAAGCCCCTGCAGAGCCATTCTACTCTGACATGCATGTGGTCTCCATGGGTGGGAGTCAACCCAAGGGCCACCACAGTATCTGTCCTGCTTTTCTTTTTTATGTTGTTCAGTGTTTTACTAGTTGAGAATTCATGGCCTAATGAATGCTTTAATCTTTTTTTTAGCCTTTTATTTTTTTAAATCATTTTATTGGGGCTCATACAACTCTTATCACAATCCATACATACATCAATTGAGTAAAGCATCCTTATACATTCGTTGCCCTCGTCATTCTCAAAATTCGCCATCCGCTTGGGTTCCTCGAATCAGCTCATTTTAATTTTTTCCCTCCCCCTCCCTCATGAACCCTTAATAACTTATAAATTATTATTTTATCTTATCTTACACTGCCCGGCATCTCCCTTCACCCACTTTCCTGTTGCCCATCCCCAGAGAGGAGGTTATATGTAGATCCCGGAGATCTGTTCCCCCTTTCTACCCCGGCTTCCTTCCCGGTATCGCCACTCTCACCGTTGGTCCTGAGGGGTTCATCTGTCCTAGATTCCCTGTGTTTCCATATCCTATCTGTACTGCTGTGCATTCTCTGGTCTAACCAGGTTTGCAAGGTAGAATTGGGATCATGATAGTTGGGGGAGAGGAAGCCTTTAAGAACTAGAGGAAGGTTGTGAGTTTCATTATTGCTACACTGAGCCCTGAGTGACTCATTTCCTCCCCACTAGCCCTCTGCAGGGGATGTCCAGTTGTCTACAGATGGGCATTGGGTGCCCATCATGCACTCCCTTCATTCACGATGATATGATTTTTTTTCTTCCGCCTTTGTTGCTTGAAACCTGGGCCCCTCGGCCCTTCATGAGCACACATGTTGGTGTGCTGCTTCCATGTGGGCTTTGTTGCTTCTGGGCTAGATGACTGCTTGTTTACTTTCAAGCCTTTAAGTCCCCTGATGCTATATCTCTCAATAGCCCAGCACCATCAACCCTCTTCACCACACTTACTTATGCACACATTCATCTTCAGCATTTATGTGAGGAAGGTGATCACACAATGATGGTTTTTGTTCTTTGGTGTCTGCTACCTGATCCCTTCAACACCTCGTGTTCACTTAGGTTTGTGTGCTTCTTCTCTGTGGGCTTTGTTGCTTCTGGGCTAGATGACTGCTTGTGTGCCTTCAAGCCTTTAAGACCCCAGACGCTATATCTTTTTGATAGCCGGGCACCATCCGCTTTCTTCACCACGTTTGCTTATGCACACGTCTGTCTTCAGCGATCATGTTGGGAAGGTGGGTATCATGTAACTGAGAGGAATTACTGAAACCAGAATGAAGGCCGAACATGGTAGTGGGACAGGAGGAAAGTGTAAAGAAATAGAGGAAAGGAGTAGGAGGCAAAGGGCATACATAGAAGCCTAAATGCAGACATGTACATATGTAAATATATTTATGATTATGGGGGAAACAGACCTCTGTGCATGTATTTATAGGTTCAGCTGTAGGGTAGCAGGTGGACTTGTGCGCACTCCCTTAATACAATAGCACCTTCCCCAGCTAAACGGTTATTCCTGCTTTATTCTTACGCAATCCTTGAGACCTTTTCTCCTCTGGGCTGGCCAAAGAATTGCCAATGGTTTTTTTTTCTTTTTATGTGTAAGAGCTTTATTTCAAGAAGTAATTGTATATCAAGAAAATATCCCAGCCCAGTCCAACTCAAATGCATAAGTCCAATTATAGTTCATAAGTCCATCTTCAGACTCATGCAGCTACCTTCATTGATGCAGAATACAGGGATATCATAGGCCAGTGGGTGCAAAGTCTTGTGGATCCAATGGCAGTACATGCAACTCCAAGGCTCTGGCAGCAACCAGAGTCACCCAGCAGAAAAGTGAAGGCATACAGTTAGGGAGGTTTCCAGAGCCCTCCAGATGAGAAGGCCATGCCCACAAGTAGGCACCATCAATTGTAGTCTGATTGACAAGTTGAATACCACCCCTACACTTTTATATATCTTCAAGTTAGCAAGAAATTATGTAACGACCACAGCTACCCTCATTCGCACACCCCAATATCTATTGGGGAACTGATTAACTTGGACTTATCACCTTGTGATAAGAATTCTTTATGATGACCTTAAATCTAACATCCTAACATCTTGGAGTTACTACATTAATTTCCAGTTTCCAAATTTTATTGGTTAAAGAATCCTGCTAGAGCCGCTGGGTAGGTGCTGGAGTGCTAACTGTAAGGTAGGTGGTTCAAACTCTCCAGCCGCCCAGTGGTAGAAAGTTGAGGGAGAGTCTCTGCTCCCATAGGGTCACTATGAGTTGCACAGCTGACTCAATGGCAATGGGTTAAAAAATGTTCACTGGTGGCTTATGCTCCTGGGGAAGACTGATTCAGTGAGCCTCTGAATGACTTATGTTGTTGTTAGTTGCTATCTAACTGGTTCCCACTCACATGTCCACCAGCAAGGTAGCGGCGTTCCTATGATCTCACACTGTTGTCAACACTTGGCATGGCCAGAGTTGGAATTTAAATTTGTTTACCAATCTGGTGGGAATGTAGTGGTATCTCACTGTGGTTTTAGTTTGCAATTCCCTGATTAGTATTGAGGTCAAGCATCGTTTCATATATTTGTAGATAGTTCTTCTGTGAAGTGCCTGTTCAAGCCTCTGGCCCATTTTCAATTAAAAACAAACAATTGAATCAGAATCCTTTCTCTGTCTGGCACACGAGTGCTCGATTGGGTATGTGTTTAACAATGACCTCATCGCACTTTGTAGCTTGTCTTTTCACTCTCTAATGTTTCAGGTGAATCAAATACTTCATTTTCATATACACCAGTTCCCTATCTTTTATTTTCTGGTTAGTGTTTTTTGTGCCTACCCCTAGTAATGGAGATAATCCCATCTATATTTTCTAAAAGCTTTATAGTACTCTCCTTCATATATAGATTTCTAATCAACATGAAATTGATTTGTATGTAAGATATGAAGGGTAGGTACCATATCTTCTCCTCCTATGGTTTCATTTTTATCCCCAGATGAGTGTACTTGTCCCAGCAAAATTTATTAAAATGCAAATCATTTTCCCACTACTCAGGAGCGTAGCCTCTGTCGTATGTGAAGGGTCTCCTTCCAGGTTCTCTATGTAGCTTCATGAGTCTTTGTCTAGCACTACCCCAAAGTGCAGTGTATTAATTGCCTCGTTCTTGATCTTCAAGAGCGCTTTTTCTGCTCTCAAGTCTATGCATTGCCATATACATTGTGGAATCATCTCGTTACAAGTGCATCTGTGAATCAAGTTGTGGGAACTTGACATGTTCATAGCATTGCATCTTCCATTGACTTAGGTCTTCCTCTGCAGACTCTCATTACAGGTTCAGCGTTTCCTCCAGAAAGGGCTTGCAGATCTGCTGAAAATTCGTCCCTGGCTAATTTGCAGTTTGTGGGTTTTCATGCTACTTCACATGGTTTATTCATTTACTAAATTTCAGTTTTGAACTGATTTCTGATGTAGAGAAGCACAAATGATTTTTGTCTTTTGATTTGGTACTTGATAACCTTCCTACTATTCTTTGGCATTTTCTGCACGCATGTCAAGTCACCTCTGAGTGGTAGCTGGGGTCCCTTTTCCCTGTGCCCAGGGAACCAGCATTTCTCACCCGTGCCCTGGCGCACTTGGCAGGCCCTCCAATACAGCGCGGAAGAAAAGCAGTCAGGAGAGCCAGCATCTTTGTCTTGATTCACATCGCCTCAGAGAGCTTTCAACAGTTTACCATTTAAAAATATAGAGTTACTATAAATATTTTCATAGTTCCTTGACTAAGAAGTTCACTTTAATTTCATTTATTCCATGGGTCTTCTTCTAATCTTTTTTAATGGATATATTTTATCTTTTATTTCAAGAGTTATTGAATTTTATCCAGTGTTTTCTTCTGCATCTACTGTGATGATCATGTAGCTGTTCTTCTTTAGCTTGTGAAGGTAGTAAATCACAATACATAATTTTCTACTGTAAATTAACTTGGCACTCTTGAGGTAAGCACAATGTGCTCATGCTACATGATCATTTCTATATATGGCCAATATTTTCTTTTTTAGAGTCAATATTAGAATCAACTCAATGGCAGTAGGTTTGTTTTTTGGTTTTTCTCTAACGGCATATATGATAACTAATATATATGGACCTGGACAGATGGACTTGGCGCGAATTACATTGAGTACATTTGTGGAAGACATATTGCAAAATCTCAATATCATGAGCCAAAACAAGTCCAGGGATGGGTTGTGAAACAAATTACCAAACAAACAAACACACAAAAATCATCAATTACTCTTATGTAAGTTCAGATTGAACTTGAAGAAAGTTAAAATAAGTGCATGAGAGCCCAAAATACTACTTTGAGTATGACCCACTTGAACGTAGAGATCATCTTATAAACAGATTTAACACACTGCTCATGAATTACTGATGAGTTGTAGAATGACATCATGAGTACATATATGAAGAAAGAAAAAGTCATTAAAAAGATAAGAAAGAAAAGACCAAAGGGGATGTCATTAGAGATTCTAAAACTTACTCTTGAAGGTAGTAGCTAAAACAAATGGAAGAAATGATAAAGTCGAAGAGCTAAACAGAAAATTTTTAATGGGCAGCTAGAGAAGACAAAATAAAATTTTATAATGAGGTGGGTGGGGGAGCTGAGCGCCGAGACCCGGAGCTAAACCCGAGAGATTGAAAATATGCAGACCACCAGGGCACTACTCATTCCTCCAGCTCTGGTCCGCTGCTGTGCCAGGGGTCTCGTCAGGCCTGTGTCTGCCTCCTTCCTGAATAGGCCGGAGATCCCATCGAAACAGCCTTCCTACAGCAGCTCCCCGCTCCAGGTGGCCAGGCGGGAGTTCCAGACCAGCGTGGTCTCCCGGGATATTGACACCGCGGCCAAGTTTATCGGTGCTGGGGCGGCCACAGTCGGTGTGGCCGGTTCGGGGGCTGGCATTGGGACCGTGTTCGGCAGCTTGATCATTGGCTATGCCAGGAACCCATCTCTCAAGCAGCAACTCTTATGCCATCCTGGGCTTTGCCCTGTCTGAGGCTATGGGGCTCTTCTGTTTGATGGTCGCCTTCCTCGTCCTGTTTGCCATGTGAGGCTCCGTGGGCTGCACCGACCTGTCCCTGCTGCTTCAACTCCAGGCCATGCCCCGTGCTGGAGTGCGCTAAGCTTTACCATTAAACACGACGTTTCTCTAAAAAAAAAAAAAATTTATAATGAAACGTGAAAGAGACATGGAAACTGAAAGAAAAGAGCTCAGTAGGCATTTCCCAAGCTAAAATCAGAAGGAAAAAATGCAGACTTCATGTTTTAATACTGGAGGATTCTGTGGGGAAATTGTTGAATGATTCACGACGCATCAAAAGAAGGCCAATATATTCTTTAAGATTTTTATTTGTATGCTCTTGAGTGAGTTTGACCTATAATTTTCTTTCTCATAATGTCTTTAACAGGTTTGGCTTCAAGGTTATACTGCTCTTCAAGAAAGAGCTTAGGAATGTAGCTTCTTTTATTATTCTCTGAGAGAGTTTGTGTAAAATCAGAACGATTTGTTCTTGATGGTTGATATAGCTTGTTAATGAAGTCATCTGGGCCTGGAATTTGCTTTGGGGGAAGATATTTGATTACTAATGAAAATTATTTTATGATTATAGAACTATTTCTAGTTTTTTTTCTTGAGTCAATACTGGTAATTTGGGGTTTAACTGCGTTTTCAAAGTGCTGCTCCTCTAGTATCTCGTGATACATGCCTCCGACTGGCTGTGCTGTCTGATCCCGTGCTCTCTGCATGACATGTGGTTTTCCTGTCCGATTGCCATCCTCACGACAACGATATGGATCACTGTGTGCAGAAGATGGGAATGACAGGCCACAAAAGCATACACAGTATCCCAGACTTTTATTTTCTGTACATGTACATGGAACTTCATCACAAGCATTCCCTTGCACTATATTTCTGAGGGAAATTTGCAACCATGCTGTTAATGATTCCTAATTAAGCGTCTTTTATCTGGTGTGACTTGGAAATGTGGCTGGGTCAATATGATCCACGTGTAACTCACACATTGGTGAAGACATTACGGATCTCCCGCCTTTGGGAAACCAACTTGGTTGGCACCTAGCAGAGAAACTCATGTAGACCCTCCTCCTGGGAGGTGCCAGCCGCTGGGCCCGGGGCTTCTCCTTCTCACACCCTCATTTTAGCGGGGATCCTTGCTTCCGTAGTCAGAAGGCTTTCCCCCAAAGCTGCGTGTCTCAAATCCCCATCCATCGGGGCACAACCCTGGCCCGTGGGGAGCCCTGTCAGGGCACCAGGAGGACCCTCCGTGTTCTGGCACTCTCCCAGGGGGGCTACCGCGGATAGCGCAGCTTTCTATGCCTTCTGTCTCCTTTGGCCAGTCCCTCCTTCTGGCTTTCCAGGTGAGCAATGGCCAGTTGGAGAAGACCCCCATGAGGTCGTTTGTCTTCTGCATAGAAACTGGCAGCCTGGGTGAGAGGTTTAGTCCCCAGGGGGGAAGTCGTGAGAACCTGATAATAATTGTCTAGGTTGGCCTCTCTGTGCTTCAAATTTGAGGTCTGGAGACAGGCCAAACGCCTCACAGCAGGACACAGCTCAGGGCTTCCTGCCTGATGGACAGTGGCCTCTCCGTGGGCATGGCTGAGCAGAGTAGCCCTTGCCTGTGGCCCCAGGGGGGTCTGTGAACAGTTATCCTAGGCCCAATTGAAAAAAACAAACAAACATAGAACAGCAAGTGCTGGAGAGGGTGGTGGGCTTGTCAATGTGTACACATGATTTTTGACAGCAATATGGTGCTAATCAAAACTGCTGGGAATAGAACTGCCAGACGACCCAGCAATACCTCTGCTGGGAAAGTACCCTTGAAGAAATAACAGCTAGAACACGAACAGACATCCGCTCTCCCATGTGGCAGCAAGAAGCTGGAAATGGCCCAAATGCCCATCAGTAGAGGAATGGATAAAGGAACTGTGGTACATACGCACCGTGGAATACTATGCATCCCTGAAAGAGCAGTGATTAAATCATGGCACCCTTCATCACATGGAGAGACCTGCAAACCATCATGCCGAGTGAGGTGATTCGCTCACAAGAGGCCATATATTGTACGAGTCCATTATTGTAAGGAGAAGCACTAAGAGGAAGACAGGCTTCTGCTTCCAGTTCATGGATCCTTCTAACCCAGTTTCCCAAGCAGCGCAGTGGAGAGCCTGCCTAGCGTCCATAAACCATACACCGCCCCTCTATATGTACGTCTTAACAACCACTCTGATGGAGGAGGGCTCACCTCAGCTGGGGTCAGTTTCTCAAGATAGGGGCGGGGAGAGAGAACACCAGTCAGTTGTTGCCATATAACATTGTGCTAAGGGCACCTCAAACCAATAAACACTCGGACAAGACTGATAAGCAAAACTTACTGGAAATTTGAGACAAAATGGAGGGAGGGAAGTATGTATATCCTAGAGTAGGTGATTACATTTCGGTTGGTGGGAAAACTGGGAGAAGTAACCTCCCATCAGGAAAAAAAAATGCTTTACAATACTTATTGTATACAAAGGGGGGAATACACCCAGTATTATGTTCCTAATTGGGCACTTTTAACCTACTTTCTATGCAGCCCTTGGTGACCCAGGCTGACTGCTACATACTACTGGGAGTTTAGACCCTTATCTTTCTAGAGGCAACAATCCTTTTCTCTAACATAATATGATAACGATGTCTCTAAAGTGAACCAAAGATATATATATATATACACACACACAAACACACAATAGAAATGTGAGTGTATTCTGGGCTCCCACTTAATTCTAGCCCTAGTCCAAGAACACTTAGTTCTTACAACATGGCCCTGCTCGATACTTGCTTTCATGAAGATATGGGTGCTACAACAAAGTGTGGTGAAGAAAGCAGATGAGAGCTCGCTATCAGAAAGAATAGCATCTGGGGTTTTACAAGCTTGTCTTAAAACAAGCAGCCATCCAAGTGAGGTGTCATCTAAGTCCACACGCATGAAGTCCATCATCAGCCTGTGTGATCGAAGGATTGTAAATAACAAAATCCAACATCAGAGGAAGGAAGTGTATTAGAGCTTAAATTCTGGTCACCTGATTTTCCAAAGGCTGTGGATGACAGTGGAAACCCAGAATCCATTTGCAGGGTCCCGACATGGATTAAGCCTCTGGTGACTCTCCTCTGACCACAGTCCAGGGATGTGAGTAGCCTCGCTATCATACTGATTATGACCAATGTGCTATTGTTGTTGTTGTTATTAGGTGCCATTGAGTCAGTTCTGACCCATAGTGGCCCTATGCACAACAATGGAAACACTGCATGGTCCTAAGCAATCTTCACAATATGGCAGATGTAGTTGGGATGAAATGTAATACCTTATCATTTGATCTCTCCTTTGCCTCATTTGAAAACCGTCTCAATTTTTAATATGTTCTACTTTCTTTTTGAGGTTTTCTTATTTTTTTGTTGTTGAAAATTTTCTGTTTTGTCCAGTCATTGTTGTTGGTTTGTTTATTTATTTGTTCTGCATGTGTTTGAATGCTGTGTTTTGGTTTGTATGATTTTCTATAAATAAAATCCAAGATAGGTAGATCTATAGAGACAGTAACTGGATTAATGATAATTGCCTAGAGGCACAGCAGGGGAGGATATAGAGAAATGGGAAGCTAACAACGAATATGAGAAGAAAGTGTTCTTAAATGGATTGTGGGGATGAGTGTGCAAATCTTCTTAATGTGATTGAATGATTAAATCATCTGATATGTGAGGTATATGCCAATAATAAAACTATCACAAAAACATCCCCATGAGCTACATCCCGGTAGCAGGAAAGGTATGGGAGCCAGCACTGAGGGAGGACCTGAGCACCCCAAACCCCCTGAACAAAGTCTTATGTTTCCTGTAGGACAACACGAAACAAGAGCAGCCTCCTTGCCTTGTCAAACCTTCACCCTGGAATTGCTCATGTGTGTCCACTTTGTGTACAAGGAAGACACTGAGTTTCTGCCTCAGTAGAGGTCAAGGAGCCAGAGAGGGACTTCAGTTCTTAGAAGAGGCCTTCTGGACAGTCACTGGCTTGCTAGGGCACTTGATAAGACTCTGCGGCTGGATGTACTATTAAAAGGGAGTGGTTTCTTAGAAAGGTATCTTTGTTCATTTCTGGAGGAAATCAAGAAGGCAGGGCATCCTGGCACTCACTGTCAGTGGAGCTCCTATTGGCTTGACCTCAAAGACTCCTGGGTTGCAATCCTAATCCAGACTGTTTCTAACATGAGCACCTAGCCGAGTGCCTGTAGAAACCTTACAGACAGCACATGTGTCTCTACAAAGGTGAGGTGACAGTCACATAACAAAAATGAGCCATTGGAAAGTGACCATTTCAGTGGTGTCTAAGACATTCCCAAGTTTGCCCAAGCACCACCTCTTGCTAGTTCCAGTGCATTCTCACTTCGCAAAAACAAAACAAAACAAAACAAAACAAAAAACCTGGGCCTAGCAGCAGTCACTCCCACCTGGGGCCCTGGCCCCTGGCCCCCAGGAATCTCGCTCGTTCATAGTGGTGCCACCCCTGCTGCTGATGTCAGCGAGTTCGCTGGCCTTCCTTTCTCATGGACACCTCGAAGGGTCTTTGGATGGAGAGATTTGGGCCCAGTGCATTGGTGCTTCCCCTTCTGTTTATTCCAAAGAGCCGAGCCCTAGCTGCTGAGAGAATCCCAGCTGTCATAGTGGGTCACGAGCTGGAGCTGGAGCTGTTCTACGAGAAGAAGACTGGGCTGTCTGCTCCCAGAAAGAGCTACAGCCGCACAGACCCCCCAGGCGCTGTTCTAACCTGTCTTACAGGGTCGCTTGGGGTCAAAGTGGACTCGTGGCAGTGAGTAGCTGCAAGGGGCGGGGGGGTGGAGTATGAGAACTTGACCTGACAGCTGGTCCATTGTGCAGAGCGTCAGGGTGAAGGTGCCAAAGCCCCTCTGCCCGGTCAGAATCTGTCCTCTGGCCTCCCAGACAATACTGGGATTATCAGCAAGGTGGTCACACAACAGCCCCCCAATGCTGTCTCTTTCCCCCCCTCCAAAGGTAAGGCTCTACTAGTTACCTTCAGCCCACCCACCCTCCTTCCAAGGAAAATGGCCTGGAGGGTCATGACCTCAGAGAGAACCATTGTGTGACTGCAGGGGACAAGGGGCCTTGGCAGCTGTCCTTGTTTCCCCATCTCAAAGGTAGTAGGGACATGGTGACAACATTGTGAAGAAGGCCTGACAGATCAAAGGAACATACAATCAGACAGCTTAGGGCCCAGAGCCATGGGAGATCTTGACCAAAAGGCTTCACCGAGGCGAGGCGGCTTCTGTTTGGAACTTCCTTTCTAACATGGCTAATGGGCTTCCATGGGAAATGGCTAAAAGCAAAGATAGGAGGGGGCTCCAACCAATCCATGGGAAAATGGAGTCAAAAGAAGTGGAATTCTCCCACGAACTGGTTGAAGCCTCCAAATACCATCACATGTATAACCCTTAGAGACGGAGTCATTGCACATGTCCTATACTTGCGCCAACTCCTAGTAGCTGTCTCGGAAGCAGACAGATTCAGCATTCTCACACAGAGGAGCTGATAGATTTGAACTGCCAACCATGTGATTATCCCACAGTGCCACCAAGGCTACCTGAGTACAAAGAAACCCCACTTTTTAAAATAAATTATTTGATTGGGGGCTCTTACAGCTTTTAGAACAACCATCGTGTCAAGCACATTTGTATATATGTTGCCATCATCATTGTCAAAACACTTTCTTTCTACTTGAGCCCTTGGTATCAGCTCCTCTTTTTTTCCTCCCTCCCCCACTCTCCTACCCTTGTGAGCCCTTGAGAAAATATAAATTATCATTTTCATATATTACACCATGTGCTATCTCCCTTCACTCACGTTTGTTGTTCATCCCCAGGGGAGGGGAGGTTAATATGTAAGTCATTGCAGTTGGTTTCCCCTTCTCCCCTCAACTGCCCCCTACCCTCCTGGTATTGCTACTGCCATTATTGTTCCTGAGGGGTTATCTGTCCTGGATTCTGTGGGTCAAGAGCTCTTATCTGTACTGGAATACATGCTTCTGTCTAGCAGGATTTGTATGGTAGAACTGGGGTAGTGGTATTGGGGGGGCACTAATGAACTAAAGGAATGTTGTGTTTCATCGGTGCTACACTGCACCCTGTTTGGCTCGTACCTTCCTTGTGACCCTCCTGTGAGGGGATGTCCAATTGTTTACAGATGGGTTTTGGGTCTCCACTCTGACCCACCTCCTTTACATCAGTATGAATTTTCTGTGTCTTTGATGATTGTTGACACCTTATGATCACACAGGCTGGTGTGCTTCTTCCATGCGGGCTTTGTTGCTTCCCTGCTAGTTGGCCACTTGTTTAACTTTAAGCCTTTAAGACCCCAGACACTATATCTTTTGTTAGCCAGGCACAATCAGCTGTCTTCACCATATTTGTTTATGTACCCATTTTGTCTTCAGCGATTGTAGCACGGAAGGTGAGCATTGCGTTGAGGGAGGACTTGAGTGGAGGCTGGATGTCTGTTTGCTATGTTAAAATTTAATAGATAACTGTATGTACATAGATCTCTGTCTCTATCATTACATAATAGTATATTTACTTACATATGGACTTGCCTGTATTTGTTCCTGTGTAAATGTCTTTTGCCTTCTAGTTGTTTCCTCTATTTCCTTTCACTTTCCTCCTGTCTCACTATCATGTTCAACCTTCATGTAGCTCTCAGTAATTTATCTCAGCTACATTGCACGTAATGTAAAGTCTCTCAGCTATATTGCTACAACCAGGTGTTCTAGACCCTCCTCCCCATTGATGTTAGATCTCTTGTCCCTGGGATTGTTGGCTCCCCCCTCTCTTGAAAGTCCACTTCTGACAAAGAAGTCACAGGGGCAATGCTGATTCCAGCTCACAGCAAGCCTCATCTTTGTTTCTGGCATGGAGTGGCTGGTGCTGTTTAACTGCAGACCTGGAGGTTAGCAACCCAACATGTAAACACTACACCACCAGGGCTCCTAGCAAGCTTCTCGCAAGCTCGGATAGGGTTTCCAAAGCTGTAACAAGCCTCAGCTGTCTCCTGAAGTGCGCCGTTTGTCTGGTGGGGTTGAAACACAGACCTTGTGAAAAGCAGCCTGCTGCTCACCAGAGAGCGCCACCAGAGCTCCGTCAGGGCGGGGCTAATCCTGGCCGCTTTCCACTCACACCGTTTGTTGTGGATTTTCAGCAGTTGACCGCACTGCGTGTTGCATGAATAGCTGGGGAAAGCGGGAGCCCGAGCAGGCGCTCTTTAGGGCCACACACTGCCACATCGTTCTTGCTCGGACCGGCTGGCGGTTTCGAACCGCCCTCCTTCTAGCTAGCAGACCCACGCTTCTTCGCTGTGCCACCAGGGCTCCTTCCGGAGGCTCCCCGGAAGCACCTTTGTTGTAAGCAAGCACCTTTGTTGAAACCAGGAAGCCCATACGCACGTTCTGCAGCAGCGGGCCCCCAGGGTGTGGCGGAGAAGAAAAGTGTGGCTGCGCGGGACAAAGGAGCCCCGCCGGGCCAGGGCCGCCCGTCCTGCCCCCTCCCCGCGGGAGGGGGCCGGCCCAGACGTGGGGGGGGGGGGCTGCTGGGAGAGGGCGGGCGGAGAGGCGCGCGGCGGAAGCGCCACGCAGGGCCGGTGCGAGGGCCAGCCGAAGCACCAGGAGAGGGAGCTCGGGAGCCGGGAAAGCAGGAAGCCACGATCTGCCGGGATCCTTGCGCCTGCTGCCATGGCTGCGCCGAGCCGGGCCAGGGGGGAGGGGCGGCTCCCCTTTGTGTGCCCGGCCGGCGCAAGCTTCTTTCATTTCTTCTTTAAAAATAGTGTAATTGAGAGGTCATTCATATAGCATACACTTCTCTGGTTCAGTCGTAGCAGGAGTTGTGTAAACCGCACCTATAATCGCCTTTAGAACATTTTTCCCTTCTAGTCATTATTTTCTCCCCATTGCCCCTCCCCCCACCGGCATCCCTAAAAGCCCTTACATTTGCCGGATGCTTACGGGCCACAGTCCTCCAGGCAAGGATTTTGTGTTTCTTACATATTTTGGACCTTTAGTCAGGAAAGAGCAGTCCCTGGAGACGGACATCCTACTTGGCAAAGTAGAGGGGCAGCGTCGGAGAGGAAGGCCCTCAAGGAGATGGATGGACACACTGACTGCCCCCATGGACTTGGGCATCGGAACAATTGTAAGCAGAACTGGGCAGTGTTCAGTTCCCTTGTCTATGAGGTCGCTGTAGGCCAGAAAAACTTGCTGGCACCTAACAGCAACGTATTTGCCAATCCTGAATTTCATACTACAAGAACAACAGAAACAAAAAACCCAACAATAGCAAATATGTCTGTTAAGGAAGAAAAAGACCAACACTATTAAAATAAAGCTTCAATTGACAAAAAACGGGGAATATTCAGAACTAGAACAAATTGAAAGTGGGTCAAAAGGAAGAGCAAATGATCAGGTATTACATTGTAACGGAATTACATTTGCCATTACAGGTGACAGTAGTCTCTGTCTGATAGCAGGGTGATTCCGAACCTTCCACTTTGGTCAGAGGGAATTCTCTGGAGGCGTAATCCATGTATGGAGCCTGCAGATACATTTGGGGCTCCCACAGTCGTCCAGCGTCTTCCGAAAATTGGCACATTGCTTCCTTTAGCTGCTCAGTTTGTCATCGGTTGGTTCACGGGAAGTCTTTTGCCACTCCCTCACCAGTCTCCCAGCCAAGGAAGCTGAACCTCTACACGCACTGCAGCCCACTCAATTTCAACTCTTAGCAACCCTAGCACGAAACCCATGAGCTCATCCTCAACCTTAATGGGACGCGCAGGACTTCTCCCCTCTCCTTCCTCCGGTTCCGACACTGAAGATCAGGATTCTGTGAACTCGTCACCTCTGCCTACATCATAGCTCACTACCATCGTGTGGAAGCTGACTCAGAGTGGCCCTGTAGGACAGAGTAAAACTGCCCTGTTTCTGAAACTCTTTTTTAAACTATTTTATTAGCACATAATCTAGACATCATAACAATTCAATAGTTCAGTCATATCAAATAGTGTTGTACAATTGCTACCACAATCATTTGAAAACATTTTTTCCCTTCTTGTACTCTGATATTGCCTCTCCATTATCCCCTCCCTCTCCTGCCAGACCCCCCAAGAACTCTTGTTCCAGCTACCGTCTCCATAAATTCACCCAACCTGGGTCTCATGCACTGAAAACCTTAGAATGATACATAACAGAGTCAAGAATGCTACCAGCAACAACAAAATACAGCAGAGATTAACCCTATTTTGAAAAAAAAACCCTAAATATTAATATACATATATTAGAAACCAGAACATTTTAATAGACTGTCATTGTCCCTCCAGTACTCTCTGTCTGCTAACTAGGCTATTCCCATGCCTCACTTATGGCCAGAGGCTTAGTCCCCGTGGAGAGCCTGCAAACGTTTTTTGGGCTTGCACTGTCATCCATGGCCTTCTGCAAACCCGAGTTTCACAATTTAAGTTGTGAGACTAAGTCTTTACGGGAGCAGAAAGCTTCATCTTTCTCTGTTGGTTTCAAACCCCTGACCTTTCGGTTAGCAGTCCACCTCGGAAACTGCTGTGCCTCCGGGGCTCCCTTCTTTCACTGCCATGGAGTTGACTCTGGCCTACAGGGTTGGGTATATTCTGACCTATAGGGCAAGGTCGCACTGCCCCTGTGGGTTTCTGAGAATGTAACTTTTTCGGAGAGGCGAAAGCCCCAACTTAGGAGTTGCTGGTGGTTTTGAACTGCTGAATTTGCAGTTAATAGCCCAGCGTGTGTGTAACTATACCACAAGGCCTCCTACTTAATGTGCAAAAGAAGTCTGTATTTGATGGAGGAGGGCAGAAATCAGATTTACGGGAAGGAGGACAGTCCAAGATTCCCTCCCACTCTTGGCTCTAAGCATCAGGGACTCAAGTGAGGAAACTCCAACTGACCCCGACTCAAGGCAGCACCAAGCCACATCCACGTTGGCCAGTTAAGAGCTAGTGAGCAACGGACTCAGTGTTTCTTCCCTCGGACAATCCCCCATCAAGGAGGAGCTTTTGACTCAGGGTGTCGCCCAATTTAACAGAGCAGCCACGGTTCCTTTGGGGTCTCCTGACCTTTTGTAAACAGATCCCCAGACATCCTCCCACCATAACAGAAGTTAGAAATCTAGTTCAGCTTGGCTGGTGCCACCTAGAGGCTTCATGTAGTTACTACAGCAAATAACATGGAGCAGTGGCTGGTTGACGAGTTTGAATTCAATCAAAATGTCTGGCATTTGCACCAACACGCTGGAGCGCTAGTTTGGTGATTTGTCCGGGAATAATGTCTGAGCACCACCAGAGCAGACGCTACAGAAAAGACCCAGCCACGCTCAAAGTCCAGAGACACAGTGAGATGGGGACGCAAGGGAAAATTCAGAAGGATGGGTTCAAGTTCTCTACTCCATAGCCTGAGAGCTCCTTCCGGAGTCCGTCCCGCAGACAGACTACATTTTCAAATGACCTGGCCTACAGTTGCCTGTGATAGGGTCTCGAGCTTGTCTACAGGCCTGCCGTGCTGGCCTCCTTTTCTCTGACCCTCACTCTCCAGTGGGGGTTTCAGTGACGCAAATTGGATCCATGGAACCCTAGCGGTGCAGTAGGTGATGCATCGGGACACAAACCGCAAGACCAGCCATTTGAAACCCCTAGCTACTCCTCGGGCCAAAGATGAGGCGTTCTATTCCGTACAGAGTTAGTCTCAGAAACCCACTGGGCCAGTGTTCTTCTCCATCCTATCAGGTCTCTATACGTCAGCATCCACTCGATGGCAGGAAATTGGTTTTGTTTTTTATGATACGTGAACTCCGAATACCCTCAACTTCTCAGTCAAGGACATCTGCACCATAGGTGCTCAGACACTAACACTCAGAGACACCAGGTACTCTCTCTGGCACTCGAAACCAAAGTCACTGCCATCGGGTGGACGCCAAATCTTTGTGACCCTACACAACCTCCCCTGTGGAGTTCGGAGGCTGTAGCTCTTTGTACAAACCCTGCTTAGTCTGCCTGTAAAGACATCCATTAAACACAGAAGCCAGCAACCCCATAGACCAGTGGGCTTGGTGAGGCTGTAAATCTTCCTGGGGATAGCCTCGGCGTTCGAACTGCTGACCTTGACGTTTTCAGCTTAGTGCATAACCCACTACATCACGGGTGTCAAACTGGTGGCCCACGGGCCACATGCAGTCCCCGAGGTAATTTTTTTGTGGCCCAAGATGCTCTGAAATAAAATGAAGATAGAAAAAAATGTTATGGTTAATAAAATTATTAGGAGGGGGGAAAATGTTATAAAGGAAATAGCACTTAAGGGAGATGGAGGCAATACCGTACACACAATTCCTTCGTTAACCTTTAACTACTGAAGACGAGTATACACGTGGTCCAGTGCCTTTGCTGGAGGCCTGTGGACGTGTATAAAGGCGCTGACTCAGTTCCGGCGACGTTCGGAAGCGGTATGTCTGTCACTCTCAGTGTCACGTAATGTAAACAGATCCCAGTTGCGAGAAGGTTAGAAAATGCACTCTGGGTTGTGCTGTTATGCGTCATACCTAGCGGCAGCACTAATTCACATTTTTAGAGGGAAGCCATTATGATTGTGCATCATGTTTGTCAGCGGTCCAACATTTTGTGTTTTTTTATTAGTTACTTTGTTATATTTTCCAGTCACAACAAAAAAGGTAAGTGAGGGAACTGATTACAAGAATCTACATATACCCTCCTCCCTGGGGGAGGCACAGCAGAGAAAAAGGTGGGAGGAGACATCGGACAGTGTAATATATGACAAAATAATAATAATTTATGAATTATGAAGGGTTCATAAGGTAGGGGGCAGTGGGGAGGGAGGGGGAAAATGAGCAGCAGATATTAAGGGCTCAAGTGGAAGGCAAATATGTTGAGAATGATGATGGCAACAAATGTACATATGTTCCTGACACAATGGATGTATGGATGGCTTGTGATAAGAATTGTATGAGCCCCCAATAAAATAAGTAAATTTAACAAAAGGTAAGAGAAAACTAGTAGGAGGAAAGCGCTGGCAAGTTTCGGGTAAAACAGAAAAATTTAAGTTTTATAAATGCACTAAATAAAATGAATGTTTATGTAAAAGCAATTATATAGTATTTTACTTGTCCTATCCAAATTTCCTCACTTCAAAATACAAATTTAACAAAATGTGTAACTGTGATGTGGCCTGCATGAATCTTGCCTATTGCACCAAGTGACCCGCGTTTTAATTGAGTTTGACACCCCTGCCCTACCTCTGTCATCAAGGCTCCAATGGCGTTACCATTGGACCCAGCAATTTCACTCTTCATAATCTGACCAAGAGAATTGGAGGCAGGGACTCAAAAAGTGACTTGTCTGTCAATGTTCACCACTGCACTAGTCACATGTCTGAAAGGAAGAAGCAGCAGGTAGAGGGAGAAGCACCATGGGGCCCTTCCAGACAAGGGCTGGTTCTCCGTCTGCCATGGAGAGCCATGAAGTACAAAAGCTAGATGAACCTGGAAGACATGGCCACATAACATCTGACTCCATGTCTCTGGGTTGTCCACAGACGCAGACAGCAGTGGCTGGGGGAGAGGGGTGGGGACAGACTCCCTTTTGGGGGATGGGCATGTTCTTGTGAACATTTGGAATTGTTCACTTTACAATGGCCAGACACTGTGCCGGGCCTTCCCTAAAGCCGTGTCAGCAGCAGCAGACAAGGGCACTGACCTCAAGAGTCAGAGAGTTTAGAAGGACAGCCACCTTGTGGGAGAGAGGGAGGAAATGAAGACACAGTGACCAGTTAGGGGCCTTGGTCATTGGGAGCCCAAGGCAAATCCAATTGGTGTCAAGGTCCTGAGGCCAGTGACCTGGGGAAATGGCCGATTCCTGCCTGGTGTGGCATGGTCACAATGACTGAGGCACTTCAGGGTTGGTGGGAATGTAGTCATATTGGACCCTGGGCAAATTTGATTCAATATACAGAGAAAGGGTCCAGAGACCAAGACAAAAGGTAGGAAAGTGTCCGAAGCTGCCAGATGGATGGGGCCCTGTCTGCCCTGTGACTCCTGATCTGATCGACCGTATGCTCTGGGGCACTTTGTAGTAGTCGGATTAGAGGCAAATCTGGTGCCTAATCTCCTATCCTGGCCAGAAGTTCTGGGTCCAGAGGATGGGGTGCTGAAGCGTATGCTGGCAAAGGGGTGGGGGTGGGGGGGCTTGAGTATCCTATTTCTCTGAACACAGGTGGGGACACTAGGCTGGAGCTATTTTTCACTTCCCCACCTCTTCTCTCAAACCTGCAGGTCTTGTCCAGTCTCCACCCACCTGCTTTTCATGCCCCCCCCCCACATTCTCCTGCCTCCACATTTGGGGAAACTGTGGGGCCAATTTGTCCCCCGCCCATGAGCTGGTGGGGAGGGGGAGGGCAGCTACCAGCATCCACGCCCTCAGAGGTGTGGGGTAATGTCTAGGGCAGTAATCTGCTTTTAGCTAAACTGGGACTTGATCTTCTGTTAGCCCTAATCATTGATTATCCCTTGCCTTCCCCATACCCCCTGGAAGAGACCAAGTGCCAAGACACCTGGCCTTCTCCGCCTCTTCCCTGACCCAGGCTCTTGAGCTAGGCCCTTCCCCAACCCAAGGGCACCCAGGGAGCAATGCTGAGCATGGTTATTAGCATAATGCTGGCCAAGGTCAAGGGCTCCAGTTTTTTCCATGTTGTGGCATTGGGAACTGGGGCAGCCCAATAAGGCCAAGAATGATTGAGTCTCTTGCTTGAACAGATGGTGCACCTGGGCCATAGGGAAGAGTCGGTCTGTCCCGCCTGGGACAGTGTAAGGTCATGGCTGACTCACCATCTTGTATTCACAGGTGGTCTCAGTTAGGGATCTCAGGAAAGACAGGCAGACAAAGTGGCTTGGAGGTGCACATCTGAAAGACTGAGGTTGAGTTTCGGGGTCAAACCTTGTTACATGGGGCTATGGGTTGAGCCTTGGTGCCCTGGGCAGGCCTTGGCTATGAGGCACGGGCAGTGAACGCATGTACTTTGTAAGACCCCCTGTGTGTGTGCTTGGCCCTGTGGTGACAGGCAAGTACTCCATCGTGGTAAGTGATGCCATTATCACCATGCCTTATGCTGGGGAACAGCTAATGGGGAGACAGCATGTGCAGATAGTCTATTAAGAGTCAGGGGGCCAGATCTACAAAACTGGAGAGGGGCTCAAGGGCAGGGGCTTTGAGGTCCAGGGTCCCCATCCCCACCCCCTACCCCAGAGATGTCCTCCTGAAGGAGTGACAAACTTGGGCCCAAAAGAGCACTCAGTTGAATAGCAAAAAAAAAAAAAAAAAAAAAAGGCAAGATGGGAACTGGAAACACAGGGCATCCACGGCGGATGATCCCTTCAGGGCCAGTGCTGAGAGTGGCAATACCGGGAGGGTGGAGGGAGGGTGGGGTGGAAAGGGGGAACCGATTACAAGAATCTACATATAATCTCCTCCCTGGGGGACAGACAACCGAAAAGTGGGTGAAGGGAGATGTCGGACAGTATAAGACATAATGATATAATAATAATTTATAAATTATCAAGGGTTCATGAGGGGGGGAGCGGGGAGGAAGGGGGGGAATGAGGAGCTGATGCCAAGGGCTTAAGTGGAGAGCAAATGTTTTGAGAATGATGAGGGCAAAGAAGGTACAAATGTACTTGACATAATTGATTGATGGATGGATTGTGATAAGAGTTGTATGAGCCCCCAATACAATGATTTTTTTAAAAAGGCAAGATGTTCATGGCACGTAATGTAATAGCCCATAAACCCCACATTGTGGCCACCGGTGCCACCATCTCACTGCACCCCCCCACCCACCACCCTCAGACCCTGGTCACCATGATTGCCTATTCTGGATATTTCCTAGAAATAGAATCGCACAGTATTTGTCCTTTTTGACCATGGCCTTGTAGATGTCCTGCCCCTGCCGTCTCCTGGTGTCTGCCTTCCAAGGGGAGGTGGGGGTGTCTCTCTGTGTCTGATTGCTGACCTCCCATGTGCAGCAGTTCTGGGTCTGTTCTCTCCATTTTGAGATGCCACTCACAGGGGATCCACTATGCTCTGGTGTGACCTTGTTAACAGGTGGGGGGAAATTGATTACCAACCAAGGTCACATTCACAGGAACAAGTGTTGGGACTTCTGTGCTGCTGTTGTGAAGAGTCGCCCATCAGTTCCAACCTCAGCACAGCCCAGTCCCACTTTGGCCTCACAATGATGCTGGTTGAGCCCATGGTCGCAGCCTCCGTGTCCATCCATCTCCTGGAGGACCATCCTCTTTTTTGCCACCCCCCTACTTGACCAAGCATTCTATTCCTGTAGTGTTAGGGTGCTGGCAGCCCCCAGGGGCAAGTTAACCCTGTCCTCAAGAGTCACTAGAAGTCACAATCCACTCAATGGCAGTGATTTTCAGCTTGACTTTTGAGAATGTCCTTCTCCAAGTCTCTCCTTGGACGTCATAGGACCTTTGATTCATCGTCCAGGTGCGCCAACCCCTGTCATTGAGTCCATTCTGACTCCCAGCTTCCTGATAGGCTGGCCTTCTTTACAGAAGGAGAGCGGGTTTGTCTGTCTTCCATGGGTTCAAACTGCTGGCCTTATAGCTAGCAGCCTACACACAACCCACTCTGCACACTGCCATCGAGTCCATGCCGACTCCTAGTGACCCTCTAGGACTGGGGAGAACTGTCCCTGGGGGTTTCCGAGATGAACTTTTTATGGGAGTAGAAAGCCTTATCTCTCTCCCATGGAGTGGCTGGTGGTTTCAAACTGCTGACTGAGCTGTTAGCAGCTTAATGCATCACCCACTATGCCAACAGAGTTCCCTCACCTGGCAGTGAGTCCACAGAACGCTCACTAGGCACGGGGCTTCTCTGTCCTATCACAGGGGAGCCCCTGGCTGGGCAGCAGGGCCCTGAGGACGGCTAGCTGGGAGAATGGTGACACCAAGACCACAGTCTTTGATTTGCTGTTTAGTGAGCTTTAGGGCCAACCAAGAGATGTTTCTGAAGGCAGCTGGTAGCCACGAGAGGCAACAGGTGCCAGATTGTGGACTCAGGCAGTCGACAGGTCCCGGGCACCCCTGCCAAGAACAGCGCCAGCAGAAGCCAGACTGCCATAGGAGAAGAGGGCAGGCAGAGAGGCGACATGTCCAGAACATTCAGTATGGCCTACTTTGTGAAGTGTAATTTTTGGGTTCTGGTCTGAGGCGCCTATAAACTCTGTTGGAGGGACTCCAGATACTGTGGCCACCCTGGGGGCTGGCACCCGAGCCTGGACAAGTAACCTGGTGACCACACCAACTGGACTCACCACTGAGTCCCCTCCTGACCCACCCATCAAAGCCTGACCCCCCACCCCTCCTGGGAGTGGTCCTACGTGCTGCAGGGCCTGGGCTCGGGGCCCACTCAATGGTTGAGTTGAGGAGGAATCCTGACAGGCTGAGCCTGGGGAGACCTTCCCAAGGAGAACCAGATGGGAAAGGCCAAGTTGGGGTTGGCCTGAATATCCTACTCTTTGGCTTCACAAACCTAAGAGCACCCAGGACATGGCGGGAAGCCAAGGAAGCCCAATCTCCCTGAGCTGTCCTTGTCCGCTCGCCTTAGAAACCAGCCCCTATTAAGAGATCAGAGAGTGAAGGGTTTGGGGAGCTTTTAAGGTGAGGAGGCCCTGGTTGATCCCGTCAGCTGGTATAAAGCACCATGACACCCCCCCCCAGACAGCGCACCAGGGCTGCGGGCACCAGGGACAGGGCTGTCAGAGCCATGGCCCAGCGGTGGGGCGCACACAGGCTCACAGGTGGGCAACTGCAGGACGCCAATGAGGACAGCACCCGCACTAGCATTTTTGTGTACACCAACAGCAACAGCACCAGAGGTGAGTCAGCAGCGATGGCCAACCCAGGACCTGAGGGCCTCTGGGTTCTCCCCATCCACCCCTACCCCAGTTGCATGGATCAGATGAGGCAATTTCCAAATATCAAACCACATGGTCGTCCCCACCCCAGAACGCACACTGAGGGGAAGCTCCTGGAGGGAGGGCCTGACCTCTGCCCTAGGGGTTGCCAGCCCTCCAGGGTGCAGCCAAGGATCCCCTGCCAGCCTCTCCTCAAGCCTAAGCCCCCTTGGAAACACCGCCAGGTCCTGCGCCATCCTCACAATCCTTATGTTGGAGCCTAGTGCTGCAGCCTATGTCCGTGCATGTCATTGAGGGCCTTCCTCTCTCTGTCCTTCCTTGTTCATGCACACAAGTGAATTGCAGTCACCCCTGTGCGGGTACCACTACTCCCCAGTTCCCATTGTCTTCATCGTCCTCCCCGCTCCTGGTCTCTACTGTAATTGGCCACCGAAGTGAGATTACACACTGATTTCACAAAGCATGACATTTTGAGCTCCCGATAGACCCCTTGATGTTTGCCCATCATCTGTGGATGGGCACTTGAGTGGGTATCACTGCTGTAAGCAGTGCTGCTGTGATCAGGGGCACGGAAACTAGTTCCCTATATAGAGCCAACTGGGGCCCTTAGATTGTCAGCCATCTTAGGGCATCTGAAAACATCCCACTAGCCAGGGGGATGTCAGGGGCTAGGTGGGGACTGGCAACTGGCAGCTAGGGTTGTGGCGTGATGGCTGTAAATTGCTCCACCTTCCCTGGTGTGACTGGGAGTCACAAGATCCCTTCATTGTCGGTGGTGACCGTGGGATGGCATCTGAGTCTTCACAGAAAGGCCACCAGGGGGAGGCATTGGAGAGCAGACTTGCTTTCTCACAGATCTAGACTAGGGATCCAAGTGCAAACTAATGTCACACCTTGTCTGGAGTCCTGGGTGTTCTCTGCTTCCTTCGCAATTCCCACAGGGCCCGTGCATGTGCCTCAAAGTCTAATCTGCCCTTTTTATAACTCAGAAGCGCTTAGCTTTTGACCCCTCCGTATTCAGCTGTGATCTGATTAAGGTGACAAAGAAAACCCGATGTCCCAACAGGATTACACCCACAGGTGTGGGCTGGGGGACACCATCTAATCCCAAACAGCTGGGTACTCTGGGCCAGAAAGGAAACGACAAGTGTTGGTGAGGCTATGTGCACAGTGGTTTGTGGGGGCAAAAAGGTTGGCAGTTGCTTACAAAGTTAACCATAAAATGAACACATGGCCCAACAATGCCACTCCTAAGACTTGTTTCCACCAAGGCCCGCAGCAGGAGACTTGATCGGGCCACACGAGGGCATGTTGCTCAGTTCTCAGAGAACAGAAGTCCTAGCACAGGCTGCAACCTGAATGAATCTTGCCAGTGTGTTTTATGATACCACTTCTAAGAAAGCTATAGAACAGGCGAATACATAGGCAGACTGACGCATGTTGGGCTGCACTCCACAAAGTTAGCAGTTCGAAACCACCACTTGCTCCATGGGAAAAAGACGGACCTTTCTACTCCTGCCAAGAATTATTCTCTGAAACCCACAGGGGCAGTTCTGCCTGGTCCTATAGGGGTGCTATGAGTTGGCATCGACTTGATGGCAGTGGGTTGGGTTGAATTGGGTTGGGTTTGCAGCAGCTGAGGAGAGGGAGATGGACCACAGAGTTTCTGTTTAAGGTAGTGACCAAGTTTGGTGGTGATTGCCAAACAAGAAGTGGCAGTGGGGAAAAGGGTACCTCCTCCACACGGGAGTACATGATGGAGGTGCCGTGGCCTGTAGATGGGGCACTTGGCCAGCCCACGGAAGGGCAGCGTCCTTTGGGAGCAGAGATGCAGCCCCAGAGAGACATGGCCTGCGGGTGGGAAAGCTTGCAGAGAGCCGGGCTGGTGAGTGGATGAGTCCGTCCACAAATGCCCCCCCCCAGCCCCATCCTGACGGCCCTGCCCTCTCGGCTCTAGGCCCCTTTGAAGGCCCCAACTACCACATTGCCCCACGGTGGGTGTACCACCTCACCAGCACCTGGATGATCTTCGTGGTCTTTGCCTCCGTCTTCACCAACGGGCTCGTGTTGTTGGCCACCATGAGGTTCAAGAAGCTGCGCCACCCTCTGAACTGGATCCTGGTGAACCTGGCAGTGGCTGACCTGGCAGAGACCATCATCGCCAGCACCATCAGCGTGGTGAACCAGATCTACGGCTACTTCGTGTTTGGCCACCCTCTGTGTGTCCTGGAGGGCTATACCGTCTCCCTCTGTGGTAAGAGAGCACTGGGTGGTCTGGTCCAGCCTCAGAGGCCTGGGGTGTCCACGCTAAGAAGCTGGGACTTTATTTGGTGGGAGACCCTGGAATTGGCTAGAAGTGGAAGGCGAGGCTGAGCAACTTAAACCCAAATAGGGAGAGGAAGGCAGGCAGGACCTCGGAGAAGCTTCTCGACAGTGAACGTTTAGATGTCCTGCCAGTCCCTGGGCTCTGTGGCCATTAGGAAGCAAGCTGAGTGTACATACTTCATGTGGCTGCCTGGGTGGTCAGCCCCCACCTCACTGCTGCCCACACTGACCTCCAATTCCAACTCCTTGCAGTGGGGGTGGGGTGGGGGGCATGCTGTAGTTATTTGAACCTTACTTCCACAACCCTGCGAAGGAGGCAGGGCTCTAACTCCCGTTGCTGGCCTGCACTTGCTTAAAGTCCTGCACTCCCTTCAAAGTACAGAGTGGGAGCACCCAAGGAAGGTGGGGCCAGCAAGTCCAGCCTCAAGGTGGCCTCAGCCGTCACATGTCCTTTCCTGAGAGTCCCCACGTCTCCTGCTCCTACCTGTCTGTGGGCCAGCGTGTCCCTGGGTGGCAGCAAATGCCTGGCAGATGCACCAAGCAGCACACTGAACCAACTAGCTGTCGACTCCTAGCAGCCCCACAGGACAGAGGAGAACTGTTTCCGAGGCTGTACCTTTCACCCAGGAAGCAGCTGATGGCTTCGAACTACTACCTTTGTGCTGTACAGTGCAGCACCTAACCTATTACATCACCAGGACTCCTCACCAAGAGCGCTCATGCAAAATTTTTATCAAGAATTAATCAGAAAAAAAAGAAGTGTTCAGAAAAATTTCTATTTTGTCATATATCTTTTTCCCACAGTAAAAATAATGGTAATTCAGTTTTTTGCCAAAGTGTTCAATAACGGGGGGGGGGGAACTGGGGGGAGTCGGAATTGGTTGGATGGCAGTGATTGAGCTAATGGTGGCCTAGTGAATGACACATTGGGCTTCTGACATCAAAGTCAGCAGTTTAAAAGGAGCAGGCTCTTCAAGGGAGGAAGACGATACTTGCTGCTCCCATAAAGAGTTACAGTGTGCAGGTCTGTCTAAATAAGACAGGCTGGATGAACAATCTGGAGGAGAAAACAAGGGGACTGATGGCTCCAGGGGACATGGGAGAGGGGGAGGAGGGGAAAGGAAGTGGTGTTAACAAATCAAGGGACAGGGGAACAAGTGAGCCAAATAGGTAGTGAGGAGGGTATAGGAGGACTGATAGGGCGTGATCAGGGGTAATGTAACCGAGAGGAATTATTGAAACCCAAATGAGGCTGAGCATGATAGTGGGACAAGAGGAAAGTCAAAGGAAATAGAGGAAAGAGCTGGGAGGCAAAGGGTATTTAAGGAGATCTAAATAAAGGCATGTACATATGTAAATATATTTATATCAGAGGATAGGGAAATAGATCTATGTGCATATATTGATAGGTTTAGTATTAAGGTAGCAGATGGACATTGGGACTCTACTCAAGTACTCCCACAATGCAAGAAAATGTTGTTTTTTTAAACTGGTATTCCATGATGCTCACCTTCCCTACATGATCGCTGAAGACAAAACGGGTGCATAAGCAAATTTGGCGAAGAACGCTGATGGTGTTCAGCTATCAAAAGATATAGCTTCTTGGGTCTTAAAGGCTTGATAGTTAACAAGGGGCCATCTAGCTCAGAAGTAACAAAGCCCACATGAAATAAGCACACCAGGCTGTGTGATCTTGAGGTGTCGAAGGGATCAGGGATCAGGCATCAAAGAACAAAAAATCATATCACTGTGAATGAAGGGGTGCGCAGATTGAGGACCCAAGAGCCATCTGTAGGCAACTGGACATCCCTTACAGAAGGGTTGCGGGGTGGAGATGAGCCAGTCAGGGTGCAGTGCAGCACTGATGAAACATACAACTTTCCTCTAGTTCCTAAATGCCACCCCCCCACTATCATGATCCCAATTCTACCTTACAAATCTGGCTAGACCAGAGGGTGTACACTGGTACAGATAGAAACTGGGATCACAGGGAATCCAGGACAGATGATCCCTTCAGGGCCAGTGCTGAGAGTGGTGATACCGGGAGGATGGGGTGGAAAGGGGGAACCAATTACAAGGATCTACATATAACCTCCTCCCTGGGGGATGGACAACAGAAAAGTGGGTGAAGGGTGACATCAGACAGTGTAAGCTATGACAACATAATAATTTATAAATTATCAAGGGTTCATGAGGGAGGCGGGATCGGGGAAGGAGGGGGGCGGAAATGAAGAGCTGATGCCAAGGGCTTAAGTGAGGAGCAAATGTTTTGAGAGTGATGAGGGCAAAGAATGTACAAATGTGCTTTACACAACTGATGTATGTATGGATTGAAAAAAGAGACTATAGGGGCACTTCTTCTCAGTCCTCTAGGGGCACTAGGAGTCAAATCCACCCGTGGCTGTGAGTTTAGTTCTGAGTTAGGGGCAGTAGGTGTACCACCTACTGACATTTCAAATATCCTATCTGAGATGTCCATCAGGTGCTGTGCTCTGTCACATACTTTCACTAGGGAAGCACATGTTTCACTTTGATTACAGGCCAGTGGGAACCAAGATGTCCTTGGTTGGTGGCCAAGGGGTGAGAAGGTGCAGAGGCAGCAGGCTACCTGATGGCTTCTCTCCCTCCCTCCTGCTTTCCTCCCTCTTCTCTCCATTCTTGTAGTCTGTGTGTGGCGGTCGGACTCCTGTTCCAGAAAAACCCACCTGGATGAAGGGGAAAGAGTGAGCAGGGGTCAGTAGGGGAGGAAAGGGGTGGGGCCCAGGCACAGGAAAGAACTCGATAAAAAGGAAATGAGTCCCACAGCCACTGAGTGCCCAGGGGCCATCAGTCAGTCCCCAGCCCAATGCCATGGCAAACATCTTTTCCATGGTGAGTTTCTCAGGACGGTTGCTCAAAGGGATGGGATAATCTTAGAGGCTTGGGGTGATCTTTGAACACAGCCTGCTCCCCCCACAGGGATCACAGGCCTCTGGTCACTGGCCATTATTTCTTGGGAGCGATGGCTGGTAGTCTGCAAACCCTTCGGCAATGTGAGATTTGACGCCAAGCTGGCCATCATGGGGATCGCATTCTCCTGGGTCTGGTCTGCCATCTGGACGGCCCCGCCAATCTTTGGTTGGAGCAGGTAAGGGTGTAGGAGCCCCAGTGGGGAATTGAGGCAAGGGTAAATTTGGGACTCTGTGACTTTGGAGAGCATCATGGCCTGTCTCTGAGCCTCTGCATGCTGTGAGGGGATGGGTCCGGCTCTGCCTGAGAGCCCACCAGGGTGTGATGTCCAGGAAGCTGGCAAGAACAGGAGCCAGGCGGTTGCTGGAGAGGCTTGAGACCCACTTTAGCTAATCATTATTGAGGTGTGCCAGGGACATCGGGAAGGAGAGCACCCCTCAGCCATGAAGTTACTGGTTAGATGTCATAGACTGAATGAGACATTCCAGGTAGAACCTAATACCCATGTCCCCTCTGGCCACCGAGAGGAGGGCTTCATGGCCACGTGGAAGTGTCTCTAGTAGCCCCCAGGAATGAGCACCAGAAGCTAGAGATCTTTGTGGAGAGGGGACGTGGCTGTCCCAAATGTCCCTGGCATTTGCAATCGAAAAGTGGATGTGAGACCTACAAAGGGGCACAGACTTAGCACAGAGCCCCGTACTGTGCCTGCCTCAGTCAGGCCCCTGCCTGCAGGTACTGGCCCCACGGCCTGAAGACCTCGTGCGGCCCCGATGTGTTCAGTGGCAGCTCGTACCCCGGGGTGCGGTCCTACATGATCGTCCTCATGATCACATGCTGCATCATCCCCCTCAGCATCATCGTGCTGTGCTACCTCCACGTGTGGCTGGCCATCCGAGCAGTAAGTGCACCACCCCGAGTCCCACAAGACTCTGGACTACTCACATCGCCAGGGGCCCCACTGGCTCCCTTGCCACCACCCTCGGTAGCCAAGCCCATTTCCCAGAGACTTTGAGGTGCTGTCCAGATCAGGCAAATGACACCTACAAATCTAATGGACCCATGGCACAGCTCAGCCAGACTTGCTCGTGCTCCGGCAGGCTGCCCCCAGAGAAAGGCCAGCACTGAGGCTGGGCCCTGGGATGCTACCTACTCTACTGTCCCTTTACCACTCTCCTCCCTCTGGGGTGGGGGCACACTGCCCATGCTGCTGTGGGCACCCAGTCAGATCAGCTTGTGCTCTCACACCCTTGTTCCCTGGAGCCCAATCCTGGCCTGTCCGTGCACTCCCAAGCTACAGGTGCCTGTGCCTTCCTGCTGGCCGGCCCCTCTGCCCAGCACCCCTCTCTCAAAGCACAGGAGTTGGGCAGGCACGGCTCGGCTCACTCCAGGGAAAGGAGTGGCTGTGACCTTGCAGCAGCCAGCCCTCCTCTGAACAGACTCCTGGGGGCTGCTGGCTACTCTCCACTCAGGACTCCCCTGCTGTGTCCCACCAGCAGGGCTGTGGGCCCCTTCCTGCAATGCCAGAGAGCTTGGTAGAAGGCTACACTGGCCAACTTCAGCAGCAAAGCCTGGGACACCCCCAAGAAGAGGTGGACAGGGGATAAGAATGGGCCACCTCTCCCTGCCTCACAGCTGCTTGTGGCTGGGCATGGCTGCCTCTCCCTTGCAGGTGGCAAAGCAGCAGAAAGAATCCGAGTCCACCCAGAAGGCTGAGAAGGAGGTGACACGCATGGTGATGGTGATGATCTTTGCCTACTGCCTCTGTTGGGGGCCCTACACAATCTTCGCGTGCTTTGCCGCTGCCCACCCTGACTACTCATTCCACCCTCTGATGGCAGCCTTGCCAGCTTACTTTGCCAAAAGTGCCACTATCTATAACCCCGTCATCTATGTCTTTATGAACCGGCAGGTAAGTACTGCCATGGACTGCCCCACTGGATCATGTCTTTGACAAGGAAAGGGGGAGGCTGATCAGATCTTGCAGGACATGGCCTTGAAAGAGTTAAGCATGTGACTGGGCACACACGGGGTGCTTGGTCCTTGGCTCGATGGCCTGCATCTAGTCCCCTAGATGAATGAACCAGACTAGCAAAGCCAGAGGCTCTTTCCAATCTTTGGGGAATGGTCCCGCAGTGTGACACTGCCCACCCTCCACCCTCCCGGCAGGTGCCTGGTCATCTGGGAATGCAAGGAATCACCTATGCCCTGGTCCTGTCTCTACCTGGGCTTCTGAGGGCACCGAAGGTCTGAGGTCACTAGGGAGCACTTAACTAAGCACACCACCAGCCTGAGCACCTAATGTGGCTGTGATTCACGGCAACAACATGTGTCGTCTGCAAGGCCATTCTTTGGGGGCTGGGCTACTACCTTCGAGATTGGAGTGGTTCAATTCCACAAGCCACCATGTGAAAGGAAGATGAGGCTGTCTGCTCTGTCCAGACAGACAGGCAATCTCAGACACCTTATCGAGCATCACTGAGCTGGGTTGGGTTGCTTTGATCTCAGTTGTGGCTACTGTGTCTGTTCCGTCTTGATGACCCTCCAGGCTGGCTCCCCGTCCCCTAACTACAGCTCTCTGTCCTCGCAGTTCCGGAACTGCATCTTGCAGCTTTTCGGCAAGAAGGTGGACGACAGCTCCGAACTCTCTAGCACTTCCAGAACAGAGGCCTCATCTGTCTCTTCTGTGTCGCCTGCCTAAGTCTCCCCAGGGGTTCGGTCTCCCACCCCTCCCCTGAGAAATAAGCATAGTTTCTCTTGGCCTCCCCCACCTGCAAACAGGTCCTCCAAGTGGCTGGGCAGTTTGGGACACCTTGCCAGTCACTGGTTTGAAGCGCGGGAAGGAAAGGACCAAGACTCTGCACTCCACGGGCTTTAATCATCCGCAGTCATTTGAGGGGAGCCTGAATGTTGGGGAGCCAGAGCAGTTGGGAGGCTCTCAGTGGGCCAGGGCTATGGACTCAGGAAGGGGCTGCAGCTGGACTCTTGGAGGCGTAGGGAGGGAGACCCTCAACACCCAGCAAAAGACAAATCCTGCCTGTGGTCTTTCCAGACCCTACGTCTCTTCTGCGAGAGGCTTGGGGTCCCTGGTATAGAGTCTCCACTTAGAGGCAACCCAAGCCTGCCAGTCAGCGGTGGCGATGGCATGCCGCTTCTGCCAAATCAGCACCCCGAGCCCTATGAGCACGAGGGAGGTGCACATGCGCAGGCGCGTCTTGAAGAAGGGCCAGGGGAAAGCACACATGGTGGAAATGCAGACCAAGAGGATGGTGGCCAGAGTGAGGAGCAGGCTGATGAACTTGAGCAGGAACTCCCTTGGCCGGTTCCAGATCTGCTTCGCTAGTTCTTGCTGGGCCACCTGCTGGAGGCCCTCCAGCTTAGTGACCCGACTCTGGAATGTCTCCATGACCTCCTGCAGGTGACAGACCCACAAGTATACTTACTTCCCCCGTCAGAATCATGAGCGTTCCTCCAACATGCCCTGCCAAGCTTGAGGGACTACTCTCGCACCCAGCATCTCCCAGCGCCAAGAGCCTGCTGTCAGCCGGCCAGTTAAGGGCTGGAAGGCACAGTTTTCAAAAGAATCTCCCCCCCCCCCCATTGAACTGAAGCCACCTTGATTACAAGAGCTGCCTTCCTGAATGACCGCAGATGCCCAAACTAGGTAGTAAGGAATAGTGTGTGGCCTTAAAGGATGGGCCCCACAAGTTGAGAGTTCCCTGGTTTTGCTTCTTAGACTATCAGACTTCCCTGTCTCACCAGACAGGCCCACATTCTTCTCCCTAGCCTGTGTGCCAGGCCCCCTGGGGGTTCTCACCCAAATCTCCTTGGCTCTCTCATAGGACAGGTAGGCCATTTTCTCCTCAGTGGAGGCTAGAGTCTGTTTGAGGTAGTAAACCTCATCCAGGTAGCCCTGCAGGTGGTTGTCCGCCTGTTCCACCAGCAGCTGTTGCCTTGGGAGATAAAGACAAAAGAACAACCTTCAGCCCTTTGCCCTGAGTTTGGGCTAATGGTGACCTTTCTGTACCCAGCAAAGCCCTACCTCCTTCCCCAGGGTTCTTGGGAGGCCCACCCCCAGCTGCATGCCATTTACTCACCACCCCACTATGCATATATGTATTTTATACACACTTTTTGGTAACAGCTTACAAACAGCATTCTCGACTTGAGATCATCGAGAATCCCCTCTGAAAGACTTGTTCAATTTCACACACATTCCCCAGCTGCCGTGTCGGTCTAATTCCATGAACACCGCTTGTCACGGGGAAAGGCCACAGAAAGCAAAGTAAGGGGGTGCCGGGGGTTGGGAGCAGCGGGGTGTGGGGTGGGATGACTGCTCATGGGTGTGGGGGTCTCCTTTTGGGAGTGATGGAAATGTTCTGAAGTAGGTCATGGGGATCACTGTGCAGAGCTGTGCCTGAATTGTACACGTGGAAAGGGTGACATTGATGGTATGTGAATTCTCTCCCAATAAAGCTGCTATACAAACAGACAGTGGCCGTGGCTGGGCCATTGAGTTGACTTTCTTACAGTCACTGAAATGGACATTTTAAATGGTACACTTTATGGAATGTAAATTATGGATACACACGCCAACCACCACTCCGTGCTGTGAGCCCTGTTATATACCTTGCCTGTAGTGGCAGGGACAGCTCAACAGCCATGGGGAGGAGAGGCTCAGGGGAGCACAACGAGCAGCTCTTGGTTTGACAAAGGCCAGGCCCTTTGGGAGTCAGGCTTTGCAGAGCTAGCTCCTTAATGCATCTAGCCCTTGGGGACAAAGTTAGGCCAGTTTCTTAGCCATAAGCAAATACCTTAAGGAATTGAGTCACTGGACTTGAGGGCTTAGGTTCATAGCCTCAGGGGACATGGGGGTCACTTGACATCACACAGTCCACAAATGCAGAGTTTGACAGCTTACTTTGGTCCTGAAAGTTTTTGAGTGACCATCTGAGATGCAACTAATGACCTCTCCTCAGCCAGGGCAAAGAAGAAAGACTCAAAGAAACAATGTGTCCAAAGGACTAATGTACCCCAGAAATCACTGCACCCACTAGCCTGAGACTAGAGCAACTACCATAGATGGTGCCAAGCTACCGCCACTCCGAAGCAAGGAAAGAAAAGAAAAAAAGGTCCAGACTGCCTGGTCAAAAAGACCCTGACAGAAGCCCCGAGGCTGTGTCCTTCCAACACCCATCAAGTCCGCCTGGCCCTGACCTCTCTCCCCTGGACACTGCCATCAAATGGATTCCAACTAAGAGTGACCATGCAGGACAGATCAGAACTGCTCCCTAGGCTTTCCAAGACTGCACACCTTTATGGAAGCAGCCTGATTCATTATTGACCTGTGGAGTGAAGGGTAGGCTAGAACTACCGACCACCACACCCCCAGGGCCCTTCAGCCACAACAGACCTATGAAATGAGTGATAATACTGGTGAGGATCATGCTCCCAGAACAATCCACCATCTGCCACAGCATTTTCCCCCAGCAAGCTTCAGCAGAGATGCAGGGTGGGGCGGGAGGAGTGTGGCTACAGTGAGGGAGGCAGCAAGCAGGACCAGAAGGACCTGCTCAGCAAACATTCCCTCACGGCACAGCAAGAGGGGGGAAGGAGATCTGGGGCGGATTGAAGGTCTGAGTAAGCGGGAGAAGGAACGCAGGCCTGAGAGGGAAATACCTCAAAATTCAAACACCTGGTGTCCCCAGGCAGCTGGGAGGGGTCGGCAGCAACCTCCGTGAAGAGCCCACGTAGCCTTGGGGCCGGGCTGCTGAGAAGAGGAGAGGAGGGGAATCCACTAGAGCGCTGCCCTCTGGCGTCGGGGAGCGAGGTCAAAGCAGGCGTGGTGATGGCTGTGGACTCCCGGTCCAGACCACCAGCCACACACCCAGAGGTGTTGCATGGAGCGGGGCAAGCTTGATTGGGTGGTTCCAGGAGGCCGTGAGGGACCCTCACAGGGTCATAAAGGAGCTGAGAGGTCCCTTGGGGAATAGCATTCTCTGGGAAGAGAGTCAGCTGACATCCGGCTGAGGCTACTACTACCCACTGAGAGGGAGCTGACTGGGGTTCCACTGTAAGCAGACTCCTCGTTCCTGTCTTCTTATTCACACGGAGGAATGAGACACAAGAATACTCCAGGTGTTCACGGGGACAAGTATTTTCCGACTCCAGTCCTCGTGAATCACAGCAGTCAATGAGCACATTCCTGGTTGTGGACTGCTAGGAAAGAACACAGTGGGATGGGCTTTGGAAGAGAACGTCAACGGACACGGGACAGCTGGCCCTTGACCACCACAGGTTTGACTTGGCTGAAAACTTGCTGAAACAGGTGAACTGCTTGGTGGGTGTAGATTGCGTTGGGAAGGACAGGTGTCGCGTCATGGTTGCGGCTTCTCCTGTAGGTGGGCATGCTTGGCTCTTTTTGTAAAGGACTTTTTTCTCTCTTGTATTGCGAAGGCAGCATTGTGTGTGCTGAACACAACCTCCCAGTGGTGCCCGCCAACCGTTGACATCGCCAGTAAGGCCTCGCCCAACAGTCGTCAGGGTCTACAGGGGTCAAAAGTGAGACGTGGATCTTCCACTGCGTAGGAGGTCAGCACCCCAACTCTTGTTGCTCACGACTCAGCTTTCTTTTCTAGTTTAATCCCAATTTTATTAGCGCTCCCATCAGCCAGCTGAATTCATTTCAGCCCCTTGCCGCCACAGTGAACCGGGAACTTCACGTTATCCTTGTTCTGCTTGATCTTGACAGACTCGGCGTCCTTGTGCCAAGCTGTGAGCAGAGTCCTTGATCTCTTCAATTTTCCGAGGCGAGGACTAACACATAAGCTGCCAGAAGCGAAGAGATCGGCTCTATTTCCTTACAGACTTGCCACTGTTGTGGTGGGGGCTGGCTCTTCTCCCCATCTCTTCCTCTATCAAAGCCCCTCTCTGCCCAGCCTGCAGCAGCACTGGGGAAAGCACGTCTCCAGTACAAACTTGCCCAACAGGCGGGGTTTCTCCCAGAGCATATGCCGCCATGCGCCTCCGGAGAAGGGCCTTTGGGACAAGTGAGTTAGCACTTCTGGTCTGTAGTGTGGAGGAGTCATCTAAGACAGAGAAACTGATGTGAGTGTGACCAGGTCGTGCATGGACAGGGGGCTCAAGCAGGAGGAGCAAGGTGCCAAGTGAGGGGAAATGTGGGGGGGGGGGCGGAAGGGGAGCAGCCCACAGGCAGGTTGGAAGAAGTGTTAAGAGGAGAACAAAAAAGTGCCGCCATGCCCAGGTATCCCTCACCCAGCATCTCATCTGCTTCCTCGGGGCCAGTGTCAGAGCAGTCCAGACCAACTAAGACAGCCCGTGGCCTGCTGATGAGCTGCCACCGCCCTGTGGTTCCGAGGTGCTGCCGAGAGCTCCTTGCATCGGTGCACATGGGGCAGAAACAAGCAGCCTCACCGAAGGAGGGCGCCCAGAGAAGGACCCCAAGGATGCACAGAGGCTTTCTGAAACCGTCCGGGAGCCCTTTCCCTGTTGGCGGCCTAGACTGATGCCACCGAAAGCCAACTGGAGTCCCTGCACAAGGGAGAGAGAAAGAGAGAGATAGGCAGAGACAGAGACACACAGAGAGAGGATATCATGCCCAGTCTGTGTTTTGAGCTAGGTGACAGGAGCCAGAGGTAGAGGGACTCCTCAGTGTCTGCCCCCCTCCTCCAGCCCCGCATGGCCACTGCCTCATGCCATGCATGACGAAGTCAGAGAGGATCGCCTCCACATCCCAGCCAACCTGCCCTGGGCCCATGAGCGGTGTAAGGCTGCCGCCCTGGCCTGTGCCCGCAGCCACCTCACCTGTAGCTGGTCTCCTGCAGGGTCTTCAGTGACTGCTGCAGGTTGACCTGGCACTGCTCCTTGAGGCACTCACAGGACACTTGGAGGCAGAGGTGCTCCTTCTTGATCTCCGCCAGCTCCTCCTTCATCTTCTGCACAACCTGCTCATACTTCTGCAGGGTGCCCTGATTGCTGGGGCGAGTGACCTTGGGCCGTCTGGTGGCCAGGCGCTCTTTCCTGGCTGGGTTGTGGGCCTTGTTGTGGGACAGTGGTGTCTGGCACTGGGCCTGGCTGCAGGGGGCCTTCCGCTGGGCGCTCTTGGGCTGGCTGCCCTCCTCCAGCTCCTGCAGCTGTCGGTGGTAGCGGCCGAGCTTTCGCTCTATCTGGGCGATGGTGGCACAGGTGCGCTGGTTCACTTTCTCAAAGACCTGCCGGATGTGTTGCGCCTGGTGCCGGTCAGCTTTGGCCACCAGTTTGAGGTAATCCATGGTGTTGGCGTCCCGTTTGCCCTTCTCCACTCGCAGCTGCTCCAAGAGGTGGAAGATGCGGTGGCGGATGGTCTCCTTCGGGTTGTCTTCGTAGAGTGACAGGGCCCTGGTGGAGGGGACGCTGTGGGAGAGCGCTGAACTTGGGGGTGAACATTCTGCCTGCAGTGGGAACAAACCATCAGCAAATGGATTAGGTTTGGACACAGGCACATGGGACATGCATCTGCTCACAGAGGCAGTCCCCCTCCACACAGCACTCACCCCAGACACTACAACACCCTGTACCCTACTCTGGCTCTCGGAGAACCTCGAGAACCCTCCATCCCCTGCAGATCGGCCCCCTTGGAGCGTGGATCTCTCTGGTTTTCGCAATTAAGATTTCCCAATTGTGGGTCTCATTTCATAAAGGGCTGCCGTTGCAAAGCACAGAACAAACACTTTGCCAATGGGGTTAGAATGTAAATCTCCCTGCCCAGCCCGCTGATCTCCCCAAGAACAGCAATACCAAGGGGCTGCAAAAAGTTTGCGGAACTGTCCCCTTGCCAGGGTGGGCAGGGAGATTTTCATTCGAACCAGCTCATTCACTCCACACGAGCCTACTGGGGGACTACCATGGGTACACGCAGACACAGGCTCTGCTCTCATAGAGCTGGGGGGGGGGGGGCAGGGGCTACATGCTACTCTCAGCCAGCTCAAATCCTGGTGGCCTTGAGCCACCTGAGTTTCCCTGTCACCAGCACAGGAGAGTGAGGAGCTAGGAACCCTAGGGGCCCGATCAGGCACTGCCACCTTCTTCTTCCTCTTGGAAACTGCAAGGAGCACCACCTCAGTCCGTCTTCTTCTTCTACTTTCTCTGTCCTTCCTTTGTTTTCTAAGTTCCCACTGGGATGTAGGTGGAAGTTTACAAGGCCAAGTGTATTCTGTTAAATTCCCAAAGTGGCTATGGGACACACAGAGACTGGGGGACCTGACCCAAGCGCCTGTGATAGGAGTGTCCACTTTAGCCCACATGTGGAAGTCATGCATCTTTACATACACGTGTCAGGTATCACAACTTTTAAATATGTTAAGCTCCCATTTACCAATCCATACACGTTTTGCTTTGTAGCACTGATTGCAAGGGTCTGTGTCTTCCATGACAGGCCACTTATAGCTCCAGGGGCACACCACAAGGAGACAGGTTAGCACAGCCAAGACAGAAATAAGTGTTGACAGGGATGTGGAGTAACAGTGAGGCAGGTGCCTGGTCATGGATTAACTTGTAGTCGGGGCTGTACATGTTAAGCCCTCTCCCTGCAGTTCTAATTCTACTGGGGATGAGCCATGGATATCAGGCTATCAAGGCGGGCTTCCTGTAGGCTGTATCCTGAGGCCAGAAGGCGAGTTGATGGAGGCAGCAAAAGCAGCAGAGAAGGGGGAGCGATGTCAGGGCTCATGAAGCTCACTCAAATACCTTCTTCCAGAGCTGACTCACAGACAGAGCCAGCGCCCTGAAGTAGACGGCTAGTCTCCTGAGCTCTGAGCAAGCCAGCGTGTGTGTTAACGGTGCCCATGCGGGCTCTTTCTGGTACTAAGGTTCTCAACCGCCAGTAGCCTGAAACAGCGACAGAACGTATCCTTATGCTCCCCAAAGAAACTCCACACCCACTGCCATCGGGTCCATGTGGACTCCTAGCAACCCTGTAGGATGGGAGCGCTGCCCCCGGGGGTTCCCCAGACTGTCACTCTTGACAGGAGTAGAGCGCCTCGTCTTTCTCCCCTCGAGTGGCCGATGATTCCTAACTGCTGACCTTGCAGTTAGCAGCCCAACGTTAGGGAAACTAACTACAGGCTCCAAACGCATGCCTGCTACTGTTTAGGGATGTACTCACAGGCAGTACCAATATAAAGAAAAGCAGGACAGGAATGATGTGTCAATAAAACAGGTAAATGAAAATAACTTTTAAAAAGAAAAGCAAGAGACATTGGTAGCATAACCATTACATCAGCAGCTCCCACTTAGGTGAAAGCAGGAGGCGCCGATGGGGCGGGGCCCATAGCGATGCCAGATACGTCTTTCTGTCCCTACGTTAGATGGCACAATATTTGATGTATGAGGGGGGCTTCCAAATGCTTGTGGGGAAATTCCATTTACCTCTAATTCCATTTTTTTCCTTTTTAAAATTCCATTTTTTCCAGCAATTTTCTGAAGTCCTCGTGTATGATATGGCCTTCATCTTAGATATGACTGGAGAGATTATTCCAGAAATCAAGCTCACTGCCAACAAGTCACTTCTGACTCATGGTGACCCTTATGGACAGAGTACATCTCCCCCTGTCCATTGGTTCCCAAGGCCATCAATCTGTAGGTCGACTGTCTTAAACAGATCTGTCTTAGAAGATTTACAACAAAAATGCTCCTTAAAAGTGAGGATAGTGAGACTTGGTCTCACATACTTTGGACATGTTATCAGGAGAGACCAATCTCTGGAAGAGAACATCACGCTTGAGAAAGCAGGTGGTGACAGCAAAAAGGAAGATCTTTGACAAGATGGACAAACACAGAGGCGACAACAATGGAGTGAAGCATAACATCAATTGTCGGGGTGGCAAAGGACCGGGTGGTGTTCACTCCCTTGTGCACAGGATCACTACTGAGTGAGAACAAACTCAACAGTCCCTAACAAGAAGAACCAATCTGTACGGGAGCAGCAAGACGGGTCTTTCTCCCATGGAGCAGTTGGCGGCTTAAATCTACTGACCTTGAGGTTAGCAGCCCACCCCGGAACCTGCTATGCTATCAGGGTTCCTCAGCGAGAGAATCAACTGCAAAATTGAACCTAAGAAAGTGCCCTGAGCGCAGCTTAGCTGCCCAAAGAAAGAAAGAATTGGAAGGTTTGAAAAATTAGAAGAGATGCAAGATAGAGGAAGTTGGTCACAGAAAAATCTGTCATCCTGAGGAGAGAATGCAGAGAGACTGGGTCAGGACTGATCTCGCAGAGACTACGAACTTTCGAGAATTGATGAAAGGCACCAATCCCTAAAATCAAGCAGCTCCAGAAAGCCCAGAGGGAAAATAGAAGTCAGTCAGTCTGCAGCGAGACCCATCCCAGTGCAGTTGGAACCTGTTTGTTGTTGTTCACGCCATTCGCCATTGGGTCAGCTCTGCCTTCTGGTGGCTCCGGGTGTGTGGAGTGGAACTGCGCCACAAGGTGTTCAAGATGGGACCCTTTGCAAGCAAGTCACCCGATTCGTCTCGCGAGAAGTCTCGAGGTGGGTTCCAAGTGTCCACCTCTTGGTCACTAGCGGGGCCCTTTACCGTTTGTACCTCCCGGTGACGCCCAGGTGCCAAACACCAGAGACAACGACAAGATCTGAAAAGCCAAGGGAAAAGGGGAAACCAATTACCTGTAAAACCATGACTTTTTAAATGTACTGTCTTCTCAACAGCATCGGTGAACTCCAGAAGACAGATGGGTATCTTCAATATGCTGAGAGGGAAGGGAAAAAAAAAACCAAAAGCACGTACACAGGTCACGTATGAAGAATCAGATAACAGAATGTCTTCAGGTGGTGGTGGTGGCTTTTTAAAAAAAAATTCAACAGCATTGGAACTGGAAGATAGTCAAATTCCCTAGGGGAAAGTAATTTTCCAAGCTTCACTTCTATGCCTAGACTGTCCACTGTAAGTTTAGAGCAAAGACATTTGCAGCCATGGAAGAATTCAAGGAGTTAACCTCTTATGCCCCCTCCCCCCCCCCCGCCCCACCAGGCTCCTTGAGAAAGTAGCCTCCACCCCAAGGAAGTAATTTGAAAGGGAATGATGGGATCTCCAGACAGACAAACACCAAGTACTCCCAGAGGATGGGCAGGCAGGGTCACCCAGGCTCGGAGGGAGGGGGTAACTCTGAGTGCACTGAATGGAAGACCTGGCTTTGGGAATGCATGCATAGGAGGCTCGGACAAGTGGGATTTTTTTGGGGGGGGGGTGTCTTGTTTTTTCCTTATTTAAAATAAATTTTGTTGCAGAAAGATTGAAAACCTGACTCGTAGTGCCCCTATCTAAGGTTTCTGAGGCTGTCAGTCTTTACAGAAAGAGACAGCCTCATCCTTTTACCCACGGAGCAGCTGGTGGCTTTGAACTGCCAACTTACGACTTAGTTGCCCAACTCCAATACAATTTCCATTTTAACCAGTTGTAAGTGTCCAACTCAGTGGCATTAATAATATTCACCACATTGTGCAACCATTACTATCTAGCTCCAAAACTGTTTTATTGTCCAAACACGCCAGAATGCGCCTCTGCCCCTTTTCAGGGGGCTCCTGATGACAACCATAACTGTGATCTCTGTCCGTTAGTCTAATGTAACTTTTTCAGATCATTGGATGATTCCACATGTGCCCCCTGTGGCTGATTTCTTTCCTTTGGTACCAGGAGAAACACAGAAAGGCTGGTGCCTGGGCCCTCCAGAGAGAGAAACCTATTCTAAAGCCACTGTAGTTAGCAGTGACTTTAGGTGTGATTCAGTACACAGAGCACCAATTCATTCTTCCATCCACTTTAGAAGGTGCAGTACAATGGCATTTGGGACGGTCACCAAGTCGGGTGGTCATCAGTTCGATCCAGCTGTGCACTCTGGGTTGCCCTCCCGCGCCCCCCCCCCTACTGCGGAGTCAGGCTAAGAGCCACTTGCGACACTGGGGGTGGGGTGTCGTTTTATTAAAAAACATCTCACATCAGTAGTATGCACCACATGCAACGTTAAAATATAGCTAAATGCTTATAGGTTGTGGTTCCAACCCCCAAAGATAAGGCGACAGAATGATGCTAGAAAAGGCAATAACAAGCAACACTTTTAAGAGGAATCCAACTCACTCCATCACTGTTGGGGGGCAGGGGGAAAGAAGCATACAGGAAGTGGAGGGGGCTCCCGTGTTCACATAGCCCCCACCCCGAGCGGCCTCGTCTGGCCACTTCAGACCATTGGCATCTCTCTGCCAACGATCACGGAGGTGCAACTCCTAGGATGCAAGTCGCCATTTTCGAGGCCTTGGGGCCCCTCCCAGCGGCTCCCAACATGGGTCAGGCCACGCCCCACTCCAGAACCTTCCTTGAGAGGAAATCCCAAGCGGGGGCGCGCACGTCGAGCGTAGATAAATCCGGGTAACCTCGGGGCGCACGTGGACTGCGCCTGCGCCCGGGCCCGCGCCCTGGGCTTACGTGCAGCTACATCCGGCTAGGCGGCATTTTCCGTGAGGCAGCGTGACGAGCGGCAGCATGGCTGAGGGCAGCTCCTCGAGGGCCGAGAACCCCGTCCCTGACGCTGAGACGCTGCAGGTCCTGCGCGATATGGCCAACCGCCTGCGCATCCGCGCCATCCGCGCCACCTGCGCGGGGTGAGTGGGCACGCGGGAGCACCGCGGGGAGGCCCACCTGGCCCCTAGCTTCGGGCTGGGACTCTGAGGTGGGGGTGGGGAGGCCGGGCTCCGGCAGGTCCCGCGCGCCTCGCCTTTGGGTGAGGGGGTGCCAGTACCTGGTCCGCACGTCCAGGACTCAAAACACTGCTCTTATCGTGGCCAGAGGGGGGTGTCGCAGTACCCCCTCCAGGAGATTGGGGCGGGGGGGCGGGGGGGGGAGCATTGACTGACCTACCGCCCGCCCGCAGCCACCCCACTTCGAGCAGCAGCGCAGCCGAGATCACGTCGGTGCTGTTATTCCACACCATGCGCTACCTGCAGGATGACCCGGAGAACCCCGACAACGACCGCCTCATCCTCTCCAAGGTCGGGCACTAGGCCATCCCAAGCCCTTGGGACGGCGGAGGGGTGGCGGAGGGGGGTGGTGGCAGGTCGGGGCCAGGCAGAAAGCGGGCTTTCTGGGGAAAGCAGACCCGGATCTCAAAATGGTTCCTTGAACCTCAGGGGGGAGTGGGGGAGGGGCAGAGAGTGGGGGAGGGGCAGGGCGGAATCTCAGTCACGGCCTCTCCCAACACCTTTGGCGTGTGCAAAAAAGTATAATGTGTGTGTGTGTACATGTCTTGTGAAAGAGGAACCCTGGTGGGACCTGTAGTTACGCACTTGGGGCTGCAGTCCACCATGTTGGGAGTTCAAAACCGCCAGCATCTCTGAGGAGAAAACTTTGTGCTCAGCCAAGTCTCAGAAAGGGGTAGGAGTCAGCATCGACGCCCTCATTTTATTAGGGCTCGTACAGCTCATCACAATCCATACATGCAACCATTGTGCAGTTGGGCATATTGTGTGCGTGGCAGTGTGTACTGCATCATGGGGGGGGTGTTTGAACCTGTGGGGACTTACTGTGGGAGGGTGTATAATAGTGGGGGGGGTATTTGGACATGTGTGGACTTATTATGGGAGGGTATGTAATAGTGGGGGGATTGGGGGGTTTCTAACATGTGGGAACTTACTGTGGGTATAATAGTGGGGGGTTGTGTGGGGGTTGGGCCTATGGGGACTTACTGTGGGAGGGTGTATAATAGTGGGGGGCTAGGGGGGAGTGTGCATGGGTGGGGACTTACTGTGGGAGTATGTATAATAGTGGGTTGTATGGGGGGTGTTTGGATGTGTGGGGACTTATTGTGGGAGAGTATATAATGGGGTGGGGGGGGTTAACGTGTGGAGACTCACTGAGTGTGTAATAGTGGGGGGAGTTTGAATGTGTGGGGACTTACTGTAGTAATTTGTGTAATAGTGGGGGATTGTGTTGTGTGTGGGGGAGAGTATATGGGTGAATTGTGAGTATGGGGTTGTGTTGAGGTGGGAGTGTGTGCCCCTTTTCAGAAAAAATAGCCCATCAATTAAAAATGTGAACGCTATCCCATGATCTTCGGTACAGTGTAGGACTCTGCTTCTGCAGGTTCCTGGATCCTTCCAGTGTCCCTCAGGGGAAAGGTATCATCTCCCACTTTGGACAACACTGGCCTAGAGGAATGAATGGTGTTACCTTGTGTGTGTGTGTGTGTGTGTGCGTGTGTGTGTGTGTGTGTGTGTGTGTATGGAGGGGTTTGCTAAGTGGTTTAAGTTGGATGTAAAAAGGATTATGTGTTCTGTAGATCCCTCACCTAATTCACAAAGTCTGTTTTACAGGCTGCCAACCTTGGAAACCCAGTGGGCACTTCTGCTCTGTCCTATCAGGATGTTGAGCTGGACTCACTGGCAAACAGTGGGGTTGGTTTTTGGAGTCAGAAAAGGTGTAAGAGCAGCACAATAAGCTTCCATATCGCTGTCACCTGGATTCACTCATTGCCATGACCCCGAAAGCCAACCCCACTGCTGATCAGCGAGTACGACTCTAGATGTCCCCTCTGGGCACTGGAGCAGGAGCCTGGGCTTTCAAATAGAAGTCCCCAAGGTGCTTGAAAGCAGAAAGACCCCAACTGTGTCTAGGTCACCTGGTGGCATCAGTCAGTGGTCTTGGGTGGCAGGATTGGTGGGTACAGGCCCAGTTGGCAGGCCTGGCCAGGAGAGCCTGGAGTTGACACAAACCAGGGGACTATGGGTTGGGGGAGGGCTGTTCTAGCACTGAGCCTCCCCCCTTAATTGTGAGCACCTGTCAGCTTGTTGCAGGCCAGCCTCCAGGCAGCAATCTGCAGACAGCCCCCCTGTACCTCTCCACTAGAGGCAAACAGGTTGGTCAGAGGCCAGGCTCCTGCCCCACTGTCCTGAGGGGACACCCCAGGGGGAGGGAGGTGGTCAGAGACAGAGCTAGTGAAGCAGGAAGCTTCTAAAGGAAGGGGGAGTGAGGAGCCACTCAGCTCTAGGGCAGGCGCCAAGGGGCTAGCCGACCTGGGAGGAGTTGAGAGGAGGAAGCCGGAGGGAGAGAGCCCCAAGGGTAATGAGGCCTGGCCCAGTACCGGTGATGGTTGCAAACATGGCCAGATCTTTGCTTAGGTGGGTTTGACATCTCCATGGTGTGGACAGACATGGAGACACAGAAGTACTAGTGGACAGGCAGGCCACTTGAGGGGCTCAGTAGTTAGGATCAGTGCAAGGGACAAATCCCTAGGGCACTAGTTGGTGAAGACTGCCTCCAGTTGAGAGGGGACCAGGTACACATGTGGGGTCAGAGGCACACATACACAGGCCCTGGGTAGGCTGCATGGGGTCTAGCACTGCCCTGGCTTTGTCAATAACTGCCGCTCTGCATAGTCTCTGGAGCTAAGAGCACGGGGTGGGCAGGGGTCTGGCCGGCAGCATAGTCGAGGGCAGCCTTTTGGGTTTCTCTCTCCTGCAGAGACTGCCGTTCATGGATATGGTGCCTGGCTGGCTGGAGCAAGGACTCAGCGCTGCATGTGGCATGGCTTATATGGGCAAGTACTTTGACAAGGCCAGGTAAGTGCTCGCCTAGAAGTCACTGACTGCCCCCAAGGAAGTTTCATTCCATTTGGGAAGACTGCTGCCCAGTCCTCAGTGCTGTGGCTTCCGCATCTCCAAGGCTGCTGGCGTTTTTCTCCAGCCCTTCTTATTGGGTGTCTGCAGGGACTAGAGGAGAGCCTTGGCCCCACCCCCTGGAGACCACAGGAAAATCCTTGAGAAATGGCCCATCAAAAAAGCAAACACACCCATGCAGCTGTGACACTAGGAATAGTCCGCTTCTACTGCGCGAGGGCTGCTTAGCTAGTTTCGACCTTTGCTGCCGGCAGCACCTTGGGTTCATGACACATACACTGGATCTAGAATGAGCTTTGGGTGGTTGTGTGCTTTTCAGAAACCTGACACTATTGCCAAATTTTTCAGTTACATGGCCCCTTATGTGATTGCAATCCACTGAAGCTTTGGATTAAATGAGTCCTTCACTGGGAAAGGTGTCGATTCTCAGTCCCACCCCATGAAAGCCTCTAGGCTCCCTAAAGGCAGAACTGTTCTGTGGGTGGACCGTGGGATCGGGTAGGTAGTGTGCAGGGCAGTTCAAAACCCAGAGGGGTAAGCCGTGAGCGCTGGTGGTCTTGCCCACAACTGTGTGTGCGTGACTGCAGAGCCTGCTATATAAACTTTCTTCCCATGCCATTTGTGTTATCAGATCCCAGAGTAGCAACAGAAAGAACTAGGAATTCCTTAAATGCCCAACTTGACACAGTTGTGGGCTGTCAGGTAGAAAAACCTCCCCGAGGTGACATCAGCCATACCTCCCTCAGCCTGTCTCTGCTTCCCTCTGAGATTTCTGTTCCCATGGGCCAGTGCGCCCCGAGTCAGGTCCTCACCTCTCTTGGCTTACTCCAGCTACCGGGTCTACTGCCTGATGGGAATCAGCGAGGCCTCAGAAGGTTATGTCTGGGAGGCCTTGGCCTTTGCCTCCCACTACAACTTGGATAACCTTGTGGTCATCTTTGATGTCAACCGCTTGGGGCCGAGCAGCGCCCTGCCATTGGAGCAATGCACAGCTGTCTACAAAATGCGTTGTGAGGCCTTTGGGTAAGCATCTCTCTCTCTCTCTCTCTCTCTCTCTCTCTCTCTCTCTCTCTCTCTCTCCCTCCCTCCCTCCCTCCTTCTATGGCCCACCCCTTCAGCTCCTGTAACTCTGTCTCCCCTGGTCAACAGGTGGAACACTTACATGGTGGATGGACATGACGTGGAGGCGCTGTGCCAGGCGTTTTGGCAAGCAACTCAAGTGAAGAACAAGCCCACGGCTGTGGTGGCCAAGACCTTCAAGAGTCGAGGGATTCCAAGTAAACCAGAGTTTCTGTCTGGCCATGTGCACAGGGGTTGGGGGACACAGCACTCTGCTTACTGAGTGAACAGTAGCCATGCCTGTCCATGCACCAGATCTCAGCCTGTCCAAGTCACTCAGAGCACTTAGACTGATGGTGCAGAGAGGGCCCATGGTCCCACACTGCTGGGCAGAGGGCAATCTGAGACTGTTTCCTAGCAGTCAGATAACGGAGGGCTTGGGGAGGGCGGGTGTTTGCAAGACTTGAAGCAAGAAAAGAGTTGCTTGTGGAGATAATACCTCCATGATGTCGTATGTGCCAGTCAGGGAGGGCAGGAGCTGTTAGTAGGCCCAGTTGGTATGAAGTGGACACAGCAGTAAGTTTGAGATGGCTGTGGAAGAGCCACTTGGAGGCCTCGACTGCAAATCTTTTCAATGTCAGTGTTTTACACTAAGCCAATGCTTCCACTTCCTAAAGTCCTTCTGTGGTTCAGTGCAGACCCAGGCTGTCAGGACTCGCTCCTGTCATCCTGGGAACCAGGTCAAGAGCTGGAACTCTGACTTCATTTCCCCAAGCCTCCCCCTGATGCATTCAAGTGTTTCTGCCCAACGTCTTCTGAAGAGACAGCCGGGCATATCTCTTGGTCAAAATTGCAGTTAGAACAAAGGCTTCCCTGGGACCAGTGGCAACGGGTTTGCAAATGCTGCCATGCTGAGTTGACAGTTCAGCAGAACGGTACTCAATGGATCATTGCCGTTTTGCCAGATCATTCTGAGCTGAGAGAGCTCATGCTGGAATTGCATCTCATGCCATGGTGGCCGGGATGGTCTTGGCCATGCTCCTCAGGCTGCAGCTGGGACCCCTGCTCTCGAGCCTAACCCCGGAGTCATTGTCCAGGCTTAAGATTGCCTGCCCCTTGGCACCAGCTGTATGTATTTGACACCATACCTTAAATGGCTCCCAGCTGGCTCGTAGCCAACCTCTGTTCACCTGACGCCCCTGAGAAAATGGTCTTGCTCTAGTATGCCCCGTTCAGTAAACTCGGGGCCCTGGTGGTATCGTGTCACATGTCAAGCTGTAATCTGTAAGGTCAGCAGTTCAAAACCACCAGCTGCTTCAGAGGAGAAAGGTGGGGCTGGGCTTTCTACTCCAATAAAGAGTCCCAGTCTCAGAAACCCACAGGGGCCAGTTACCATGCCCTGTAGGGTTGCTGTCCTCGGCATCGACTTGATAGCAGTAGGCGTTTGCTTGGGGCGTGCACCTGGATATCACTGCTTTCAGCCTTTCCCTTGCCCCTCCCGCCCCCAATCCACACACAACCTGAGTGTCATCAGAGCGGATAGATTCTGCCTCTGAACTGTAGGTCAGAACTGCTCACTCCATCACATCTCTGCCCCCTCAAGCCCTGGCCTGGCCCCCTGCAGCCTGACTGCCCACAGTCTCCAGAAGTTTCCCATCTTGCTTTGGATACAACAGAACCCTTTTATCAAGCCCACAGACGTTTCCCCTTGCCTTCCTGCTCTCTCTTCCCATCTGCTACATGTACAGCAGTACCCCAGTCCCGCTGCAGCAGCATCAGCCACCCCTGAGGCCCAGGTAGCACGAAGCTGACCGAGGTTCCTTCTGTTGCAGACATTGAGAGTTTGGAAAACTGGCACGGGAAGCCAATGCCAAAAGAGCGAGTGGAGGCAATTATCGAGCTGATTGAGAGCCAGATAGAGACCAACCAGGACCTGGTGCCCAAGCCCCCAGTGGCAGACTCGCCTCGCTTCAACATCGAGGAGGTGATCGTGACTATACCTCCCGCTTACAAAGTTGGCGACAAGGTAGGCCCTGAGAAATGGGTGATGGCATAAACTCTGCCCGCAATCTACAGCTTTGTTCCTGGCTTTCCTTCCTACTGGTGGCCGCAGGTGAGGAAAAAGGAGTATATGGTTAATAAGTAGTAATGAGTGACTTGGCGTCTCTTTTATGATCTATCAGTTCTGAACATGAATCCAGTGAGACACGACCCCTGCCTACAGCCTTTGAGGCTCCCACGCTCATGTTGCTAGCCTGCCTCCTAATCGATCACAGCCCTGTGATGGAGGGAAACGTTCTGACCCTTCTTGCGGGTGGGGGTGGAGTGGCGTTTTGAGTGTGGCTGCTTTTTCCTTAGCCTCGTAAGGTGGGCAAAGTTACAGCAAGCCTTCCAAAGGAAATTCCTTAGCTTTACTCGACAAAAAAGAAACACTAGAAATAAAGGAATTTGGCACTCCAGAAATTAATCCCACATTGGGCCCCTTTTCAAAGGGCACTTTAATGATAACTTGTGACCACCGTACATGTTCATGACCTTGGAACTAACAGGGCAACACCCAGGACTTTCTGCAGACTTTTCTCTGACTGTTAAAGTGGGGAACAGTCCTGGAGAGACAGCACTGGCTCTCTGGAACTAGAAGGCTGTGGTGACACCACCACCCCCCCCCCCTGTCCCCGCTGTTCCCCTGGTGTGTCCAGGGGCCTGGACTTCCTCATCTGTTCCTGGGTTCTGAGGTATGGTAGGCAGTGGGTGTGCAAGAAAGGCAGGCTGCTGTCACTGTGGTCACATTGGGGCCAGGGAAGGGGGAGAGTACTGAATGCTATCTTTTTAAACATTACAAAGCCACATAAGAGTATAAATCTATTTTCGCATGCAAACTTTTAAAAGGTACTATTATATATTGGTGTACAGTATCAGGTAGTGTATTTTGAGAAATTATTACAAACCATATTTATAAAAGGCGGAGGAATTATGAGGACTGCGGGTTGATTTCTGTTACTATTAAAGCATGTGCCCTTTATGAATAGGAAAACAAAAGAAGTCCATCCAATGCTCATTAAAACCAAAAGGCTGCATCTGCTTACAAAACACCCTATGTGCTAGTTCTCGGAAGTGCTAGCTCGGCTGCTCCAGGTGTTCGAAACCACAGCTATATTGAGTGAGCCATTAGAAAGGGGACACTGCCCCAGATGTCGAGGAAACCCCACAAAGGAGAAAGGCGAACACAACTCTGCTCAATGGTGTGGGAGGCCTAGCAGGGAAGAAGTGTTGTCTGTGCTCAGCTCCCAGAGGTCAGAAAACCAAAGTCGGTCTGTTACGTGAGGATGCTGTTAAAGAGCTCTGTCTCCCAAGTTCCAGGCTTACTCGGTGACAAGAGCAGCTTATTTTTAACTTTCAAGGGACTAGTGATTCCTAAACCGTTTCAAACTTTCCCAAATAAGGAGAAAACCCAAAGCCTTAGAAATCATCTGGGGCGTCTGAGCCTGACAAAGGGAGAGAGCTAGAGAGCAGCCTCACTTTGAAACAGGACTGCTCAGAAGCCTAATAAAACCGCAGTTTATCTCAGTGCCGCCGGCATGCAAGTCAGGGATTAGCTGACTCAGCACAGTCCCCATGAGTGACCAGAAGACCCTTCAACTGGAGGACACTGGGTCATGTGACCCACCATCTGGTCATGAAGGAAGCAGGATTAATCACAAAAGCCAGTCTTCATTCCTAGTTTGTCAAAAGGCTGGTGAGGTCTCCCTCATCTCAATGCTCACTCGAGGTCTAGCTAGCTGCAACCTGCTTCGTGCCAAAAGGTCAGGGCCTTCTCAGTGAAAGCTGTAGAAGTGCTAGCCAACACGGTTCAACTGGAGGGGAGACTCCCTGTTGGTAAGGGAGGCAAAGCCAATAGGTAGCGTTTATAGGTAATACTCAGGAACCAGCTGGACATGGTTCGGAATGAAACAGTACAGTAAGACCGCTTATACCAAAAGTGACACAAAGATAACGAGCCGCAGCTACTTAGCACATGACCCGGAGAGTTGCTCCCTTTTGGGGCTCCCATACAAATTCAATGCAGCAACTGAGAACTCCCTGAGATCTGGTCAGATTACACCCCCCCCCCGAAGTCCTTAAGAGACTGGATGCGCTGCCGCCTGGCAGATAGTTTGTCGGGGGTCAGATCACTTAGCAGTCCTTGGTGCCCCAGTGGAGGTTAGCAGTAATTTACTAATGCACTTTCTTCCCCAAGGCAGCTGGCACTTTGTAAAGCACAGCCATGGCAGGAAACTCCAATGGGCTCTTCTCTTTTCCAGGTGACCACTAGGAAAGCCTACGGCCTGGCTCTGGCCAAACTGGGCCACGTGAACAACAGAGTGGTTGCACTCGACGGCGATGCCAAGAACTCCACCTGCTCGGTGATCTTCCAGAAAGAGCACCCGGAGCGTTTCGTTGAGTGCTTTGTTGCGGAACAGAACATGGTGAGTGAGCTGGACACCCACCTCCCAGCATTCCCAGTTTCCATCCCACCTGGGAAAGCAGAAGACAAGTCTCCAGGGAAGAAGGGGACAGGGCAGAGTTTGAGCCTGGATAGTGGCCTAGTGAATGAAGCAGTGCGCTGAGACCAGCCTGTGTGGGAAATAGTCACTTCTGGGGCCAGGAGTACTTGCCTGTCCAGGGAGCCAGGGCAGGGAGAGGTTTGCTAAGAATTGCACAGGCCACCTCAAAGCTGTGGCACTTCATCTAGACTGTTGTGGGCCTCAGCCTGGAGGTGTCTAAAAGTGTGTGAGCCCAGGCCTCCTGCATCACTCAGTACCTCCAGGTGGCCCTGCTCCAGCCAGGCCCAGTCCAGTCTCAGGGCCTACCACTGAACAGATGAGCAGATGGCAGTCACTAGAGCTGTGGCCTGGGATAAATCTGGCCCTTCCCAGAGCCTTAGTTGCCCCAGGAGTAAAGTTAATGTGGGAATCTCTCTCTCGATTTCTCTCTCGCTTTCTCCCCTCCTTTCTGCCCTTTCCCTTATACTCATGCCCACTCAGGAGTGTACACACGCGCGCGCGCACACTCACGCACACATACACCTACCTTCCAAGATAAGCACTCGCGGGAAGCATCAATCAGATAACAGCCTCAGGTGTCTGTCTAAAAAAGACCCACACAGATGTCAAGCAGACAGGCACTGTGGAGAATCGAGAGGCCAGGGACTGAGCTGGCTCCTGAGCAGGCGGGAAATGGCTCACAGTGGGGTAGGTTCACAAGGGCACCCACAGGCCTTGTTGTGAGCACTAGAAACCCTTACTCCTTGCACACCCCCATGGACGGACACCTCTCTCCTACGAGGTCCTTCCCTCCTTATTGAAAGCCCTTACTCCGCCAAGTCTCTGCGGAGTGAACTGTTTCTCCCTCATCAGCAAGGGACGGGGATGGGGTGCCATCCAGTCTGTACCCTCATCCAGTGTACACCTGGGTCCAGCTTGGGAGGTGAATGGGCAAGGAGGGCGTCGATGCCCAGACAATACCCTGTTTGGTTGTGATGGATCTGATGTGTCCGTCCTCGTCCTCTGCCCCAGCAGCTCCAGCCAGCCAGCCCCCCCCCCCAGTGCTCTTGGCCCAGATGCAAGTGCGAGAGTGTGCTCTTGCATGCCCAGTGACCAGTGGGAGCCCAGCCCCAGGCGAAGTGCAAAAGGGGATTCCAGTAAGGCAACTGCAGTGAATTCTAGGTAGCATTTTGTAAAGAATGTTTTTATATAGGAAATGTGGTAGGTTAGCCACGAAAATGCTTCCAATCCAGTTGATCTTACCCACTCAAAGGGCATATGCTTCTTTATGGTCGGTCAGTCCTGTGGTTACATCATGGCCGTAGACCCACAAATGTCAGCACACACCTGTTCACACACAACATGCTTTGCCCCCTCCCCTTCCCATCACCCCAGTGAGATAGCTTCCAGGAGGCATGGGCCAGCAGGCTGCTCTGACCACCAGAGACATTTTATTTGAAATGGGTATTTCTTCAGAGGTATTTAAAATAAGGAGATTGTGCTAACAATCCACATTTTTTTTTTTTTGCTGCCTCATGAAAAACAGAACGGTCTGGCCGGCCTGGCCCTGACGGGGCCGCCCTGTAATCCGTGAGGTTGGTCATAACCAGTTTTTCTGCTGGTCTCATTAAGCAGTTTGCGTTCTTTGTGGAAGAACATGTACCTTGTAATGTCCTGATTTGCTCCATTCCTCTTCACTTTAAGAGCTTGGTATCTCAGTGGCTTATTCATTGGACTGCTAACCCCCAGGTCAGCAGTTCAAATACACCGGGTACTCCTCGGGAAAAAGGTGAGGCTGTCTGCTGCCGTGAAGACTCCCAACCTTGGAAACATGGGCAGCTTAGCCCCGCCCTTTCAGGTTGCTGTGAGTCAGAGTGGGCCCAGTGGCAGTAAGTTTTTCACCTTCCACCTACCCCTGAGAGCTGGGGTCACACAGCTGGGAGGCAGGTGAGCAGAGACAGAAGAAAGGGAGTTGGCCAGGGCCACTTTTGAGGCTCATCCCTGTCCGGAGCGGGCGTGGGAGCAGTCCCTCGGCGCTGGCCGAGAAGAGCTCGTTTCACTGAGGCTCCTGTTCTGTTCTTTCCAAACCGCTTCCGAGCATCGCCCTTTCCTCTGGATGGGGCTGTGTCTTAAGGGCTAGACAGTACTTCTAGGTTCTGGGGAAGCGCTCGTGGAGAGCCATTCTCCTAGGAAGTACTCAGGTTATGGGCATGTCGTGCAATTCCCAGTTAAAAGATACAAGTCACAGAATGGTGTTTCGTGAAAAATTGCTTGAAAAAAAGTTAGTTGCACAGAGCTGCCGAATGGTCCACTAGATTCTCTTTCAATTGTTGAAGGAAATCATTGGCGACCACCTGGTACTCCAGTCATTGGAGCAGAAGACTTTCTTAGCACTGCGGGGGCCATTGCAAACGCCCTCGGTGTGGCCTCAGGAGGCTTTGTATTCCAGGCAGTGTGTCAGGGACCAGACCAGCCGGGGGCCCGTGAGTGGGCCTTTCAGGGGCTAGGTTACAGAAAGGTGTTCAGGGGCCTGGCAGGAAGGCTGACCACAGTGCCTTTCTCTGCCAGATGGTTGCAGACCCCAGGCCCTATGGAGCCAGGGACCATGGCCTTGGCCTGCTGGCATCTTTGAGTGTGGCATTCCAGGGGCTAGTGAGGACCAATGATGGAACTGTGAGGCCAATATATAACAGCAGACAACCAAACACCCTGCCATCGAGTCCAGTCTGACTCACAGGACGGTAGAACTTGACTGGAGTCAAGAGCTGCATCTTTCTCCTGTGGGACGACTGGTAGATTCGAATTGCTGACCTTGTGGCTAGCAGCCTGAGCCATCACCCACTGTGCCACCAGGGCTCCTGATGCCAACTCATGGCGTCCCAGTGTAGGGTTTCTGAATCCGTTGAGTGTTCATGGGAGCAGACTCGCAGCCTCTTCTTAGCTCTGAAGAGTGGCTGATAGAGTGGTACTCCTGTGGTACTGGACATGGTGTCCTGGAGAGGGTGTGGTGCTGAGAGGCCGGATGAGGTGGAAGGGGGGGGGGGTGAGGCAGCTGCTTGCACTTGGGGGCTCAGAGGTAGGCATGGGAGTGCAGGAGGAGGAGGCTGAGCCAGCAATGGAGGATAGGACACCAACTGCACACAGCTCTTTCCTCAGGTTTCTGGGAAGGGGAACATAGATGGGGGTGATCTCTGGAGGATGCCAGTGTGCTGACAAAGCAGGGGTGGGAGGGTTCAGATGGAGGCTATGAGAACCTATTGGAATGGTGTTAGAATAACCCAACAGGAAGGAGCGGTAGTGAGGGCATTAAGATATCTTTTACTCCATGTTCTTTGTGTTGTAGGTCGGCGTGGCCCTGGGCTGTGCCATACGTGGGCGAGCCATCACCTTTGCCAGCACCTTTGCCGCCTTTTGGACCCGAGCCTTTGATCAGATCCGGATGGGTGCCATCTCAGAAACCAATGTCACCCTTGTGGGCTCCCACTGCGGCGTGTCTGTGGGTACGCATGCAAGCGGGGAAAGGCTGCCGTGGGCCTTGAAGACTTAGATCAGAAAGTCCTGTTGGCCTAAGGGAAGCAAGAATGCTGGCTGGACAGAAGAGTCTGCTTAAAGCAGCCCCTGTGGAGCCGGGAAGACGGGGATGGGGTGGGTGGTTTGCTGGAGAAAAGGGGTCCTCAGGGAGCCAGGAGCCAGGATGATGATGCTGAGGCAGACTAGCTCCACCCCACAAGTGCCTGCCTGTCTCCATGAGAGGGAGGTCAGGGCCAGATGGGGATTGGGGAAGTCCTGGGTGAAAGGAGGTGCGGACTCCTCACTTTGTGGTGTGGCAGCGTTTCAGAGGGGCTGAGGAGGAGCCAGCACATGAAGAGACCTGGCTCTAGGTTCCTCCTGGACACTTGCCAGGGTGCAGAGATGGGACAGGTGTCCTCGGCCAGCCGCTGTGTACTGTGACAGTTCCCCTGCCCCTGAGGAAAGCTACGTCACCTCGGGGTACACCAGGAATGATGTTCTCACGCACTCTCCACCCTGTGACAGCAGCCATTCAGGCTTCCTCAGCATATCTGATCATCTGCAGGCTGAGGCGGGCTGGCTCGGGGGGAGTCCGGGGCTGCAGCAGATGGGCCTCCGGGTGGGACAGTGTGGAGTGTTCACCTCTAGGTGGAAAGTGAATGAGGAGAGGTGCTGGGCATTTGTTTCAAATTAAGTCGCACTAGACACACACATGTTACTCCCAGGTGGGGCTTCTCCCCTCCCCCCAGGGCCCAGGTGTTGGGGGTCTGTGTCCTGGGTGGGTGGCAGTGGGGGAGGGTCCACTGTCTTAGGCTTTCCGGTTTTGTGTGGTGTTTGCTCAGGGGAGGATGTGCCCTTGAAGATGGCCCTGGAGGACCTCGCCATGTTCCGAGTCATTCCCAACTGCACAATTTTCTATCCAAGTGACGCCATCTCCACAGAACATGCTGTTTATCTGGCCGCCAACATCAAGGTGCGTTTGACAATAGAACCCGCACAGCTAGTCGTACAGACAGAATAGCCTGAGCACGGTCATCATGTAACAGGTCGGGGGGGCTGAGCCCTGAACAAGAAGCAGAGGGGTGGGGGGCTGGGAGCTAGAAACTGCCACGAACCCACTGGCTGCCTGCTGTCGTGGAGGTGCATCCTGACTGGAGCCTATCTGCACCTTTCCCGGGGGCTTCCAAACAAAGGCCACCACTACCACCCCACCCCTGTACTGTGTCCACGTCCCCACACAAGTGACTGACCATAGACACAGGATGTATCAGGCCAGTTTACTGTCTAAGCTTTTCCTCACATTCTCAATGGAACACACACAGATCAACCTCGTAAGTGCCGGTGAGCTGGAATGGGGGCCTTAGGGACATTCTCTTTGACCTTTTTAATCGAAGATTGAGCAGTCCTGAGCCCTTGGTTGGCGGTTAGGGATTAGAAATGAATTTTTCTGCTTGCTATTGCTCCCCCAGGGCATGTGCTACATCCGCACCAGCTACCCAGAGACCGCAGTGATTTATTCCTCTGAAGAGCGCTTTGAGGTCGGCCAGGCCAAGGTAGGGACCGGCCACCACCCACAGGTCACCCCCAGAAAACAGGAACCAAACACTTCTCTTTGCCACAAACTCCTTGCGGGGAACTTATTAAACTCTGCTAGTAATAAGCAAAAGGCTGGCGAGTTGCTCAGTTAGCCCTGCCTTTGAGTTGACTGCCTCCCAGAGAACCTAGGTGGAGGGTAGTCCTGCCCCTGTGGCTTTCCCACACTGGAACTCTTGACGGCCTCTTCTTTGGCGAGCTCACTGACGACCCAGTGTGTTCTCAGCAATGGGGCTTCCAAGTGGCTCTCAGAAGAGGCACAGACCACCAGGCTGGCAGGTGCCCTTGGCCCTCTCCTGAGCTAGCTTTTCCACCCCGTGGCCTCGCTCCGAAGTGGGCCCGAGGGTGCATGTTTCTTCAGGGAGGGTCCCTGTGGGTGCCAGGTCAGAAACAGAGCCTTCCCTGTGAGCACACAAGTCAGCCAGGGGCAACAGCCGGAGCCTGCTCTTTGATCCTTGCTTGGAAATCCAAGGGGCCTGGGGACATTTGACCAGTTGGAGGCGTCCATGGGCCCTGCAAAGGATGGGCTTGTAAGACTTCTGGGGTGGGCACTGGGGCCAGCGTGGTGCCAGAAGCCACTTGGATGTGTTCTCATACTTGACTTTTCTTCTTGGTTGCTCTCACAGGTTGTTCGCCAGAGCGCTGACGACAAGGTCACAGTCATTGGAGCCGGGGTGACACTGCACGAGGCCTTAGAGGCTGCTGATGAGCTTTCCAAGGAAGGTCGGTTGATGACTGTGGCTCCCAAATCGGGGAGGGAGGGGGCTGGGCCTCCCCAGTTTCAGGGTTCCCTTCCCCTGGGTTCTTGTTACCCGCGGTGGCTTAGGAACCCTAGGCTCTTGCTCCCCAGGAATTGCCATCCGTGTCATCGACCTGTTCACCATCAAACCCCTGGATGTAGCCACCATCATCTCCAGCGCGCATGAGACTGGTGGCCACATAATCACCGTGGAGGACCACTACAAAGAAGGTGAGTACAGGCTCAGGGTGGCTTTCCCTGGGTTGCAGATATGCCATTGCCTTCTGTCCCCCCACCCTGCTGGAACACCTCTGGAAAAGTGATCTGCATAGTTATTGACTGGGGGATCTCACAGCCCCTAGAACAGGTCCCCTGGTCAGCAGTTTATTTTGAATCTTTGGAGCTAGTGCCCTGCAGGCAAGAGAACCCCCACAATGTACCTGGGAAGGATGGACACGCTCACACCCACAGTTTCCACCCCCATCCCCAGGCTGTCCTCTCCCACAGCGGGAGATGGAGTCACCTGAGGCAGAATGTGCCCAAGGGAGGTCTGGAGGGACTCGGTGCCCAGCATGTTGCTCATGGGTACTCGCTCTGCCTACCACCACCCCAGCCCAGGCAACCAGAAGGAAAGCCATCAGCACAGGGTCCCTAAGTATAAGTCGGGGAGCATGTTGTCTGTGCAGAGTGTGCTGTGTAACCTCGTCGGCTGTGAGTGGCATTTACCACTCTGGGATCCCTGACAGCTGTAGGTGAGAGTGGGGAGGATAGGGAGCCGCAGTCTCCTCAGTCCCCCGGCCAGTCTGAGAGTGACAGTCTGTGTGAACAATCTTGAACAGCAAGGGCACAGTGCTCTGTATCTGGCATTAAGGTCAATGGGCACCCCCAGAGCAGTCCTGATGGCTCTCCTACTTTCCCAGGTGGCATTGGGGAAGCCATCTGTGCTGCTGTCTCTATGGAGCCTGGCATTCTGGTCTACCAGCTGGCAGTGTCAGGAATCCCTTGCAGCGGGTCACCCAGCAAGCTACTGGACAAGTTCGGGATCAATGCCCGCTGCATCGTAGCAACCGTGCACAGCATCATCATGAACCAGAGCTTCTGAGTCAGGCCACGAGTGGCTCAGCTGCCAGGGCCCTTGGGTGCTGGCATCTTTATACTACATTCAAGTTTGTTGTTAGAAATCTAGCTTAAAAAAAAGAAATCTAGCTTAATCATACAGTTTAAAGCAAATCTGATGGATGATACCCTAATAACATTCCTAACCCAGAAATTCAAGGGAGCTGCCTCTGTGCTCATCCACGACTGGGGACCATGTTAAAGTCAGAGAATAGTAATTAAGACCACCCCTGTCCCAGCTGCAGCCTTTATCTCACAACCCTGTACCTGCAGTTTCCAGGGGAGGTTGCTTTAGAGTGTCTTCTGTTGTTTGTTGTCATCTCCCCTGTTAGGACACCCTGTGCTGCTTGTGGTGACTCCTCTGTAAGAGATGATAACTCAGCTAATCTCAGTCCCCATGTGCCAAACCCCAGCCCTTGGCATTCATTTATAAAGCTTCACAAAGGCAGTTGTCTGGTGTCAGTTTCTTTCTCATTTAACCCTATGGAAGAAAGGTTTCTTCTAAGCTTGCAGCCCCTTGATCCTCTCCAACAGTAGACAAGGGGGGGAGTTTAGAAGGGGGCGGGCAGCTAGCCTGCCCTGCTGCCCTGCAAAGGGTGGCTTTGGAAAGCCTACACAGAAGCTAGCAGCTGACCACTGGGACCCCAGAAAGTGAACATCTTGGGTTCTGTGTGTGTACACAAGGCCCTCATCAAGTGGTTGTCAAAACCAGCTGCTCATTCACTGTCTAGAAAGCCTGCTAAACTCACTAACTGCTGATCTCGCTTTAAGCAGCCTTGTATATGACTCAACACCCCAAGGGCTCCTTAGATGAGCTACTAGAGATCAAGAAGCCTGCTTGGGCAGCAGACGGCCTCGTTTTCTGAGCTGGTTTTCTTCGTGAAACAAAAGGAGTTAGAATTTCTTTGTGAAAATGAGACAGTTGAGCTATGCCCATTGTCTACATTTTAGAAGGTTCAAATGAGCAGACTCCCCCCCCCCATCTCACAATGATGGGGTTTCCTTGTAATGTCAGGTCTCGACTTTGACATCGCGTACCCATTCAGAGTGTCATTGAGTGGTTATCCTAGAATAACAGCGAGAGATGTGCAACTGTCATCCACGTGGAACTCCATCAAAGGAGCCCTAAGTGCCCATTTGTCCCTTGTTCAGTTACTCTGTGAGGGGGCCTCTTCTGGATGCTTCCTGCAGGTGGAATGGGACCATCAGGCTTGCGGCTGGCCCTCCAGGCTGGAGAGCACACCCGTGTGTGGGCCGCATAGCTGGCGTCCTTCAGTCTGGATGGACACTAGCGAACAGGAGTGGTGAGGGGCTTGCAGGGACAAGTCTGAGCAGAACACATCCTGCTCTGCTCGCGGGTGACACCTGGCGGAGGGGTTGCTGTGAGAAGTGACAGGAGAGAACGGCAGGGAAGCCTATCATGGAGTCACCCGACTGATGCCACGTTGCAGAGCCGCTCTCTTACTCTATCCTATCCTTGACCAGCTCGCTGGGACCACGAGAAGGGCTCAGTTCCCCTCAGTCATTGGCAGGTCCAGACCGTGACCAACAGGGTCCTGCCAGGCCCTGGGTGACTGGCTTCCATTAGCCATGGGACCCTGAGTCTGCACCATCTTTGTCTCCTTGGGGTCTGAAAAGTGGGTGGGATAGATAAAGGGTGCCATCTGGCGCTCGGTGTACTGGGCGGAATTCGACCGTCTCACTGCCGGTTATCCAGCTCCGGGTCCGCACCCTCTCTCACCCCGCCCATTCTGCCCGCCTCATGGCTCCTCCCCCAAAAAGCGGGTTCCTGCCCCAGCGACCTGACTATGCCTGCCCACTGGCTGCCATATCTCGCTCCGCCCCTTCATTCTCCCCGCCCCCCATGCCTATACCCACCATTGGCCTCTCCCGCGCGCCGTCGCGCGCCCACCCGCCTGGCCCGCGGCCCCGGCCAATCCTGCTCCTCCGGTGCATTCAGGGGACGTCATTGGTTTTTGTCCCGTCACTCACTCAGCCACGTCCAATCAACGCCGCCCGTGCGCCTCTGGGTGCCAAGGGAGACGCCTGGCCGGGCGGGAAGGCGGGACGGGGTGGGGCGGCGTTGGTCAGGCGGGCAGCTGGTGGTCGCTCCCGCCGCCGCCTCCGGAAGGAGTCGTTGTTCCTCGACTCCTGGGGGCCAGCTGACTCCTCTCCAGTGGACAGGGACCTCCCTAGAGCTCTCCACCTTTGGCCACCTGCCCTGATAGTTCCCCGCCGACCCAGTGCCCCGAGAATCCAGAAACCTGTGGCGAGGAAGAAACGAGAGGCGGCCGGGTTGGGGTCCCCAAAAGGGAAGGCGGCCTGAGCTTTGGGGCTGAGGCTGGCAGGGCCAGAAAAGGTGGAGAGGGTGAGAGGAGGTGCCACCTAGAGAAAGGAGCCGCCAGGGACTCCGGGTGGTGTTGGTCGGTGATCCGGCTACCTAGAAAGGATCAGCCTTCAAGTTCTTTCTTCCTCCTCAGAGAAAGAACTGCCCAAACCCAAATGTTGTCAGTACCCAGAGCATTAGTAATAGTCTTAATATTACTATCCTACGAGTGCAGTAAGGAAGCCTGGTGGCAACGTCAGCAGTTGGAAACCCCCAGCAGCTTCAAAGGAGAAAGATGAGACTTTCACAGCCCCAGAAAACCACAGTGGCAACGCCACTCTGTCCTATACGGTTGCTAGGAGTCAGAGTCTACCCGATAGTGATGAGTTCAGTTTGAGTGTGGGTGTTTGTTCGCTGAACTACCAACCACAAGGTAAGGGGTTCCAACCCACCAGTTCATCCCACAGGAGAAAGATGAGGCTAGATTTAAACTCTATCACTTCTGGCATTAATCCCCATACTTAAGGTCAACAGAGCCCAATTGGATGATTAAACTGTAGGACAAAAACTTATGGGTTCCTGCTCAAGGGGGAGCTGTACCAGTATCTGGATGGAGTGCAAGGTCACTGGGAAAAGTGATGATGATAATAGTGCAATCAACTTATGAGGGGTTACCACTCCCCCCCACCCCCAAAAAAAGTTCCACTGGGCAAAGCTTTCCTAGTACGCATTTTCCCTGCTAGGTGAGTGTGGTAGTTACATACATAATCTGTTGTCAGTTTGAGACTGAAAAGTGAAGGGGTGGAGTTTAGCTTGTTAATCACGTCCCAGCCTGATGACCTCATTTGGAGGTGCTAAGGCGATAAATAGCTTGTTGGAGGCGGGACACATGCTCACTGCCTGGGAGACATGGAGACCCACACCAGTGCTGAGATGCTTCCCCCACTGCTGGATCCACAAGACTTTCCACCCACTAGTCTGTGATCTTCCTGCGTTCTGCATCATTGCATGTGTTTCGTGAGTTTGAAGAGGAATTTATAGATTGTTATCGGACATATGGGCTAGTATCAGACTTATGAACTCGATCTGGACTAGGCTGGGATGTTTTCAGAATATTCGATCCCTCTTAATATATAAAGCTCTTTCTTATACACATGTGAGTCTCCCCGGTTTTGTTTCTGTAGTCAACCCTGACTAACACAGCAAGCATCGAGCAATTTGCTCAGAGTTAGTGCACCTGGTAGCATTGCCTGGGAAGGTTCCCTCTGGTCATAGTGAATTTTATCGTAAAAGCAGTTAGCTCAAACCTCGTTTTTGTGATGGCTGATTTAAGAGAACAGTGTGTAGCTGTGAAAATTTGTTTCCTGCTCGGGAAAAATATTTCTGAAACTGTTATGATGTTGAACACAACTTTCAAGGATGGCGCTGTGGGAAAAACTCAAGTGCATGAGTGTTTTTCTCATTTCAAAAAAGGTGAAATGTCAATTGATGACAAACCTCATTCTGGACATCCATCAACTTCCCGAAAGGACAAAAAGGTCGATTCTTAGTGCATTTGGAGTTCATTCCACCAGGTCAGACTGTCAATCAAACTTTCTGTTTAGAGGTTCTGAAAAGATTGCTTAACAGTGTGCGACCCAAAAGGCCTCATTTGCGGCAGAAGGGGGATTGGTTTTGTCACAATGACAACGCTCCTGCTTCACGCAGCCACCTTAGTGCGCCAGTTTTTGGCAAAAACAGCATGCCTCTCTTGTCCTATGCACCTGACTCATCTGACATCGCTCCATGCAACTTCTTCTTTGTTTGAGAGAATGCAGAGGGACATGAAAGGATGGTGCTTTGACGACGTAGAAGGGGTGAAGAAAAAACGAAGGACGTGCTGTCAGCCATCCAAACGGATGAGTTTGCAAAAATGTTTCCAAGAATGGAATCTCAGATGTGACAAATGTATTAAGTATGGTGGAGAGACCTTTGAAGGAGATAAGGTGATCTTGTGTTAAAAATTACATATATAGCATGCTGTTGAGTGAAATATTATGAGACCACTGTTAAAAGACAAAACACCAAGATAAAGACTTTCATACCAAAGGGTATAGACTTTGGAGTTTGCCAAATGGGGGCTGGATTAGCAGTTTAAACAGTTGAATATAAAGTGGACGATCAGAAATGTAAAGCCCTGCCTAATGTACAATTTAATTAAAAAATAAGTGGGAACATGTGTATATTTTTACTGTGCTTTTCCTCTTCCACATCAGTATGAAAACATACAGTTCCTTTTTCCTCTGACTTCAGGGTATTTGGCAGGAGACATGGGCTGAAATGGGCAAGTCCCCAATTTGAGACGGTTAATGGTAATGCTGCAATGAACAGCCTTGCACATGGGCTCTTTTTATAGGGTAATTATTTCTAAGTGGAACCGTGACTCAAAATACATGTATATTTGGCTAGGTGTAGGCTGCAAACCTTCAGGTAAGCAGTTAGAATCCATCAACCACAATGTGGGAGGAAGGCGAGGCTTTCTACTCCCGTAAGGACTTCCAGTAGTAGAAACCCACAGAAGCAGCCCTTACCCTAGCCTATCGGGTCTCTGTGAATCAAAATTGATTCAAAAGCAGTGAGTTTGGGTATGGAATTGTCGCCCCGCAAAGCCTCCTCCCTCTAGTGCTTACTCACCCCCTCTTGCCAAGCCAGTCAGAGGATTGAGAAGTCCAGTGGGAGAACACGAGTGCCTTATCTCCCATTCTCCTGCTTCCCAGAGGACATGTATCCATGTTAAATACCTCGTGGGGCTTGGGGTATTTGTTAGTTTTACATGTTAAATGGGCTTGCACTTGGCCTGCACCGGTGCTATCATCTAGCATCTCATTTTGCTGACTGCTCTTCTCACGCAGTGTTACCTCGGAGAGCTACCCCTTTCACCTTAGAAGACTTGTGGTTGATTTTCAAGCACTGCCATGACTCCGGGCTGCAGAATCCAACACACCACCATTCCTAAATTGAGTTGTGCACCCCGGGGTGGCTTTTCTGCTCCCTGTGGGCCGCGAACACTTGCTGGCCCTCACAGCATTTGTCCCCTATACCACATGTGATTGTTTCTCTTGGTGGTACACCGAGAGGTGGAATGGTTAGGTCCGAGGGTATTCTGTTCAAAATCATATTTTTCTGCTTAATAGTGTTCCTCAGGAAAATGCCTGGCTTTCTGATTCCGTAAAGAGCGGCAGCCTCAGAAGCCCACCATGGTGACTGCTCTATAAGGCTATTAGGTGTGATGGCAGCGACTTTGGTTTGGTGTGAACAGTGAGCGTGATCATCGTGCTCCTCACCTCTGCTTCTGGAGGGGGGACCGTGGAGGACTGCCCACATGCACCCTGCAGCTTTGTGTGCTCTGTTACACTCGTGGATCTGAAACCCCTCGGCTTTGGTGGGGAAGAAGTTACACATTTAAAAAAAGGTCTGAAGCTGACATAATACAACCCATCCCATCCCAAGCCATTCACAGGTGCAGTCATGGTGTGTTCTGTGCTGTGAAACCACCCAGACGTGTTTATCATACATGTTGTCTGATTGCGTAGATTCATTGATGGTTTCTGTGTTGTGGTGGCGTAATGGGTGACATGTTGGGCTGCTAACCACAAGGTTAGTAGTTTGAAACCACCAGGTGCTCCTTGGGAGAAAGATGAGGTTTTCTACACCATGAAAGAGCTACCGTCTGCAAAACTCACAAGAGCATTCCTAGCCTGACCTATAGGGTCACGAGGAGTTGGAACGAGGTGATGGCAGCAGGAGGCTTGGTTTTAGTTTGGCTGTTGGGTGTCGGTGGTAGCCCTGCTGTCTTATTGAAACTGCAGTTGGCTAGATCAAGTCTGCAAGTGACCAGTGAGACTAGAGTCCAAAATTCTATGTACCCGTGCCAACTCCGGACTGAGCCAGGCTGGGGTTGGGCTGCCCTGTGGGCTCCATCAGCTGTGGCCTGGAAAGGGGGACAGTGTCAAGGGCACATGCAGAGAGCGATGGGAGCAACTCTCTGATAAGGCAGACCCCAGACACCGAGTGCCTGCTCTCTGGAGTCCCAAGTCAGGTGGAGAAGAAAAACAAGGAAGTGAGTCATTGTAAGGCTTTGAGTTGCTACAAACCACGTATAAATGGTGGTCAAAGTCTACCAAGCCTCCTTTGACATCTCTGCCAGAGTGCGCCCTCCTTACCTGCAATACTCCTCTGCCCCTGCCCTCTGAGGTGCCCTGGGCTGTGTGCTCTGGGAGAAGTTACAGGTGAGCCTGGGAGCACACCACCTTGGGCCGTTCCTCGACAAAAGATGAGGAAAGCCAGGCCTCGGTGGCCCGGCCCTGTGCCTGATCATACAGCAGTCGTCATGCGCAGAGTCACATGATCTAATGACAGCTATGGAGTTGATGAGAGAAGAACAGGGTACAGCTCGGGATCTGAAATGAGTACAGAGAGTTCTTCCGGCTGCTTGGCCCACACAGGCTGCCTTCTTCCTACCCCCTAAAACCCTTGGCCTCTTCAACTGACTGGCTCGGCCTGACCTCTATCCTGCTCGAGCAATTGCCACACAGATCTTTTGCTCTGCCCACAAGTGCCTGGAGACGCCCTGCGCCACCAGCAAGCCTAACCAGATGCCCTCCACTCTTGTGCTCCAGGCACCAGCTCTTGTCCTTTTTTCCCTTCCGCTGCTTCTTGCTGGCTCCAGTATGACAACGCTCTCTCCAACCAATGACTTGTTCTGTCTGCTTTGAGTCTATATTACTCGCAGAACACAATCCAAAACCAAATACAAACTAAACCCACTGGCATCAGTGTGATGCTCTAGGGCAGAGCACAACTGTCTCTTTGGATACCTTAGAATTTAAATATTTTTTTCTTCTGTTCCCCCCCCCCCCGCAGTTTTTTAAATTATAAATATAGGCAATCATTTATTTTTTATTATTCCATTCTTTTAAAAATCATTTTATTGGGGGCTCATTCAACGCATCACAATCCATGCACATTGTGTCAAGCACATTTGTACATTTGTTGCCATCATCCTTTTCAAAACATTTTCTTTCTACTTGAGCCCTTGGTATCAGCTCCTCATTTTATCCTCTTCCTCTCCTACCCCAACCTCCCTCCCTCATGAACCCTTGATAATTTATAAATTACTACTCTTTCATGTCTTACACTGTTCGATGTCTCCCTTCACCCACTTTTCTGTTGCCCATTCCCCTGGGAGAGGGTTATATATAGATCACTGTGATCCATTCCCCCTTTCTCCTTCCACCTTCCCCTGACTCCCCTGGTATTGTTGCTCTCAATGTGGGTCCTGAGGGGTTTATCGGTCCTGGGTTCCCTGTGTTTCCAGCTCTTAGTTGTATCCGTGTACATTCTCTGGTCTAGCTGGATTTACGAGGTAGAATTGGGGTCATGATAGTGGAGTGGGGAGCATTAAAGAACTAGAGGAAAGGTGTATGTTTCATCATTGCTATACTGCACCCTGACTGGCTCATATTTTCCTTGTGACCCTTTTGTAAAGGAATGTCCAATTGTTTACAGACTCCACTCTGCATTCCCCCTCATTCACATTGATATGATTTTTTATTCTGTGTCTTTAATGCCTGACACCTGATCCCATCGACACCTCATGATCACACAGGCTGGTGTGCTTCTTCCATGTGGGCTTGGTTGCTTCTCAGCTTCATGGTCCTTTGTTTATCTTCAAGTCTTTAAGACCCCAGGTGCTACATTTTTTTATAGCTTGGCACCATCAGCTTTCTTCACCACATTTGCTTATGTACCCATTTTGTCTTCAGCGATCGTGTCAGTAAAGTGAGCATCACGGAATGCCAGGTTATTAGAACAAAGTGTCCTCGTGTTAAAGGAGTACTCGAGTAGAGGTCCAATGTCCATCTGCTACCTAATACTAAACCTATAAATATATGTACATAGATCTATTTCCCTATCATTATATATAAATATTTTTGCATATGTACATGCCTGTATTTAGACCTCTATAAATGCCCTTTGCCTCCTAGTTCTTTCCTCTATTTCCTTTTACTTTCCTCTTGTACCACTATCATGTTCCGCCTTCATTTGGGTTTCAGTAAGCCCTCTTGGTTACATTACCCTTGCTCAAGCCCTACCAGGCATGCTATACCCTCCTCACCACCGATTTTACATCATTTGTTGTTCCCTTGTCCCTGGATTTGTTAACACCCACTTCCTTTGCCCCACCTCACCCTCTCCTGTGCCCCACCCCCCAAAAAACTGCCAGCCTCATTGTTTTCTCCTCTGGATTGTTTATCCTGCCTATCTTATCTAGAGAGACAGGCAGAGACAATAATTAATAAGTGGAAAAACAAGACAGAGCAAAACAACAGAAAAAGATAAGCCTACAAATAGTTCAAGGTCTGTTTGTTGACCTTTAGGAGTGTTTTCCAGTGGAGTCTGATGGGGTGCCACGCCCTGCCTCCATAGTCTATATTTTTGGTACTCCTCTTCCTTGCTCTGCTCCCCTTGCTGTTCTGTTGGATGCCCTTGGTGTTTTGCCACAATGTGGTGGGGTCACATCAGGTGCAATTCCCACATGGTGTCTCCGGTGTTGTCCCCAGTAGATCTATGGGTCAGTGAGGGATGTTGTGTCTCATAGTGGGGTCTGCCATATGGTCCTCTCTGTGCATTGGCTGCTCTGAGCAGGGATATTGTCCTCAGGGCTTGGTGGGCCAGGATATGCTCCACTCTCTCTTCCTCCCCCTTCATTGGCTCCCGTGTGCTCTGATCAGATATGTCCCTCTCCCTGAGCTGCAGCTTCAGTGCCGTCCTCTGAAGTGAATTCTTCTGGGGGAGGGAGTAGCTGTCCTCATTCCCCCAAACAGTTTTATTGGCACATAATTTACATAAAATACAATTCAACAGTTCAATTGTTCAATCATATCAAGGACAATTGTACAATCATCACCACATCAAAGTTTAGAGCATTCTACCCACCCCCATGGTTACATTGCCTTTAAAATGAGTTGTGCAAAATCACAAGCACCTCTAGTGCTCCTTCACTCCCACCTTCATTACTTACTCCCCAATCCCCTTCCCTCCTTATCACCCACCCTCCACCCTTGTACTCCTTATAGCCACTGCCATCCACTCCTCCTGTGCTTCCCAGCTGGGAGACCCAACAGAAATCAATAAAAACAAAATCGCTCTGAGGTGGTGATGACATAATAGTATACAGACAAGAATACTAATGATGCGTAAGAAGGAAAAGACCCCAACAATATTCAAAAACCAGGGAAGAAATTTCTGTCATGGATCCAGTAAGAGATATTCGCACCCAGAACACATTCAATCATGTCTACTGGAAGGTCCACAGGCCAGGTACTGACTTTGATCCAGCATAATCAGGATCGCGAGGGTCTCTGCTTGATGGTAAAGCTGCTTGAGGCTCTTGCCTGTGGCTGGAGCAGAGCTGCCAGTGGTTTCATCTGACTAGATGCTCTGCAGGTGGGTTTGGGGCTCCCACTGTCCTCCATAGCCTCCTGCAGATTGGCTGTTCATCATTTTAGCTCTGATAGTTTTCCCCTCATCATATTTGAATTTTTTTCATTGCCTGTTCTTTTTCTCATATTATTGGGGCCTTGTACAACTCTTATCACAATCCACACATACATCCATTGTGTCGAGCATTTTTGTACCTTTGTTTCCCTTATAATTCTCAAACCATTTGCTTTCTACTTGAGCCCTTGGTAGCAGCTCCTCCTTTCCCCGCCCCTCCCTGGTTCCCCCTTCCTCATGAACCCTTGATAATTTATAAACTATTATTGTTTTGTCATGTCTTACATTGATGTCTCCCTTCACCCTCTTTTCTGTTGTCCATCCCCCAGGGAGGAGGTTATATGTTAAGGTGACCATATTAACATTGATAAAGCAAGACACCATTGATAAAACTCACATCCTGATGAAATAGCCACATGGCAGCCAAAACCCGTATACCCTAGCTTGTTGAGCATTCTTTCCAAAAATTGGGACTTTTTAAAAATGCCGCGGGATGCAGGAAAAATTGTTAAAAATCGGGACTGTCGCGCCAAAAGCAGGACGTCTGGTCACCTTACTATATGTAGATCCTTGTAATCTTTTCCCCCTTTCTCCTTCACCTTACCTCCACCCTCCTGGTATTGCCACTCTCACCACTGGTCCTGAGGGGTTCATCTGTTCTAGTTTCCCCGTGTTTCCAGCTCCTATCTGTACCAGTGTACATCCTCCAGTCCAGCTGGATTTGTAAGGTAGAATTGAAATCATGATAGTTGGGGGGGGGGGTAAGTATTCAAGAGCTAGAGGAAATTTGTATGTTTCATGGTTGCTACACTGCACCCTGACTGGCTCATCTCCTCCCCCCAGCCCTTCTGCAAAGGAATGTCCAATTGCGCAGATGGGCCCTAGGTCCCCACTCCCCATTCCCCCTCATTCACAATACTATGGTTTTTTTTGGTCTGTGATGCCTGATACCTGATTCCTTCTACATCTCGTGGTCACACAGGCTGATGTGCTTCTTCCATGTGGACTTTGTGGTTTCTCAGCTAGATGGCTGCTTGTTTACCTTCAAGCCTTTAAGACCCCAGACGCTATCTCTTTTGATAGCCGGGCACCATCAGCTTTGTTCACCACATTTGCTTATTCACCCACTTTGTCTTTAGCGGTTGTGTTGGGAAGGTGAGCATCATAGAATGCCAATTTAATAGAAGAAAGTATTCTTGCATTGAGGGAGTGCTTGAGTGGAGGCCCAATGTCCTTTTGCCACCTTAATACTAAACCTATAAATATAGGCACATAAATCTGTTTCCCCATCTTATTTAGACCTCTATAAATGCCCTTTGCCTCCTAGCTCTTTCCTCTATTTGCTTTGACTTTCCTCTTGTCCCACTATCATGCTCAGTCTTCATTTGGGTTTCAGTAATTCCTCTCGATTACATTACCCTTGATCACGCCATACTAGGCTTCCTATATCCTCCTCCACCGATTTGGATCATCTGTTGTTCCCCTGTCCCTGGGTTTGTTAACACCACTTCCTTACTCCCCACCTCCCCCTCTCCATGTCCCCTGGAACACCCCCCCCCCCGTCTTTCAGACCACGGACACTGTTCTGATTGATAGCCGGGCACCCTTATCTTCAGTGGTCCTTTTATGAAGATGAGTATAGAGCAGGGCCATGTTATCAGAACTAACTGTTCTTGATTTGGGGCAAGAGTTAAGTAGGAGCCCAGACTCCAGCTGCTTGTCCATGGGTTTTGTACATCTCAGGTTTACTTTGGAAGTTGTAATTTGATGAAATCAGAACCCTACAAGTTAGTGGTTCTCAACCTTCCTCATTGCTGCCACCCTTTAATACAGTTCTCATGTTGTGGTGACCACCCAATCATAAAATTATTTTCGTTGCTACTTCATCACTGTAATTTTACTACTGTAATGAATCAGGCGACCCCTGTGAAAGGGTCATCCCCAAAGGGGTCATGACCCACAGGTTGAGAACTGCTACTGGAAGATCAACTGCCTAAATAGCAGCCATAACCCAATCAGCTACCAAACAAACAGAAACACACATCCAAAAAGGAATAAAAGAAATAGATACAAGCAGGAAAGCAAAACCCCATTAAAACAAAGAAGTACAGCATTGCCAATCACCACCCTGAGGTATACAAGGGGGTACCCCCCCAAAAAAATGGACATTCCCCCCAAGCTATGTATTTAATTTTTTTTACAAAACAACTCTATCACCTTCAATGTATTCTCCATTACACTCGCTGTATTTGTCAAATCAGAGATTCCATTTTTGGAAACATTTTTCAAACTCATCTCTTTGGATGGTTGACAGCACATCCCTTTTTTTTCTTCAACTCTTTTACTCTGTTAAATTGCTGTCCTTTCATGTCCCTCTGTATTCAAGGAAACAAAAAGAAGTCACATAGAGCAAGGTCAGGTACGTGGAACAAGAGAGGCATACTATTTTTTTGTCAAAAACGGGAACACTGAGATGGCTGCGTGAAGCAGGTGCATTGTCATGGTGGCCAAACCAGTCCCCCTTTGGCCACAGATGAGGTCTTTTTGTCACACACTATTATGCAACCTTTTGAGAAACCCTAGATAGAAAAGTTGATCGATAGTCTGACCTAGTGGAACAAACTCCACATACACTGAGTTGACATTTTTGTCCTTTCAGGAAGTTGATGGATGTCCAGAACAGGGTTTGTTATCTATGGACATTTCACCATTTTTGAAACAAGAAAACCGAAAACCATTGGTACTTGAGTTTTTCCCACAGAGCTGTTCTTGTAAGCTGTGTTCAACATCACAACCGTTTCTGTGGCATTTTTCCTGAGCAGGCAGCAAAATTTCACAGCAGTATGTTGTTCTCTTAAATTAGCCATCACACACACACACACACACACACACACAAATGAAGTTCAAACGAAATGGCTTTTATGAAAAAATTCACTGTGATCAGAGAGAACCTCCCCAGGTGATGCCAATGGGTGCACTAACGCAGCAAATTACTCAATGCTTGCCTGGGAGGTGGGGGGGGTGAAGATGTGCACTAGGAAAGCTTTGCTCAGTGGAGCTTTTTTCAGGGTTTTTGTGGTGGGTGGGCGATACCCCCTCCTATGTACTTTATATTTTTTAAAACGGTGTCAGCGAGTATGTTGGTATGTGCACAGGAAAATATAGAGAAAAGGAACAAAGTAGGTAATGATTTTGCTTAAATTAATATTTTGTTTTTCTTTTTAATTCAACTGTTAGCTTTAAAACATGCAAAGTGATCATGTATAATGTTACAGCAAATGAAAGATTACTATCACACAAAATCTGGCACACAAGTGCTCATTGCTGTACTATTTGTAATCGACTCACATTGGAGTGTCCTCTAGTGAGTAGACCTAGAAACAAACTGCCATCTAGGCCCACCGCCATGGAGTACTCTTAAGGTGTGAAAAGGAAGAGTCACTGACAGATACCCAACTGGAATGGATTTCCAGGTAACTGAGTGAAATAAAGCCAACGCAAAAAGGTTACACATTTTGTATGCCTTCTTTTTAAATCAATATTAAAAGATCATTTTATTGGGGGCTCTTATAACACTCCATACATCAATTGTATCAAGCATATTTGTACATATGTTGCCATCATTATTTTCTAGAAGTTTACTTTCTATTTGAGCCCCTGGTATTCAGGTATTGCCATTCTTGAAATGATAAAACTGTAGCTATAGAGGGCATATTCCTGGTTGCCAACTGCTGAGGTGGTGTGGGTGGGGGGTAGTGTAAAAAGCGTGGATGCAACTTGGCCCTGCCACATGCTCAGAGCTCCTGCAAGCGTACACGCACATGCACCAATCGTCCCCCTTATCCAACTACTGGCCAGGTGATGCCAGAGGTGACCCTTGGTATGCCCTCAGGGAAGGGTGTCCCGCCCCTCCCTATATACTTATTACAACACCCTGGAATTTGTAAACATTTCAAAATAAGAATTTTATGAGTATAAGGATCAGAAGAGACTAGTAATGCGCGGCCAGGCCCCTACGAGAAGATTGTCCCGATTGGACAAAAAGAGTGTCACTCAAGGCCGAAGGGCGGAGTTTCCAGGCTGGCTTGGGGCGGGGTTTGCCCATGAGACGCGCGTGCTGATTGGCGGATTTCCCGGGAAGAGGCGTCACGCCAGTAGTTCAAGCTCAGCCAGGGCAGCCTGTGGACACAGCCTAGAGCTGGCGGGTCCTGCCCACCGGACAGTTCCCGCGTCGCGGGCAGCCGGGACCCCTGTCCCCACCGTGGCCTTCCTCCCGTGGGACCGGCCGGGGAGGGAACCGCGCACGCACGGCGGGAAGAGGGTGGCAGCCCGGCCGGCAGTGACCGCTCCCTTGCGCCGCCTGGCTGCGAGCTCTGACCTTGCAGGCCCGCGCGGGCGCCCCCCACCCTCCGGCCCCTGCAGCCGAGGCCCAGGCTCCCGAGCGGGGTTCCGGCAGGGCTGACGGCGAGGGCCCGGGGCTCCACGCCCCCACTACACACGCGCGCGCGCCAGAGGGGTACCCCAGGAGAGCCCTGGTGCAGCTGGTGACCCGAGGGGTCCATACACGCTTCTGGGCCCGGGCAGCAGCAATGAGCCAGCCATCTTTCTCCCCCCCCCACCCAGGAGCCAAGGCTTGGCCAAGTGGGGATGGGGGCGCTGGGGCAGAACTGCTGCTGGGGGAGGTGTCCCTGCCCCCAGTATGGGGGCTGAGAAAGACAGGGACGGGACTGAGCCTCACTTCCCTGCCTGGGGTCGCAGCTGAGGGGTGCCAACTGCAGGCCAGGTGGGGATGGGGTGGCCAGGGCTCAGCAACCCCCTACCAACTGCCTGTAGGGCTGCCAGGAGGGAGGCAGCGAGCCAGGCATTGGAAGCACTCCGCAGCGACCATAGGAAGGGGCGGGGGTGTGTGGACGGGAGGAGGAGGACACAGGGTCGCTGACCCGGGGCTTGGGCTGAACCAGCAGCCTGGAAGGGCATGCCTGCACTGAAGCAGCCCTGCCCACAGCCTGCTGGGCTGTGGGCGTGGCTGTCCCCAAGGTGGCTGGAAGAAGGCCCTTTCCCACCACACTTCCTTGGCTGGCTGGTGGCTGGTGGTCCCCTCCCTGCGCAGATGGCGTTATGGCTTTGGCCAGTCTTGGGTGGTGCCATCGAGGCTGAAATGCCAGCCTCCAGACATTTGTCACCAGAACCAGCAGCGCCTCTGGAGACATCGAGCCCCCCCCCCTGCCCATGTTGTGGCTATGGGAACATGGTCTCTAGGAGAACCCCCTTCCTGGTGGAAGGAGACCACTGCCTTCCTTCCTCGGGGGGCCCCTGCTCCTTGGCCCTGGGCTTTCTCTGGGGTGGTGGTGGCTGCTTCATGCTCAAGAGTCGGGGCACTTTGCTGTACCCTCCCCACTTTGGCATTAGCTCCTGACTGTAGAGTTCCTGCTTGGTCAGGCAGACTGGTTAGGCTTGGCTCCTGCGCTTTCTCATCAGTGGGTTTCCAGTCCCATTTCACACCATGCATTGGCTATTGGGAGCTACATGACTCATTCCCACATACCTGATGACTAACACGCATGCACACGCTACTTGTCTCAGGTGGTCTGGGGATCTCTGGGCTCAGGGTCTCCCACATGGCTGCCACCTTCTGAGGTCTGACTGGACCACACGCTAGCCCTTGAGGATGCAAATGTGCAATTCTTGCCCTGAGCAGGGCCAGCAGGCAACAGTGCCAGGCCACCTAGCCAGTGCCCATAGACATGAGGTCTGGGGCTGAGGTAGGGCTCCTTTCCTATCACTGCAAGATAAGCCCAACCAAATATCCTAGCAAAACTGGACAATATTTTAAGTTGTAACATACCTTATTTGCATGGTCCCACCCACACAATTGTGCCAGGCACCTTATATGCCTTATTAGCAATCTGTCCACAGGCACCTTATTTGCATGGCCCCACCTAATCACTGGGAGGGGGATACAAGACCATAGCAAGAAAAGCCATCTAAAAATCACCCACCAGAAAGGAGGAAGGTCAAAGGAAACAGAGGAATAGTCTAGGAAGCAAAGCTATGGATAGAGGTGTAAACATAGGTTTGCACTTATGTAAATATATTAATTCATAAAGATAGAAGTATTGGCATACGTACATATATTTATATGGCAATGCATTGAGGAAGTGGACGGACTTTGGGCCTCTGCTCAAGCCCTCCCTCAATGCAAGAGCACTTTGTTCTAACAACCTGGCATTCATTCTGTGATGCTCACCCTCCAGACAAGATTGCTGAAGACAAAATGGGTGCACCAGCAAATGTGGTGAAGAAAGTTGATGGTGCCTGGCTATCAAAAGATATAGCGTCTGGGGTCTTAAAGGCTTGAAGTTAAACAATCGGCCACCTAGCAGAGAAGCAACCAAGCCCACATGGAAGAATCACATCACAAGTGTGATTATGAGGTGTCCACGGGATCAGGTTAACAGGCATCAGAAGACCCAAAGCAAACACAAAGCATATGTTGAGAACGAGGGACAGTGGGTGAAGCAGAGCCCCCAAACCCATCTGTAGACAATGGGACATCCTCTCACAGAAGGGTTGGAAGAGATGTGTCAATAGCACAGATGAAACACACCATATTCCTCTGGTTCCTTGAGGTTTCCTCACCCACCACTATGATGACCGCAGTCCTGCCTTCCACTTCAGGCTAGACACAGGTACAGATAAGAGCTCGATGCATGGAATACAGGTCAGATAAACTTCTCAGGAACAGAACCAGGAGGGTAGGGGGAAGGTGGGGAGAGGAGGGTGGAAGAAACCATGGTGGAAGGAAGACAGTAGGTGTAAGATATGACAATAATAATTTATAATGTATCAAGGAGTCATGAGGGTGGGAGGGAGAGGGAGGTAAAAAGAGCGGATACCAAGGGCTCAAACAAAATGTAAATATTTAGCAAACAATGATGGCAACATATGTACAAACATGCTTGATACAATTGATGTACAGATTGTTATAAGAGCTGATGTATGGATGGTTACATTTGTTACAAGAGCTGTAAGAGCCCTCAATAGAATGTTTTTTTAAAAAAAAATAAAACCTGGAGGGTTTCAAAGTTGGAACTTTAAATAAATAAATAGATAGATAGATAGTCACCCAGAATCCCATGCTGCCCCAGAGCCTGGCCACTTCTTCCCCACAACAGACAGCTGTGTGCCCAAAACAGTGCCCCGTAGCTTCTGCTGCAATCTTCCACTCTGGGCCCCCCATCTTCCCAGGGCACCCTTGGGCAACAAGGCTAGATGAGAGGCCACAGAGGCAGGGTGTTTTTGCAGTATGAGACTCCCTCCAGCACCTCCTTGGCCTTGGTGGTGGGGACGGATGGAGCCACGAGGGCTCAGGGCCCGCCCGTCCTGACACTTTGGCTGGCACTCAGCAGAGACACTGTCTTCCAAGCTACTTTGATGGACCCCAATTTGGGTGAAGACGTTGGCTGGGCAAAGGCTGCTTCCCTGGGGTCTGCTTCAGGAGTGAACCCAATCTCCCCATAGCAGTGTTGCTTCTGACCTCTGGGCTGGGCACAAAGGGGGAGATGGGTCCTGGGTACAGGTCACATCTTGTCACTGCCCTCCTCACTCAGCTAGGTGGTGTGATATGGTGATGTGGTGACAACACCCCCTGTGGACAAGTGTGCTCTTCCAGGGCCCAGGCACCACCATCCTCAGCCCCCCAGCCTCCCACTACACCAGTGACCCAACCCTATGATGCACACCTGCCACCACTTCGCTGCAGCCTCACAGCCCCTCTGCCCAACCCCGTAGCAATGCCAGAGACTGCTGTCTCAGTGCTAGATATATAATATTTATATATCTCAACTGTACAATTGTGCTTACTGAACCTGTGATTAGTGGTGGGGGCTGGCACCACCAACTCAAACCACACCTGACAGTGTCCATCCCTGGGGATGAGGGCTGGAGGTCCAGCAGGACTGGGATTTTTCCATTTGCCCTTTGCCCCTGCCCCACTGGTGGCAAGGGGGGACACTGTGTCTGTGGAGATGGTATGGCATCTGCCAGTCGTCCTGTACTGGGAGCTAAGGGGAACTCCTGTTGGTGCTCGTCCTCAGCTGCTGTACTCAGCTTTGCCATGGGACCCAGGCAGGCTGCCGGCCAGTGGTGGCCCTCCGGGCACTGGCCCAGTTGCCCTGTGCTCCAGCGGAGGGGAGCAGGTTTCCTGGGAAGGGCAAAGCGGTACTTGTAGGGGCCCTCTGGTGGCAGCCCTCTGGGGAGCCTGCTGCAGCCCTTGTGGCAGGTGGGAACTGCAGTCCTGGCTTTGTCTGGGCCCTGAGCCTGTGTCCTGGCCTCAAGGGCACTATAGGGCGGGGGAAAACCACTGACCTCTAGAATTGAGGGGCCCAAGAGGCTGAGACCAGCAGCAAGCTGGTGGGGCCCTGGGAGCCCTGAGCCCCTAGGAGAAATGGGGCCGGGCCCTTGAAGAGCCTTGGAAAAAAAGGTTGGAGCTGCTGTACGTCCAAGGAAAGAAAGCTGGAATGTTCTAGAGGCCCAGAGCACTCAGGAGCTCTCAGGTAGGGCAGCAGCTGTGGGAAAGGCACAGTGCACAGGGATGAACACTAGTTATGAGCCAGACCAGGCTCCCCTGAGGGGGTCTGTCCCCTGCCCTGTAAGGACTACAGGCCCCTGCTCCTCTCGCTTTCATGCCCCTCCTCCACACAACCGCTGCAGAGGTTCAGTGTCACCCTCACCAAATGCCTCCAGGGTCCAGTAGACTCCTACCCGGCCTAGCCACTTCCCACTGCCAGGCTCCAGCCGGCCATGAGGGGGGAACTGGGCGGGGCTGCTTCCTTGTCCCTGCTTTCCTGATACTGGCTTAGGGGCTAGTGGGGGTTGTGTTCTCAGTGCCTCCTAAGTGCAGCCCTACCCCACCTTGGTTCATCCCCCACTCACCACACACAGACTCACAGCTCAACCCCACAGACCTGAAATGACGAAGGTCGAGGATGTGCCCGTGGGCACTGCACAGGGGCTGTGCCAGGTAAGACAACCTGGGTCAGCCGAGGGCAACTGTTTACAAGGCACTAATTCGAGGCTAGGAGGAACTAATGCTGGGGCCACACCTCTTCAGGGAAGGCCTGGGCAGGGGGCACCACCAGGTGTCTTGTCTGCTGGCCTAGGGGATCAGAGTCCCTATGTAGGAATGGACCACCTGGCCTGGGTTCACATACTGAGCAACCTTCCAGACAGGGTTTCCTAGAGTAGAGAAGATGAGAAACCCTGGAGGAGTGACACCTGGTGTCCAGGGAGGAGGTAGCACTTCCCCAAGGCCATTTCCTGTTTCTGGGCAAATCCTCCCACAAGGCACCCATGTGAGGAGACAACCACCCCGAACCAGCCTGGTGCTGACCTTGTGCTGCCAGGTGCATGCTCTGTGTGCTGTCAGGCCGGGTGGTTGGGTGCCTGGTGACATGAGGGTATGAGCCAGGGACGGAATCCACCAGACAACATACACATCCCTGGGGGCAGCACTCGAGCCCTGCACCAGAGTGACTGGAAGTTGTACCAGCCTGCTACTATACAGAAAGAGCCAACACGTTGAAAATGAAGTCTTTTAATTGTGTTCATGAAAACCAAGTGTTTTTGGTTAATCCCCTGCCTCAAAGGTGACTAGCAGTAGGCATACGTAGTGAGGACGGTAGTGTCCGCCCCCTCCAGAGCCAGGCCACCAGGCCAGCTAGAACACTTAAGTCCCCCATCCCACCCCCCACTAAAGCAGTCAGCCTTCCAAGGAGGGCTGGCCTCCAACCCCTCAGGGGTTGGCCAGGAAACGGCTGCAGTCCTCCTTCTGCATAGAACGGTACAGGAAAGCCATAAAGGCAGCAAAGGCTAAGGCAACAAAAAAGAACTGGCCCCAGAGCGGGACCTGGAAGGTTGCGCCCGCGGCCTGCTGTTCTGGACGGATGGCTGGGCGGGTGAGCCACAAAGGTGCAGAGGAGGAGGACGATGAGGTGGAGGAGGTTGAAGAGGTAGAAGTGCTAGTAGGATAATAGGATGGACTCAGGGAGCCTCTGGAGCCCAGGCGGTAGTGCAGTACGTCCTGGTAGGCGCAATCCCGCATACATGGACAGTTCCTGGAGCAGAAGAGGGTGCAGACAGGTAGGTCAAGAGCGTCTCCCCGCAGCCCCCAGCCCTGGCCCACCCCATGACTTACCCATCTTTTCCTTCCTCTTCAGAAGAAGTGAACATCAAATCTTCTCGCACCTAGAGAGGGTAAGACCCTGTCACTCCACAGTCTACACTCTGCGCTTTGGGCTCTGTGACTGTCCCATCACCCCCTCCTCCCCAGGGACCCTGAGAGCAGTGTCCGACATTCTGGGCAAGAGTCAGTTCCAGTCCAACAGCTCTAAGGTTCCCCCAGAGTAGGGCCCCTGGGCACCCCTGTCTGGCAGCCACCACTTCCACCCAGGTCTAGTCCCCTTCACGGTCAGTCACCAGGAGCGAGGATGGGGACTGGAGAAAACTTGTGGTGCCCACTGACTCCGGTTCCTCGCAGGTCCTGCTGCTCACACAGCTCTCCTCGTAGTAGTCCGCCACCTGGACGACGTCCTCGTAGTCGTTGTCTTCATCATCGTCCTCCTCAGTATTATAGCCTTGGGGAAGGGGGCAGCGGTGGTGGGGCTGGCACCCTCCCTGAGTCAGGAGCCTCCAGGGGCTCTCTCCACCACTTCCCCCGTGGGGCTCAACCCGCCCCCTCGGGCCACCTTACCCCGTCTCTGATACAGTAACGCGTCTTCTTTCTTGGGCATATCATACTTATCGGAGTCAGTATACGTCGATTCTACATCTGATGGGCAGGGGACCGGGTCAGGGGATCGTTTGCCCGGGATCTCCCCTGCCAGCCCACCGCCCCCACCCCACCCACTGTGACCAGTGAGGGCCTCACCTGAAATTCTACTGGTGGATTGAGATGAAGAACGGTGTGATGTGGAGGGGTAGGAGGACGAGTTCCGGGATGACAGTCTCCGTCTCAGGCTCTCATACTCAAAGATCTTCTTCTCGTACAGCTTTCGCGTGGAGCCTGGCCAAGCACAAGGATGGCGCTCAGGGCTCGGACGGGGCCCGGTAGGGGGTCGCCCGCCGCCCCGTCCCCCGCCGAACCGCCGTACCCACGACGGGCCCGTGCGGGATATTGTACTGGCGCAGCACAGACACCAGCTCCGAATCGGACAGCCCTTCGTAGTCGTCCATGGCGCGGCCAGCCCGGAACCCACGCAAGGGCCGTAGCGGCCTGGCGGAGACCGCCAACAACGGCCGCGATGCTCGGCGGCAAAAAGAACAACGAGAAGCCAGCGGCAGAGTGATGGTGCCCAGGTCTGGGCAGCTCGTACGCCGCTGGGAGGACAGCCTGCGAGAGTTCGACGGGTACAGACTAATCGGAATGTGGAAGCCAAGTGGAGATGGGCGGGACTTGTGAACACATCGTCACAAACGGACGGGGTTGGGCCACAGACAGGGGCGGGCCTTACGTCAGTCAAGGCAGTTGAACTGGGCGGGCCTGGGAACGCGACGAAGGGACGGGATTAGGCAAATGAGGGGCAGGGGCGGAGCCTGCGCGCCTACTGAGGCTGCGCAGACCTGTCTGGAAGGGGAAGCGCAGAGGGGCTGCCTGCCGGGGGGGAAAGGGCGGGGCTGGCCATCACAGACGTCACACACTAGCGCGTTCGGTCTAAAGAGGGGCGGGGCCTGTGCGCCAGCGGAACCGGCAGAAACCGGCCAGGGCCAGGGCCTGGGAGCAAGGCGGGCTGAGCTCCCGAAAAAGGGGCGAGGTTGGCGAGCGAAAAAATCACGCACCGCCCATTTGCACTAGCCATACTGGGCGTGACCCTGAGCGCTATCCAGACCTAGCAGGCGCGCCCAAGCAGTCACATGGGTCCCCGTTCGGGTCCCTGCACCCATCCCCGGCGTCGGCGCCTGGGTACCTAGGAAAAGACCAAGGACCCAGAGCAGACCCTTGGTGCTAGCGCTGACCAGGGCCAGCCTCCCCTCCGAGGCCCCTGCGTGGAGAGCGACAGGGAACAGCCCACAGGCCGGCCACTTCCCAAGCCTTTGTCCTGGCCGGCCCAGGCAGGGAGTCTTCAGACCCCTTGCCTTCCCACATGGGCGGCACCCACCACCGCCTCCCTGCCTGCTTGCCAGGGGAGGAAGTGGGGCACTGGGCCAGGAGGCTGCCAACAGGCGTTCCAGGAGCTCTCAGCCAGCCCTCTAAGGGGCCAGGCGTGCCAGTGGGCCTTGGCAGAGGACAGGATGCAGTGTGCGAGTGGGGATGATGGAGTGAGGCCGACTGCCCGCACCTCACCACCTACCTGTGGGACTGGGCGGGAAGGAGGGCACAGGGGCTTGGTCTCCTGACACATTGACCTCTAACTGAATGCCACCCAGCAGAGTTGGAGTGTAGTCTCCCAGAACCAGGGGTTTAAGCTGGGTCAATGGGGCAAGCAATGGAGTGTGGGTAGGAAGAGGTGAGGCCATGGTAGGAGAGGGCTGTCTAGTGCAGTGACGAATGGACAGTCTTGTTCAAAGCTATCCTCATGATGTGTGGGGCCGACTGAGGGGCTTCCATGGGTGTGTGATAGGAAGAAAGGGCGAGCCCTGGGCTGGGCAAGGGAGGAGGTGGCCCTGTGGGCTGGGGACTAAGCAGAGGCTGCTCTGGGACTCTTGAGTTTTGGCAAGATGAGAGTGCAATGCTGGCCCCTCTCCCAGAGTCCTTGCGCGCTTACAGCCTGCTTGGTCCTCCCTCATGCCACCCCTCCCAGGCTGATGCAAGCTGTTTCCTTATGAGGTCAAGGAATTCTAGGTTTGCCTTCTCCCTAAGGAGCACTCCCCGGCACCTACCTGGGCACTCTGCCTGAAGGTCCCCTCTTTGCCCCCATGCAAGGTTCCCTCCACATAAGACACAAAAAAGCTGAACCGTGGATGGTCACCCTGTGCCCACCCAGTGGGCACTGGGAGCCTAAGCCCAGCCCCTTGGCTCTGGGTGCAGTGGTGTAGCTTGAGAGGAGTACTTGCTGCGACCACCCAACCGTCATGGCAGGATAAGCCTTTCGAAAGTTTCTTCCCCTCGTTGACGGAGTATTGGTAGAAAGGAGTTAAAGGGGGTATTATACTTCCAGAAAATTCTTAAGGAAAAGCCCTGCACGCAATAGTAGTAGTTGTTGGGTCTAGCTCGAAAGGAAAGGGTGGAGAGATTCAACCAGTGCATGTGAAAGTCGGAGATAAAGTTCTCTCTGCAGATGAAGGCACCAAAGCCGCTCTAGGTGACAAGGGTTATTTCTTATTTCGAGGTGGTGACATTCCTGGGAAGTATGTGGACCACTATTGAAATGGCATCATGTGAAGCTGCCCGTTCCATTGACGTTCTGAAATCTTTCCTCATGTAAATAATCCCCATGTGTCTCTTTTATAATAAACTCATGATACACGGTGTCTAGAAAGAAAGAAAGAAAAGCAAAACAAGTTTCCAACTCACAGTGACCCCAGGTATCGCAGAAGGAAACACTGCCTGATCTTGTGCCATCCTCACAATGGTTGTTCTGTTGGAGCCCATGGTTCCATTCACTGTGTCCATCCATCTCGTCTAGAGTCTTCCTTTTTTTTTCACTGTCCCTCTACTTTACCAAGCAGGATGTCCTTCTCCAGACCCTGATCCCTCCTGAGAACATGTCCACAATATAGGAGATGCACTCTTGTCATCCTCTCTTCTAAGGAGCATTTTGGCTGCGCTTCTCTCAAGGCAAATGTGTCCACTCTTCTGGCCGTCCATGGTGAATTCAGTCTCTTCACCAGCGCCATCATTCACAGGCCTCCAATCTCAAGTCTTCCTGATCCATTACCCAGCTCTCACATGCACACGAGGCCATTGAGAATGCCATGGCCTGGGTTAGGTGCACCTCAGTCTCCAAGGTGACATCTTTACTTTTGAACATTTTTTGTCATGTAGTGATGGCGTCCCCTCAAAATATGTGTCCACTAGGTTGGGCCACGACTCTCCCTGGTTTAGCACTTATTTATTGATGAGATAATTCTGTATGATGTGGTCATATAATCAGATGCCCAAAGATTAGGGTGGGGATGTAATGCCCTTCAATCAATCACAGCCCTGATCTGATGTAAGGGACAGTCTCCTGGGGGTGTGGTCTGCTTCCCCTTTTATCTTAGAGGAGTGCGAAGAAGACAGAAGTAAACCTCAGCAAAAGAGCCAGGTGTGGGATTTGTCCTTTGGATCCAGAGGCCCTGTGCTGGGAAACTTCTAGACTCAGGAGAAGATTAATGCCAAGACATAGGTACATCTCTAAAGACTGCAGGGCCCACAGATGCTGAAAGGAGACTAGGACCTACCTCTAGTACCAGCTGATAAGATCAGGTGCCCTGACATTGATCTTCCACTTGTGGTCTTTCTGTTAGAGCAGCCCCTGAGAACTAAGAGGCCTTTTGCATCAGATTTGCCTTGTTTTGTTTTTTTGCATCATGTTTTTGGGGGCTCATACAACTCTTATCACAATCCATACAGACATCAATTGTATAAAGCACATTTGTACATTCATTACCCTCATCATTTTCAAAACATTTGCTCTCTATATGAGCCCCTGGCATCAGCTCATTTCCCCCCCTCCCTCCCCACTTGCCCCTCCATCAGGAACCCTTGATATTTTATAAATTATTATTTTCTCATATCTTATACTGTCTGACATCTCCCTTCACCCACTTTTCTGTTGTCTGTCCCCCAGGGAGGAGGTTATATGTAGATCCTTATAATCGGTTCCCCCTCTCTACTCCAGCCTCCCTCCACCCTCCCGGTATCGCCACTCTCACCACTGGTCCTGGATTCCCTGTGTTTCCAGTTGCTATCTGTACCAGTGTACATCCACTGGTCTAGTGAGATTTGTAAGGTAGAACTGGGATCATGATAGTGGAGGGGAGGAAGCATTTAGGAACTAGAGGAAAGTTGTATGTTTCATCGTTGCTACACTGCACCCTGCCTGGTTCATCCCCTCTCTGATTTGCCTTGTTTTTCAACAATGCCTTCAATGCAGTGGAACTACAGGCATAGGATCTGCAGCCCACATTTGAGGCCGGGTACATAATTACATCCATAACAGATGATTTCTGTGCAGTGAATTGTACAACTTGCAATCCCAGCAAAATCGAAAGAGGGAAAAAATACTTCACCATAAACACATTTCTCAGCATCCATATATACAAGGGGACTTCAAAAGCTTCATGGACAAATGGAATGGAAAGATTATGGGATCCTCCCACGAAACCCCTTCACACAGAGACCGTTGTCCACCTGACAACTAATACTCTAAGAAGAGGGGTTTTCTTAAAATATTAAAAGACCCTTATGTTTCTTTGCATGATTAAAGAGCATCTGGGTTTTGATTGCTTTTCAAATGTACTGAAGCATTGCTTGTTGTCAGATAACAACATTGCGACAATCAATACGAAAGCAGTGACTGGTCAGCTGAAGAAAGGTCTCTCACGGAGTTCATTGGGTTCGACCCCTGGCTCACCTCGGTTCATCTCGAAACTTGCTGGGATGGCAGATAGAAGAATGCAGGTGCAGATGCCTTTACTATAATTGTTACCAAGGATACCTGATGCTGTCATTGCAGTCAAACCTGGAAGAAGCAGAGAAAACCACAAATGGGGTGTGTGCGTGTGTGTGTGTGTGTGTGTGTGTGTGTGTGTGTGTTGGGGGGCAGTAGTAAAGGGAGGTTTCCAATGGAGCTGGAACGCTAGTCCCTCTGTGCAAAGACCCCATCTCTTGTGCTCCCCTCCACTCTAGGACTCCTGGCTGGACTGGGGTGGCCAGGAGTTCTAGCACAGCCCCCTCCTGGGTGTGTGAGTTTCCATCTTGGAGTTCAGGCTGCTCCCTTATCTAATGAAGATAGCCCGCTGGTGGGGGCAGAAGGGAGGGAGCCCCTAGCACTGTTAGGAAGCACCCACTAAAGGTCAAGGTGTGAAAGGTCATTGTAAGATCAATGTAGATCCAAAACTCACGGCCACCAAGTACATGTTGACTCATAACCACTCTGCGTAGGGTTTCCCAGGCTGTGAAACATTCCAGGAGCACACAGCCTCATCTTTCCTACATAAAGCAGCTGGTGGGGTGGAATCCCTGACCTTATGGTTAGCTGTCCCACACTTACCTGACAGCACCAGCAAGACTCCTCCAATGACTTTATTTGGTAGGTTGTGACCCAACTCTTTCCTTCCTTACACCCTCCCTCCTTCCCGCCTTCCCTTCCTCCCCTCCCACCTTTCTCTGGCATTCTTCCTTTCTTTTAGCCACCCCTACCTCTTACCCTTTCTCTTTGTCAAAGACATAGAGCAGAATAGTGTTTCGTTCTTTTGTGCACAGGGTTGCTATGGGTCGCAGCCAACTCCATGGCACTTACTAACAATGGAGGACAGAAAAGATCAGAGTGCCTTGTGGGTAGTAAGAGGAGCCTGCTGGCACTGGTAGACTACGCCTTGGATTGCTACCCTCAAGGTCAGGGCTTCAAAGCGACCTTGGAAGAAAGTTGACTGTCCAAGCTTGGGAATCCTATCCCACAATACTATGCAGCAGAATCCATTCAGTAGCAGGGGGGGGGGGGGGCTGTAGCCCTGGAGGTGTAGTGGGCTTTGTCTTGAGTTGCTAACTTCAAGGTCTAGAAACTATCAGAGGCTCCCAAAAAGTTTCTGTATCTGAAACGCACAAGAGGTCACCCCTGGCCTATAGGGTCGCTATGAGTCATGGGCTCTCTGGCAGTGAGTTGGGTTTTGTGAAGGGAAAGTCGTGTCTTTTGTGGATTGTTTGTTTCAGTTTTATCTGAGTGTGTAAATTGGTCAGGGTGTAAAATGGTCTTGTTGTAGGCAAAATGTTCCAAAGAGCACTACCTAGCACAGGCCATGTAGCCTGACGATTGACGGCAATGGCACGTTGAAGAGGAAGGCACAGGCCAGGCTGTGCCAGGGTGTGGCTGCATGTGGTGGGGGTGCGAATTCAGAGATTCCAGGTCACACAGCTCCCGCCTGCCTGATATGCCCCAGGAGCAGATCCAGGGGTGGGTTCAGGTGGTCCACTCATCTGGGCCTCAGTGGCTCCAGTCCAGTAGCACAGCCTTGTTCCCAGTCAGCACTCACAGAGCACCTGCCCCTGACTGATGCCCCTAGGGCTCCAGACACCCACTGGGGTGCAGATGGGGACCCTGCTAGGGCCTGCTGCTCTGGAGGGGGGGCTTCCTGGGAGAGGTGGTCTTTCCAGTTGGCGAACTCTTGGCTCCTCCAAGTTCCTGGCGTTGGCGTGGGGCCTGCAGACCCTGAAGGCGCCCGGGCGCGTCCGCCCCCCCTCACCCCCCCCCCAGCCACCGCGTGCTGGCTGCCTCGCCTGGTGAGCTCATCTCGGGGGGGGGGGGGGCGGGGGGCGGTGTCGCCTGTGCGGCCTGGGCGCTCCAGCTCGTCGCGCACCCCCGCCCCCGACTTCTGGGCGATTTTACCAATTAAGGCTTTCTCGCCGGGCCGGGCCGGGCGGCGCGGGGCGGGCGCGGGGCGGGGGTGCGGCCAACAAGAAGGCGGGCGGCGGCGGGCCATTCGCGTGGAGGCGCACTGCGCGCAGTGGACTAGCAAGCGGGCAAGCGCAAGGCACGGGCGCGACAGGCAACCAGGCGCCACCCCGCGGTCGGTCGCCGGCAGCCCACAGAGACAGCAGGTGAGCGCGGGAGGCCAGCGGCGCGGGGCCCAGGGCGTGGGTGGTGAAAGTGGCATTGGCGTGCGCCTGGCTTAGCCAGTGGAGCTAGGCGCGAGAGTCGCGTTCCCGAGCATACCTGGAGCGGGCGGGTCTGTGCCAAGGAGACTCGGAGCCACGGCCCAGGGTCCCTGCATGCTTGGCAACGAGAGCCAAGCTCCTTGGGGGCTGAGCGTGAGCGGGCACCTGGGAGCTAGGCGGGCGCCCACTTCTCCCTGCTGGTTCGGGGCTGCCACGCGCGGTGAAGCTGGGGCGGGGGTGTGGCCGGGCCTCTAGGCTTGATCCGAGGCTTTGTGCAGCTCAGGACCTAAGCTATCGGCTGAGCCCCAAGACACCGGAGTGGAGGCTGGGAAAAACTGGTCATGTCAGCTGGCCCGTCCTTGGGCCGTTGTGTACACGGTGCGCGCGGCCAAGGTGGATGCAGAGAAGCTGTTTGGAAAAGGGCGCCCTCTCCCAGCCTCACGCAGATTCCCTGCGCCAACCCGGGCCCAGTCTGGCTGTGCCAGTCTTCTGCCTCGGGCCCTCACGTCCTTCCTGGCCAGCAGACCTACAACCAGCTGGCACTAGGGGAATTCCAGTTGAATAACCTCTGCACTCGGAGCCCCCTCTGGAGGGCCAGGCCTGGGGTCTGAAAGTTGGCGTGAGGGCGGAGCGGGGTGGGTCTCACATCCAAGAATCTACTCCAAATAAGGGAAAATATGAAAGAGCTGGATTTTGGCTTCCTGAGACTGCCCGATCTGGGGGCTTGGGGGTGGGGCGCCATCTGGTGGATATACTCCGTCCTCTAGGTGCAAGGACCCTCTCCATGTCCACCCTTCTCTCCCCAAATAGGGAAAGCCTGGGGCCAGTTGGGCTGGAGAAAGACAGGCAGGCTTTCTACTTCCGTAAAGAGTTATGGTGTGGGAAACCCACAATGGCTGTTCTACCCTGTCTCACAGAGTCTGAATCCACTCGATGACATGAGTTTGGGGCCCGGGGGTGGGGGGGCGGTGTTGAGGGCTGGAAGGCAGAACACCCTGCCTTCTGTATCCGTTGATGCTGACACTGACCACTGAAGAGTTCCAGGTGCCCTTTCCCTGTCTGACGGCTAAGGAATAGATGACCACATCCTTAAGGACCCTGGAAAATGCACTAAGTAGAGAGAGATTCACTTCTTGGATGAATATCCATGCTGCTGGAACCTAGGTTGCCAGTTGGGGGCAAGGTACGGAGACATTGGGCAGATAACAATGAAGATAACCTGGAAGACAAGGGTTCCTACAGGGCCCCCCTTTATAACTTCCCTTCACCTTTGACAATCAGAGGGGAGAGTGTTGGAGAGTGGGTCTTAGGACTGGGGAATGCCATTTGGAGCCCCTGCCACCACCATTGGTGGGGGAAAACCCACTAGGGGCCATGCAGACACCCAGGGCCAAGCAGGCATCAACCATATTTGGGCATGACATGCTGGAGTCCCCAGGCCCCCTTCTCCCACCAATCTAGCCCAGAATGGTGCCACACTGAACCTGCACCTGCTTCAGCAACCCCAGCAGGAGGCCCTGAGACCCTTACCCAGGGGAAGCCAGTGACATAGGAGGAGGCAGCCCTGGGGGAGCAGGTTGTCCCTCTTCACATCTTCACAGTACACAGGGTGGCACTGTGCTGGGACAGTCCCCTTGTCCCTTCTCCACAGGGCCTCCCACAGTCTCAAATGATCTGCCTTTGGGACACATCCCCAGCTCCTCGGAAGCTTCCCTTGCCTTCTACTCCTTGGTCCACCTTGCATTGTCTCTGTGCCCCAAGCTGCTCACACACGGGAATCAACAGCCTACCAAGTCAGCTTTAAGAATCCCAGCCCCTAGCAGGCCTTTTAGTCTCTAGAAAGCCAACTTCCAAACTTCCAACTCAGTTCGGGGTCAATGTGTCAGGAGACCAAGCCCCTGTGCCCTCCTTCCCGCCCAGTCCCACAGGTAGGTGGTGAGGTGCGGGCAGTCGGCCTCACTCCATCATCCCCACTCGCGCACTGCATCCTGTCCTCTGCCAAGGCCCACTGGCACGCCTGGCCCCTTAGAGGGCTGGCTGAGAGCTCCTGGAACGCCTGTTGGCAGCCTCCTGGCCCAGTGCCCCACTTCCTCCCCTGGCAAGCAGGCAGGGAGGCGGTGGTGGGTGCCGCCCATGTGGGAAGGCAAGGGGTCTGAAGACTCCCTGCCTGGGCCGGCCAGGACAAAGGCTTGGGAAGTGGCCGGCCTGTGGGCCGTTCCCTGTCGCTCTCCACGCAGGGGCCTCGGAGGGGAGGCTGGCCCTGGTCAGCGCTAGCACCAAGGGTCTGCTCTGGGTCCTTGGTCTTTTCCTAGGTACCCAGGCGCCGACGCCGGGGATGGGTGCAGGGACCCGAACGGGGACCCACGCAACTTCCAGGGCCCGTGCTACCCTACACCCATCCCAGGCAGGAAAGTCCCTGTATGGCGTGGACTCAGCCGCTCAGCTGTCCCGCACTTGACGCTGCTCAGTCTTCCCAGTCCTAGGGCCCCAGGCGCGTTTCTCGGGATGCAGATTCGAGGCAGAGGCACAGACTGGTGGCCCAGGCGTGTCCTTGACCCTTTTCGGCCTGCCACCCTCCCCAGAGCCCGGGTGTCCCGCAGCCGCCAAGGCCAGGGCCAACTGGATAAAACGGGGGTCGCAGGGGGCATTCCAACGGGCGGGGCAGGCCGGACGCGCCCCTGGAAACTCCGCCCCTCCTCAGCTCCGCCTACGGGCTCCGCCCTCCACCCGCATTTAAAGGGCTCGTTCTCTCCGCAGCCCAACCTCTGCTCTCGGCCTCCGTCAGTGTGCGCCTGGGTGCCTGCGACTTTAATTAAAGGGCCGTCCCCTCGCCGAGACTGCAGCACCGCCCCCGGCTCCTCGCGCCTCAAAATGAGTAGCTCACACGCCCGGGCGGGCCAGAGCGCTGCGGGCGCGGCTCTGGGTGGAGGCGCTGACACGCGGGACTCCGAGATGCCGGCCACCGAGAAGGACCTGGCGGAGGACGCTCCGTGGAAGAAGATCCAGCAGAACACGTTCACGCGGTGGTGCAACGAGCACCTCAAGTGCGTGAGCAAGCGCATCGCCAACCTGCAGACGGACCTGAGCGATGGGCTGCGGCTCATCGCGCTGCTCGAGGTGCTCAGCCAGAAGAAGATGCACCGTAAGCACAACCAGCGGCCGACTTTCCGTCAAATGCAGCTGGAGAACGTGTCCGTGGCGCTCGAGTTCCTGGACCGCGAGAGCATCAAGCTCGTGTCCATCGGTGAGGGCCCCACGCGCGCTCCCCGCCCTCCCCTCGCCGGCCTCAAACAAAGGCGCCCGCGGACCGCTAGGCGCCCCGCCCGCTGGCCCGCTGGCCCGCTGGCCCGCACCCAGCTGAGCTCACCGTCTCTGCTGGCCGGGCCTGAGCGAGCCAAGGCCAGGGGCGCGGCGGTCCGGGAGCCCCAGGTTCGGGCCCATTGTCTGGGCCTCGCGCTCACTCAGGCCTGATTGGCACACTCCAACCCCCAGTTTAAGGCGGGCCCCGGACCTTGGGAGCAAAGGCGATGTCTGGCCCGCACAGGGAGCCCGCGCCTCCAGTCGCTTTTGGCAGCACCTTGCTTGTGCTTCGTCTTGGCCTGTGCTTGCTTCGTGGAGGGCCAACCAATGTTCTGTCACTGGCCGGGATAGGCTGGCCTGCGGAGGCCAGAGGCCTCCTGGAGCATCCTCTCCAGATGGGGGCCCCTAGGTGGGGAGAGGAGCCAGGGATGGAGCCAGAGGTACGGCGGTTCTCCCTGCTGGCCCACATGGGTCGTCCTGAACCCAGACCCTGCGTGACAGACGAAGGTGCCCCCACCACACAGAGGGCAGGTCCCAAGGGTGGCAGCTATTTCCGCTAAATGCCAAGCAAGAGGAGAGGCCCACCCCTCAGTTCCAGCCTCAGTCTAGTCAAGCTGAGTCATCTCGGAGTCTTAGGGGTGGGGGTAGGGGGACAACCGGATGTGGGGAGGCAGGGGGACCACACCCCAGTTCTGGGGGGGTCTCCTCCTCTCTGCTCCTTCCCCTCCTCCCTCTTTCAAGCTGGCTGGAGCAGGCCTGGTTCCCAGAGCTTTGCCATATAAGGCAAAAAAATGTTGGAAAGCAGCAGTGATTAGGGGAGGGTGGGGGCGGGGCTATCCTACCAGGCATTCTCCCCGCCCAGGCCTCTTCCCTCCTTCCTTTCCTAGGGGGAAGGGGGCCCACATAATCTGGCCTAATATGGTTCAGGAACAGGCCCACCAATGTGGGGGCCTAGCCTGGCCTCCCTGGACCTTGCCAGGACTACACTGCAGCCTGGATCTGAGCCCTTGCCCCCCACTCCCCTGCTTAAGGGAAGGACCAGGCCTGGGGTTGGTGGGTCCTCTGGGCTGCCCAGCTGGTCCTCGAGGCTCTGCCCGCATGGCCCACTGATGGCCCTTCTGATGGGGCCCACCCCCTCCTCACCTGGCCTCCCTTCCCCACTGACTCAACACACCCCACTGCCTCTGCTCAGGGGCCTTTCAACCCCGGAGGGGATTCCAAAGACCACTTCTACAAAGCCCACCTGCGGGTCTCCTCCCCTCTGTGCAGCACCCCACCCCCCAGCAGACACCGGGCGGGTGGGCGGGCCCAGGGGTTGCCATGGTGACAGGGGTGCAGGATGCCCGCCCAGGGTGGAGGAGGCACTACCCCTAACCACTTCCCCTGTGGTGAGCCGGGCGGCCACCCATGGCCCAGACACCCGCTAGGGTGGTGGGTGGGGGGCTGGTGGGCGGCCCCAGCTGAGCTCTGCGGAAGTCGGGAGCCCCACCCAGGGCCTCTGTCTGACACTGAACAGGGACATGACCCACCCCCTTCCTCCCCACCCCCTGCTGTCCCCCACCCCAGCTCACTGGTCACACCCCTACTCCCATGGGGGCAGGAAGGCCTTGGGATGGCCTCCTGCCAGGCAGTCCCCTGTTAAGCCCCAGTGAGTCAAGTCCAAGCCGCCCACCCACTGGGTCCTCCAGGCCCCTCCCTTGCGCTAGCCTGCAGTGCCATCCGCTGTCAGCTTAGCTGGGAGTGGGGGCCCCACACACTAGCACCTAACTAACTAAGGAGTCCTTGCCCAACACCTCCACTTCCCGGCCCCACCCCCACCCCAGGGCAGCAGTGGAGTTTCCCAACTTTCACACCTCCTTCCGCGCCTCCTGCCTCCGGTCCCCACCCCATCCCTCCAGCACAGGGTTGGGGCCCAGCTTCTGGGCTCTGCTGCCACCTGCCCACCCCCACCCCCAGGACTCCCGGAGATGGGTGAAGGCCATGGGTGCACGACACTCACCAGTCACCCTTGGGAGCCTGCCTGTCCAGACCCTCCCTGGCCCTGCCTGGGGCTGTGCCCGGCTTGCCTCTGGCCCCCACGGGTCCCAGACTGAGCTCCACCGTGGTGTGTGTGTCAAGACGCGTCTGCCCCTCACCTCTGTACCCCCACGCCTCACCCTGCAGACCCCAGGCTTGGAGGTCGATGGCCCTGCCCATGCCCAACCTCTTCTGGGACTGAGGGTTCACCCCCACCCCGGGCTGCTAGGCCCCTCGCCGACCTGGGGCCGCCACTCCTGTCCCGCACAGATAGTAAGGCCATCGTGGACGGGAACTTGAAGCTGATCCTGGGCCTCATCTGGACCCTGATCCTGCATTACTCCATCTCCATGCCCATGTGGGATGAGGAGGAAGACGAGGAAGCCAAGAAGCAGACGCCGAAGCAGAGGCTCCTGGGCTGGATTCAGAACAAGCTGCCGCAGCTGCCCATCACCAACTTCAGCCGCGACTGGCAGAGCGGCCGCGCCCTGGGTGCCCTGGTGGATAGCTGTGCCCCAGGTGAGGCAGGACAGGACCCACCAGGGTGGGGGATGACTGCGGGTGCCTGCGGCCCAGGGGGCCTCACAGCTGTCCCCTCCCTGCAGGCCTGTGTCCCGACTGGGACTCCTGGGATGCCAGCAAGCCCGTGAACAACGCTCGAGAGGCCATGCAGCAGGCCGACGACTGGCTGGGCGTCCCTCAGGTACTTGCCAGGCTGACCAAGGTTGGATACAGTAGCCATCAAGGTGCAGGGGCTCCATGATTCTTGTCTCCCCCCTGTGGCAGGTGATCACCCCTGAAGAGATTGTGGACCCCAATGTGGACGAGCACTCCGTCATGACCTACCTGTCCCAGTTCCCGAAGGCCAAACTGAAGCCAGGGGCACCCCTGCGACCCAAACTCAACCCAAAGAAAGCACGTGCCTATGGGCCAGGTGAGTGGGGGTGGGGTGTGCAGCCTTCCCCGCAGGCACCTTGCCTCCATCAGGAAGTTTCAGCTCCTCCAGCTGCCCGCGCTGGTCAGACCGGAGCTCACTGAGGCTAACGCGGCTGAGCCAGGCTCAGGCAACAGGTCTGCTGTGGGAACGCTGGGAATCAGGGACCCAGGCAGGGACTTGCATGCGCAGGGTGGCAGAGTTGGTATTCCAGAAACAGACCAGGCCTGCCCCACAGCTCTGTGCAGCATGGTCCTCCTGATAGACTTCCTGCCGTGGGTGTACAAGGTGCTTGGCTAAAACGGCAAAGGAGGGATACCTCCTGGTCCCCAGGGTGAGGGGTGACAGTGGGTTTATAGCCTCCTTCCTGCTCCTAGGCATTGAGCCCACAGGCAATATGGTGAAGAAGCGGGCGGAGTTCACTGTGGAGACCCGAAGTGCTGGCCAGGGCGAGGTCCTGGTGTACGTAGAGGACCCGGCGGGCCACCAGGAGGAGGTAGGGGTACCAGGAGGCAGGAGGGGACTGTGGCAGGCCCCAATGGGTGGGGCACCTCTCAGCAGAGGCTCATGGGCTTCCCTCACAGGCAAAGGTGACTGCCAACAATGACAAGAACCGGACCTTCTCTGTCTGGTATATCCCTGAGGTGACGGGCACCCACAAGGTGAGCCCTCAGCCCCCAGGGAGCTGGGAAGGGCTGGTGGCAGGGGCCCCAGGCTGGTCCTCACAGCTGGCCCCTCCTGGAAACAGGTCACTGTGCTCTTCGCCGGCCAGCACATTGCCAAGAGTCCTTTTGAGGTGTATGTGGACAAGTCGCAGGGTGATGCCAGCAAGGTGACTGCCCAGGGTCCTGGTTTGGAGCCCAGTGGCAACATTGCCAACAAGACCACTTACTTTGAAATTTTCACAGCCGGTAAGCAAATGGCCGAAGGGGGCGCGCGGAGTGGAGGGAGCTGTGGTGGTCCCCCAACTGAGCCAACACTCCCGGCAGGAGCGGGCACGGGTGAGGTTGAGGTCACCATTCAGGACCCCACTGGACAAAAGGGCACGGTGGAGCCTCAGGTGGAGGCCCGGGCCGACAGCACTTACCGCTGCAGCTACCAGCCCACCATGGAGGGTGCCCACACAGTCCATGTCACCTTTGCCGGCATCCCCATCCCTCGCAGCCCCTACATCGTCACTGTGGGCCAAGGTAGGCTGGCCCCGGCCCCCCTGGCCTCTGCCCTGGGTGTTCTGTGGCAGGGCAAGGGCTGGTTGGGTGGCTGGCTGCAGCCTCACCCTCCTGCACTTCCACTGTCTGGCCACGCCTTCTCTTCTCCCTGCGGCTCCCTGTCCTCCTCCTCTTGCCCGGTGGCACTCTGTCTTTCCTCTCCATGCTTCCACCTTCGGAAGAGCTCGGCCCAGCTGTCTAGAAACCTGCTGCTCTCTGCTCTGCCCTCGGGGCCACGGTACTTGGACCTGCTCTGTCTTCCGGGGGGGGTGGGGTGGAGGGTGGTGCGAGGGGTGGGGCAGGGGCTGATGTGACAGCAGAAGTAGGGGTCCCCCACCTATGTCTGTCTGGCTCCTATTCTGTCCTAGGGGGAGGGCGGGAGGGGTGGGTGACCTTGGCACTCATTGACCCCTTGGCCTACAGCCTGTAATCCTGGCGCCTGTCGGGCCATTGGCCGGGGACTGCAGCCCAAGGGTGTGCGGGTGAAGGAGACAGCCGACTTCAAGGTGCACACAAAGGGTGCAGGTAGCGGCGAGCTGAAAGTTACTGTCAAGGGCCCTAGTAAGTGAGGGGTGGTGGTGAGGGGGGCGGTAGGGGCCCCCTGGAGCTTGGCCTGAGGTCCCTTATTTTACACAGAGGGCGAGGAGCGGGTGAAGCAGAAGGACCTGGGCGATGGGGTCTATGGCTTCGAGTATTACCCCACAGTCCCTGGCACATACACTGTCACCATCACGTGGGGTGGCCAGAATATTGCGCGCAGGTGAGAGGGGCTCTGGGGTCTGGCACGGACCTGCTGCCCCCTTGGGTTGCACGTCTCACCCAGGTGGCTCTCCCCTTCCAGCCCTTTCGAGGTGAAAGTCAGCACTGAATGTGGCAACCAGAAGGTCCGGGCCTGGGGCCCTGGGCTGGAAGGTGGTGTTGTGGGCAAGTCGGCAGACTTCGTGGTGGAGGCCATCGGGGATGACGTGGGCACCTTGGGTAAGCTGGGGCTGGCTGGGGTGGGTCAGAGCCCTCTTCCTGCCCTGAGGCTCTGGGCACTGATGATCTGGGACCCTCTCAGGCTTTTCAGTGGAAGGCCCATCCCAGGCCAAGATTGAGTGTGACGACAAGGGCGACGGCTCCTGTGACGTGCGCTACTGGCCCCAGGAGGCCGGCGAGTATGCGGTGCATGTGCTCTGCAACAGTGAGGACATCCGGCTCAGCCCCTTCATGGCGGACATCCGAGAGGCGCCTCAGGACTTCTACCCAGACAGGGTAAGCCGGCCAGGTGGCCCCGCCCATTGCCAGCCACTCTGTACCTCTGGCCCCCCACCCTGAGGTCTCGCTGGTCCCCGGTAGGTGAAGGCCCGAGGGCCTGGACTGGAGAAGACCGGCGTGGCGGTCAACAAGCCTGCGGAGTTTACAGTGGATGCCAAGCTTGGAGGGAAGGCCCCCCTCAAGGTCCAAGTGCAGGTGAGGTGTCCCCCATCCCAAGAAGCAGAGGACAGGGCCTGGCACCCTAGGCCTGGAGCACTGACAAGCAAGCTGCTCCCTGTTCCCACATTCCTAGGACAATGAGGGCTGTCCTGTGGAGGCGACAGTCAAGGACAATGGCAAGGGCACATACAGCTGCAGCTACGTGCCCAGGAAGCCCGGGAAGCACACTGCCATGGTATCCTGGGGCGGCGTCAGCATCCCTAACAGCCCTTTCCGGGTGAGCAGCTATTCGTCTGTCTGGACCTAGCCAGGAGCTTGTTTGAAAGGGAGTCAGACATCATTTGTGGCCCAGGATCTGGCATTCTCAGCTCGGCTTCACTTTTTCAAGGGTCACCATGTCCTAGCATGTATCAGGGCTCCTTTTCTCAATGACCGAGTCCCCATCTGGGATCTCAATTCGAGACATGTGTACTTCTTCATCAGTTTTGAATAGAGCGATGACAAACATGCTCCTTCAAGTGTTAGTTTGGGGATCTGCCTGAAATTCTCTGGGGTGCCTACCTAGTGGGAGAATGGCCAGGCCCTGCGGGTTTCCCTGGCAATATCCAGGGATTCCGGGCTGCCCACACCTGCCGCCGCTTGGGGTTTCCAGGTTTCTTCTGAGGCAGGGCCTCGCTAGAAGGTTGGCAGTCCAGTCTATCTCCAGGCACCATGAAAGGAAAGCCTGGGAAAGTTAGCCATGGAAACCCTGAGCGGTTACTTCCCAGTCAGGCTTCCCCTCTTCTCCAGACACCTGGGTGAGGGCTCTGTTCCACCGGCCTTCCCCAGACCAGTCACACCGCTCCTCCCCACCCTGCAGGTGAATGTGGGCGCCGGCAGCCACCCAAACAAGGTGAAAGTCTACGGCCCAGGCGTGGCCAAGACTGGGCTGAAAGCACACGAGCCCACCTACTTTACTGTGGACTGCACAGAAGCAGGCCAGGGTGCGTAGGGCGCTGGTGGGCATGAGGGCGGGTACAGGTGGGTCAGCTCCATGTGACTGGCCTACACCCCTGCACCTGTCACAGGCGACGTCAGCATTGGCATCAAGTGTGCCCCAGGTGTAGTGGGCCCGGCTGAGGCTGACATCGACTTTGACATCATCCGCAATGACAATGACACGTTCACTGTTAAGTACACACCCCGCGGGGCTGGCAGCTACACCATCATGGTGCTCTTTGCTGACCAGGTGGGTACTGCTTGGCTCAACCCTCCTGGCTGCCTTGGGGGTCCAGCTGCTTTCCTCACCTGCTGCCCCGCCCCCATTCTTTCAGGCCACCCCCACCAGCCCCATCAGGGTCAAGGTGGAACCCTCCCACGATGCCAGCAAGGTGAAGGCAGAGGGTCCTGGCCTCAGCCGCACTGGTGAGCAGACCTGTAACCTGGTGGAGGGCAGGTCTGAGGGCTAGGGTGATTGGGCATCTGGGCCAAGGCACACTTAAAAGGCCACTGTGTCCCTCAGGAGTCGAGCTCGGCAAACCCACCCACTTCACAGTCAATGCCAAAGCTGCTGGCAAAGGCAAGCTGGATGTGCAGTTCTCGGGCCTGGCCAAGGGGGATGCAGCACGGGATGTGGACATTGTAGATCACCATGACAACACATACACGGTCAAGTACACCCCTGTGCAGCAGGTAGGTGTCGGCATAGCGGGCAGGGCCGGGACCTGCCTGGGGCCACCTTCCTGAACACTGCCCCTTTTCTGGCGGGGCCCTGGACCAAGGCCTGAGGCTTGTCCTTTCTGTACCTCTCCAGGGCCCAGTGGGCATCAATGTCACTTATGGAGGGGATCCCATCCCCAAGAGTCCCTTCTCTGTGGGGGTGTCCCCCAGTCTGGACCTCAGCAAAATCAAAGTGTCAGGCCTGGGAGAAAGTAAGTCACGGGGTGGAGGTTGTGGCCCCTGGGTGGCCTGAACTGGATGCCACAGCCAGCTCCCTCCTACCGCTTTTTGTTGTCCCCATAGAGGTGGACGTTGGCAAAGACCAGGAGTTCACAGTCAAGTCCAAGGGGGCTGGTGGCCAAGGCAAAGTGGCAGCCAAGATCATGGGCCCTTCCGGTGCCGCGGTGCACTGCAAGGTGGAGCCTGGCCTAGGGACTGACAACAGCCTGGTGCGCTTTGTGCCCCGGGAGGAGGGGCCCTATGAGGTGGAGGTGACCTATGACGGAGTGCCCGTGCCTGGCAGTCCCTTCCAGCTGGAGGCAGTGTCCCCTACCAAGCCCGGCAAGGTAAGAGAGCCTGGAGAGGGGACCCCATCATCTAAAGTTCTGTCCTAGCTGCCTTCCTTTGTGCTCTCTGAGCACTGATCCAGCCTCCTGTGCTCAGCTCCTGACCTTCCTTCCTACCCACAGGTGAAGGCTTTCGGGCCTGGGCTGCAGGGGGGCAGCGCAGGCTCCCCTGCTTGCTTCACCATTGATACCAAAGGGGCGGGCACAGGCGGCCTGGGCCTGACGGTAGAGGGTCCATGCGAAGCCCAGCTCGAGTGTCTGGACAATGGTGATGGGACGTGCTCCGTGTCTTACGTGCCCACGGAGCCTGGGGACTACAACATCAACATCCTCTTCGCTGACACCCACATTCCTGGCTCTCCGTTCAAGGCCCATGTGGTGCCCTGCTTTGATGCGTCCAAGGTCAAGTGCTCGGGCCCTGGCCTGGAGCGAGCCACAGCTGGCGAGGTGGGCCAGTTCCAGGTGGACTGCTCCAGCGCTGGCAGCGCCGAGCTGACCATCGAGATCTGCTCCGAGGCGGGGCTGCCAGCTGAGGTGTACATCCAGGACCACGGCGATGGCACCCACACCATCACCTACATCCCACTCTGCCCCGGGTCCTACACTGTCACCATCAAGTACGGCGGCCAGCCTGTGCCCAACTTCCCTAGCAAGCTGCAGGTGGAGCCTGCTGTGGATACGTCTGGTGTCCAGTGCTACGGGCCTGGTGTTGAGGGCCAAGGTGAGGGGATGTACTGGGAGATGGTAGGGCAGGGTAGTGCTCCTGGCCCTAGAACCCCATAACTCCCTGCTGTGTCCTGCAGGTGTCTTCCGGGAAGCCACCACCGAGTTCAGTGTGGACGCCCGCGCTCTGACACAGACTGGAGGGCCACACGTCAAGGCCCGCATTGCTAACCCCTCTGGGAACCTGACGGAGACGTTCGTGCGGGACTGTGGTGACGGCATGTACAAAGTGGAGTACACGCCTTACGAGGAGGGTGAGTGTTGGGGCTGGGGTGCCGGTGGGCCGGCAGGCTGGTGGGCAGTAGCCAGGTACCTCCTGACTGGTCTGCCCTCAGGTCTGCACTCTGTGGATGTGACCTATGATGGCAGCCCTGTGCCCAGCAGCCCCTTCCAGGTGCCCGTGGCTGAGGGCTGTGACCCCTCCCGAGTGCGGGTGCATGGCCCTGGCATCCAGAGTGGCACCACCAACCAGCCCAACAAGTTCACTGTGGAGACCAGGTAAGGGTGCCAGCCTGGAAGGGAAGGGGCACGCCCTGGGGCATCTCCCAGGGAATGACTGTTGTGTGTTTGGACCTAGGGGAGCAGGCACTGGGGGTCTGGGCCTGGCTGTCGAGGGCCCCTCAGAGGCCAAGATGTCCTGCATGGACAATAAGGATGGCAGCTGCTCAGTCGAGTATATACCTTATGAGGCTGGCACCTACAGTCTCAACGTCACCTACGGTGGCCGCCAAGTGCCAGGTGAGGGCAAGGCCACAGGACTGGGCTGGGTCACTCCCCTCTTCCCTACCTCACCTCATGTCACTGCTACCTCTTCTCTGCCCTCCAGGCAGTCCCTTCAAGGTCCCTGTGCATGATGTGACAGACGCATCCAAGGTGAAGTGTTCGGGACGGGGCCTGAACTCAGGCAAGGTCCGAGCGAACCTTCCACAGTCCTTCCAGGTGGACACCAGCAAGGCGGGTGTTGCCCCACTCCAGGTCAAAGTGCAAGGCCCCAAAGGTCAGTGCCCTTGACCGAGGAGGTGGGTGAAGGAGGGGAAAGAGCCGGTTAGAGGGTCCCAGATTGGCACCTGGACTGGGGGGCCGGCCCTTCGTATGGATGGGGAGGTCATGGGGCGGGCAGGCAGTTTGATGCTGTGCTGTGGGTCTGGGCCAGGCCTGGTGGAGCCAGTGGATGTGGTGGACAACGCTGATGGCACCCAGACTGTCAACTATGTGCCGAGCCGCGAGGGGCCCTACAGCATTTCTGTTCTCTACGGGGACGACGAGGTCCCCCAAAGGTGAGGGGCCAGCCCTAAGCCTGCCAGAGGAGGAGTCTGGCTGGGTGCTGGGAGCTCTCTGACTGAGCCCCACCCCCTGGTTCCACAGCCCCTTCAAGGTCAAGGTGCTGCCGACACATGATGCCAGTAAGGTGAAGGCCAGTGGCCCCGGCCTCAACACCACCGGTGTGCCAGCCAGCCTGCCCGTAGAGTTCACCATTGATGCCACGGATGCTGGGGAGGGCCTGCTGGCTGTGCAGATCACGGTGAGCCTCGCTCCTGGAACAGGGCCTCAGCGGGGCAGGGCTGAGGACTGGGCCAACCGCTGCCTCTGTTCTCCCCGCGGCAGGACCCTGAGGGCAAGGCCAAGAAGACCCACATCCAAGACAACCAGGATGGCACCTACACGGTGGCCTATGTACCTGATGTGACTGGCCGCTACACCATCCTCATCAAGTATGGCGGCGATGAGATCCCCTTCTCCCCATACCGCGTGCGGGCCGTGCCCACAGGCGACGCCAGCAAGTGCACGGTGACAGGTGAGCGCAGCCCCCAGGGGCTCGGGTGTGCCTAGAAGCGAGAACTAGAAGCGAGGGCTCGCTGCCCCTGGAGTGACTCACTTTCACTTGTCCTTTCTCCTTGCTCTCTGCCCTCTCACCTCAGTGTCAATCGGAGGTCACGGGCTAGGTAAGCTGCTTGCTGGGGCCACTCCCCATGCCCCTCCTGCCTTCTCTGTGCTCCCCCAAGGCAGTCCCTGCTGCAGCTCTCTGGAGGGACGGGGGAGGGCGCAGGGGCCAGGGAGGCTTGAGAACTTGGGGTACAGCCAGGAGCTTTCAGGGTGAGGTGCATTGTGAGGGCACCCCATTGTAGGAGCTTTGGGGTCTGGGGATTTTGGTGCCCTGGGGACATGCCTGGGATAGGGCAGCAGGTCCGTCTTCGGCCTCAAGGGCGCCTGTGCTGTGCATGAGCTAGAGCTGGGGGTGCAGTGCCGTGCACCTGCTGCCCTCGTGCTTGGGTGGGCAGCCCCCCTGCCAGCTGCCCTTCTTCGCCTCCCACCCCCTGCAGTGACCTTAGGGAGGGTTGCCAGCCACTCCAAGGTTGCTGAGAGCTGGGGCAGGGCCTAAAAGGCTGCAGCTAGGAAGGGGGCGCTGCTAGGTTAGCAGGGTGACAGTGTGTGTGCAGGATGGGGGGTTTAGCAGCTGTAGTAGGCTGGTGGGTGACATGTATCTCTGTGTGGTGTGCGCACACAGGGTGGAGGAGGTAGGAGCTGCAGGCTGGGGGGAAATGACAGGCATGTGTGCAGGAGTTTTAGGCTGGCAGGGGGGTTACAGATGTGTGCGCAAAGATGGGGGAGGGGCATTTAGCCACATACGTTGGGGTCGCGATCCGCCTGAAGGAGTTTGCCCAGACTCTGAGTGGAGGATGGAAGCAGGAAGGGCAGGGGTAGTACAGCAGGTGAACTGGGCCAGCGGCCACGAATTTGAACTTGGAGAGCAACTGGGAGCCACTAGGGAGATGGCAAACAGATTCAGGGAAGCCTGTGGGCTCTGGTGAAAAGTAGGCCGGCGTCGTGCAACCCCTGAGCCGACGGCTTACTCCGAGCCACCATGCTCCTTGGCAGTGCACAGCGTCACTGGCCCTCCCCATCCTCAGCTGTTTGCCCTGGCTGCGCGCTCTGTGCTAACCCCACTGCCTGCCTGCTGCCCCTGCTCTTGGCTTGGCCGGCTGCCTGTCCTCCTGCCACCTCTCAGTTATCAGGAAACTCCAGTGTCACCTTCAGGCCTGGGGGGCACCACACCCCACGCTGCCGCAGCTCTCCCTCCGTCCACACGCAGGGCTGGGCCGCAGGTGGCAGGAGGGGCCCCTTGGCCATGACAGCAGCAGTGATGGTGTGGCCCTCCATGCCTTTTCTCCTTCCTCCCTGTCCCCGGGTGCCACCTCTTGGGCCCCTCCCCATCAGGGACCATGCCGGAGGTGCCTCAGGAGAATGTTTCCTGCCTTCTGAGAAGCCACTCACTGTCCCCAGCTTGGGAGGGCCACGGGCGGGGGGCCTGGCCAGGCTGGGCGGCTGGCGAGCAACTGGAGCACCTAGCTCATGACTGCCCTCCCCTTGGGGACAAACCCTGCCCCCTCAGGTGCTGGCATCGGCCCCACCATCCAAATCGGGGAGGAGACTTTGATCACAGTAGATGCAAAGGCGGCCGGGAAGGGCAAGGTGACTTGCACTGTGTGCACACCCGATGGCTCAGAAGTAGACGTGGACGTGGTGGAGAACGAGGATGGCACCTTTGACATCTTCTACACGGCGCCCCAGCCTGGCAAATACGTCATCTGTGTGCGCTTTGGCGGCGAGCACGTGCCCAACAGCCCCTTCCAAGTGACGGTGAGGGGCAGGTGACACAGTGGGCGGGGGTTTCTGGGCTTGGGCGGCGAGACTACAGCTCTTGCTTTGCCCCACAGGCCCTGGCTGGTGATCAGCCCACCACCACTCAGCCACCATTGCGGCCGCAGCAGCTAGCCCCACAGTATGCCTATGCCCAGGGTGGCCAGCAGACTTGGGTAAGCACTGCCTCCTGGGGTGCCCAGCCCAGCCCTCCTGGAAGCCCTTCCCTCCGACTTGTCTTCTTTGCAGGCCCCTGAGGGCCCCCTGGTGGGAGTCAATGGGCTGGACGTGACCAGCCTGCGGCCCTTTGATCTGGTCATCCCCTTCACCATCAAGAAGGGTGAGATTACTGGTGAGTGGCAACAAGGCAAGGGGCGGGGCAGCCACAGGGGCAAGAGCTCTGGGCTCCCCAGCAGGCTGCCCTGACCCTGCTCCCCTGCCACCTGCAGGTGAGGTGCGAATGCCCTCGGGCAAGGTGGCCCAGCCTGCCATCACGGACAACAAGGACGGCACCGTGACGGTGCGCTATGCCCCCAGTGAGGCTGGCCTGCATGAGATGGACATCCGTTACGACAACATGCACATTCCAGGTGGGCCTGCCTGTCTTACTACCTCACCTTGGGCCAGGCTGGGAGGGGCCGGGGTGAGGGGAATAGAGACCCACACAGCCCTCCCCCTCCTTGCCTCAGGAAGCCCCCTGCAGTTCTATGTGGATTATGTCAACTGTGGCCATGTCACCGCCTATGGGCCTGGCCTCACCCACGGTGTGGTCAACAAGCCTGCCACCTTCACCGTCAACACCAAGGATGCAGGCGAGGGTGAGCCCTTCCTCCACCATCTCGGGGCCCAAGATACCCTCAGGTGGCCCAGGGCTGGACACGGCAGACATCCCAAATGGAGGCTCTCTCTGAATAGACGCCCCTCTCAACCCAAACCAGCCCCTTCAACAAATAGTCCCTAAACAGAGATGACACCAAACCAAACTCTTGGCTTTAATTTTCCATCATAAGTAGATCCCCAGGCCTTTCTTCTTCGGCACTTTTAGTTGAGTTTTATTTGAGTACAAAGTCCCCCTCAATGGAGTTACACCCTGGCCTCTGCTTGGTGGCCCGGGCCCCTCGCTCTTCTCTCCAGGTGGTTTGTCCCTGGCCATCGAGGGCCCATCCAAAGCTGAGATCAGCTGCACCGACAACCAAGATGGCACGTGCAGCGTCTCCTACCTGCCTGTGCTGCCCGGCGACTACAGCATCCTCGTCAAGTACAATGAGCAGCACGTCCCAGGCAGCCCCTTCACTGCCAGGGTCACAGGTAGGCAGCACGGGGGTCAGAAAGGGTGGGCAGGTAGGCACACACACCCCACCCACGGTTGGACTGGCAGTGATGGATGTCCACCCGTCCATGCCCAGGTGACGACTCGATGCGCATGTCCCACCTGAAGGTGGGCTCAGCCGCCGACATCCCCATCAACATCTCAGAGACGGACCTCAGCCTGCTGACAGCTACCGTGGTCCCGCCTTCAGGCCGAGAGGAACCCTGTCTGCTCAAGCGGCTGCGCAATGGCCACGTGGGTAAGGAGCGGGTTGGCTGGCCAGTGGTGAGCCCGGACCTTCGGCAAGCGGAGCTGACTTACCACCACTCCTTCCTGTTGTGCCAGGCATCTCATTCGTGCCCAAGGAGACCGGAGAGCACCTGGTGCACGTGAAGAAGAATGGGCAGCATGTAGCCAGCAGCCCCATCCCCGTGGTCATCAGCCAGTCAGAGATAGGGGATGCCAGCCGTGTGCGCGTCTCAGGCCAGGGCCTTCGTGAGGGCCACACCTTTGAGCCCGCGGAGTTCATCATCGACACACGGGATGCAGGTAGGCAGCAGCCTGCCAGCTGGCCGGGCAGCACCTGTGGTCGCCCCTGACTCAAGGTTGACCCTCCTGCAGGTTATGGGGGTCTCAGCCTGTCCATTGAGGGTCCCAGCAAAGTAGACATCAACACAGAGGACCTGGACGACGGCACATGCAGGGTCACCTACTGCCCCACGGAGCCTGGCAACTACATCATCAACATCAAGTTCGCAGACCAGCACGTGCCTGGTGAGTGTGGTGGCACTGTTCACCCACTCCCCAGAACCATGGCAAACCTGTAACCTGGACCCTCTCCCTGCAGGCAGCCCCTTCTCGGTGAAGGTGACCGGCGAGGGCCGAGTGAAAGAGAGCATCACTCGGAGGCGACGAGCCCCCTCAGTGGCCAACGTTGGCAGCCACTGTGACCTTAGCCTGAAGATCCCTGGTAGGGCTAAGGAGGTGTCTGGAAAAAGCCTGGCTACTCTGGCCAAGCAGGGGGGTGGGAAAGTGGCTGCCCTCTTACCACTGCCCCCCTGGCCTTACAGAAATCAACATCCAGGACATGACTGCCCAGGTGACCAGCCCATCAGGCAAGAGCCACGAGGCAGAGATTGTGGAGGGGGAGAAGCACACCTACTGCATCCGGTTCGTGCCCGCTGAGATGGGCACCCACACAGTCAGCGTCAAGTACAAGGGCCAGCATGTGCCTGGAAGCCCCTTCCAGTTCACCGTGGGGCCCCTAGGGGAAGGGGGTGCCCACAAGGTCCGAGCTGGGGGCCCTGGCCTGGAGAGGGCTGAAGCTGGAGTGCCAGGTAGGGTGCTGGGGCCCCTGGACAAGCCTTGGGAGGGAACAAGGTAGGGGGAACGAGGAGCAAACCTGAGCATGTGGCTTCTGTCCCTGCAGCCGAGTTCAGCATCTGGACCAGGGAGGCCGGGGCCGGGGGTCTGGCCATCGCTGTCGAGGGGCCCAGCAAGGCTGAGATCTCCTTCGAGGACCGCAAGGACGGCTCTTGTGGTGTGGCATATGTGGTCCAGGAGCCAGGTACTGGAGGGACCAGGGAGGCAGAGCCCTAATGCCGCAGACCTGGGGCCTCCCAGCCCAGCCTCCCCCTCTCTCCCTGCCCAGGTGACTACGAGGTCTCCGTCAAGTTCAATGAAGAGCACATCCCCGACAGCCCCTTCGTGGTGCCCGTGGCCTCTCCGTCTGGTGACGCCCGCCGCCTCACTGTTTCTAGTCTTCAGGTGAGGCACTGAGAGAAACCACCAGGACCGGGACCCCTGCCATCCCGTCAGGCCTGGACGCCTGGACCAGACCAGAGGCGCCCAAGGCAGGCCCGTTCTGGCTGTGGGCGCCCCACTCAGCCTCTGCTCTGGTCGGTGCACCCACGCCCAGCGGCAGGCGGCAGGGCCCTCCCCGCCTAGAAAGTGGGGTTTTTCTCGTGCCTCAGGTCTAAAGGCTTGGAACAGAAGCCCGTGCCCCTTGAGCACCAGGGCTGAGGTCTAAAGAGGGAGAGCCTGCCACTGCCCTTCCTTCCGCCAGTGGGGTGGGGGAGAGCTGCAGAGTGGGGGGTGGGGGGTGGGGGCGGGGCTGGCGTATGCAGCAGGGATGCTGGGTGCCTGTGGCTTCCTGCCCCTTGCTCCTTGGCTCTCTCTCTTTAAACCACACTGGACACCAGGTGGGTAAGTGTGGCCTGTGGGCCTCCCATTCTCCGAGACCAGCTCTCTGCCCTCTGCCCTGTCTAAACCTGTCTGCTGTCCTTCTAGGAGTCAGGGCTCAAGGTCAACCAGCCAGCCTCTTTTGCAGTCAGCCTGAATGGGGCTAAGGGGGCGATTGATGCCAAGGTGCACAGCCCCTCGGGAGCCCTGGAAGAATGCTATGTCACCGAGATCGACCAAGGTGAGGCCCTGTCCCTGTCCGGCCACCCAGCCATCTACCCTGGCCCCCTCAGGGCTGGCCAGTCAGCCCTGAGGGGCAGGAGGCTACAGTCAGGAACCAGTCGACAGCCAGACCCTCACCAGCCAAGTCCTTGCCAGCCAGCCTTCCGGCCCAGCCCTAGGCAGGAGAGGCCCATTGCAGAGTAACCAGGGGCTGGCAGCCAGGCCAGGGGCAAGGTGGGCCTTGCTCATAAAAGTTTCAGTCCAGTTGGTTGTGGCTGCCAGCCCTGGGGGTGTTCCGCCTTCAGGAAGTCCCAGCTGGGCCCTTCCGGGTGGGCATGCTGCTGGGGGAGAAGTGGGCTGCAGCACCTGCCTCTGCTCCTTAGATAAGTATGCTGTGCGCTTCATCCCTCGGGAGAACGGAGTCTACCTGATCGATGTCAAGTTCAATGGGACCCACATCCCTGGAAGTCCCTTCAAGGTCCGGGTTGGTGAGCCTGGGCACGGAGGGGACCCAGGCCTGGTATCAGCCTACGGAGCTGGCCTGGAAGGTGGCATCACAGGTAGGGGCTGCCCCGCGGGCCCATGAAGGTGGGTGAAAGGTGTGACCCGGCCCTGGAGCCAACCCCTGCTTGAACCCCCTTTGTTCCCAGGGAGCCCCGCTGAGTTTATTGTGAACACAAGCAGCGCTGGCGCTGGGGCCCTGTCGGTGACCATCGATGGCCCCTCTAAGGTGAAGATGGATTGCCAGGAGTGCCCCGAGGGCTACCGTGTCACCTACACACCCATGGCGCCTGGCAGCTACCTCATCTCCATCAAGTATGGCGGCCCTTACCACATTGGGGGGAGCCCCTTCAAGGCTAAAGTCACAGGTGAGTCTGCCACCCATCAGACTCTGCCCCACCCCCACTGCCTGGCCCTCAGGTCTTTACTCAGCCCTACTTCCTCTGCTCCATAGGCCCCCGCCTCGTCAGCAACCACAGTCTCCACGAAACCACATCAGTATTCGTGGACTCCCTCACCAAGGCTGCCAGTGCCCCCGCACATGGTGTTCCTGGACCTAGTCCTGCAGATGCCAGTAAGGTGGTGGCCAAGGGCCTGGGGCTGAGCAAGGCCTATGCGGGCCAGAAGAGCAGTTTCACAGTGGACTGCAGCCAAGCAGGTGGGCAGTCGAGGCCAGGGCTGGCCCAGGGGAGAGGGAGTGGGGGAGTAAGGAGGGGCCTGAGGAGCTGGTCTGGGACTGAGAGCGCCCCCATCGTGCAGGCAACAATATGCTGCTGGTGGGTGTGCACGGCCCGAGGACGCCCTGCGAGGAGATCCTGGTGAAGCACGTGGGCAGCCGGCTCTATAGCGTCTCCTACCTGCTCAAGGACAAGGGGGAGTACACGCTGGTGGTCAAATGGGCAGATGAGCACATCCCCGGCAGCCCCTACCGCGTCACAGTGCCCTGAGCCCGGTGCCCCACCCTCACCTCTGGCTGCCTCTCACCCTCCCCCACCTGTGGTCCCAGCTTTCACTTTAGGGCGACCCACCTGTCTTCTTCGGTTCTGTGAGGGTCGGGGGGCCTTGTACCCTGCCCCCACTCTCCTCCTGCCGAGAAATAAAGTTCTGCTTCTGTCTCCTGTGGTGGATGAGCCTTTCTCTTTGGGGGTGTGAGGGCTAGATCAAGCCCATCCTGGCAGCTGACCAGAGCTCCTGCCTCTTACCTCCCTCATGGTCCACTGGCACCTAGGAGAAGGGGCACCAGAACCAGCAACAGGAGCAAGGTTCCGAGGAAGGCCAGGGCGGTTGCTGAGCACTGTTCTCCTGGGGCCATCCCAGCCCCACCAGGCCTGCCTCAGAAGACAGTGTGGTCACTCCTCCACACCCACACTAGACCCACCCAGCAGTACCTACACCTAGACCAAACCCAGCAACACACCCTCAAGGGCCCTGTGCCACCAGCCCTCGAGGGGCATTGGCCACTCTGGCCACCATCCCCTGGGCACTGGATACACCCCCTCCACAGACACACTAGGGCAGGATGCTTCCCTCTGAGCCACAGGCTCCCACCCTAATCCTGACACCTGTCTGAACCTCGGGGGCAGGAGTTGGATACCCAGGAAGGGGAGGCACCTGCAGAGAGCAGACCTTCTGACTTAAGACCCACTATGGTGGCAGCACCCCTCCTCAGAGAGCCAAGGAACCTAGGCTGGGGGAGGGGACTCATGGTGGAAGACATTTGGATGGGCAGAACACTGGTCAGACCCCATCCCTTGCCTCACCACTGCTCCTGCTGTCCCCATTGTCTGGTTGGGAAGGGGGAGGGGTAAGGTGCACTCCAGAAGCTTCTAGAAGCTGCTCAGCTGGAGAGGGTGTAGGTGGCATTCCCAGTGGCCAAGGGACACCCATAGGGCCATGCTGTGAAGCCAATGCTGGTAGGAAGTGAGTTCCTTCCCCCAGGCCCATTGGGGCGGGTGGGTGGGCAGGCACAGGCATGAGACCACCTTGTTTCTAATGTTGCAGCGAACTGCAAAGTACAGTTCAATTGGCTACCTGTCTGCGTTCTGGGAACTGGCTCTAGGGAAGGCAGTCCTGTCTGTCTTGGGCATGGTTCTTTAGCTGGTTCCTTAGAGATCTCAAGGAGTCCTGGCTGCAAACCACAAGGTCAGCAGTTTGGATCCACCAGCTGCTCCGCAGGAGAAAGATGAGCCGTCTGTGCTCTCATCTCCAGCAGCGGTTCTCAACCTGTGGGTCGTGACCCCTTTGGGGGTTAAACGACCCTTTCACCACTGGGGCTGCCTGATACATAACAGTAGCGAAATGACAGTGATGAAGTAGCAATGAAAATAATGTTATGAAAAAAAAGAAAAAAATAATGTTATGGTTGGGGGGGGTCACCACAACATGAACTGTATGAAAGGGTTGTGGCATTAAGAAAGTTGAGAACCACTGATCTACATCCCTGGAAACCCTAGGGTCTTCTGCCCTCGAGAGCCACTCAGGCAACCAACTCAATGGCAGAGGGTTTGGGCTTGTGGGTCTTGGAGATTTCCAGTGGTGTGACAGCTAGCTCCCCTCACATGGCCTTGCTCAGCCTCCTGGCTGAATCTGCTCTGGTTTTTATCTCAGTTTGTCTCACTCCCTACATACACCTCTCTGTCATCATGACAAAGACCGTCCATTTCCCAAATGGAATAACAAGTAAAGGGATGAGGACTACCAAGCTTTGGGGGTAGGGGTGGCTATTCCATCCATACATCCATAATAAAGGGAGAGTAGACAAATGAACCCGAACCCGGAAGGCACGCCAGTAACCCCTTTCTACTAGTAGCAAATGGTGAGCCTCATCGCACTGAATAACCCCCCACGGGGCCTGCCCTTGCTGGAGGAAGGCAGAAGGGGATCTCCAGCTTCCCTGAGACCTCCTAACCCTGTGGGTGTCATACAACACACCCCAGGTACCATGTGATTTACCTGGCCACATGTTCTTCATAGTTTGAGCTTCTGTTGGACCCAGGTCACCAAGAGGGCTAAAGGTGGTGGGAGATAGCCCAGTTGACTGTCCCTTCACTAGTCCTTCAATGTCCCTCTGACTCTGTAACCTAACTTGCCCCTCTTGTCACTGCCAGCCCATCCCTTGGGAAAAGGACAGGTTTGCAAAAGAAGTAATTGCCCCTAGGGACGAATCTGAGAACCTTGGCACAGGGACTACACAGGCTATAAGAAACAGGGCAGGACACACACACAGAGGAGACACAAATAGACAAGTGGGATATACTGAAGATAAGACACCTGTGTACAATGAAAGAATTCACCAAGAGAGTCCACTGACTGGGAAAACATCTTTAGCAATGACACCTCAGACAAAGGCCTTATTACTAAAATCTACAATACTCTGCTAGCTTCCAAAAAGAAAAAAACTAATAGCCCACTTGAGAGGTGGGCAAAGGACTTAAACAGAAGTTTCACAGGGGCAGAAACCCGAATGGCCAATAAACATATAAGAAAATGTTCCCTATCTTTAGCCATAAGAGAAATGCAAATTAAAACAACAATGAGGTACCACCTAACACCCTCAAGGATAGCCCAATTCAAAAAATCAGAAAGCAACAAGTGTTGGAGGGGCTGTGGGGAGACAGGAACTCTCATCCGCTGATGGTGAACCTGTAAGTATGTACGACCACTATGGAAATCGATCTGGCGATATATAAAACAGATGGAAATTGAGTTACCATACGACCCAGCAATCCCCCTACCGGGCATATACCCAGAAGAAGCAAGAAACAAACCATGGCCAGACATCTGTGCTCCAATGTTCATTGCGGCACAGTTCACAATTGCAAGGAGTTGGAAACAACTCAAATTTCCATCAACAGACGAATGGATTAAAAAACAGTACATACATACAATGGAGTGCTAGGCATCACTAAAAAGCAGTGATGAACGCATGAAGCATATCAATGCATGGGAAGAACTGGAGGAAATTATGTTAAGTGAAGTAAGCCAAGCACAAAAGGACAAGTACAACATGCGTCCGCTGAGTTAAGTTTATTTATTTATATATGAAAAAGAGACCAGAAAGGTAAGTGCAAAGGGGGCACAGGGAAAAAGCTACTGTATACAAACACTCCAGGCTTGAGGTCGATGGTATGGCAGGGGCCAGACCAAACCCAGGGGTGCATACGGTAGCCAACTAAAATGGGGGTGGAGGGAGGAAAGGGAAAAAAATGATGTGTGATGGGGGAATAGGGCACTGATCCACCCAAGGGGAGGGTATTGCTTGTGTCTCCACAGGGAAAGAGGGACCAGATATAAAGCCAGTGCCAGACAACTGCAGTGTGCCGGCAAGGAGTGGCAGCCAGTGGAGGGGCCTCAGGGCTCGGCCACCATACCAGCTACGTGGACAACTACCCCTCACCCCAGAAGAATTTACTTGAGAGGACGGCACTGAAGCTGCAGCTAGGGGAGAGGGGCCTGTCTGATCAGAGCAAATGGGAGCAAAGAAGGGGAGGAAGAGAGAGTGGAGCACATCCTGGCCCATCAGGCCTGGAGGACGATATCCCCGCTCTGAACAGCCAATGGACAGAGTGGACAATATGGCTGATCCCACTAGGAGACACATCGTCCCTTGATGGCCCAGGGCCCTAAGGGGGACTGCACTGGAGACTCAGGGCCAGGACTGGTCCAGACTGACCCTGTGACACTGAGGCAACACACTAAAAGTGTGCTACACAGCAAGAGTGGGAGCAGAGCAGGGAGCCCCTGAGGGAGTACAAAGGACAGACTCTGGGACCAGAGCATGGTACTCCATTGGACCTGACTGAAGGGCACGACTAGAGATCAAAAATCTTTCTTTTAAATTTTTTAATTTAATTTATTCTTCTATGGGTAATTGTTTTCCCTTTTTGTTGTCATAGCTGTGTTCTCACTCATTGCCTATCTTTCAATGACTTGGTTTTTGGTGCATATTATTATCTCTACAGATCTGTCTAGACAAGATGGACTGGACGAATAGTCTGGAGGAGAAAACAACGGGACCAATGGTTCCGGGGGGACATGGGAGAGGGGAGGAGGAGGCAGGGAGGTGGTGCTGACCAACCCAGGAACAGGTGAGCAGTAAGTGATCCAAAATCAGTAGCAAGGAGGGTGTGAGAGGCCTGGTAGGGATTCAGCAAGGGCATGGTAACCGAGAGAAATTACTGAAACCCAAATGAAGACTGAGCATGATAGTGGGACAAGAGGAAAGCAAAAGGAAATGGAGGAAAGAACTAGGTGACCAAGGGTATTTATAGAGGTCCAAAGATTGGAATGTACATATGTAAATATATTTATATAAGTGTGGGGAAACAGATCTATGCGCATATATTTAGAGGTTTAGTATCAAGGCAGCAGATGAACATTGGGCCTCCACTCAAGGATTTACTCAATGCAAGAACACTTTGTTCGAATAAATTGGCATTCCAAGATGCACACCTTCCCAACACGATTGCTGAAGAAAAATGTGTGCATAAGCAAATGTGGTGAAGAAAGCTGACAGTGCCCAGCTACCAAAAGATATAGTGTCTGGAGTCTTAAAGGCGTGAAGATAAACAAGAGGCCATCTAGCTGAGAAGCATCAAAGCCCACATGGAAGAAGCAAACGAGCCTGTCTGACCACAAGGTACAGAAGGGACCAGTTATCAGACAGCAAAGAGCTAAAAACCTTATCAGTGGGTGCCCACCTCCCTGATACGATCACTGAAGACAAATGTGTACATAAGCAAATGAGGTGAAGAAAGCAGATGGTGCCCAGCTATCAAAAGATATAGCCTCTGGGGTCTTAAAGGCTCGAAGATAAATAAGTGGCCATCTAGCTCAGAAACAACAAAGCCCACGTGGAAGAAACACACCAGCCTGTGTGACCACGAGCTGTTGAAGGGTTCAGGTATTAAGCATCAAGGAACAAAAAATCTTACCATTGAAAAGGTGGGTGAGTGCAGAGTGGAGACTCAAAGCCCAAACGTAGCCAATCGGACACCCCTTGCTGAGGGGCTGTGGGAAGGAGAGGAACCAGGCAGGGTGCAGGGGAGCAACGATGAAACATACAACTTTCCTCTAGTTCTTAAATACTCCCCCCCCCATTATCATGATCCCAATTCTACCTTACAAATCTGGCTAGACCAGAGGATGTACATTGGTACAGATAGCAACTGGAAACACAGGGAATCCAGGACAGATGACTCCTCCAGTACCAGTGATGAGAGTGGCGATGCCTGGAGGGTGGAGAGAATGTGGGGTAGAAAGGGGGAAGTGATTACAGGAATCTACACATAGCCTCATCCCTGGGGGAGGTGCAGCAGAGAAGAGGGCAGGGGGAGACGTCAGATAGTGTAATATATGACAAAATAATAATAATATATGAATGATGAAGGGTTCATGAGGTGGGGGTAGTGGGGAGGGAGGGGGAAAATGAGCAGCAGATATTAAGGGCTCAAGTGGAAGGCAAATGTTTTGAGAATGATGATGGCAACGAATGTACATATGTTTTTGACACAATGGATGTATGTATGGATTGGGATAAGAACTGTAAGAGCCCCCAATAAAATGATTTAAAAAAAAAAATAATTGCCCCTAGAAGTCAGGCTGCCAGCCGCTGTCTAAACCGTGATCAAGCCCCAGCACTTCCACCAGGAAATGCCGGCAGGGTCCTCAGTTCACTGCCATGGAGTGAATCATGGAGACCCTGAACGACAGGGTAGAAATGCTCCTGTGAGTTTCTGAGACTGTAACTCTTTACAGAGTAGAAAGCCTCTTTCTCCCACGGTTTCAAACTGCTGATCTTGTGGTTAGCAGCCTAACCCATAACCATTACACCACCAAAACTCCGAGGATTCCACTGTACAAGAGCCTCCTCACCCCACTCCTAGGTTCTGCCCACCCCACTGTGTGGCCATGTTAGCCTGAGAGGGGAGCACACAGGTCAGGCCTAGAGGACAGGCTGTAGAATGGAGAGGGCAAAATGGGGCAGGAACTAGTTACCTTTACCACTGGGGATACCCTTACCTGGGGATACCCTTACCACTACTCAACCCAGACACCCATGCACATCAGTGGAAAGGGAGTCTACAAACTCCCAGGTAAAGCAGGGCACCCTGGCCACATGGTGGACACCTGGGCAACGTCTGACAAACCTCAAGACCACGAAGTCAGGACCTAATTCAAAAGTGGTAAGAAGAGAGCAGTGAGAAGCTCCTGAGAGCCCAGAACACTGAGTATGAAGTGGCCACCACCGCCCCCAGAGAAAGCCCAGGGCCAAGGAGCAGGGGCCCCCGAGGAAGGAAGGCAGTGGTCTCCTTCCACCAGGAAGGGGATTCTCCTAGAGACCATCTGTTCCATAGCCACAACATGGGGTGGGGGGGGCTCTATGTCTCCAGGGCCGCTGCTGGTTCTGGTGACAAACGGCTGGAGACTGGCATTTCAGCCTCGATGGCACCACCCAAAGCTGGCCTAAGCCATAAGGCCATCTGCGCAGGGAGGGGACCACCAGCCACCCAAGGAAGTGTAGTGGGAAAGGGCCTGCTTCCAACCACCTTGGGGACAGCCACGCCCACAACCCAGCAGGCTGTGGGCAGGGCTGCTTCAGTGCAGGCATGCCCTTCCAGGCTGCTGGTTCAGCCCAAGCCTCAGGTCAGCGACCCTGTGTCCTCCTTGTCCCGTCCACACACCCCGGCCCCTTCCTCTGGTCGCTGTGGAGTGCTTCCTGTGACACTGTGCCCTGTAACAATAACAGGCAGCTCACTCTCCCGCCCGGTCAGGAATGAATGCCCTGTAACAGTAACAGGCAGGTCACCATCCCCCCCCTCCCCCGTCAGAAATGGAAACATTTTTAAATTGCAGCCTGAAACAGGTGTAGCCCAGCCCAGGATGTTTCCACTCCAAGAAGCAGCCTAGCCTACCTACAGTATCGTTTGGCAGACCACTGGGGACAAACTGATCTTAAATGTAGAACTTACTTCGTTAGCCTTAAAAACTGTTTTGTTTCACTTTCCTGAGAATGCTTTGCCAGTTTCACACAAGAACTTGCCTTCCCCCCTCCCCTTGCTTGGCAAGATGCCCCACAAGGATGAATAATAACTTTCCTTTGAAGCTGTTCGGGGCTCTTGCCTTACAGACTGAACCTGCCTCAGTTGCTGGTGAGGGCCCAGATTCGAATCTATCTGAATAAAGCTTTACTGTTTCCATCTGTTTCAGTAAGTGGTCTGGGTGAGGGTCTCGCTCGCTAACACTTCCAATGCCTGGCTCGCTGCCTCCCTCCTGGCAGCCCTACAGGCAGTTGGTAGGGGGTTGCTGAGCCCTGGCCACCCCATCACCACCTGGCCTGCAGATGGCACCTTTCAGCTGCGACTCCAGGCAGGGGAGAGAGGGTCAGTCCCGTCCCTGTCTTTCTCAGCCCCCATACTGGGGGCAGGGACACCTCCCCCAGCAGCAGCTCTGCCCCAGCGCCCCCATCCCCACTTGGCCAAGCCTTGGTTCCTGGGGGGAAAGATGGCTGACTCATTGCTGCTGCCCGGGCCCAGAAGCGTGTATGGACCCCTCGGGTCACCAGCTGCACCAGGGCTCTCCTGGGGTACCCCTCTGGCGCGCGCGCGAGTGTAGTGGGGGCGTGGAGCCCCGGGCCCTCGCCGTCAGCCCTGCCGGAACCCCGCTCGGGAGCCTGGGCCTCGGCTGCAGGGGCCGGAGGATGGGGGGCGCCCGCGCGGGCCTGCAAGGTCAGAGCTCGCAGCCAGGCGGCGCAAGGGAGCGGTCACTGCCGGCCGGGCTGCCACCCTCTTCCCGCCGTGCGTGCGCGGTTCCCTCCCCAGCCAGTCCCACGGGAGGAAGGCCACGGTGGGGACAGGGGTCCCGGCTGCCCGCGACGCGGGAACTGTCCGGCTCCGGCACAGCCCTTCAGCTGTGCGCAGAGCTCGGGGCAAAGCACGGGCAGACTCTGGTTAGACTGGGGGGCGGCCCTCCAAGTCTTCTGGGACAAAGGCCGGCAGCGTAGTCGCGGGCCCTGCGAGTCCCCGCCCCAGGAATGACCAGGGGGCGGGGTGTGGCCTGGACCCCGTCCTCTGGGAAATCCAGGCTTGGTTGTCCCAAGCCCACCCAGGGGGCCGTTCCTCATCTTCACCGTAGTTCTTTCATTATGAAGGCCCAGCCTAGGCAAAAGATCAGCTCCCAATGCCGCCTGCGGGACGCAGGCTGCCCACGCCCTTGTGGCAAAGCCCCATTCGTTCCTTCGCCACCCGCTGGGCCCCCAAAGCTAGCCATCCAGGAGCTGTGCGCATGTGCCTCTCTAGGCACGCAAGCGCACAACGCTGCTGTATCTATGGTCGCGACGTAGGGAAAGAGCGTCCCTACGCCCTCGTTCGGAACTCTATGGTACTTGCGCAGAAGATGGGCGGAGTATATAAGCCGTGCGCAGGCCCGGGAGCTTCTCTTTTCCTTCAGCGTGGTGAGTGTGGTTGGCTGTGTGCTCGCTGTCCTCGTCCACTGGCTTGGGCCTACCCTTGTCTCCTGACTTTCATCTGTTTTATTGCAGCTACCTGGATCCTGGTGTCGCCATGGGCCGCCGCCCTGCCCGGTGGTGAGTAGCAGATTCTCGGCATTTCTGTAGTTGGGCCGAGTGAATTGTACTGGCCATTGAACACCCCCACCCCCTCCCTAACGCCACTACCAACATTGGGCCGAGGGCGGAGGCTGCTTAGTGCAACTGACCTACTCGGGAAGGACCCGCACGTTTTCCCCCAGCCACTGAGAACGTCTCTCGGGCTTCGATTGTGCTCAGCGTTTCATTCCCATCTAAGTTGCATGCTGCTGTCGACTTTTCCCTCCTCCTAATTATTGGGGTGCTTGGCCAGCAGCTATCTTTCTAGTACTACGGATTCGCCCTCTTAAGCTCGGTTCCTCCGGGTCTTTGTGTGGGATATCTGTATTTCCGGGCGGCCGTCCGCCATCGGCAGCTGCTAGGCCTGTGCGGCCGCCTCGTGTGCCCTGCAGAGGGCGCCGTGGTCACCCCACGTTGTTCATGGGAACTGGGCTGCCAGTGTTGTGGCTACTTTGTAGCGCCTAGTGCAATTTAGTCTCCAGGACGAGAGCTAGGCTTAGGTAGGGCGAAAGGCTCGATGGGCTTGGCCCTGCTATAGGATCTCCAGCGCTGAGGAAAAGCACTTTTAAACATGGGGTTTTCCCCCCTCTTGCAGTTACCGGTATTGTAAGAACAAGCCCTACCCAAAGTCGCGCTTCTGTCGAGGTGTTCCTGGTAAGTAGTACGAGTGCCCTCAAATTGGCTTGACCATGTGAAGCTGCCCAGGGCTTCGCACACACGTAGCTGCTCTTTTCCAGATGCCAAGATTCGCATTTTTGACCTGGGTCGGAAGAAGGCAAAGGTGGATGAATTCCCACTGTGTGGACACATGGTGTCTGATGAGTACGAGCAGCTCTCCTCTGAAGGTGAGGCAGTTCCTTCTTGTTCCACCTGGAGCTGCTCAAGAGCGTTAGCTCCACAGCTGCTCTCTCTGCTGCCCCCGAAGTGACCTTGGGTTTGCTGGAGGGCAGCTCCTCCGAGACCTGTGCTTAGGGAGTTCAGTTTCTGTGGTGCAATCCTGTCTCCTTTCTCGTTTAGCCCTGGAGGCTGCCCGCATCTGTGCTAACAAGTACATGGTGAAAAGTTGTGGTAAAGATGGCTTCCACATCCGAGTAAGGCTCCACCCCTTCCACGTCATCCGCATCAACAAGATGTTGTCATGCGCTGGGGCTGACAGGTGTGTGTGTGTGTGTGAGGGGGCTGTGTTGGGACAGCTCAGTGAAGGGTACCCCTCCTAGCCATTTTCAGCTGACCCAAGCCATACCTGAGCAGAAGTAGGGGTGGGGGCAGGGTTTCTCAAGAAATTTGTGGGTCTTCTGGGTAGCTTTGGGATGTTTTGTTCTCTGCAGCCAATTAAGCCGACCGTCCTCCTCCTTGTGGGGGCCGGTGTGCAATGGCTGCAAACAGCAAGCCTCCTCGGGAGTGTATGCAGCCTATTGGTACGTCTAGGCTGCTCTAAGGGACCTTGGAGACAACCTTTTGCTGCTTTTCGATGCCTCTGGCCTGGCTAATTTCTGCTCTCCCTAAACTAGGCTTCAAACTGGGATGCGAGGTGCTTTTGGGAAACCTCAAGGCACAGTGGCTAGAGTCCACATTGGCCAGGTTATCATGTCCATCCGCACCAAGCTTCAAAACAAGGAGCATGTGATTGAGGCCTTACGCAGGGCCAAGTTCAAGTTCCCTGGGCGCCAGAAGGTGAGCCATACAGCCATCCCTTTATTTGTTGGCCTGTCTTTCCCCTGCCTCACCTTCCTGTCTAATGTTCTTCTCTCTCCTTAGATCCACATCTCTAAGAAGTGGGGCTTCACCAAGTTTAATGCTGATGAATTTGAGGATATGGTGGCTGAGAAGCGCCTCATCCCGGATGGTTGTGGAGTCAAATACATCCCTAACCGTGGCCCCTTGGACAAGTGGCGGGCCCTGCATTCATGAAGGCCTTGGTAGACCTGTGCTACCTCTTGTATCCACCAAATAAAAATTGAACTTCCTGATTATCTTGGCTCTGGATTTCCTACTGGGAGATTGGGGCTGGACCTGGGTGGGAAGACCCTTGGACATTCTGCCCCACTAGCTTGAAAAGTGGCTAGACCATTATAAGTCACAGGGAGGCATTTCCTCTGAAAGCCCTGGTCCTGCCCTGGCTGATAGGTGGTAATCATGATTGAGTTTGGCTGCAGTGGCATGTGTGTACCCCACTGGCAGGAGCCATCCTGAAAGGATCTGTTTGCTAGTCCTAGTTGGGAGTGCCAGATCCCATGCTTCCTGTTCTCACCTGTTCTTGAATCCCTCCCCACAGGCCACCTGTGTCCCCCTGCTCGTGCATGCACACAACAGCAATCCCAGCCTGTAGCCCAGGCATAACAAGTTTTAATGACCTTTATTTTTGTTCTCATGGTTACAATACCACACATCTAGTCCCATAAAGGACCAAATCCTTTTCTTGTAGGGTCACCTGACCCAGACACTGACATGGGCTCTATTTCTGAAGACAGACCCCAGCCCTTGGAAATGTGGGGTGGAGGCAAGATTAGGGTGTCACAGCCACCCCATGTAGGCTCACACCTGATAGGTGGCCTACTGGTTACGTGGCATCTTGGGATCTTAGCATTTTACTAATGAACAGGTCAGGCATGAGCCTTTGGCCTAGCTGCCACCCAGAGGGATATCCCTCCCATGGGCCCAGGGAAGTATTCCTTAATAGAATTCCTTAAGTTGTGTTTTTTTTCATAGAAGATCTTGGGGTCTCTGGTCATTGTCTTGGCTGGGCCCCCCTCCCCTTCCCCAGCTTCCCATGGGCTACTTTGTCCCCTCTCCTGATACCACCTGTAGGGTTTAGTCTAATAAGCAGATGACCAGGCTGCTGTTCTGTGGAGGAGTCATTGCCAGGAGGGCAGATCAGGTGGCAGAGCCCAGCAGCAGGAATGCCAGCAGCAGGATCACCAGGCAGAGAGGCTGCTCCCTTGGCGCTGCCCCTCTGAGCTCCACCTCCACCGGGTAGTGGTCGCTAATGTTGAGAGCCTGGGCATGAGGTGAGACAAAGGTTGGTGCCTTATGCCCAAGGACTGCCTTGATCTCCCCACTGCCACCCAGCCAACCCCGGGGCTCACCTGCTCCTCGCTGAGCTGGAAGCTGTGGGGGAATTCAAAGGCTGAGGCGGTCTGAAGCAGGCCTTGGCAGAGAGGCCCGTGCAACACGATTCGGTCATAGGCGCAGTGGGTGCTGGCCCGCACTGTGGTGTCCACCCCATCAGCAATCGCCCACAGAAAGCCCATCTCCTTCCTCAGCACCAGCTCCTCCAGCCGCTTTTTGGTCAGTGATCCGCAGTCAGCATTGAAGTCCCCCAGCAGGATCATCTCCTGAGATAGGGCAAGGGTCAAACCTACCACTGGGCCCCCTGGTCCAGGTGCCACTCGCCCCCACCCCCACCCATCTCCCCAATGAGCTGCCTGTCTGTTACCCCAGCTCTACCTTGCTCTGCCAGCGCTGGGAGACGTCTTGGAACACATGATAGAGGGCATTCAGCTCCTTCTCCACAGCCTTTGGGGTGGTGTGCAGTGGGACCAGGGCCAGGCTGGGCAGGACTGGAAGGCACCTCATGAGATGGAGGCTCCTGCCACACCCAGCCCCCAGACCAGCAGCCCTACTCCACCCCAACACACCAGGCACCCTAGACCCTCCTACCCTTGCTGGGCAAGGTGAACTGGGCCACGAAGGGTTCCCTTGCAAAGAGGTCATCTTGGTCGTTGTACACATAGGACTCCAGGACCTGTGTCCTGTGTGACCTGTGAGGACCAAGGGGTGGGGTTCCCCGACCTGAGGCCAGAACCTTCCCCCCCCCCCCCAGGAAGAACACTTTGTCCTGCCCCATTCAGCACTCATCAGTCTCGCATTTCAGGTTGATGTGCAGGTTGCTGGGATGGCTTTCCCTTAGTGGTTTGTTGGTCTCAGTTTCCCCATTATTCCAAAGCCAATGGGCTATCATTTCATCTACAGAGACGCCAGCTCCCTGGCACCTCTCAATCCTTGTCTTCCCAAGGACTTGGGTGTGCTTTTAGAAGTTTGGCCCCACACAGAGGAGAGAAAGAGGCAGCTAGTGGGCGCTCTCTTGGCCCTGTGCTCACCGGTAGATGTAGACATACTTCTCCATGTATGTGCTTCGGCCCAGCAAAGGGCTGCTGAGGGAGCGGTAGGACCCTGAGTCATCATATCTATGGGAAGGGAGAGGCCAGGTCATGCACCACAACCCTCCCCCCCCCTGCCCGCCAGGCTCCTGAGGGACCCAGAATTCTAACCACAGTTCCTTCCGTACCGGTTGAGTTCTCGAAGCAGGAGCGGGATGGCACTGCCAGTGGAGTCCACTACTTCCTGCAGCACCATGATGTCACAGCGAGCCAGAATCTGCCAGACACCAGGAAGACAATGAGAGAAGACCGTGCTACCCTACCCATCTTCCAGAGGCAGAGCCTGAGGCCAATGGCAGGGACCCAATGGCTCCAAGTCTGCACTGCCCGGCATCCTGATGGCCCTTCTTCTCAGGGAGGAACTTACCTGCACTAAAGTGTCCATCACAGGCTCCCTGGCCACCTTGGCCAGGGTCAGCCGCTGAGCGTTGAAGGCGCAGATTCGAAAGGCCTGGGCCCCCCCAGCCAGGAGGAAGAGCAGAAGTGCCACGTGACAGAGCATGGCTGCTGGCTCCACAGGGCTCCTCCTGCTCCAGGAGTGACAGGGGTGGCGCAGAGAAAGTGGCCTCCCTGCCACCTGCCCTAAGGCACTGCTTGCCCCCAGCCCCAGCCTTCTTGAGCGGGTGCTTGGACTGCTTTCAGCTTTGGTCTTGCACCCAGTTGTGTGGGAGGCATCTTGATGCAGCTACCACCCTTCTCGGGAGATTTGACCTCTAAGCAAAGCCCCGAGGTGGAATCACTGTACCCAGGCCTCCTCCCACGCCTGCCTGCTGTCAGTGTGTCTCTAGGCTTCCTTCGGTCACTACCCCTTTGGTCGCCACCCTCTCCCACTCCCCTTGGTCACCATCCCCCTCTCCCAATGTCCTTTTCCCTCACTTCCTCACTTTCTGCCACGAGGCGGCTCACCCTCTGCTCTGCTCTGGCCCTGCTGTCACTGCCATCCTCCTAGCCACCTGTCCTCTGCCACTCCTGCTCAGCCTGGCACCTTGCCCTGGGCCAGCTCCATGCTAGCACTGGCAGGCAGGAGGCGCAGGGCTCTCGACCCCCAGAAGGACTCTGGACAAAAAATGACTCTTTCTGGCTTCAGTCCCACACCCAGCCCAGGCTCCCCAAGCTGGCCTGGGTTCCAGCCCAGGGCTTCCATTCCCGCCTCTGCCCTTCCCAGGGCAGGCAGCAGCTTCTGCTTCCCTCAACCCGAGGACTCCCCCCACACCAGTACAGACCAGTGACAGACAGCGCAAGGCCTCACCGCATCTGCCTGCTTGCCTGCCTGCACAAAGACGAGGAAGAAAGTAAAGAGGAAGAAGAGGTTTTCCTCTACCCTCCCCAAGGAGGCGGGCGCTGGCTAGGAAAGGTGGCCCGCCCTCCACTCTTCTCAGGCCAGGCTGTTGGGAGATGACAGATCTCTGAGTCACTGGAGAGTGACAGTCCTGCCGACGCCAGTGCCTAGCAGGAGTAGTCCAGTAATGAGTGGTTAACTGAATGAAAACCAAGAGCCAGTTCCCCGGGCGTCCCCAGCAGCATCTGCTAAGGAAAACAAGGGAGCCTCCCTCTTCCTTCCCCCATCTGTCCAGACAGTTGCCAGCGCTGGGCCCCAGCGGGTGTGGCTGTCTGCTTGGAGTAGGGTGTGGCTCCTCAAGTGCCCACCTCCAGGCCAGGGCGCTGACAGCAGTTTAATATCCTGAAGGGACTCTGCACACCGACTAGGTCCCCACAGAGGATGGCTGTCGTGTCTAAAATGTAATTCAATGAAATAGTGCTTAAAAAGAAGAAATAGTTCTAAAAAAGAGAGAAATAAATGTGTATAGCAGCCTACACAGCAGCCCTCTGTCCGTGAACGGACAAATGGAAAAAGACAATGTGATCTACCCCAAAAAACTCAAGTTCACGGCTAATGAGTCGGTTTACGCTTCTAGCAACCCTGTAGGACAGAGTAGAACCGCTTCCGTGGGGTATGAAGCAGGTTTTGAGACTGTAGCTCTTTGAGAGAAGAAAGCCTGGTCTTTCTCCCGCGGAACAGCTGGTGGATTCAAACTGCTGATCGGGCGGGTAGCAGCCCAATGCATAACCATTCCGCCCCTAGGGACCCTGGGCCCACCCTCAGCGTGGGATCTTTTCTTAGCCCTGCCCAGGAACAAGGTGTTGGTACACAGACTAAGGACACCTGAGTCAAGAACTGCAGCTTCATTCTACTCGGGTCACCCGGAGTCCCAATGCGGCCGAAGGCCGCGGTTTGGCGGGCTCCTTGAGGGTGAAAAGAACGTAGGCGAAACAACACTGTGTCCCCAGTCGGACACATGGCAACTTCATTTCCTTTACTGTCGTGAGGTGCAGCTCAAGCGCTCTAAATTGTATCTCAGTCAAAAATCACAAAGTAATGCAATACGGGCGCTCCGCCAGCTCCGCCAGCCCCGCCCCCGGCCCGCGCCTGCGCAGTCCGGTCGCTCCCGAGGTTTGCTGGGGTAGGCCCGAAGTCGGCAGGGGCGTGGCCTCTCGTCCAGCCTCGCCCCCTATGCCGTCAAGCTGGGGCTCGCGTTTTGCGACAGGAGCTGGCGCGCGGAGGCAGCGGGTTTGCTGCGGGCGTGCTGTTGCCCGTTGTGTTCCGTGAGGCCGCTAGGCGGCCGGAGGGGCGGGCCGGGCTTGCCCGGCAGTGAAGTGACCTGGGCCGCGTTGGCGAACGGCCGCTGGCCATGCCCCTGCACGTACGGTGGCCGTTCCCCACGGCGCCGCCACTGGCCTGGAGCCTGGCCAGCAGCGTCGTCATGGGCCTGGTGGGCACCTACAGCTACTTCTGGACCAGTGAGTGGGCGCGGCGGGGGTCGGGAGACGGGAGACGGGGCACGAGCCGTGGCCCACCGCCCGCCTTCCCCCCACCCCAGAGTACATGAACCACCTGACAGTCCACAACAAGGAGGTGTTGTATGAGCTCATCGAGAACCGGAGCCCCCGAACCCCGCTCATCACCCTTTCCAACCACCAGTCCTGCATGGATGACCCTCATCTCTGGGGTACTGGGGCCCCGGGTTTGGGGCCCTGAGGAGCCTCTGGGAACCCAGTCTGGTCTCCAGGCTGCTGGTGGGAGGGCGGGAAGAGGGGCTTTCCCAGCCTTATGAGGGTAGGCAAGGCAGAACAGAGCCAGGGACCACTAGGACCTTCTAAGATGTAGGGGGCACAAGGGTCCAATCTACATGCCTGGGGAGGGTGACAGACCACACAGGGTGCTCTAGAGAACCCCTTGGGACATCCCATGGGGGTTTCCAAGGGTGACAGCCTTTATAAAAGCAGCCAGCCTCGTCTTTCTCCTTCGAAGTGGCTGGTGGGCTCAAACTGCTGACCTTGAAGTTGACACCCCAGCTTGTAAACTGCACCACCAGGCCTGCTATTCCTCTTCCCTAGGGATCCTGAAGCTCCGCCACATCTGGAACCTGAAGTTGATGCGTTGGTGAGGAGGAATGGGTCCTACCTGCCTGCCTAGATTCACTTCCTCCTGCTCTGCCCAGGAGGCAGTGTCCAGTAATCGATGCAGGGCACAGGGTGGGGCCCCAAAGGCCCTCCCCCTGTGCCAGACACCACAGGGGGCAAGGGCACCTCATGGGTCCCGGACAACGACCTCTGCCCTCTGCAGGACCCCTGCCGCTGCCGACATCTGCTTCACCACGGAGCTGCACTCCCGGTTCTTCAGCCTGGGCAAGTGTGTGCCCGTGTGTCGAGGTCAGCCGCACCCTGTCTGGGTCACTCAAAGGGTCGGGGGCCCAACCTGGGACAGGGAGCAGATGGTGGCTGCTTTGGGCCAACCTATCACGTGGGTCTCTAGGAAGGTGTCGGTGCTGTAGGGTGAGGGGTCTGATGTTGAGACCCCCCCTGGGAGGAAAGGGCCCCCTCAGCCCCCATTTCAGACAGGAAAATGGGGATTCTGAGCGATGAAGTCAGAAACTGAGGTCAGGGTCGGTGCTGGCAGTTGGGATCCGCACCTGGGTCTCTCCCCACCCCTGGGAAAGTACTGTAGGACTCTTACCAAGCACCATATGGCCACAATTGGTCTGAGACTGGAGAGTTAGTGAAGTTCTGGCTCAGGGGTTGAGTTGGAGACAGGCTCTGATTGAGTCTGTGCTTGGAGCACGATGCCGATGGCAGCAGGACCAGTAGCTGAGAGCAGGACAAGGGGACTTGGGTCTTTCAGGGGGCTGGGTGGTGTCTGGTGGGAGCAGCCGAGTTTGGTGTGGGGAGCTGCAAGGCATTGACAGAACAGGCCTTTGCCGCAGGGGACGGCGTCTATCAGAGGGGGATGGACTTCATTTTGGAGAAGCTCAACCATGGGGACTGGGTGCATATCTTTCCCGAAGGTCAGTGGCAGGAAGGGGATGGGTGGTTGGGCAGGTCCTTCCTGGGAGGGTGAAGGCTACAACCCCTGCCTCTCCCACGCGCTTCCCGACAGGGAAAGTGAACATGAGTGCTGAGTTTCTGCGCTTCAAATGGGGTAAGGATGCCCACCCTAGATGGGTGCCTGGGTGGCAGTGGCTTCCACTGGTAGAGGATGGGTCCCCCAATGTTTCTGCTCATCCTTGGACAGGAATTGGGCGCCTGGTTGCTGAATGTCGTCTGGACCCCATCATCCTTCCACTGTGGCATGTTGGTATGCTTTGTGTTTGGGCCTGGAGAGTGGGGGGTGGGGGTGCAAGGTGGCGGGAGCCACCTGGTGGTATTCCAACTTCTAATCTCCACTATGCTGCAGGGATGAATGATGTCCTTCCTAACCGCTCACCCTACTTCCCCCGCTTTGGCCAAGTAAGTGGGGCTGCTGACCTCTGTGTGTCTACCACCTGCCCTGGGACCCCATTGTGGAGGGGACAGAGAGAAGGGCTTCTTGTCTGGTGGGAGCAGGCCAGCTAGAGCTTTCGCTCTGGAAGGGGCAGGATCAGGCTGCGGCCTCATAGCGGGGCCTTGTCCCCATAGAGGATCACCGTGCTCATTGGCAAGCCATTCAGCGCCCTGCCTGTGCTAGAGCGGCTGCGGGCCGAGAACAAGTCAGCTGTAAGTACTTCCTCCTGCCCTGAGCCTCCTGTCCCCAGCCCCCAGACCTCCCTACCCACTCACCCAGCCTTCACCTGTCAGGTGGAGATGCGCAAAGCCCTGACCGATTTCATCCAGGAGGAGTTCCAGCGCCTGAAGACACAGGCTGAGCAGCTCCACAACCATTTGCAGCCCTTGAGATGAGGTGCCTGGACCCAGAACCACCTGCAGTCTCTGCTCTCTGCTCAGCAGGGCCTCCTCAGCTGCTTCCCCACATTGGCAGGAAGGGCGAAGTCACTTAGACACAGCCGCCTGCTTTTGTTCAGGTGTTCCCTCTGAGGGGACCGGGATCGCACTGCCTTGGCCTGGATCCCATGACCAGCTGGTCGGAAAGCAGCTTCCCATGTCCTCAGGGATGCCCATTCATCAACTCTTCCTTCCCCGCCTGCTCCAGGGCCATGCCACACTCCCACCGCCCACTGCCCACGACCATTGTCCTGCATCCTCCACAGCATCTGAGGCTGGGGGTGGAGGGGGTTGGTTAGGAGGGTGATTTTTATCCGGTTTTGGACAATAAATTGTCTATGTTGTGCTGTTTCTCTCTGGTTTCTCTGTAGGGCAGGGACAGGGTCTTCAGCTGCCCCAACAGCCTGGCAAAACAAAGTGCTCACATCTGAGCCAACATGGGCCAGCTCCTCCTGAGGCCTCCCAGGTAGAGCAGGAGGGCAGGTGGGGACTGCACAGAAAGCACCCTTGGGTTAACCCAGAACACCGTCCCCACTGCCCTCCAGACAGTTTTTTCCTGGTTGTCCATCTTTATAGGGAACTTGAACCACCGACATTGTGGTTAGCAGCCCAGCAGTTACCCAACAGCACTGGCAGGGTGCCTTAACCACCTCCCCCTTTTCCCCAAACTGGAGCTGTGGAGCTGAGCCCAGGGTGGGATCTGCAGGACCTCCTGAAACCTTGGAGTATTTGTGATACATTCTCAGACACAGATGATTGGAAAGCACTGCACTCTGACCCATAGTGACCCTATGCACAACAGAACGAAACACTGCCTGGTCCTGAGTTGTCTGGACAATTGTTCCTGTCCCTGAGTGCATGGGTGCAGCCACAGTGTGAACCCATCTGGTTGAGGGCCTTAGAAGGCTGTAAAGAAACAATGGAGCCACTTGTGGTAGGCAGGGTTCACTAGATAAACAAAACCAGGACATTTATGATTGTGTGTGTGTGTGTGTGTGTGTATGGATAGGTTTATACAGCGAGAAGGACTATAACAGCTAATTCGTCTGCATGGCAGTACAGAAGGCTCAATTCTACTCACTTCTGTGGAACAGTTAATATACTGGAAGCGCTTCAAGTCCTGTGGACTGCCGAGTCCAAGGTCAAGGAAGCAGACAACTGAGTCTTCCCTCGGGCAAGGCAGGCAGAGTCCACCCACAGGCAGCAAACCAGTAGGGCAAATCACCAACAGCATCTCAGGAGCTTAGCAAATCAGGCCTGGATGGGATAGCAAATGAGCAATCCAAGACAACAGGATTCACCAGCCTCAAGCTCAAGCAATGCATATATCAGCAGTGTGGTGAAGCAGGTCTTGAAGAAAACTCAAGCTCTAAGCAAGAAGATCCGTGGGTTGGCTGTCCCACAGGTAGTTTAGCTAACAAGTTGAGTCAGAGAACTAGCTAAAGCAGCCCTGAGCTAGTCTGATCATGAGATATCAAGAGAGCACTGGGCGGGCCTTGCTGAGCCATTTATCTCTTTGCCCTCCAATAAAACTGTGGCCTGATTAATCCCACATGTTCGTATTGACCAGGTTGGCATAATAAACCTACCTATCACAGTCCACTCCTTGCCAACTTGTCACCTGTATTCAATTCTTTAGCCATATATAATTTCCAGACATTAATGAAATCACACACCTAACATCATACATCTACATATAAATGAAAACACACTGAATCTAACTGTATCTGGTACATCATACATGAACTAAAGGAAAGATATTTAATAAGCACATATAAAGAAGATAAACTGACAATCACAAACCTCACTTTTGCAATTGATCACATGGTGGTAACTGATAGGTAGAACTGCCTTCTACCTATTCTGTATTACCTTTGCCCTGAGCCAGCACCTCAGTTGGCCATGGTTCTTTGCTTGGTGGGGTGACCCAGACTTTCCTTCCTGAGGGGTCTGGGTCATTAGACGTCCTGTCAGGAATGGGTTGCTGTAACTTACCATTTACTTTAATAACAGGGCATGGTAGCGCTAAGAGAAGGCCTATGGGATCTCCTGGATTCCAGACATATTCTTCTTTACCTCCATTATGTAGTACCAGTCCAATTTCTCCTTGGTAGTCAGGATCAATCACCCCACTTAGTATAGTGACACCCTTCCTGACCTGTTGATCCAAAGGCATGAGAAGTCCAAAGTGCCCAGGGGGCATTCTCAGCTGCCAGTTCAGTGGAATCCGTGCTGTGTTTCCAGGTGGGAGAGTTCCTTTCTTCGGGACCAGGACCTCCAAGCCTGAGGAACACAGGGTTGCTGGGACAGGAAGCAAAAATGCTGCAAGGGGATCACTAGGAGTAATAGTGAGTGGTGCCACTCCAGCTTCCACCCCTTGGTTCCTGGACCCATGAATTCTGGCTACTGGAGACACAGCACCATATATTGGCCGCTGGTTTAGAGCATATACAGCTTCCTGGAGAACATTGCCCCAGCCCGCAAGCTGTTGTCACCTAGTTGGCGCCGTAATTGTGTCTTTAGGAGCCCATTCCATCGTTCTATCAAGCCGGCAGCTTCAGGATGATGAGGAACATGATACGACCAGTGGATTCCATGGGAATGGGCCCATTGCCACACTGTATTTGCTGTAAAGTGAGTTCCTTGATCTGAAGCAATGCTATGTGGGATGCCATGCCGGTGGATGAGGCATTCTGTAAGTCCACGAATAGTAGTTTTGGCAGAAGCATCACGTGCAGGGAAGGCAAATCCATATCCAGAGTAGGTGTCTATTCCAGTAAGAACAAAACGCTGTCCCCTCCATGATGGAAGTGGTCCTATGTAATCAACCTGCCACCAAGTTGCTGGTTGATCTCCCCGAGGAATTGTCCCATATCTTGGACTTAATGTTGGTTTCTGTTGCTGGCAAATGGGACACTCAGCAGTGGCAGTGGCCAAGTCAGCCTTGGTGAGTGGAAGTCCATGTTGCTGTGCCCATGCATAACCTCCATCCCTGCCACCATGTCCACTTTGTTCATGTGCCCATTGGGCAATAACAGGAGTGGCAGAGGAAAGAGGAGGACCAGTCTCCACAGTGTGTGTCATCTTGTCCACTTGATTGTTAAAGTCCTCCTCTTCAGAGGTAATCCTTTGGTGAGTGTTCACGTGAGATACAATTACCTTTACTTTCTTGGCCCATTCAGAGAGGTCTATCCACATACCTCTTCCCCACACCTCCTTGTCACCAATTTTCCAATCATGTTCCTTCCAATTCCCTGGCCTTCCAGCTAAGCCATTAGCCACAGCCCATGAGTTAGTATACAGTCTCACTTCTGGCCATTTCTCCTTCCAGGAAAACTGAATGGCCAGGTGCACTGCTCGAAGTTCTGCCCATTGGGAAGATTTCCCTTCACCACTGTCCTTTAGGGAGATCCCAGAAAGGGGGTGTAGTGCTGCTGCTGTCCACTTACGAGTGGCACCTGCATATCGTGCAGAGCCATCCGTAAACCAAGCATGACTTTTCTGTTCTTCAGTTAAAGTATGGTAAGGAACTCCCCAGGAGGCCATAGGTGCAGACTGGGAGAAAGAAGGTAATGTGAGAGGAATGGAGACTGTGGGCATTTGGCCACTTCTTCATGCAGCTTACTTGTCCCTTCAGTTCCTGCTCTAGCCTGATCTCGTATGTACCACTTCCATTAACAATGGAGTGTTACTGTGCACGTCCAACTTTATGACTGTGGGTCAGACAATACCAAGTTCTTCATGATGGGCAGCTCAGGTCTCCTGGTGACTTGGTGGCTCATAGTGAGATGTTCAGCCTCCACTAAGGCCCAGTAACAGGCCAGCAGCTGTTTTTCAAAGGGGGAGTAGTCTGTAGAGGATGGCAGGACTTTACTCCAAAATCCCAAGGATCTATGCTGTGATTCACAAATAGGGGTCTGCCAAAGACTCCACACTGCATCTTTATCTACAACTGACACCTCTAGTATCATTGGGTCAGCTGGATCATATGGTCCCAGTGGCAAAGCAGCCTGCACAGCAGCCTGAACTTGTTGAAGAGCCTTTTTTTATTCTGGGCCCCACCCAAAATTGGAGGCTTTTCATGTCACTTGATAAATAGGTCGAAGTAGATATGTTGCCTCCAAAATCCGAAGAGGCCCACTAGGCGTGTGTCTCCTGTTTAGTTGTTGGGGGCGCCAAATGTAATAGCTTTTCCTTCACTTTAGTAGGAATATCTCGATATGCTCCACACCACTGGACCCCTAGAAATTTTACTGAGATGGAGAGAATCAGGTACCTGAATCTTCCTTGGGTTGATTTCACCACCTCTTGCACACAGATGTTGTACCAATGAATCTAGAGTCTTTGATACATCCTCCTTAGTGGGTCCAATAAGCATAATGTCATCAATATAATGGACTAGTGTGACATTTTGCAGAAGAGACAGGCGATCAAGGTCTCTTCGGACTAAATTATGGCACAGGGCAGAAGAGCTGATGTACCCCTGGGGGAGAGTTGTGAAAGTATATTGTTGCCCCTGCCAGCTGAAGGCAAACTGCTTCTGGTGGTCCTTTGAGATGGTATTGAGAAGAAAGCATTAGCCAGATCATTAGCTGCATACCAAGTACCAGGAGAAGTATTAATTTGCTCAAGCAATGAAATCATATCTGGACTGGCAGCTGCAATTGGAGTCACCACCTGGTTAAGTTTATGATAATCCACTGTCATTCTCCAGGATGCACCTGTCTTCTTTACAGGCCAAATAGGTGAGTTAAACAGACGTGTGGTAGGAATCACCGCCCCTGCATCTTTCAAGTCTTTGATGGTGGCACTGATCTCTGCAATTCCTCCAGGAACGTGGTATTGCTTTTGGTTTACTACTTTCCTCGCAGTGACAGTTGTAATGGTGTCCACTTGACCTTTCCTACCATAATAACCCTTATTCCATATTTCAGGGATCCAATATGGGGGTTCTCTGTGATACTAAGTATGTCTATTCCAATGATGCATTCTGGAACTGGGGAAATAATGACATGATGGGTTTGGGGGCTCACTGGACCATGGTGTGGTGTACCTGAGCTAAAACTCCAGCAAGGACTTGACCTCCATATGTCCCCACTCTGACTGGCGGGCCTTCAAACATTTTGGGTCTCCTGGAATTACTGTCAGTCCAGAGTCAATGTCCATTAATCCCCCAAAAGTTTGATCATTTCCTTTCCCCCAATGAACAGTCACTCTTGTGAAAGGCTGCAGTCTAGACCTTCGGTGATGTGGCAAGGTCCTTCTTCAAAGGGACCTGGCCTCCCCCTCATTCAAGGGGCTGTGGGTCTGCAGACGGGCTCAGATCTGGGAACTGATTGAGCGGTCGTGACTCTCTATTCTGCTGTCCACCTGATCTAGCACCCTTCCGCCTGTATAGATCACGTAAATATTTAGTAGGCTTCCCATATATTTAACTCCCGGGGGCACAGTGGCTAAGTAGCCAATGCCATAAATCCACACGAGACAGGTTATTCTGATTACTACAGAAACCATGCTGTCCATTACGATAACCAGCGACCAGAGAAGATTGGAAACAGACCAGCATTGCAACCTTGTTAGGAGTTAAATTGTCTCAAATGTTTACAAATGAATTACTGGGAGGGCTATTTCCAACAATACTACAGAGAAGATTCTTGTATGTGTCCCTCTGGGTTTGTGTTCAGCCATCCGTATACCTACCTCCACAAATGGAACCACTACTTGTAGAGGATGAGTGGCCTCAAATTTACCCAGTAACCCCAAACTGCTCTCCAAGTTATGGTAATAAATTGACTCCCATCAGCATTCCCCATACAGATTTGAGGAGAGGGAGGGGGGAAAAGTAAAGTATAATTGTTGACACTTTAAAGAATACTTTTCCGACTATGTTACCCAGCAGATGGAGCCTAGTTGAATTAGGCACAAGGTAGGGTGGAAGAACTTTTGTGAGAATGTGATGCAAGGAGACAAGAGCAAGAAGAGCGAGACCTTACAAGTTAGGGAGAAGAGGGCTAGAGGTTCTACCAGATCTATGAGGTCAGGCAAGTTCACTGAGGAATTCCCACCTTCCACTGGGAGACAAAGGTTCACGTTCTTGGCCAAGGCAACTCAGCAGAGACTTGCAGATTGCTGTGTTGAACAGATTTCAGAGTTGAAGGAGGAAGAAGAAAGGTCTGGCAGTGATCTTTGGCCAATCACAATGATTATGGGATGGGGCAAGACCAGGAAGTGGTTCATGGTGCTGGGCATGGGGGCACCATGTTGGTGACAGCTGACTACATCCAGAAGCAAACCAAGGACCAACCTTGTAAGCAGGCCTTTCAAAGGCTAGCAGTCAGGCGCTTAGGTGCTCTCTTGCACCAAGAGCGCATTAAGAAAAGGGAGCAAAGGTAAACAAGCAGCCATCTAGCTCAGAAGTAGCAAAGCCCACATAGAAGATGCACACCAGCCTGTGTGATCACGAGGTGTCAAAGGGATCAGGCATCAAAAACCAAAAAAATCATATCACTGTGAATGAGGACGAATGTGGAGTGGGGACCCAAAGCCCATCTGTAGGGTCGAGGGGAGGAGACAAGCCAGTCAGGGTGCAGTGTAGCAATGGTGAAACATACAATTTTCCTCTAGTTCCTAAATGCTCCCCCCCATTATCATGATCCCAATTCCACCTTACAAGTCTGACTAGCCTAGAGGATGTACACTGGTACAGATAGGAACTGGAACCACAGGGAATCCAGGGTGGATGATCCCTTCAGGACCAGTGGTGTGAGTGGCGATACTGGGAGAGGGTGGGTAGGGGAGACTGATTATAAGGATCTACATATAACCTCCTCCCTGGGGGACGAACAACAGAAAAGTGGGTGAAGGGAGACGTCGGACAGGGCAAGATACGACAAAGTAATAATTTTTTTTTAGTTTCAAATGTATTTTATTTCTTCAATAATGCCATATGTTAATGCATATGTGGTGCTTTTACTTGAATCATTTTAAAAGTTGATTTTGAAACAATTATTACACCACCAGCTGATTTAATTTCTATTCTCTCCATTCCTTTAGGGTAACTCTGCCAACAGGGGACAGGTTCCATTCGATTCCAATTTGTGTTGCTGTGTATGTCCATACAGCAATACAGAAAGTGGCTCCACCAGCTAAAATAGCATTGCCATATTTGTCATGGAAATCAGGCGCCCATTTCTGGTGGCTGTGCCTTGCCATTGCTTGCTGAATGCTTCGCATTTGAAGACGGCTTAGTGCATTTTTGGCCAAGGGAAACATCGCGAAGAAGTTCACAGAACTGCGGCAACTGCAGCGGCTGGCTCTGAGAACCCGCGTCCGGTACCCTTGCAGAGAGGTCCGAAAAACAAAATCAAAATAATAATTTATAACTTATCAAGTGTTCATGAGGGAGGGGGGAGTGGGGAGGAAGGGGAACAAAATGAGGACCTGATGCCAGGGGCTTAAGTGGAGAGCAAATGTTTTGAGAATGATGAGGGCAATGAATGTACAAATGTGCTTTGCACAATTGATGTATGTATGGATTGCGATAAGAGTTGTATGAGCCCCTAAAAAACGATTATAAGAAAAAAAAAGAAAAGGGAGCATCATACCTGAAGTTAATAAATACTATCTATGGAAAGCAAAAGGCAGTGAACATGTTAGCCTTAAAGCTTCCATTGGAAAAGAAGACAGGTCCTGTGTCCGATGGAAACAACTTCCAATTTCATAGTCTAAATTCTAAGGAAGGGCGGGGTTACTAAAAAAGAACAGAAATCATGAACTAGTCAACAAGGAGGTGATATAGAAGAGCACCAAAGCCGAAAGTGCCGTGCTTGGGGGACAAAGCCCTAAAACGAAATAGGCTGGGTTTGATCAAGGAAAAATGTCACAAATGAAAACAATGGGTCTGCAATCTTGCTGACTTTAGGCCAGCAATTTTGAACACGTAGATGAAATGGTAAAATTTTTAGGAAGAAAAAATATCCCTTACAAAAAAAATCTCAAATAGGAAATAGCCAGAATAGCTCAATCCAAGCCCAAGCATCCTGTCTCCTCTTCCCAGTTCCCAGTTTGATCCCTGATAGGTAGAGATCTCTTAAAGGAACCTGATGCTGACCTTTTTTGTTAATTAAGCTAACTATAATTTTAGGATGATTTCAGGGGATATTCTCCATTCGACGCTTTTAAGACCCCAGGCACCACTCGAGGGACAAGAAGCACTAATTGCAGTATTCGGTTAATTAACTGTGACCCTAAACTTCCAAACCAAGGGACTAAATCCCACGAGATGTTTGGTACATAAGCAGCCCCACCAATCTGAAAAACACAAAATGGCACAGGAAAGAGGAACTCGCCCAGGCACAGAGGAGGATGTGACAAGACAACACTCCTACCCTCCCCTTTGCATTTCTTCATACTGAAAGTGTTCTGGGGAAAGTCACCATTGTTGCCAATTCCAGAAGGTTCTGTCTTCATCTTTTTTTGTTGTTGTTGCCCTTTGGAAGCACCTGCCACTGACATTGTTAATCACCGTGACCTTGAAATTCCACTCTCACAAAGTGTCCCTCCATTTCTTTGCAAGTTCTCCCTCAGATCTCTTTTCTGTCTGCGGGAGGTGCTGTGGCCCTCAGGGTTGTCACCTTCTGAGTAATGACATGCCCCTTTACCTAAGCCAGAAAACAGAAGATGACACGGGGTAGTGTGTGCGGCCGTGCTGCTGGAAGGTATGCCACTGGCATTGAAATATTTGGCCAGTGAAAACTTTATGCACAGAACTATGTCTAATATAGTGCCAGAGGACGAGCCCCTCCGGTGGGAGACCCAACATCCACGGCCATGGAGCCGCTTTTGATGCATAGCAACCCCCTAGAGCAATGGTTCTCAACCTGGGGGTCTTGACCCTTTTGGGGGGTCACATGACTCTTTCACCAGGTCGCCTGATTCATAACAGTAGCAAAATGACAGCGATGAAGTAGCAACTAAAATAATGTTATGGTTGTGCGGTCACCACCACATGATGGACTGCATGACAGGATCGAGGCATTGGGAAGGGTGAGAACCGCTGCCCTAGAGTCTACCCAACTGTGCATCTTGACTGAGCAGGTGGCGTCGGTTTTCTCCTGCTGGGTCCAAACCGTTACCTCCTTTCTCATCTCGGCAGCCACTTACAATCTGGCTGCAGAACAGCTGCCTCCTCAGCGCAGCGTCCACCGTAATGATGGGGATGGTGTAAAACTTTGGGGACCTTAGTTTGCTGCTGCGACATGACTTGAAATGTGAAGTGTGACTTTAGGAAAATGGGAGGTTGCCAAAAAGGGAACGGTTGAATGCTTTAAGATAGATAGCCGAGGCAGTGGTGAGCTGCAAGGGACTGCTACCACTAATTCGGAATGGAACAGCCTCATGGCCTACTATGCTCGGAAAGGACATTAGGGGAAGTCTCACATTCATCGTCAAAAAGAACATTTTCAAGATTTGTCTTGAAGTATAATACTCTCAGTGATTGGATAAGATCCATACACCTGTGAGGAAGACTAGTTAATATAAATATTATTCAAATTTATTTATTTATTCAATGAATACCACAATTTATTTCTTTTTAGACATTTAGGTTGTTTCTCGTTTTTGGTTTTTTAAAATTGTTTTATTAGGGGCTCATACAACTCTTATCACAATCAACATGTATATTACTTGTGTAAAACGCATTTGTACATTCATTGCCCCATCATTCTCAAAACATTTGCTCTCCACTTAAGCCTCAGGCATCAGCTCATTTTTTATTATTCAAACTTATACACCAATCATTAATGCCAGAGATTAAGAAATTGAAACAGTTCACCCTGAAATTGGTCAAACATGCAATCCAGATGCATTGATTATTACTGTTGATCATAATGAGAAAGTCATAAACAAAGAAGGATGGGCAATTGGAAATAGAAATGGCACAGGGGGGGGGGGGGCCATGAGAATTTTGCAAGACCGATTCACTGGAAAGACCTTTTTCAGCAACATAAATGTGGCCCTCATTAGATAGAAAACACAGGATTCAAACAGAATATCTGTGCGGGAAGAGATGATGGAGAACTCCAAGATCAGTTAGCAAAAAGGCCAGAGACTGCAGAACAGATCATTCACTTCTTAAATGTAGTCTCAAGTTCAAGCTAAAGAAAATGAAAATGAGTCCATGAGGACCAGAGCATGACTTTGAGTATATCCAACCTGAATTTGGAGACTATATTAAGGATAGATTTGAATTACTGAACATTAATATCCAAAGACCAGATGAGGCATGGATGAAATCAAAGATGTCATACAATGAAGAAAACAAGAGGTCATCCTACTCCAAAGACCGGGTGACCTAACAGCATGGAAATTTTTGCAAGTAAATTTTTGCTAATAATCATCCAATAATGGTTGCAGCTGTACATTGACAGGGAGTTGCCAGAGGTTCAGGCTGGATTCAGAAGAGGACGTGGAACAAAGGATATCACTGCTGATGTCAGATGGATCTTGGCTGAAAGCAGAAAGATGTTTGCTTGTGTTTTATGGACTATGCCAAGGCATTTGACTGTGTGGGTCATAGTAAACTATGGATAACCTTGAGAAGAGTGGGAATTCCAGACTTCATTGTGCTCATAAAGGACTTGTACATGGACCAAGAGGCAGTTGTATAAACCCAAGTGAGTACTGCATGTTTTAAAATTAGGAAAGGTGTATTAGGCTGTATCCTCTCACCATATTTTTTCAATCTGTGTGCTAAGCTAATCAGAGAAGCTGGATTATATGAAAAAGCTTTGGGAAACAAGATAGGAGGAAGGCTTGTTAACAACCTGCAATTTGTAGATGATGCAACCTTGCTTGCTGAAAGTGAGGAGGACTTGAAGCACTTGCTGATTACGATTAGGGATTGTAGCCTTCAGTGTGGATTACGACTCAATGTAAGGACGACCAAAATACAACTGGGCCAATAGGTAACAGCATGATAAACAGAGAAAAGGTTGAAGTTGTCAAGGATTTTGTCTTGCTAGGATCCACAATCAATGTTCCTGGAAGCAGCAGTCAAGAGATCAAACGTCACAATGCTCCTTAGAGCCAAGGATGGTGAGACTGTCTCACGTGCTGCGGACGTGTTGTCAAGAGAGAGCAGTCTGGGGAGAAGGATTTCATGCTTGGTAAACGCAGGGGCAGTGAAAAGGAGAAAGGCCCTGGAGGAGATGGATCAACGCAGTGGCTGCCACAATGGACTCCAACATTAGGATTGTGAAGATGGCTCAGGATCAGACAGTGTTCTCTGCGGTGGGGCGACGGGTCACTGGGAATCCACCAACTTGGTGGTACCTCAGCACAACAGCCATGGGTCCAGCGTGTGCGTATGGGCCTTGGAGCCCGCCCTGGTCATGCCGTAGCCTGGTTCCCGGCGGTCCGGCCCACCCAGTCCGGTCACAACCGGCGGTGGCCGAGGGCGGGAGGGGAGATCCGTCACAGCTCGGCCCCGCCCTTTTTCCCACTAGGTGTGTGACTCTGACGACCGTGCAGCCAACCAGGGAAGAGGAGCAGTGGTGAGTAGCGTGCCCCTATTCCAATCATCGGTGGGGCTGGCGAGCGGGGGCGGGGCCACCATACAGGCCAATCACGGCGCGGGGCGGGGGTTGGCGCGGGGCAGCGGTCACCTGATCGCGTCGGGCTGCCGGTGGCGGTGGTAACGTCGGCCCAGCAGTACAGGCCGGGTTGTGATGGCGGCGGCGGTGGCGGCGGCGGTGGCGGCGGCGGCTCGAGGGCAGGCGGGAGCGCGACAGGTCCCAGCGCTCGGGCGTATGCGGTGGCTGTTGCTGGTACTGGTCGCGACGGCGGCGGCGGTGACCTCGGAGCAGCAGGTGCCGCTTGTGCTGTGGTCGAGCGACCGGTGAGAGGCCAGGCTCGGGATGGCTGGGTGGCGGGGATCGGCCCGAGCTGGGGGCGGCGAGGCCCAGTGAGCACTGTCCTAGCCCTAGAGCGGCGACGAGCTGCCACAGTCTACCTCCGGCCCCGCTGGCCCTAGCTCAGGGGCCCACGCTCCTCCCGGGCGCCCAGCTTCATGGCTGGCTTCTGCCCCTCGCCAGGGACCTGTGGGCTCCGGCAGCTGACACCCACGAGGGCCATATCACCAGCGACTTGCAGCTCTCTACCTATTTGGACCCCGCCCTGGAGCTGGGGCCCCGGAATGTGCTGCTCTTCCTGCAGGACAAGGTGCACTGCCCAGGTTGGCCCGTGGGAGGCGGGCACCCTTTCCCACTGGCCCTGGGCCCTCAGCCCCTTCCCCAAGATAACCTGTGACCTTGTCACACCTGGGGGTGGGGTGGTGTGGGCGCCTCTGGAAGGCCAGCAGGAGAAGCCTCTGCCCGAAAGATAGCCACGTGCCCCACGCCCTCTGCTCGGCAGGCTTGGCCCTCCCTGTCCTTGTCTTCCCCATTCAAAGTCTGATGGCCAGGAAGGCAAGTGATGTGCCCAAGGTCACACAGCTCATGGGGGAATAGAGCTGTGATTCTAAGGAGAATGGTCACAGAGGGCTCCTTTACCAAGAGCTTGCTGTGCACTGAGCTGGGTTGGTGTCATGACCTGGATCAGACCACTAAGGGATCAGGTGGTCAGAGGTTTGGGGGGTGGGGGGCCAGGACAGTGGGAGTGCCCAAGTTTATCAGCCCCAGAGGTGGTGGGAGACAGCTGGTGCTCACCAGCAGATCACTGCTTGCCCTCCTGCTCAGGCCTAGGGAACAGAGACTAGGGCAGCTCAAAGTTGGTGTCTGGGTGCACCCCCGTGGTACCTTTCCTGCCAGTGGTGGTGGTCTTTGGAGTGTGTCCCCTCTCGGTGTTGAGCTGTTGCTCAGTAGGTAGGTGGTGGTGCTCACATTGCCAAGTTCTCCCAGGAGTGTGAAGTGATGAGGTCAGGCTGGAACTGCCTTGAGGTCTAATACTTACTAATCTTGGACAAACAAAATGCTCTTCGTGAGTTCCTGCTTCTTCAGCCGTGAACGAGGTGAACGAGAGGAAACATCTGGCTGGGGTCTCCTGCGTGTCAGTCATCCTTTTTTTCATTTCCCCAGGTGGTGTGTCTGCTGTATATACTGAGACTGGGTGGGTGGATGGGTGGAGAGGTTAGCAATGAGCGAGCAAGGAAGTTGCTGTTTTCTTGGGACAACCGGTACTTGTGAAAAGGGCGGCCAACACTGTGTCAGCACTGTCTTTAACGGAGAAGGAAGCCAACTAAGGGCACTGAGTGACTGGAGACGCTGTTCCAGACCAAGGTGGTTATTTGAGGGCTCTCAGAGGCTGGACTGTCAGGTGGCAGGTGGGGTGGGGGTGGGGGCAGTTTAAGAGATGAGGTTGGTGGCACTCCTGTTTCTAGTGGCAGTGACTCGTTTTCAGGATCCCTGGCTTCCAGTGCTTTTCTTTCCCCCTAAAGAGGGCTGGCTCACATGCCCCGAGGGTGAGGGCGAGTAGGTGAGGCAATTTTGTGTACTAAACAGTGCTATACTAAACAGCTGGACGGGAGAGTACAGGCCAACTAGCAAAGAAAGGGAGCGAAGTGCTGGGGGTGGAGGGGGGAGCTGAAGGAACAAGAAAGATGGGAGTCCTCCTACCAGTGGTCCAAGATCCCTACTCCTCTCTCTCCTCAAAACCAGGTATGGAGGGGGTATGTGCAGACCACTCTGAAAGGGCCCATGGTAGCCTTCTGTCCTAAACCTGGCCTGTGTTCACCACCGCTCCCTACCCCCTCCCCAGTTTCCCTCTTTCCAAACCCACTTCCTCTTGTTCTTCCACGAGACGCTGACAGAGCCTGACTGCCACAAGTCCACCTCAGCTTTGAAGCCTCCCAACCCGTGACCTCCCGAGCAAGCACCCCCACCCCCAGGCCTCTGTACCAGGGCCTAATGGGCCCTAGCCTGGCCCCTTGACCTTGCCCAACCTCAAGAGGCCGCCTTCCTCTGCCTCCCTCTAGCTGAGTGTGGAGGACTTTACTGCCTACGGTGGCGTGTTTGGCAACAAGCAGGACAACGCCTTTTCGAATCTGGAGGTAAGAGCTGGAGGGGGGGGGGTGGTGTCTGCGTGGGCCATCAGTGTCCTGGGGTCTGAGACTCCAGCACAGGGGTGGGTTTCAGAGCTCTGCCTCACTAACTGCTTTCTATCCTACCCTTAGAATGCCTTGACCCTGGCTCCCTCTTCGCTGGTGCTCCCTGCAGTCGACTGGTATGCTGTTAGCACACTGACCACGTACTTGCAGGAGAAGCTCGGGGCCAGTCCCCTGCATGTGGACTTGGCCACACTCCGGGAGCTGAAGCTCAATGCCAGCCTCCCGGCCCTGCTGCTGATCCGGCTGCCCTACACGGCCAGGTATGAGCCAGACCCTGGGTGCTGGCATTAGCATCCATGGACAGCCTTTCTAGAAGGTCGCTGGGTGGCCAGAGGAGTGAGCGGTTGCCAAAAGCCCCTGCTTGTGTAGCCTCGGGAGCAGGAAGGACAGGGGAGATGGTGCGCCTGGGTGGAGGGGGTACCAAACAGCTGCCCCCCAGGGAAGGGACACTAACGCTCTGTCTCTTTGATAGTTCTGGCCTGATGGCACCCAAGGAAGTCCTCACAGGCAACGGTGAGTGGGATCAAGGACCCCTACCCTCACCTGACCCCCGCCCTCAATTTGCTCATGTGACATAGTTGTTGCCATGACTCCCAAAGCCCCTGACTTCCTCTTCCCTACCTACTGGAGGGCCCTGCCCTGTCTGCTCACAGCCACACTGGGTTCCACTCAATGGGGATGGCAGCAAATTGGGGCCTGGTGTGAGAGTTGGCCTAGAGCCAGTTCCCCTCTACCAGAGAGCATCAAGACATTAAAATTAACCAATTTGTAACCTGTCAAAACCCAGCTTTCAGAACTTGGCTTTGCCAAGGGCCTTAAAGCAACTTCTGCCAAGCTGACCTGGATTCATGGAAGCCCCCTACATGTATCTGTCCTGCAAGCTTCTCACCTCTGGTGGACTTGAACTGCCTACCTCTTGGGTGGCAGCCCAGGTCTCAATGCTGCACACCTCCCAGGAATGCCTTGGGAACCTTATATGGATGGATGTGGCTATGCCATGGCCACAATCATATCGCTACAGCACCACAAAACATAAACACATAGCTATGGAGTTGAGGCCGACTCCTAGCGCCCCTATAGGACAGGGTAGAATTGCCTCTGTACGTTTCTGAGACTATAACTTTATGGGAACAGCCTCGTCTTTCTCCCACTGTGCAGCTGGTGGCTTCAAACTGGTGACCTTGCAGTTAGCAGTTTGACAAGTGGTTGTTTCCCTCTTCCCCTATCTATGTCCATGACCCTACTTCTGTATATCTACACCTGTATAACCATCCATGTTCCAAGGCCCATGCTGCTATCTACCATGTCTCTGTTCTCACTTCTCTCTGTTCTTACTGTTCTGTAGCTTCTCATTAGGGACTTGAGGCCCAGGGGAGGCCGGCTGGATGGTGGGATGAGAAGCAGCCTTGGCCAGGCTGGGCCCATCAACAGCTGCCACAAACATTAGGCCAAGAGCTAACTCTGGGTCAGAGTCTCAAAGCAGCATCCTACAGGCAATGGGCAGGGGGAAGGGGGGGAGGAAGATTTCACCCATTGCTCCATTGGCTAGTGCTCAACATGTGACCCAGCCCTGCTCTCCCTGTCCCTTAGATGAGGTGATTGGTCAGGTGCTGAGCACGCTCCAGTCTGAGGCTGTCCCGTACACAGCAGCCCTCACAGCGGTCCGCCCTTCCCGGGTATGTGCCCTTCCTGCAGGGCTCGGGAGGAGGGAGGCCATGGCCATGGCGGTGGGCCTGGGAGGGTGGAGGGCAGGGTTGGTGAATGGGAAGTGGAGTCCCACTGGCTCCCAAAATGAAGGAAGTGTCTCTAGTCAGGCCAGCAGTGGTCATGTGTCAAATGGGGAAGAGGGTGGCTCTCTGTAGAGGCCAGTGGGTGCTCAGAAGGCTCCCTGGCTATCTCCACAGGTGGTGCGGGAGGCAACCCTGGTGTCTGGGGGGCTAGGTCGGCAGCTGCTCGAGAAGACCACCCAGGCAGATGTCCTTCACCCACCTGTGAGCTACAATGACACGGCACCTCGGATCCTGTTCTGGGCTCAGAACTTCTCTGTGGCCTATAACAAGCAGTGGGAGGACCTGACCTCCCTCACTTTTGGGGCGCAGCAGCTCAACCTAACCGGCTCCTTCTGGAACAGCTCTGCTGCGGTGTAAGAGATGGGGGGGGGGGACAGGAGGTGGGGCTTACTGGGTGAGTTGGTCTGCTACCCAGTGTTATAACTTCACGGTCACCTGGCACTTGGCATCTGCCCTGGGTACAAGAACCTGCTGGAAGAACCAGCCCCCTAGACCAGCTTCTGGGCCACTGGGTGCCCTTGCTATATGACTAGAGCAACTGCTGTCTGTCCGTTTGCCCTCACCCCCTAAAATCCCAACCCGGGCTTCTCAGCAAGGCCAGCCAGAGCTGCAGGAAGAGCCACGATGCCGTGAAGCAGAGGAAGGAGCCAGGAGGGCCCAGGGAGAGCTAGCTGGCTTCCAAGTCCTTCTTGAGTTGAAATTTTCTCTCTCACTGGGCCCTTGTTTTCCCATCTGGCAAGGGGGAGCCCCTGCCTTGGTCATGAGGACCTTGGTCAGCCAGGACCCTTCCAAGGATCTGAACAGACGCCTTTCCTCTGACCCGCAGGCTCTCACTGACCTACCCGCAACTGTTTGGTACCATGGTGACCTTCAAGTGAGTTTCAGGGACAGCCAGGATGGGGCAGGCTGGCCATGGCACAGCTTCCTGCCTACCTGACCTGACCACTCCTACCCCTCCCTCAGGTTCATCTTTGCTAACCGCTTCTACCCCGTGTCTGCCCGGCACTGGTTTACCATGGAGCGGCTGGAGGTACACAGCAATGGCACTATCACCTACTTCAATGCCTCCCAGATCACAGCGCCAAGTACCTACTCCTTCCACTGCCAGTTCGTCAGCAGTACCAGCGGGAGTGACAGCCTGCTCATGCTGCACACGCAGTCCTCTCTCTGGCAGCTGACCCTTCGTGACTTCCAGGTGTGGTGAGGGGAGCAGGGGTGACTAGCTGGGTAGAGGGAGGAGAAGAGTCCCTGGAGCTGAGAGTCGGGCTCCCATAGTGCCCCTGGAGCCTTGGACTGTCCACCACCTGGGGCACCCCACCTTTGCTGTCACTAAATGGAGCCGTGAGGTCCACCCTGACTGTGTCGCTTCTGGCCCCAGATCCAGGCCTTCAATGTGACGGGCGAGCGCTTCTCCTATGCCAGTGACTGTGCCGCCTTCTTCTCCCCGGGCATCTGGATGGGGCTGCTCACCTCCCTCTTTCTGCTCTTCATCTTTACCTATGGCCTGCACATGATCCTCAGCCTCAAGACCATGGACCGCTTCGACGACCACAAGGGCCCCGCCATTGCCCTGACCCAGATAGTGTGACCGCCCTGCCCTGGGGGTGGGTGGGGGTGGGGGGGCTGAGGGAGAGATGGATGGTTATTTTTTCTCCTCTGGTCACGCTGGACTGGAGGGCTGCCTGCTGCTCTCCCTCCCATGCATGAAGCAGTGTCCCCTCCCTCCCCCTGCCCCACCTCTCTTCCCTGGGGCTGCCCCCACTGGTACCTGCTTCGAGATGTACATACTCTGCATAGCTCCAAGGCCACTCTCCCAGGCTTAGCTGGGAGGGGAGGAGCTGCTCCTCCATGGAATCCCTCCTTCCCCTCTCTCCTTATTTATTCTCCTTTCTCCACCATTGCCATCCCTGCTGTTTATAGTGCTTTCCTGTAGCGTTGTATCCCCCCACCCCACGCTTTAGGGGGCTCCCTGTAGCAGCTCGAGGGGTGGGGGCAGTTTTAGTTAGTTGTGTCCTGTTTGGCTCTGATCTCATCCCTTGGTGGTGTCGTGCTAAAACTCCGCAATACAGTGGCTGTGTGTCCTCGGCTGGCAGGTGGGTTGGTGGGTGTCATCGTTGGCACCCTGGCAGGAGCCTGGGCACTCTTGTCCTACCTAATAAAGAAACACTGGCCACCTTGTGTTGGGCCTTGGCTTTCTCATTTCTCCCTGGGCAGAGGGTGCTGGAGCTGCTGGGAGGTGGCCCACTGGCCACAGGGAAACAAGCTTGGTGGGATGTGCTCCCCACGCCCAACCAGGGGTCGGATTTTGTCAGCTGGACCCTTCAAGGTCAGGGTTTTTGCCTGGGATGGGGGAGATGTCAGGGGAAGGGGCGGAGCTGTGTCACTATCTGAGGCTTCTGAGGGGAGGCCACAATGACAAAGGCGGCGCTGGCCTTTGAGGAGATCACAATCAGGGAGAACTAAGGACCCAGTCAGCTCCCCCTCGGCTGTCCCCACGCAGCACCGCCCCCGACCCTCTGCAGCGGCGCGTACGGTGCGTGCGCGCGCCCCAACCTCCCAGGGGGCGGGGCGGGGCGCAGGGGGCGGGACGCGCCCTGCTCCCGCGCACTGATCCCTGATGGGCGCAGCACCAACGGCCCCTCCCCGCTCGCTTGGGGATCTCAGAACCGGGCCGTCCGGGGAGTTGCGTGGGTGCTCAAGCCCAGGCGGCGGCCGCCCTCCAGGAGCAAGTGCCGCGGAGGCGGTGCCGCGCGCTCGAGCACGTTGGGGGGCCGGGGAGGAGCCGGAACTTTTTGACGTGGCGGAGGCGTCAGGCAGTGCGGCACCGCCATCTTTGGTCCAGTGCGGCGGTGGCGGCGACGGCTGTGGTGAAGGAGGAGGAGCCGGAGCTGGCACCCAGGGCCGAACCATGGACGAGGAATACGACGTGATCGTGCTGGGGACCGGTCTTACCGTGAGTTTGCCCTCATAGCCTCTGGGGTCCGCTGCTCCGATTGCCACTACCCATCTTTGTGGTGATGCGCATCCCTCAACGATGCCTTCTGCCCCCGCCACCGGCCGTCCCGTTCCCCAAAAGACAACTACTGCTGCGGCCCCCTCACCACTTCATCTCTGCCCACGACCCTCGCCCCGAGCCCGGCCAGCCGGACAACGCCCCAGGAGCAGACCCCGCCCACCAGCCCCCCACCTTGAGCTAATCCCCAGGGGAGACTAGAGTAGAGGAGACAAGGTTGGGCCAGCATCCCATGTTCCCAGCTGCTTCTGGGGCCAGGGACCCAGTGAATGTTCCAGAAGCAGCGACATTTCTGCCCGCCCCTTGTGTTTCCCATGGCGACCAAAGGCCCTGTCGAGCTGCAGTCTTTGTCCTTGGGTTGGTGACATCAATTGGAGAAGGCACAGGGTCGGGTCCCATCCTTGGAGAAGGCTGGACCAGGGCAGGGCACCCGAGGGTGGCAGTGTGGCCCTACTGTTCCCAGGGACTGCTGGGTATGGAGACTGCAGGGGCGTGGCCTGCCTCAGCACCTCCACCTCTGCTGGTGCTCTAGGCGGGGTGCTGGCTTGTGTCTGTTGTGTCCAGGTGGTGGGGAGGCACCCCTTGTGTTTGCTCCTCAATGCCTATCAGGGTAAGGAAGAGTCGGGGCTGTTGGAGGGGGGTGGGTTAGGTGGAAGGGTACAGGATTGCCACGTCGCCCCCCAGGAATGCATCCTATCTGGCATCATGTCAGTGAATGGCAAGAAGGTGCTGCACATGGACCGGAACCCCTACTATGGCGGGGAAAGCTCTTCTATCACACCCCTGGAAGAGGTAAGGCCAACCGCCTGCCTGTTCTGTGTTTTGGGCCTGAGGGGGGTGGGTTGCTGGGAGCTCCCTGAGTGTCCCTTTCTCTCCTACTTGCAGCTATATAAGCGTTTTCAGTTCCTGGAGGGGCCCCCTGAGTCCATGGGCCGTGGCCGAGACTGGAATGTTGACCTGATCCCCAAATTCCTGATGGCCAATGGTGAGGGGAATGGAGGAGGTAGCATGGGGGGGACTGGGAGGAGCAGGGCAACCAGGTGGTCTGGGGAGAGCGTGCTGCTGATGCAGCCCCTCTGCTCACTCACAGGGCAGCTGGTGAAGATGCTGCTGTACACAGAGGTGACACGCTACCTGGACTTCAAAGTTGTTGAAGGCAGCTTTGTCTACAAGGGGGGCAAGATCTACAAAGTGCCGTCCACAGAGACCGAAGCCTTGGCTTCCAGTAAGTGCGTGTTCCCTGAACCAGAGGCAAGGGGTGGGTGGAGAGCACCACACATGGAATGACAGGGAACATCTCAGGGCTTCTTGTCAGGAAAGGGGTCCAGATCAGACAGGGAGGGGGCCTCCACTGGAAAGACTTCTCAAAACACTCCTATAGGTGGACTTGGAACTTGGCCAGCCCAGCCCCCTCTGCATGGCTAGGGACCAGACCTTGAGAGGCACAGGGACTGACTGAGGACATGGTGGGCAGTGGGCGCCTAGCTGACAGCACGAGGTGGCATAGGCTTTCAGAAGACTCAACTCACAACCTTTTCTGCAGATCTGATGGGCATGTTCGAAAAGAGACGCTTCCGCAAGTTCCTGGTGTTTGTGGCAAACTTTGACGAGAACGATCCCAAGACTTTCGAAGGGGTTGACCCCCAGACTACCAGCATGCGTGATGTCTACCGGAAGTTTGATTTGGGCCAGGATGTCATTGACTTCACTGGCCACGCCCTGGCGCTCTATCGCACTGATGAGTGAGGGAGAGCTGGGATTGGGCTGGCAGGGGTGGGGGACCTCCTTAATCCCCACGTTGCCCTGTTATACCCTCTGTCCTCAGCCACTGCTCTGCCCTTTGTTCCAGTGTTTGATCACCGCTCTTCCCCCAGACCACTCGAGGGGGTGGACAAGCAGGCCTAGTGCTGGGGGGGGGGCAGGAAGGCGGGGGCAGGCTGTTTGAGGGTCTTCCTCTCCCCCTCAGCTACTTGGACCAGCCCTGCTTGGAGACCATCAACCGCATCAAGCTATATAGCGAGTCCTTGGCCCGGTATGGGAAGAGCCCATACTTGTACCCGCTCTATGGCCTCGGTGAACTCCCCCAGGGATTTGCAAGGTGAGGACAGAGCTGTTCAAGATTATATACAGAGCAGAACTGAGGGCAAGTGTTTAAAGGGCTGCCTCTGGTACTTCAATGATGTTTTCATGTTCCTCTTGGTGATCCATGGGGGCATGGGCCCAGCATCTATGGTTATCTGAGTCTGTGCCCTCCTGACACCTTCACGTAGCCCTTGGGAGAGTACTTGAGGCTGAAGCTCCTGAGAGGAACACGTGAACCGAGTTCAACCCTTAGTGTGTGGCAGCAAAAGAGCTACTGGAACCAGCAGCTGGCTCTCCAGGCTCGTGCCGTAGGCTTAGGGTGGGTGGTGTGTGTGCACGTGTCCCCAGCTCCTATGTCTCCTGACTGGACAAAATCACTTTTACTCCCCCCACCCCCCAGATTGAGTGCCATCTATGGTGGGACATATATGCTGAACAAACCCGTGGACGACATAATCATGGAGAATGGCAAGGTGGTGGGTGTGAAGTCAGAAGGAGAGGTAAGGTGGCCCCTCCCTGGTGGCAGCCAGTGGGTGGGGCCAGACATGGCCTTCTCAGAGACCCCATGCCCCAGGTACTACCCACCTTGGCGCTAGGCTTCTTCTGGGTGCAGATACCATTGCTATTGCTAGTCCAGCGTTCTGATGCCAGTGTGTCCCCAGAGGGGCAGCCCTAGCTCTGGGCATCTTGTGGAGGGGGCTGGGGCCTGATAGGACCCAGGACCCAGGCCTTCCTGTGCTTCCCAGGTGGCCCGCTGCCGGCAGCTGATCTGTGATCCCAGTTATGTCCCAGATCGGGTGCGGAAGGCAGGCCAGGTGATTAGGATTATTTGTATCCTGAACCACCCCATCAAGAATACCAACGATGCCAACTCCTGCCAAATCATCATCCCCCAGAACCAGGTCAACAGGAAGTCAGGTAGGCAGGCCAGGCTGTCCCCACCCCCCATCCCATTCTCAGAAACCTCCACTGACTGAGGGCTCCCATGGCAGACATCTACGTGTGCATGATCTCCTATGCGCACAACGTGGCTGCGCAGGGCAAGTACATCGCCATTGCCAGCACTACGGTGGAGACCTCGGAGCCTGAGAAGGAGGTCGAGCCGGCCTTGGAGCTGCTGGAGCCCATAGACCAGAAGTGAGCAGCTGGGCCGACACGCAGGCCAGGGAGGGGGCTAGGGAGCGGCACCTGGGGCGGGCGGGCCTTCGAAGGAGGCCCATCTGCCCACTTCATCTGCCCGCAGGTTTGTGGCTATCAGCGACTTGTATGAGCCCATTGATGACGGCTCAGAGAGCCAGGTAAGCAGCCCTATCTCAGCTTCCTGGATCCCAGCTGCCCCACCATACTCACCCACTGGTGCCCCACCCACCTCACCCTGGGCCCTGCCTGGCTGTTTGCAGGTGTTCTGTTCCTGCTCCTATGACGCCACTACCCATTTCGAAACAACCTGCAACGACATCAAAGACATCTACAAACGTATGGTAGGCTCAGCGTTTGACTTCGAGAACATGAAGCGCAAGCAAAATGATGTGTTCGGCGAAGCTGACCAGTGACTGCCGCCACCAGGCTGGGCCGGCTGCCTGTTTCCGGCTCCCTCTGCTCCCCACCCCAGTACCCTTCACCCCCCTCAACGATTCACTAACCAAATCCTTAACCTAAGCGGTGGCTTGGGAAGTAGGGGTTTGGGCAGCATTCTTTCTTGGCCATTCCTTTATCCTGGAAAAAGAGGGCTCCTCCCTCATGTGTCTCTCCCCACCCTGATTCTTCTGCTCTGTTTGGGAAGAACGTGGAGGAAATGCTGGCTTTTGGTCCCATTGCTCTTACTCCCCTCTCGTAGTGGCCTTCAGAGATATCCCCCCCTCCAGCCCCAGTCTTGTGTGTGTTGGAAGAGAAGGGGCCCTCCCAGCACAAAGTTGCATTCCCTGTAATTTATTATAATTTATTAACCTTGGTCCCATTGGAGGAGCTGGCGCTGAGTCAGCCCAGCCGGCCTTCAGGAGGGGAAGCCGGGCCAGGTGGCTGGAGGTCCAGGTTGCTTTTTGTTTCTTGCCTGTTTGCCTGTGCCCTCTGGTAGTTGCTGCGAGAAAACAAGCAATTTGAGCCAAGCAGAAGGAGGTGGGAAATGGAGCCCTACCCTGTGCCCCCTCCAGTCACCTCTTCCTTAGTGGTGGAACCCCCAGCCCTGCAAAGCAAATGTGCCCCCTCCCCGAGCTCTAGTGTACCTCCAGACCAAGCACCCAATAAACCTGTGTTGAAACCCCAATGGGCCTGGAGCTTTCTTGGGGCTGGGGGTGGGGCCGGAGGGCGTCACTCTTGCTTAGGAACACTGGGCTAGAGCAATAGCTAGAAGACTGTCGGCGGGCACCTTCCCAGAGCACACGGAGCCCACCACCCTGCCAGGCGGTCAGGGTAGTCCGGCCGGCCGGTGGAGGGAACGGGGCGCTGGTGCGGCCCCCAGCTGATGACCCTACAGATGTCTGGGAGCAAGCAAGCACCAGGCCACCGCGGGGCGGGGCAGGAACGCCCGGAAGGGCGGGGCTACCAAAGGGGCGGGACCTACGGTAGCCGACGTCAGCGCGTCAGCTGACTGCCTCTGCCGTCGCCGTCGCTAACGCGGACTCTCAGACCACCGCCTTTCCTGCCGAGCCTCAGGTCCTGGTCGCCGCCGCCGCCGCCGCCGCCATGGCTCAGTACAAGGGCGCAGCCAGCGAGGCGGGCCGCGCCATGCACCTCATGAAGAAGCGGGAGAAGCAGCGCGAGCAGATGGAGCAGATGAAACAGCGCATCGCTGAGGTGCGCGGGCGTGGGGCCGCCACGGAGCATGCGCGCCGCGGCAGCGGCGGCGGCGTCGGCGCTGGCTGCCGGGGACCATGCGTGGGGCCCAGCAGAGTGACGAGAGTGGCACCCAGTCCAAGTTTACCCCTGTGGCCCTCGCTGAGCCGAGGGTGGGCTCCCTCCCTGGGGACAGTGACTGACATGCGCTGCCAAGCCACTGTTTATGAAGCACTCTGGCCAGGGTGTAAAAGGCCAGCAGCTGTGCGTTTGTGGGCGATTGGGCAGGCGCTGAGGAGCCCTAAGGACGTACTGGGTTACACGGGGGACTGGGGGAACTGCTAATGTTACTGCCAGCAGTCGAACCCCCCAGCCACTCAGGAGGAAGATGAGGCTATCCCCATCAAGAGCTGCAGCCACAGAACCCCCAGGAGCAGTTCGGCCCTGTTCTGTAGGGTCGCTTGGAGGCGGAACACACTGAAAGGCAGTGTGTTTCAGTCTGGGGGCTGGAGAAGAGGAATTGAGGTGCAGGTGGAAGCCCGCTCCCAGGTTCATGCCCTTGCCAGCAGGGACTTTCTGCTTTGAAAGCCAGCTGGCAGTGGAGGATGGATGTCCAGTGGGCTGACCACAAGCTACTGATCTGTGTCTTGGGCCTGGAAAGCAGGAAAAGTTCCCCGGGGCTGGGCCCTGTCCCCCTTTTTTCTTTCCCTTCTTCATTCTTACCTCAGACCCCAAGCACGGTTCTTGGGACCTGCCTTAAAAGCTGTTTTTGAAAGGGCTGGGATTCCGGCCTCCAGGCAGCTGGGGGGAGGTGGGAGCAAGAAGTTCCTCACACACACAGACCCCCTTGGACAAAGGAAAGTGGTGGTGGCTTGTGTCCAGGGGCAGATAGGGTCCTAGGAGCTGGTCCCCTGGTGGGATGGCAGCTGCCCCTCATTGCTGACTTGCCTGGTAGGAGAACATCATGAAATCCAACATTGATAAGAAGTTTTCGGCCCATTATGATGCCGTGGAGGCAGAACTCAAGTCCAGTACTGTGGGTGAGTGGGTGTCCTTTTGTCCCTTCCTGGCCCAGGGTTCTCTTCCACTCTGGCTCTGGGTCACTGTCCCCCCCTCCCCCGCTAACATCTCTGCTCAGGTCTGGTGACTCTGAATGACATGAAGGCCAAGCAGGAGGCACTGGTGAAGGAGCGGGAGAAGCAGCTCGCCAAGAAGGAACAATCAAAGGAGCTTCAGCTGTGGGTCCCTCCCCAGAGACCCCTGAGACCAAGCTCTTCCTGCACCCTGTGGATGGGGGGCCCCCACTTCCTTCCCCGGGGTGGGGCTCTCTCGTGCCTACCTCTGGGTCCACAAATGGCATCTTTGTCAGGCCCTTTCCTCTCACAGCTGTGTTCTCTCCTGTCTAAGTTAACCTCAGTGTCTTACCCAGTGAGGCTTTGATGGGGGGGGGGTGGTGTCCTAAGGTGTCCTAAAGTGAGGACTGCTGCTGGCTGGCTCTGTAGGAAGCTGGAGAAGCTGCGAGAGAAGGAGCGCAAGAAGGAGGCTAAACGGAAGATCTCCAGCCTGTCTTTCACCCTGGAGGAGGAGGAGGAGGGGGCCGAGGAGGAGGAGGATGCCGCTCTGTACGAGGAGGAGCTGGACAGGGAAGGTGAGTGGGCTCTGGGGGAGCAATGTGGCCCCCAGCTAGCCTCTGCTTCCTGCTGCCATCCCGGTCCCAGGCTGCAGGCCAGACTCGAAGGTTGCTGTGGGTAGGGGTATGGAGTAAGCAAGCTCCCAAGAGAAGGTGCCATGCTGAGTAGACTCTCGGCAATGATGTAGTATCACTAGTGTGGCAGCCACAGGTTGCACGTGGCCACTGAGCATGGCCTTTCTGGCTCCTGTGTCCTGTAACAGAGAGATTATGGTTTGCGCCATTTCAACAAACTTGGATGTGGTCATGTGCACTCAGTGGCTCCCGAAAGTCTCCAGACACAGCTCAGGAGAGCCTAGAAGCAGGAGGGAGGCAGAGGTGACAGCCATGTTGGATTAGACCTTCAGGAAGGTGGACTTTCCTCAGCAAGAAGAGTGAGTGTGTATGCGCGCGTGTGCGACAGTTTGGTGTGTGACAGTGGTCCAGGCATCAGAGAGTGTGAGGCAAGCTGCCAGCTGTTTAGAAAAGGGAGGTGCTGTTGGCTGGGAGTGGCAGGAGGGAAGTGAAGCAGGTGAGGGTGCTGGATGGCTGGGGAGACAGGCAGGTGGGACTGGGCATGTGGGAGCCACCTGTGGCAGGGCAGCTTGGCCTGTTCAGGAGCTATGGAGTAGAACATGGGAGAAGTCGCCATCATTCAGTGTAGTCCAGTCAGTTCAGACTCTTACTGATCCCGTGTGCCACAGGACAAAACGCTGCGCCATCCTCGCAATTGTTGGTACCCACTGTATAAATCCATCTTATTGAGACTCTTTGTCTATTTCACTGCCCCTCTACTTTGTCAAGCATGAGCTCCTCCTCCAGGGACTGGTCTCTCCTGATGACATGCCAACAGTGTGTGATATAAAAGTCTCACCATCCCCACTTCTAGCTGTACGCGTTCCGAGACTGATGGAGAGTATTTCCCCTAGTGTCTCCCGGATGTGCCTCGCCCTCGCTTCTCCTGCTAGAGGCTTCCCATCGAGGCCTGGGGACAAGCAGGAGTCTTTCCTAAGCTACCCCAGGGTAAAAATGTGCAGCTGGGATTAAGAACCCTGGCCTCAGTTCGCATGGGCGCACGGACGTGCACACATACGTACATGTGTTCCAGGCATCCTGGGGCCCACCGCCGGCCTCCCTGCCTTTCATGGTGTGACCTAAAGCTCTGCCGGCTCGTGGATCGGGGCCCACAGAAACAAGAATTTTTTTGTTCCCATTGAAACTAAACGAGGTTTTTGGCTTAAACATCTGAGGACATGATGAAGATTTACCCTTTTAGGACGGGCCATTCGGCGACACTAATTGCATTCCCCACGCTGAGCACCATCTCTGCTGCCCAGTTCCAGGAGTGTCTCATCCCCCTCCAAACCCTGTCTTTGCAACTTGGCCTGTTGGGAGCCCCTTATAGACATGGACAGAGAATAGGTGTCTGATCAGTTGGCCTTGTCAAGTCGGAGTGTGACTCACCGCCTGGGTTACCTGCCAGGGTGTCAGGATGGAGCGCCTGTGTTCCAGGAACATGTTTTGTGGGCCAACCTCTAAGTTATCCTCACCTCTTGACTAGCTGAGAAATGCCACAGTGAACACTGGTGTGCCGGCTGCAGCCTTCACATCATTTGGTGTCCAGGACTGGGGTTACTGGGTCTTATGGCAATTCTGTGGTCATCTTTTTGGTTGGTTTAATGTGTTTCCATGTGACAGCTGCTACACACATTGTTCAGTGACACAGTTGGGTGACGTGTATCACATGGTGTGTTGTCAGCTGTGTCTGGTATGCTCCTTTTTCTGCCCCCACGTCTCATCTTTGCTTTTGACCTCAGGGGGCAGGCTAGTTGAAAAAGAGCCTCAGGGAGCTCCCCCTGGTTAGCTGGCTTTTTTTCTTTTTATATGATCTTGAGTTCTCCACTTTCCCCCTCCTTGTATTCCATACCATCTGTCATGCTTCTGATCAGCATGGGCGGGGCTGAATGAGGTTGATTATCTTACTCTCTTGCTCCTGGTAAGTAGAGACCTCTAGTTGTGTCTTAGCTGCTTGCAGACTTTTCAGACCTCAGAGGCTACTCACTTTACTAGGATGGAGAGCATGTTTTTTGACAGCCATTATGCCAGTTAGCTGAATTGTCCCAGTTTGTGTTCACACCTACTTCTCCAAGGATCCCCAGTGGATGGTGCAGTGGTTAAAGTGCTTGACTGGTAACCAAAAGGCTGTGGATGAAAGTGGAAGCCCAAAATCCATTTTCAGAGTCCCCACACAGACTGAGCTTCAAAGAATGTGTGTGTGTGTGTATGTGTGTGTTTATATAAACGCATAAACTCATGCCACGGAGTCAGTTCCAACTCATATAGGAGAGAATAGAACTGGCTCCCAAGGCTGTTAAAGCTTTACAGCAGCACTGTTAAACCAAGTCCACATTGAAGAAGCTTATTAGCCTGTGTGATCTAAGGATTGCAAATAAAATCCAAATGCAAAGGAGAGAATGGTATCGGAGTTTAATTTTTGAATACTGTTTTCAGAAGGCTATGGGAGAAAGATGTGACAGTCTGCGACTGTAAAGTTTGTTTTTTTTAAGATAATAATATTGGCATACACTTGACTTATCATACAATTTAATCGTTCAATCATATTAAGATTTGTGCAGTCATCACCACAATCAACTTCAGAACATTTTCTTCTCATGCTCATTGTTGTGAGCTCCCCATTTCCCTCATCCTCCCTTACCATGCCCCTAGATAATAGCCCATTTACTGGTCCCATAAGATGTCCCTATCCTGGACTTCATATACTGAAAATCATACAGAACAAAAATATCCAAGCAAGCAAGGGAACAAAACTGACAATAGTGGTTATATAAAACATAGAAATACCTGAATAAAAAAGAAAACAAAATATTAAAAACAGCTTAAAAATGGGTCAAAAGGGAGATCCAATAATAAGGTATTACATTTTAATCTAACTACATCTGCCTTAATCAACTTTAAAGTGCTCTCTGTCTGATAGCAAGGCTGTTCACATCAATGGACTATGCCCAGAGGGAATTGAACTGGAAGCTCAGTCCGTGTGGGGACTCTGAAAATGGATTTTGGGCTTCCACTTTCATCCACAGCCTTCTGAAAACAGTATTCAAAAATTAAACTCCGATACCATTCTCTCCTTTGCATTTGGATTTTATTTGCAATCCTTAGATCACACAGGCTAATAAGCTTCTTCAATGTGGACTTGGTTTAACAGTGCTGCTGTAAAGCTTTATCAGCCTTGGGAGCCAGTTCTATTCTCTCCTATATGAGTTGGAACTGACTCCGTGGTATGAGTTTATGCGTTTATATAAACACACACACACACACACATTCTTTGAAGGGACTCCGATGATCACATGGTTTAAATACTCAGCTGCTAAAAGTTTGGTGGTTCAAAGCCACCAAGCTACTCCATGGGAGAAAGATGTAGCAGCCTGGGCAAAGATGACAGCCTAGGGGAATCTTAGGGGACAATTACCCCATATCCTGTAATGTACCTGTGAGTTGAAATTGACTTGATGGCAATAGGGCATTCGTCTTGACGTGGCTCTCATCTTTGTTATGTACAACCCTGTATCTCCCAGGCTACCAATATGCTCATATCTCCTGGTAGGGACTTAACACTCATTTTAAAGTTGGTTGTGCCACATTCAGGGCCACTTTTCCCAGCTGCAAAGAAGCGAAGCCGAGCAAGTACCTGAGCTCTGAAGTGCATGTCCCTTTCCTTGGCTTTTCCCTGGGGGGAACCACTACATGGCTTTCCACAGCAGCGGCTCCAGCTTACACTCTCACAAGCAAGGCACACATCCAAACTAGCTAACGTCCTCCCCAGCACTTGTTATTGTAGTTTTCTGACCATGGCTGTTGATGGGGCGCAGTGGTACCTCATGGCAGATTTGATTGCTGTTTCCTTCATGGTTAATGATGTCAGACTTTTTAAAAATCATTTTAATGGGGGCATCACCATCCATCGTGTCCAGCACATGTGAACATTTGTTATCATCATCATTCTCAAAACATTTGCTTTCTACTTGACACCTTGGTATCAGCTCCTCATTTTTTCAGATCCCTTCCCGCCCCCTCTTCCTCATGACCCCTTGATACTTTCTACATTATTATTATTTTGTCATGTCTTACATTGTCCGACATCTCCCTTCATCTGCTTTTCTGTTGACCGTCCCCCAGGGAGGGGGTTATATGTAGATCCTTGTAATCGGTTCCCCCTTTCCACCCCACCTTCCCTCCATGCTCCCAGTATCACCACTCTCACCACTGTTCCTAAGGAGTTCATCTGTCCTGGGTTCCCTGTGTACTCAGTTCCTATCTGTACCAGTGTACATTCTCTGATCTAGCCGCATTTGTAGGGTAGAATTGGGATCGTGATAGTGGGGGGAGGAAGCATTTAAGAACTAGAGGAAAGTTGTATGTTTCATCTTTGCTACTCTGCACACTGACTGGCTCGTCTCCTCCCCATAGCCCCTCTGTAAGGGGATGTCCAGTTGCCTGCAGATGGGCGTTAGGTCCCCACTCTGCACTCCCCCTCACTCACAATGATATGGTGTTTTTGTTCTTTGATACCTGATGTCTTTGACACCTCATGATCACACAGGCTGGTGTGTTTCTTCCACGTGGGCTTTGTTGCTTCTCAGCTACATTGCCGCTTGTTTATCTTCAAGCCTTTAAGACCCCAGACACTATATCTTTTTTTTCTACTTATCATAAATATATTCCAATACTTTTGTTGTTTGCTCCTACATCTCATCACAATCCATACATTCCTCCAGTGTGTTGAGCACATTTGCACATATACCGCCATCATCATTTTCCAAGCATTCTCTTCCCACCTGAGCCCCTGATAGCAGCTCCCCATTTCCCCCACCTCACCCGCCCTCCCTCCCAAACCCTTGATAAGTTAATAGATTATTTTTCCCATATCTTAAATCATCCTCCATCGCCCCTCGCCCACTTTTCTGTTATTCATCCTCCTGGGAGGGAGTTCTAGATTGATCCTTGTGATTGATTCCCGCTTTCTCCCAACACCCTCCCCTAATCCTCCTGGTATCTCTATTCTCCTTGTTAGCCATGAGGGGTTTATCTATCCTGCATTCCTTATGCTGTGGGCTCTTATCTGTAGCAGTGTGCATGCTCTGGTCTAATCCTATTTGTAAGGTAGAATTGAGGTCATGATAGTGGGGTGAATGAAGGAAGCACCAGAGAGCTAGAGAAAAGTTGTGTGTTTCATCAGTGCTCATCTCTTCCCTGCGACCCATCTGTGAGGGGATGTCTACAGATGGGCATTGGGTCTCCACTCCATGTCCCCCCTCATTCACATTGGGTATGGTTTTTTTCTGGGTCTTAGATGCCTGATAGCTGATCCCATTGACACCTCATGATCACACAGGCTTGTGTGCTTCTTCTATGTGGGTTTTGTTGCTTCTGAGCTAGATGGCCACTTGTTTATCTTCAAGCCTTTAAGCCCCAGATGCTACATCTTTTGATAGCCACGCACCATCAGCTTTCTTCACATTTTCGTATGTACCCATTTCATCTTCAGCAATTGTGTCGGGAGGGTGAGCATCACAGAATGTTGGATTGTTAGAACAAAGTTTTCTTGTTGGGGGAGTACTTGAGTGGAGGCCCAATATCCATCTGCAACCTTAATTCTAAGCCTATAGATCTGAATATATAGGTCTATCCTGGTCTCATTATATATATTTACATATGTACATGCCTATATTTAGGCCTTTATAAATGTCCTTTGCCTCCTGGATCTTTCCTCTATTTCCTTTTTACTTCCCTCTTGTCCCACCATCATATTCAGCCTTCATTTGGGTTTAGTAATTCCTCGCTGCTACATTGCTCTTGACTGAGCCCCACTAGGCATCCTACGACCTTCCTTTCATTGATTTTAGTTCACTTGTTGTTCCCTTGTCCCTGAGTTGGTTTCCCCCACCCCCCATTTCCTTTCTCCCACCTCCCCTTCTCCCGTATCTCCCCGGAACCATTGGACCCGTTCTTTTCATGTCCAAATTATTTATCTCTCCTATCTTATCTAGATAGACATGCAGATACATTAATAAGTGCAAAAGCCAGGCAAAGCAAAAAAAAAAACCCAAAGGAAGTCAAAACCAATAAAACAACAACAGCAGCAGGAAGCAAGAATAAAATAACAATAACAAGAAGAAAGCCACTGACAAAAAATGGAGAAGCCTATAAATAGTTCAAGGTCTGTTTGTTGGCCTTTACGAGTATTTTCCAGTGGAGTCTGATGGGGTGCCACACTCTGTCTCCAAGTCTATTTTTGCTGTACCCCCGGGGTTTCATCACTCTGCTCCCCCTGTTGCTCTGCTGCATGCCCTCAGTGCCTTGCCCCAGCGTGATGGGGCCAGACCTCGCACTATTCCAGCACTGTGTCTCCAGTGCTGTCCCCGCAGCGCCATGATTCCGTGAGGGATGATGTGTCCCATGGTGGGGCCGGCCCTATGGTCCTCCACGTGCGTTGTCTGCTGTGAGCAGGAACATCGTCCTTGGGCTTGGTGAGCCAGGATGCCCTCTCCTCCCTCTCCATCCCTTTGCCTTTCTCCCGTGTGCTCTAATCCGATGTGCCCCTCTCCCAAGCTGTAGCCCCAATGCTGTCCTCTGAAGCGCACTCTTCTGAGAGAGGGAGGGAGGGAGAGAGAGAGAGTGTGTGTGTGTATCCACATAGTTGGGATTGGGGCCAGCTCCGCGAACCTCTCTATTGGTTCTCTGGTACATGCTGGTATGTTGTGTTCAGTCAGGTCTTAGAGCATCAGATTGAAGCCTGGTCTCTCCTGTGGAGATATAAACAATACCCTCCCCTTAGGTGGATTAGTGCCCTGTTCCCCCTATACCTATGTCTTTTTTTTTGTCTTTCTTTCCCCCTCTAATTTAGTTGGCTGCCGTATGTATCCCTGGATTAGGTTTGGCCCTGCCATAGTTGCTGGGCCTCACCCCAGGGATGTGTGTACATAGTAGCTTTTCCCCTATACCCCATTTTTTTAAACAATTTATTGGGGCTCATACAATTCTTATCACAGTTCATACATATACATACATCAATTGTATAAAGCACATCTGTACGGTCTTTGCCCTAATCATTTTTTTCTCCTCTTTTCTTCTTTTACATTTTATTAGGGACTCATACAAATCTTATCACCATCCATACATATACATACTATGCCCCATTTTTTAAACTTACCTCAGTGACTCATGTTGTACTTGTCCCTCTGTGCTTGATGTACTACACTTAGAATGATTTCCTCCAGTTCTTCCCATGTGGCAATGTGCTTCATGCATCCATCACTGCATTCTAGGGACGAGACACTGTATCTTTTGATAGCCGGGCATCATCAAATTTCTTCACCACATTTACTTATGCACCTGCTTTGTCTTCAGCGATTGTGTCGGGAAGGTGAGCATCACCCATCACTGCATTTTAGGGACGAGACACTGTATCTTTTGATAACCGGGCACCATCAGCTTTCTTCACCACATTTGCTTATGCACCTGCTTTGTCTTCAGCGATTGTGTTGGGAAGGTGAGCATCATGGAATGCCAGTTTATTAGAACAAAGTGTTCTTGCACTGAGGGAGTACTTGAGTAGAGGCCCAATGTCCATCTGCTACCTTCATACTAAATCTATAAATATATGCACATCACATAGACCTATTTCCCCACCATCATATATAAATATATTTACATATGTACATGCCTGTATTCACACCTCTGTAAATGTCCTTTGCCTCCTAGTTATTTCCTTTTACTTTCCTCTTGTCCCACTATTACGCTTCATTTGGGTTTCAGTAATTCCTCTCAGTTACATTGCCCTTGATCAAGCCCTACCAGACCTCTTACACCCTCCTCACCACTGATTTTGGATCACTTGTTGTTCCCTTGTCCCTGGGTTGGTTAACACCACTTCCTCTCCCCCACCTACCCCTCTCTCATATCCCCTCGGAACTGTAAGTCCAGCTGTTTTCTCCTCCAGATTGTTTATCCAGCCTATCTTATCTAGATAGACCTGCCGGCCTGCGGAGATAATAATACACACAAGGAACAAGACAGAACAAAACAAAGCAACAAAAGAAAATAAAACAACAGCAACAAAAAAAAGAAAAGCATGTAAATAGTTCAAGGTCTGTTTGTTGACCCTTAGGAGAGTTTGGGGGTGGAGTCTGATGGGGTGCCACGCCCTGGCCCCAAAGGTCAGACATCTTTTTATGTGTTTATTGGCCATTTCTTTGTTGGTGGCAGTGAAGTTGTGTAAGAGTCCTTGACATATTCAGGATTTTAAATGTTTATCTGATAGATGGTTCCCTCCCATTGACCCCCAGTCTATAGCAGATACTCTCATCATTTTGTTGACAGAGTTCCTTGTTGTGTGTAAGTATTCCATGTACCTATTGTTCTTTTGGTTGTCCATGCTTTTAGATTTATATCTAAGAATCCATTGTCAAGTCCAAGGTCCCGAGGAGTTTCTCCTAGTTTTTTTTTCTGAAAGTTCAAAAGTTTTCGTTATTTTATTTAAATCATAGATTCATTTTGAGTTCATTTGTGCATGTGGCATGAGATACTAGTCGAACTCGATCCAGTTGTCCCAGTCCTACCTGTTGAATGGATTGATATTATTGCATTGAATGGTGTGACATCCTTGCTGGAACTTCTTTGGCCAGAGGGGTAGGGGTTTTTTCTGAACTTGCAATTCTACTCTATTGGCATATGCGAAGGGGCTTCAGAAACTTTGTGGGGAAATAGAATTAAAAGGTCATGAGATTTTTTCATGAATTCTTTGAAGTCCCCTCATGTGCCTCCTTATTCTGTACTGTTTTGAGTATTGTAACTTTATAGTATGTTTGGGAATCGGGAAATATGAGTCTTTATAACCTTTTAAAAGACTCTTTTGGCTCTTATGTCATTTCTTAAGGATTTGAGTATCAGCTTGTCCATTTCTACAAAAAGAGACTCACTAAGATTTGGAAGGGCTGGCATTGAATCTGCAGGTAGCTGTCGGCACTACTGGCATGTGTCCATCAAGTCTGGTGATCCCTGAAGGGGGTCACAGCCACTTCGCAGAGTGTTCAGGCAGCCTGATCGCAGCCAGCTGGAGAATGGCTTCACCAGCTCGAAGAGCCAACTATTCTGGTTCAACTGTGTGTTCATTGAGGAAACCCAGTCCTAGAGCCCAAGACGTTGGCAGGTCCTGGCCTCCCTTTGCTGTCCGCCCCCCCCCCCCGGTTCAGGGACCTCACATGGGAAAAGGGGTGCTCAAACCCTCTCTCGAGCTGTTAGGAGGGTCAGATGGCAGAGCAGGTGTGTCACCCTGAGCACAGCTTCTGACACGGGGGCCCTCCACACCCCTTCAGGCATCAGCAGAGTCTCCAGGAGTCTGGTCAGCTGCTGGAAACAGTGACCCAAGATGGAGCTGACCTTGAGTTTGTGGCCCTCGTGATCCTGGCCAAGGATACTTCTTAGGGGCTGTGCAAAAAATAGCCTTTGGCCAGCATGATGGAGCAAGACTGGGAAGAGAGGCGGGTACTTCCCAGTCAGGCTGGTCCTAGGGTCTCTGAGGAGGGGGGTGCTAAGCTGAGGTCTGAGTTGGCAGGGGCTGCTAGGTACTGGGGCTGTGGCCAGTTGTGTGAGCTGGGGGGCCTCCTGGGATTCTTTCGCTCCAGAGGTGGTCACGAAGAAGAGGAAGCTGGGGAAGAACCCAGATGTGGACACCAGCTTCCTGCCTGACCGGGACCGTGAGGTAAAGCCACCTTGCCATTCTAGGCCTGGCACTGATGGCTACCTTGGCCTGAGGCTTGCCCAGGGAGCAGGGTCCAGCAGGCACTGGCACTGTGCAGCCCTGGGCTCAGTCCTGTGCCCCTTTCCTGCCACAGGAGGAGGAGAACCGGCTGCGGGAAGAGCTGCGGCAGGAGTGGGAAGCCAAGCAGGAGAAGATCAAGAGTGAGTGAGGGGCACATCTGAGAGTGAGCCCTAGGTGGGGGATGGAGATGCAGTAGGTCTGGAGCCAGGAGCCAATTCTGTCTCACAGGTGAGGAGATAGAAATCACCTTCAGCTACTGGGATGGCTCTGGACACCGGCGGACAGTCAAGGTAGGCTGTTTGGCCCTGGCCCCTTGGTCCCAGAGTGGTGGGTAGCTCTAGTGTCCCTGGTGTGAGCTGTTCTGGGTCTGCCCACCCCGCAGATGAAGAAGGGCAACACCATGCAGCAGTTCCTGCAGAAGGCGCTGGAGATTCTGCGTAAAGACTTCAGCGAGCTCAGGTGTGGCTTGGTCGGGGCCTAGTGGGGCTGGAGCCCTGGCTGGGGGCACTGGTGGGGTTGGGCCACGGGTTGGCTCCCTCCCTCAGGCTTCCCCGAGCCCCACTTCTCTGTGCAGGTCGGCCGGTGTGGAGCAGCTGATGTACATCAAGGAGGACCTCATTATCCCACACGTGAGGCCCTTCCCTGAACTTGGGGTGGTGGGTAGCCTGGAGCTGGCCAGCTGGGGTGGGAGGTCACACTGCCACTGTCACTTTCCTGTCCTTTAGCATCACAGCTTCTACGACTTCATTGTCACCAAGGCCAGAGGGAAGAGTGGTGAGTGGGCCCTGCTGCCCCCACCCCCATCCCCCAATTCGAGCACAAGGTGAATTAGGTGATTGGTGGCCCTTCCCCCTGCAGGGCCACTCTTTAATTTTGATGTTCACGATGATGTGCGGCTGCTGAGCGATGCCACTGTGGAGAAGGACGAGGTACAGGCGAGGTCTGCCTGGGGGGAGAGTCAAGTGGGTGGGCACAAGGGCTGGTTGTGAGCAGCAGGCCCTGTGACCCACACACGCTCCCACCCCTTGCGGTGCACAGTCGCACGCAGGCAAGGTGGTGCTGCGGAGCTGGTACGAGAAGAACAAGCACATTTTCCCGGCCAGCCGCTGGGAGCCCTACGACCCTGAGAAGAAGTGGGACAAATACACGGTGAGCAGCTGCCCGGGGAGACCAGGAGGCTGGTGCGGGTGTGGACTGGCTCACTCTGTTCAAGAAGTAGCTGTGATCCTGCCAGCCGCTGGCCTCTCAGTTTCCTCCTCTGCCTCATCCTCCACCTTACCCCTCCAGATCCGGTGAACACCCGCGAGAGATGGTGAGGCCTGGGATTTTCTGGCTCCCCTCCGAAGTTGTTGACAATAAAAAGTGCCCCTTTCAGACGTGGGTCTTGTGTTGTAAAGAAGTGTGAAGTGTATGTTTTGTTTTTAAATTTTATTGTTGAGCTCCAGTTTGTATGTATAAAAGTCCTCCTTTGAGCCCAGTGGGATTTAGTGCAGTTGCCATCCTAAAGGGCGTTGTTAGGAGGTGCCATCGCTGGGTGCGCAGCAGGAAACCCTGCCCGGCCCTTCACCACCCTCCCCGTTGCTCTCATGCCTGAGCCCACGGCTGCAGCAGCGTCTCTGTCTGCCCATCTCATTGAGGGCCTGCCTCCGTTTCCCTGCCCCTCCACTTTACCAAGCAGGATGTCCTTCTCCAGGGACAGGTCTCTCCTGACGACCTGTCCAAAGTAGTGGAGATAAAGACTCCCCATTCCCACTTCTCTAAGGAGCACTCTGGCCGGACTTCTTCCGAGACAGATTGGTTTGTTCTTTTGGCACAGTGCTTTACAGTTTCTTCTCTGGCACCAGGATTCAAATACATGGATTTGTCTTCGGTCTTCTTTTTCACTGTCCTGCTTTCACACACATGGGAGATGATTGAGAAAATGCCATGACTTGGGTCAGGCACACCTTAGTCCTCAAAGGAACATCCATGCTTTCCAATACTCTGAAGAAGTCTCGTGCAGCATATTTACCTAATGTACGGTGTCTTTGATCTCTTGACTGCTGCTTCCATGAACATTGATTGTGGATCCAAGCAAGACAAAATCCTGAAGAACATCTGCCTCTTCTCCATTTATTTGACCTATTGGTCAGGTGGGAGGACTCTGGTTTTCTTTACATTGAGTTGCATTTTTCCCTAGGGTAAGCTGAGGCAGGCCTATGGGCTCCACAGGAAGCTGGCAGGCATTGCTGGGCCCTCAGCTTCCTCATGCCTTGTGGGAGGGCAGGGAAGGAAGCCCCTGCTAGGGCTGCTGCAGGGCTATGCATCGAGAAGCTTAACTGAGGGGTAGGCCTTGCAGGTATGCTCACAGGTCTGTGCTGACATACCTTCATTTGCTGACTGAGTGGCAGCTTGGGCTCCTGCTCTGTCTGCTAAGGGGCCACTGGGGTCAGCTGGGAGACAGAAAAGGCAGAAGAATCGAGGGTGCCTCAGGACATAGTAGGGGCACAGGGTGGTGTGGCCTGACCCTAGCTCCTGGTAGTGGGAGTGAAATCTGAGGACCTGAATGAGGCCTTTTGTTGGGCTCTCAGGAGGCCTGGGGCGGGGGGATCGGATCGCCTGCCTCCCTCTGTACCCCCCCCCGCACCACCCTCTTCTGCCCTTTGAGCAGCCCCTAGAAGAGCAGGCTTCTCTGTCGCCCAGTGCTGTGGCTTCTGGGAAAAAAGCTCTTGAGGACTGTTCTGGCTTGAAGCCCTGACCACTGGCCCTCTGAGTGGACCTTGTGCACAACATCTGTGACAACGAAGGCCAAGAGTTAACATGAGGAGCAGTCTATGACTGGCATTTATGACAGGAAGACCGGAGACTAGGGTGATGCAACCACAAGCCAAGGAATGCCCAGTATCGCCAGAAGCCAGGGGGAGAGTTGAGGAAGGACCCTTCCCTAAGAGCCAGGGGGGTGAGGAGGGCCTGCGATGTTCTGCTTTGTTAGGGTCAAGATCAAGTGGGGAGGGGGGCCTTCCAAGAAGACCTCTTTTGTGACCCTATGGGCAGACCCAGAGGTGGGGCGGTGGTGGCTTCTGGTCCCCAGAGGTGAGAGTGTGAAAGGATTAGAGGCCAGCGACCACCTGGGGCCCTTGGTGTGGAGACTTGGAGCTGTAGAATCATGAATTCAGAGGACAGAGGCTCCAGGAGTGGGCGGCAGAGTGCCTTCTGGGGGGCCTGGGAGGGGAGGGGTGCTGTTTCTCTGACTTTTGATCACACTGCATCAGGCTTGTGTGCACGGTCACACCTCAGTTGGAGACACCTGCGTCTGGGAGCCAAGCCGAGATGAGAAGACACCTTCCTTGCACCTCCTGCTGCTCCGCACCTCGCTGTTGGCACCTAGAGTGTAGCCGCAATAGCCCCTGGGTCTTTCCATATCTGGCCACAGAGCTGGCCCATTCTTTCTATTTTAAGTGACTGAGAGAACAGTCTCAGAGGTTGGCAGGCTCCCCTCCCTGGGGCCTGGCCCCTTTTGCAGCTCCCCAGCTCTGGGAGAGAGTGGAGGTAACACCTAGCATCCCTCCCATGTACTGTCCCCCCAAATGCCGGGACTTAGGCCAGTCTGCCAGAAGATGTACCGCCTCTCAGGGGAGTTTAACAATTGCCTTCTTTTGACTGAAGTGAAGTTCACATAACAGAAGACTAGCTATTTTCAAGTGTTCAGTTCCACGGAGTTTTGTACGTTCACAATGTACTTGCTAAATTGCCGTGCCGCAACTTGTGATCTCTTCATCGCCCCAAGGAACGCGTGAACCCTCTGCCCCCTACCCTCATCCTAGCAACCACAGTGCGATTTTCTGTCCCTGTGTCTTTGGTGGTTCTGGACAGTTCTCTCTTCATAGGTCTGTAACTTACACGCCCTTTGGCCAACTGTCTGGGTGCTCTTTGGCCCTCCTGGGATTCTGAGCGCGCTTCAGACCCAAAGGAGAGGAACCCTTGGTGCTGGTGCTTGCAGAGGCCGCCACTGTTTGCCAGGAAAAGGTCCTTCTTAGGTAGCTGGGCTTTTCCATCTTTGATGAATTCTGGGTTTTGAGTCCAGATGAGAAGGGATTCATATGCTTTCTTCCCGAAGGGATTTCTCCTAAGACACGAGAGGATCGGACAGTAGGTGGGGATGCTCTTGCAGGAGAAAGACTGGGGAAGGCATTAGCAGAAACCAGAGGCATTCTTCCGAAAAGAGGGACCTTCTCAGAAACCCACACGGGCAGCAGTCTGACCCTGTCCTCTAGGTGGTGTTGGCATGGACTCGGTGGCAGTGAGGTTGCTTTGTTTTGGTTTATCATGGTCATTCTGATGCTAGAGGTCATGGCCTGGACACAGGTGGATAATAATAGACTGAAGGAAAAGGCACTAGGACTTGCTGATACCCCCTAGGAGATGGGGGACAATAGAAGGAAGCGTTAAAGAAATTGCCAGGATTGGGGCCTGGCAATGCTTGAAGAGAAACAGAATTGGGGGAGCCAATGAAGGGTTCATATTTGGGGCTAAAGACCCCTTGGTGGCGCATTGTTTCGACAGTCGCTGCCTCACAGGAGAGAGGTGGCAGTCAGTTAGAGCTCAGAAAGATGGACAGCTTTCGGACTCCTCGGGGGCAGGTCTATTTTTTCCTATCAGGTCACTACGAGTAGAAAGTGACTCGATAGCATAGGACAACAACATTTGGTATCTGGCCTAGGCAAATGTACTAAGGTCAAAGCTGATTAGTGGTTACTAGAGGCAGAAGTGAGAGCTCTAATGGCATAGTGGGTTAAGCGCTGAGCTGTGAACCACAAGGTCAGTAGTTCAAATCCACCAGTCTCTCAGAGAGAAAAATGCGGCTGGGTGCGCCTGTAAAGATTTACAGTCTCAGAATCCCCAAGGGGGAAATTCGGCTCTGTCTAGAAGGAGGCTATGAGTCAGAATAAACTTTATGACAGCGAGTTTGAGTTTTGAGAGGCAGTGGATGCATCTGGGTAGTACAGTGGGTTATGAGTTGGCTGCTATATGCCAGGTCAGCAGTTCAAACCCACCAGTTACTGCTTAGGAGACAGATGAGGTTTTCGGCTCTGGTAAAGGTTTACAGCCTCAGAAACTATATCTAGGAGGCAGTTCTACTATAAGGCCACTAAGAGTTGAAATCAACTCAATGGCAGTGAATAATGTCTTTGTTGTGTCTTTGAGGGGTAAAAGGAAAGGGGCGAGGGTGTGCTTACTGCTTATGAAGCATTGGGTACCTGCCAATGCCAGCTGCTGCTGCTGGTAGCATGATGAATCAAATCAGGGTTACTGAATGGATCATGCAAAAATAGTTGGAATGGCATATGCTGTGTTCCAGATCTATATTTTACCACCATAAAAAAGTAAATTTGCACTCGAGCATGCTGTGTGGAGATTCTATTAGATGTCCAACCTAGGCTGCCAAGTGGAGGGAACTTGGGAGGCTGTCAGAACAGATGCTCAGATGCTCGGGGAGAGATGAGTTGCCCAAGGGAACCAAAGGATGATATCTCAACTTCTGTGTTGAGCAAGTGCATGAGCGGTTGTATCACTTCGTGATCTGGGAAAGATGAGACCTAGAAAAAGGGGTGAGGATCATTATATCGATCTTGGATATTTGGATTTTGAGGTACTTGTGCTCGGTGGAGCCCCAGTGGTGTAGAGGGGTATGTATTGAGCTTCTAGCCACAAAGTCAGCAGTTCAAACTCACCAGCAGCTCCACAGGGTTGATGTGAGTTGGCATCGACTCAGTGGAAGTGGATTCACACATTAGTTATATGAAGCTGTTGAGTAGTCACATATCATCTAGCCCAGTCATTCTACTCCTATGTTAATTTCCCAAGAGTAACTCCTGTATATTTTAAATAAACATCTTGCATTTTTGGCTGAATGCTAAACAGCATATGCATAGGGTGCAACACTAGGAAGTTGATAACTGAAAGCCCCAAAGGGTCAGACCTCTATAGTAGGGCTAAATTAGCTTTGAATAATCCATCAATCCTGGTCCTCCACCTTAAACAGTCCCCAAATACCACTACTAATCTTTTGGCACACAATAGAGCCAGGCAATAGGAAGGGAAAAAAATGTGGAGCCAAACTTAAAGTTCTTAAGGAATCCAGACCTCCTCAACCGATTGAGGCTGGAGGAGTCTCAGAGCCAGTGACCCTGAGCTGGTCTTCAAACCTTGAATAGAAACAATCCCTTGAGGTCAGCTGTAAACTAAGTAACAATTTAGTTCCCAAAGTATAGTTTGCCATATGTGAGTATTCTGTGTTTTTTTTAAAATAATCTCTATAAAAATAAAATAAAATAATCTATATAAAACCATAGAAAGATAGGGCTTTCTACCCTGGTGAAGTTACAGTCTTGGAAACTCACAGGGGCAGTTCTACCTTGTCCAAGAGGGTCGCTGTGAGTCGGCATCGACTCTGTGGCAGGGAGTCGGTTGGTTGGTTGTTTGTAATGGAAGATCATGGGGTCAGCAGCTATTTGAAAGGATAGACCAGTAGAGAAAGGGCAGGCGTCTTCAATGGAAGTGAAACAGAACCAGGAGAATGTTGGCGCAATGTGAGGAATGCCCCCTCACCGCTGACCATTGCGTCTAGAAACCGGAATGGAATGGAGTGCGCTTTGCTATGTATATTCTCACTGACTAGAAAATGAAAGGCCAACAAGAAACAGGCTTGAAAGAGTCGAGCTGATTCACAAATCCCTGCCAAACACAATCCATGGACTTCAGATTGGTAAAAAGAAGGATATTTCTCACTATTTGAAGATGATAGGATTTTATACCAGAAAATTCCAAAGACTCGACCAAACAAATGTTGTTGCTCTTGAAAACGATAGAAAGAGTCAGCAACATGGAAAGGTACAAGATGAACAAACACAAAGCAATCAGGTTCCTGTATGCTAATGAAGAGAGCACAGCAGCAGAAATAAAGGAAACAGTCCCATGTATCATAATCACATAAAAAAGAAAACATTTAGGAATAAACTTAGCCAGATAAACAAAAGACTGATACACAGAAAGTTACAAAACCCTACTACAAGACCGACATAAACAGAAGAATATTCCATGATCATGGATAGGAAATACATGTTCACATGGATTGTGAACATGCCAATACTACCCGTCCGCCCCCCACCCCACACACACACACACACATACACACACACACATTCACGTACCAAAACAAATTCAAGATTCAAGATGTATCAGAGACCTACTTGGAAATCCTAGAATGATAAAGATCATCAATGCGAAAATAGGGAATAGCTTACAGGTCCTACTGCAGGGCACTATCAAATATAATGAAGGAAACATGTATAGTAGATGATGAAATAGATGGCTTGCGTCTACTAAAAATAAGACACTTATGTACAGCAAAAGACCTTATTAAAAGAATAAAAAAGAATGCCAACCTTTTTGTCAAGGACACAACAGACAAGGGATTAATCTCTAAAATCTATAGCAAACCACAACACTCAATTATAAAAAGATGAGTAACCCCATTAAAAAGTGGGCAAAGGGCATAAACAGTTGAAAGCTAACATCCAAATGGCCAACAAACATAAGAAACACTCATGATCACTGGCCATCAGGGAGATGCAAATTAAAGCAACGATAAGATACCACCTTACACCCACAATGACAGTCAAGTTAAAAAAATGCTGGGGAGTCTGCGGAGAGATTAGAACTCTCATACACTGCAGGCAGGTCTGTCGAAATGTACAACCATCTGATCCAGCAATCCCTCTGGAAGTAAGATGTACGAGTCATGGCAGAAACAGACATGCTCTCCCATGTTCATCTTGGCATCGTTCCCAAGAATGGATCAAATGATTCTGGTACATACACACACTGGATTACTATGCACCCCCGAAAACCAGTGAGGAAGCTACGAAGTAACTCAAGATGTGGATGGACCTGTGAATCTAGTTAACCACAAAAGGATAAATATTGGACGAGACCATTACTACACGGATAAAAACCAAGACAACAACTTGCAGGCCCAAGTGAAAATGCTTTAGGAGGGAAGATGCAGCAATGGACCAGAGAGCCGACAGGTGTTGGCTTTGGTGAAAGGGAGGCTAGAGAGTCGCAGATAGGAAAAGAAATTAGAGGCAAGGGTGTGGTAGAATACTGTGGAGGGGGCAACAGGGGGAAGGTTGGTGAGTGATTTGGACTGTTTTTTTTCTTCAAACTGTTCACTAGAGAGGAGATGATCAGAAATCTAACCCCTCCCAGCTAATTCACAAGGAAAAAAATCATTAATAACATAATAGAGTGTCCAATTTAAAAAATCACTACACCTGCAAAGAAGCAGGGAACTGTGATTCTGAACCAGGAGAAGATCAGTTAAAGGAAGCAGATATAGAAATTCCAGAGATGATGGAATGTGAGCAGAGAAGAATTTCAAACACAGACATAATAAATAGTTATAATAAATGATTTAAAGGTAAAAACACAATCATAATAAAGAGGTACATTAAAATACATACCACATGGAATGTCTAGAGCTAAAATTCACTGAATAGAAAATAAGATCAGTAAATAGCTGAATCAGTAGAAACTATACAAATTTAAGCACCGAGAGGAAAAAGACTGAAAAAGTAAAGAAAAATCTAATTTATCATATTAACGGACTGCAAAATAAAAACCAAGCCATCATTTCAATACACACAGACAAAGCATTTTAGTGAAAACCAACAATCACGATTAAAACACAAACGAAGCCCTCTTAGTAAATTAGCAATAAAAAGGAATTACTCTAACTTGACCACCACTCCTCTGTCTGTCTGTTGTACTGTGGTGGCTTGTGTGGTGCTGTGATGCCGGGAGCTATGTCGCTGGTATTTCAAATGCCAGCAGGCTCACCCAAAGTGACCAGGTTTCAGCAGAGCTTCCAGACTAAGAACAGGCAACGAAGGAGGACTAAGCTGTCTACTTCCAAAGAATGAAACATCACACAACCTCACTGCCATCAAATTGATGCCGACTCATGGCAACTTTCCTGAGCAGGGTAAAACTACTCTTGTGAGTTTACAAGGCTGTAACTCTTTATTGGAGTAGAAAGCTTCTTTGTTCTCCTTTGCAGTTTCAAACTGGTGACCCTGTAGGTAGCAGCCCAATGCATAACCTCTAAAGAAATCCAAACAATACTGCTATTGTTTTAAATTTATACAAATACCAGTAAAGCAAGTGATGCAGAAGTTGAAGAATTGTACCATTGTCTTCTGTCTGAAATTGATTTAACATGCAATTCAAGATGCATTGGTAATTATTAGCAATTGGAATACAAAAGTTGGAAACAAAGAGAAAGAAACAGTAGTTGGAAAATATGAACTTTTTCAACACCACCAAAAGCGACTATACACATGGATCTCTCTAAGTGGAATACACAGAAATCAAATCGACAACACCTGTGAGAAGAGATGATGGAGAAGCTCAATATCAGTAGGTAAAATGAGGCGAGGGGCCAACTGTGGGGCAGATCATTAAATGCTCAGATGTAAATTTAGGTTGAAGTTGAAGAAAATGATAACAAGTCCTTGAGAGCCAAAATATTACCTTAAGTTTATCCCACTTTGGTGAAGATCTCAAGCACAGATTTGCTGCATTGAACACAAGTGACAGCAGACCCAATGAGTGGTGGAGGGCATCCCGACCATCCTTCACGAATAGAGCAAATGGTCCTCAAAAAGACAAGAAAGAAAGATCAAAGTGGATGTCCAAAGAGACTCAGAATTGTTCTTAATTGTAGAGAAGCTAAGGCACATGGAAGAAATGATGAAGTCAAAGAGCTGAACAGAAAATTCCAAAGGGCAGCTCGAGAAGACATAGCCAAATATCTTAAACTACTGAAATAAAAAGTGCAAACCCTAGAATTAATTAGAAAGCCAGAAAAAGAAAGAACACATAGCATATTTGCAGCTGAAAGAGTCAAGAAAAAAATTCAAGCCTCAAGTTGAAATATGGAAAGATTCTTTGGGCAAAACATTGAACAATGAAGGAAGCATCAGAAGAAGATGGAAAGAATAGACACAGCCACTGTACCAACAAGAACTAGTTGACATTCCACCATTTCAAGAGCCCATGCTGCTGAACCTGGTCCTGTGCCATCTTCGCAATTGTCCTTATGTTGCAGTCCATAGCTGCGGCCACTCTGTTCGTCCATCTCATTAAGGACCTGCCTCTCTTTGGCTGCCCCTCTACTTTAGCAAGCGGGATGTGCTTCTCTGGGGACTGGTCTTTCTTGACCACATGTCCACAGTCTGTGAGGAAGTCTCACCGCCCTTGCCTCTAAGGAGCACTCGGGCCATCCTTCGTTCAAGACGGATTGGTTTGTTCTTTTAGCAATCCGTCGTACACGTCATATTCTCCTCCAGCACCACAATGCAAAGGCATCCATTCTGCTTCCGTCTTCCTCATTCCATGTCCAACTGTCACATGCACAGGAGGACAGTGAAAATGCCCTGGTTTGGGTCAGGTGTACCTTCGTTCTCAAAGGAAACTCCTTGCTTGTCCATATGCTCAAGGGGCCTTGTTTAGAAGATTGACCCAAAGCAATGTGTCCTTTGATCCCTTGACTGATGCTTCCATGAGCATTGATTCTGGATCCAAGCAAGTCAAAAAGCCTTGACTACGTCAATCTTCTCCATTTATCATGAGTGGACCTTGTTAGTCCAGTTGTGAAGATTTCAGCTTTCTTTATATTGAGTTGTAATCCATACTGGAATCCTTGATCTTCATCCGCAAGTGCCTCGAGTCCTCTTCACTTTCAGAAAGCAAGGTTGAGTCGTCTGCACACGGCAGCTTGTTACTCAGCCTTCCTCCTATCCTGATCCCACATTCTTCTCCCTGTAATCCAGCCTCTCCGGTGGTTTGCGCAACACACAGATCGATTAGTCTCTGCTTTCAGCCAAGATGCCTCTGCCATCAGCAATGATATCCTTTGTTTCACGTCCTCTTCTGAATCCAGCCTGGACCTCTGGCAATGTGCTGCCGCAACCATTGTCGCATGATCTTTAGCAACAATTTACTTGCATGTGATATCAGTGATACTGTTCTGTGGTGTGAGCATTCTGTGGGGTCACCTTTCTTTGGAACGGGAACAAATATGGATCTCTTCCAGTCAGCTTGCCAAGGTAGCTGTCTTCCAAATTTTCTGGCATAGATGAGTGAGTGCTTCCAGTACTTCATCAATTTGTTGAAACATTCCAATTGGTATCCCATCAATGCTTCCATTGCAACTTGAACTTCTTCCTTTAGTTTCCTTCCATTTTCTTTTGACGCTTTCTGCATCTTGCAGTACTTTGCTCTTCAATATTGCAACTCGAAGCTTGATTTTTCTCTCGAGTTCTTTCCGTTGCAGATATGCTGAGCGTGTTCTTCCCTTTTGGGTTTCAAATTTTAGATCTGTGCACATTTCATTATAACATTTGCCTTTGTCTTCTTGAGCTACCCTTTGAATTGTTCTATTCAGCTCCTTGCTTTCATCCTTTCTTCCATTTGCTTTAGCTGCTCTATGATTAAGGACAAGTTTCAGAGTCTCTTCTGGCATCGACATCCACTTTGACCTTTTCTTTCTTTTTAATGACCTTTTGCTTTCTTGGTGAATGATGGTTTTTGATGTTCTCCCAAAGCTCATCTGGTCTTTTAGTGTTAGTATTCAACGCATCAAATCTGTTCTTGAGATGTTTTGGACGTTCAGGTGGGATCGATTTAAGGTCGTATTTTGGCTCTCATGGACTTGTTTTCATTTTCTTTAGCTTTATCCTGAACTTACCTGTGAGAACTTGATGGTCTGTTCTACAGTCGACCCCTGGCCTGGTTTCAGCCGCTGATACTGAGCTTCTCCATTGTGTCTTCCCACAGAGATAAGCAAGTTGATTTCTGTGTCTTCCCTCTGGGAAAGGAAGTCCATGTGCCTAGTCAGCTTTTGCATATGTGACAAACGGTATTTGCTATAAACAAGTAATTGGTTTTGCAAAATTCTTTCATGGGATCACCAGTCATTTCTTCTTTTTTCTTATAAATCATTTTATTGAGGGCTCTAGCAGCTCTTATAACAACCCATACATCCATTGTGTCAAGCACATTTGTACATATGTTGCCATCATCTTTTTAAAAACATTTTCTTTCTACTTTAGCCTTTAGTATCAATCAGCTCCCTCCTCCATCCCCCACTCTTCCACCCTCATGTCCCCTTGATAAATTATAAATTAAATGATTATTTTCATTTCTTACATGGTCTGCTGTCTCCCTTCACCCACGTTTCTGTTGTTCATCCTCCTCAGGGGTGCAGGGGATCGGTTCCCCCTTTCTCCCTCCAACTTCCCCCTACCTACGCTCACGTTATCGCTACTTCCATTACTGTTCCTGAAAGGTTTATCTGCCCTGGATTCCCAGTGTCGAGAGCTCTTATCTGTACCAGTGTACATGCTCCAGTCTAGCAAGATTTGTATGGTAGAACGGGGTTCATGATGGGGCATGGGGGGAAGCATTAAAGAACTAGAGGAATGTTGTGTTTCGTCAGTGCTATAGTGCACCCTGGCTGGTTCATCCCTTCCCCATGACCCTTCTTTGAGAGATGTCCAATTGTCTATACGTGGGCTTTGGGTCTCCATTCCAGCCTCCTCGTTTGCATGGACATGATTGTTTTTGGGGGTCTTCTGATGCCTGATACCTGATCCCGTCAACACTGTGCTTCTTCCATGTGGGCTTTGTTGCTTCCCTGCTAGATGGTCACTTGTTTAACTTCAAGCCTTTAAGACCCCTGGTGCTATATCTTTTCATAGCCAGGCATCAGGAGCTTTCTTCACCACATTTGCTTATGCACCCATTTTGTCTTCAGCTACCTTGTGGGGAGAGTGAGTATCACAGAATGCCAGGTTACTAGAGGAAAGTTTTCTTGTGTGGAGGTAGGACTTGAGTAGAGGTCCAATGTCCGTCTGCCACCTTGATACATAACATATAAACATATGTACAGACCTATATCACCATCATTATATACTAATATATTTACATATATACATGCCTATATTGATACTTCTGTAGATGTCTTTTGTCTCCAAGTTCTTTCTTCTATTTCCTTTTACATTCCTCCTGTGCCATTATCATGTTCGACCTTCATTTGGCTCTCTGTACTTCCTCTCGGCTACATTGTAATTGATCAAACCCTACCAGGCATTCTACACCCTCCTCGACATCAATTTTAGATAACTTGTTCCCTTGTCCCTGGGGTTGTTGGCTCCCCTCTCCCTTTCCCCACCTCCCCCTCTCCCCTGTCGCCCCAACCATCGGTCCCTTTGTTTTTGCCTCAGGATTGTTTATCTTGTATAGATAGACATAGGAAAGAAGGAGGAGGAGAAGGAGAAAAGGGACCTCTAAATAGTTCCAGCTCTGTCTGTTGACCCTTATGTATGTTTTCCAAGCGAGATTGATGAGGTGCCAAGCCCTGGCCCCTGAGTCTGAAGTCTATTTTCAGGGTTCCTTGGGGGACTTCGTTGCTTTGCTCCCCTTGCTGCTCCGTTGTGCTCCTTTCATGTTTTGCCCTGGTGTGGGGAGATAGACTGGGTACAATTCCAGCACTGTGTCTTCAGTGCTGTCCCCTGCAGTGCTGCGGGTGAGGGGACATCATATCTCATGGTGGGGCCAGCCGTAAGGTCCTCCCTGTGCCTTGGCTGCTCTTAGCAAAAATGTTCTAGGGGCTTGGTGGGCCAGGATGCGGTTCGTGTTCTCTCTCTCTCTCTCTCTCTCTCTCTCTCTCTCTCTCTCTCTCTCTCTCTCTCTCTCTCTCTCTCTCTCTCTCTCTCCCCCTTTGTGTGCTCCTGCTCCTGTACGGTCTGGGTAGTCTCCCCACCTCCCCCCAGGCTGTAATTTCAGTGCTGTTCTCTGTAGTGCATTCTTCGTGGGAGGGGGCCAATGTAGCTGGGATTGGGGCTGGCCTTGGAGACCTGTTAGTTTGCTGTTTCAGGCTGGTGTGGTATCTTGCCCTCAAAGTTTGGCACACCAGGTTGATCACCAGTCATTTCTATCACCAAGATCATAGTTTCCAACTTCTGTTCCTTCATCTTTGTTTCCAACCATAGCATTCTAGTCACCAATAAATATGAATGTTTTTTATTGCATGTTTGATCAATTTCAGACTGAAGATGTTTGCATAATTCTTCAATTTTTAAATCAGTAGCATTTTGGTTGGTGCATAAATTTGAATGAAAATTGTATTTAAAAATTGTGTTGATGGGACTTTCTCAAATAGGAACAGTTATAATCCTATCACAGACAGCATTGTACTTCAGGGTATGTCTGGAAGTGTCCTCTCTGGTTAATGAGTGCAATGCCAAGACTGCAACTGTTGAGGGGAGCAGATGCTTTGTCTTTCTTCTGAAAAGTGGCTGGTGGTTTGGGACTGTGGGCTTTATGGCTCGCTGCCTCAAGGCCAACCTACAGCGCTCACAGGGCTCCCCCAGACCCAAACCAGACTTCAGTGCCATGGAGTCTAGGCTTACTCACCGAGCCCTCACTGCCCTTCTGTTTCTGAGGTGGTAAATCGTTAACAGAGTAGAAAGCCTAATCTTTCTCCAGCCTCATGGCTGGTGGTTTTGACCTGCTGACCTTGCAGTGAGCAGCCAATGTACTAGCAACTATGCCATAGGGAAATTCATGGAGACACAAAGTGGATTCGTTTGGGGATCTGGCTAAAGGTAAAACGGCTTCTCTTTGAGAAGCTGAGAAACTTTTTGGAGTAGGTTGTGATGGGTGGACAAGGCCTTGGTGTGTCCCTGTCCACGTTAATGGATGAAGTCAATCGTATGTGAATTATATGTCAGGAAGCCTGTTTTGTGTGTTGTTTTCTTTTTGTTGTTGTTTTGTTTTCTTTTGATGAGAAAGCGCCAGGTTCAAGGCCTTGGACCAGCCAGGGCAGATGCAATGACAGGTGTCAATGACAGTTTAGGTGGCTGCCAGCCACTGGCAGCGGGCCCTCCCGGGTTAGAGGCCAGTGTGAGCAGAGGGTCGGAGTGGGCATCGCCACCGCTCCCCCTAAGGCTATGCGCATGTGAGGCCGCCCAAGACCCACAGCCCAGGCTGGTGGCAGGTGTCCCAGGCTGCTGGGCCTTCCAGTGGCCAGGCGGCGAGGTGGGGCCCGCACGCACGCGCTCTCGGGAACGCGCCGCCGCCCCGGCCCGAGGGGGTGTGGCACGGGCGCGCGTGGCCGTGGGCGGCGCGCGGGCGCGGCCACTGCGCATGGGGGGCGCGGGCGGCGGGCCGGGGCGCCGCGGGGCCGGGTGACGCGGGCTGCTGGCGGCCGGGAGCGGCGCCCCCGCGCGGCGCGGTGGTACGGTCCGCCTTTAAAAGCTGGCGACCGGGCGCCCAGTGTGTGGGCGGCGGCGGCGGCGGCGGCGCGCGGGGCGCGGGCGCGGCGGGCCGGCCGAGGGCTAGGGCGCGTCCACGTGGCCGACGGCCACCGGAGCCAGTGGCGGTGGGGACAGGTAGGTGGCCGCCCCGCCCTGTCGCCTTTGGGGCCGCGGCGTCAGCGCCCCTGGGCTGGTCAGCGCTGCCCGGGCCTGATGGGGGCCCTTTGTGGCGGGGAGCAGCCTGCTCTCTGGACGGCCAAGGCGCCTGCAGCCCCGGGGCCCCGAGGTGGCAGGCCGGGTGAGCTGGCAGCCCCGCGGGGATAGGCGTCAAGGAGCTACGGGTCCCGGCGCCTGCGGCCAGCCTGAGACACCCAGGTGCCCTGACGCCCGCTGCGGGCTGGGTCTGAGGCTCCGCCGCCCCTGCCCAGGCTGAGCGCCTCGGGCGGAGGGCGCGGGCTGCCTAGCAGCGCGTCCTTTCTTCTCGGCATGTTGCTCGAAGGGTCGAGGGATATGGACCAGACTGGACAAAAGAGGCGCGGACAGGGGCTCAAGCTGAGCTCCAAGTTTGCACTTCCCAGGGCCTGCCCCTTTCTCTGGCCCCACTGCCTACCTCACCTCTTCTGTGCCTCCTTGGTCTGGCCCCCACCCCCAAGCCACGCACCCGTTTCCTCCGGGCTTGGGCACGGCCAGGGCCACCAGACCGCAGGGGCTGCAACGACACTGCTCTGCTGTCCTTGCGACCTGGGGCAAGCCTGAGACTGTCCCTGGTGCCTCCACCCCTCTCTGCAGCTGTATTTGGGGCTCGGGCTCTCCCTCCAGAAGCTTCCTAGGACCCAAGGGTGGGTCAGGCATTTAGAGTGAGAGTTGGGCAGGGCCACTGGGCACCCGCCTGGCTGTGCCAGAGTGGTGCTTGATGGATGTCTGTCTGGGTGTATGGCTGGGGAGGCAGGCGTGGCTGGGCTTTGTGTTTGGGACTGCCAGTCAATCAGCCAGGCCCAGGGACCCATGCAGAGGGGGGGGGGGCTTGACTCTCCAGAGCTGCTAGCCCAGAGCTTCTAGTGGCAGGGCCATTGGGGCACACCCCTTGTGATGGTTCCCTCCCTGCTTTGCCCCTTCCCTCACTCGGGTGAGAGTCTCTTGCCTGGGGGTCGCTATCGAGGGGACCTGAGTTCCAGGAGGGCCTCCTGCCTGCCTTTCAAAGCATCTGGCTGAGCTGCCCCCTTGGGTGTGGCCCAGCTGAGGCGAAGCTACCCTGGCTCCCTTCCAGCGCCCAGGGGAGGGGATGATTGATGGCCTTGGGGCGAGTGGCACTTGCCGCTGGTGGAAGCCCCTCCTCCCAGCTGCGGTCACCAGATGGGGCTCTGGGCTGGAGGTGGCTGAGTGGCCCCCATGGGTGGCCTCTGACTCCTGCTCGACTCCACAGGCCTCCCTGGAGCAGCTGCAGACCATGGTCCTGGTCGACCTCCTCTGGCTGCTCCTCCTCGCCCTGGCGGGGGTCGGGGGCAGCGGCAGGCCTTTCCGGGCCTTCACAGTGACCGATACCACCCTCACCCACCTGGCTATGCACCGGGTGACCGGTGAGGTGTTTGTGGGTGCAGTGAACCGTGTCTTCAAGTTGGCCCCCAACCTGACTGAGCTGCGTGCCCATGTCACGGGCCCCGTCGAGGATAATGCCCGCTGCTACCCACCCCCCAGCATGCGGGTCTGCGCCCATAGCCTGGCCCCCGCGGACAATGTCAACAAGCTGCTACTCATCGACTACGCGGCCCGGCGCCTGGTGGCCTGTGGAAGCATCTGGCAAGGCGTCTGCCAGTTCCTGCGGCTGGACGACCTGTCCAAGCTGGGTGAGCCGCACCGCCGAAAGGAGCATTACTTATCAGGGGCCTCGGAGCCTGACGCCATGGCAGGTGTCATTGTGGAGCAGGGCCAGGGGCCCAGCAAGCTCTTTGTGGGCACCGCCGTGGATGGCAAGTCTGAGTACTTCCCCACCCTGAGCTCCCGCAAGCTGCTGGGCGACGAGGACAATGTCGACATGTTCAGTCTGGTGCGTGAGCCGAGTGCTGGCAGCTGGGGGCCAGGCGGGGTAGGCGGTTGGGCAGCAATGTTGGAGCTGAACCTGGCCTCTCCCCCAGGTCTACCAAGATGAGTTCGTCTCCTCCCAGATCAAGATCCCCTCAGACACACTCTCCCTGTACCCTGCCTTCGACATCTACTACATTTATGGCTTCGTCAGTGCTTCATTCGTGTACTTCCTGACCCTGCAGTTGGACACTCAGCAGACGCTCCTGGACACGGCTGGCGAGAAGTTCTTCACCTCCAAGATTGTGCGCATGTGCGCCGGGGACTCAGAGTTCTACTCGTACGTCGAGTTCCCCATTGGCTGCTCCTGGCACGGCGTGGAGTACCGCCTGGTGCAGAGCGCCCACCTGGCCAAGCCGGGCCTGCTGCTGGCGCAGGCGCTGGGCGTGCCGGCCGATGAGGACGTCCTCTTCACCGTCTTCTCCCAGGGCCAGAAGAACCGTGCCAGCCCTCCCCGGCAGACACTCCTGTGCCTCTTCACCCTCCGCAGCATCAATGCCCACATCCGCCGCCGCATCCAGTCCTGCTACCGCGGGGAGGGCACGCTGGCCCTGCCTTGGCTCCTCAACAAGGAGCTCCCCTGCATCAACACAGTGAGCCCGGCCTGCCGCCCTTGCCCTTCTTTGATGCCCACCTCACCATCTCTAGCTCACTCCTCCCCCCAGGGCTTCGCTGTCCTCCCGGATCCTCCTGCCCACCTCACAGCCCCATTGTTCCACCCCTCCTGCCTGCTCTCCCTCCCTAAGCACCTTCTTTAGTCCCCCAGTCCCCATGGGGCTCCAGGGAAGGCAGTCAGGCCTCACACATGGGAGCGGATGGGGTCTAAGCCACCTGGCAGGTGGGTGCCTCCCGCTGTCTGGGCTCATGTAAACCTCCCTCCTCCCCACCCTCTCACCCCCGCAGCCTATGCAGATCAATGGAAATTTCTGTGGGCTGGTGTTGAACCAGCCCCTGGGAGGCCTGCAAGTGATTGAGGGGCTGCCGCTGCTGGCCGACAACACCGAGGGCATGGCCAGCGTGGCTGCCTACACCTACCACCAGCACTCAGTGGTCTTCATTGGCACACGCAGCGGCAGTCTGAAGAAGGTGGGATCGGTAGCCTCTGGGCCTGTGGGACCAGGGGGCCCTGGGGTAACAGTGAGAAAGAGGAGCCTAGTACAGGGCCTGGTTGGGCAGGGCCTGGTTGGTGGCAGAGGGAGGGCACCACGGGGTGCCCCACAGCCAGTCCCTTGCCAGCCTTGCCGCTTGGGTGGCTCTGGGGGCCATAGCCAGACCTGTTGAGCAGGCCAGGGCTCTGGGTTTATGATGTTGGTACAGATGTGGGCATAGCCACCCATGCCCCTCCTTGACCTCACCCTTGGTCTGGGTTCTTTCTCAAGAGGGCTTTCCTCCTTTCCACAAGACCCACTCATGAGGTCCAGTCTGTCTGGAGAGTTAGTAGACGACGGGGTGGCGCCTGGCAGCAGCCGCCGAGCCCTGGGGACCAGTCTGCAAAGTTTGAAAGATAAAATTTACATATCATACAATTAGCCTATTTAAAGAGTGGCTCCCAGTACATTTCTAGAATGTTCTCGGAACGGTGTAGCCGTCACTATTGATTTCTCAAAGGAAACTGGCTAGCTGCCTGACAGTTTACTCGTTGCCTATGGTGGCCTTGGGGCCATGGGAAGGACATGGGTACCTGGTGGGAGACGCGCAGACTGCTAGGGGCTGCAGTGGTATTAGATCTGGTCTTGGGATCCAGGTGCGGGTTGATGGCTCCCAGGATGCCCACCTCTATGAGACAGTCCCTGTGGTCGATGGCAGCCCCATCCTTCGAGACCTGCTCTTCAGCCCGGACCACCAGTACATCTACCTCCTGAGTGAGAAGCAGGTGGGTGGCCATGCTGGGGGCGGGAAGTGGTGGCGGTGGGCAGGCCTAGCCAGGTGCTGATGTGAGGTTGTCCCCAGGTAAGCCAGCTCCCTGTGGAGACCTGTGAGCAGTACTCGAGCTGTGCCGCTTGCCTGGGCTCCCGGGACCCACACTGTGGCTGGTGTGTGCTGCAGCACAGGTGAGGGCCTGGGCCAGGGGCAGGAGATCTGCTTTGAGCAGTTAGGGGACCCAGGAGAGCCCACTTGTCCCAGTTGTGCCCCGTGCCCATTCTGTCCCGCCTCCCTAACCTCTAACTAATGAGCGGAACCTCTACCTCCAATGACGTTCCCTGGGTCCCAGGGGCAGAGGTCTGGTACGCTGTTGCCTTGCAGCCTGGGCTAGAGGGTGGGGCGACTTGGCCCCTGGCCCACTTCACCCATGTGGCCCAGGCCCTCCTGGGACAGCTGTTAAATGGTTCTGGCCTACATCCGGCCCTACACCTCCCCCCCCACCACCACAGGTGCTGCCGAGAAGGAGCCTGCCCGGGTGCGTCTGCCCCTCATGGCTTTGCCCAGGAGTTGAGCAAGTGTGTCCAGGTGCGGGTTCGGCCCAACAATGTGTCGGTGACGTCACTGGGGGTACAGGTGAGTGGTGGGGCGGGAGCACCTGCCCCCGCATTTGCTCCCTCTGCCTGACCAGCTGACTCCACAGCTGACTGTCGCTGTGCACAATGTGCCTGACCTGAGCGCGGGCGTTAGCTGTGCCTTCGAGGAGGTGACCACGAGCAAAGCTGTCCTGCTGCCCTCGGGCGAGCTGCGCTGTCCCTCACCCTCCTTCCAGGAGCTCTGGGCGCTCACCAGGGGGCATGGTGAGTCACCTGGGGTGGGGGGCAGGAGGCCCCTCTGAGCGCCCTACCCTCACAGCCTGGCTTGCTGCAGGGGCTGCCCGCAACGTGCGCCTGCAGTTGCTCTCCCTGGAGACGGGTGTGCGCTTCGCCGGGGCTGACCTCGTCTTTTACAACTGCAGCAGCCTCCAGTCGTGAGTGCCACTGCCCCAGGCCAGCTGTGTGTCCCCACAGTCTAGCTATGTACTGACACCAACCCCCTCCACCGCCCCCTAGGTGCATGTCCTGCGTTGGCAGCCCCTACCCTTGCCACTGGTGTAAGTACAACCACATGTGCACCGACCACCCCCACGAGTGCTCTTTCCAGGAGGGCAGGGTCCACAGCCCGGAGGTGAGGCGGGCTCAGGGGCGGGCACTGGGGGCTTGCTTGGAGCCTAGCTGCTTTTGGTCTTAGTGGGCTCTGCAAGGCCCCAGGCCGGCTCGGCTCTTGAGTGACTGGTGCCCTCCTCAGGGCTGCCCCGAGATCCTGCCTGGCGGGGACCTCCTGATCCCTGTCGGTGTTGTGCAGCCGCTCACTCTGCGGGCCAAGAACCTGCCACAGCCTCAGTCGGGCCAGAAGAACTACGAGTGTGTGGTTCGCGTGCAGGGCCGGCAGCAGCGTGTGCCCGCCGTGCGCTTCAACAGCAGCAGCGTGCAGTGTCAGAATGCGTCGGTGAGGCCCGGGGTCCCTGGAGCTGGGTGGAGAGGGCACACGCCTAGCCGCTCACCTTGTTCTCTCTCTCCAGTATTCCTATGATGGCGATGAGTATGGGGACACAGAGCTGGACTTCTCTGTGGTCTGGGATGGAGATTTTCCAATCGACAAACCTTCCAGCTTCCGAGGTAAGGGCAGGATGGGGAGTGCACGATCCACCCTGGAGAGAGAGGGTTCACCCCCATGACTCTCTACTGGGCTGGGCCTCCCTGACTGCCCCCTCCAACAGTGACCCTGTGCCCACAGCTCTCCTGTACAAGTGCTGGGCACAGCGCTCCAGCTGCGGCCTCTGCCTCAAGGCTGATCCCCGCTTCAACTGTGGCTGGTGCATCTCAGAACACAAGTGCCAGCTGCGTGCTCACTGTCCAGCCCCCAAAGCTAATTGGATGCACCCGAGCCAGAAGAGCCCGCGCTGCAGTCACCCTCGGATCACGCAGGTCCGTGCCACCACTGCCACCGTGCTGTCCTCAGGCTGCTAGTGGTCAGCACTGACCTCTGCCCCCATCCCCATCATACCCTGCAGGTCCACCCACTCATGGGTCCCAAGGAGGGGGGCACTCGGGTCACCATCATGGGCGAGAACCTGGGCCTCAGTTCTCGGGAGCTAGATCTGTGGGTGGCAGGCGTGCGCTGCAATGCTGTGGCCACCGAATATGTTCGTGCCGAGAGGTGAGTGTGGCCCGTGGCCTGGACCATTTGTGAGCAGCCCCCCCACCCCCAGCCTCCTCCCTCTCCCCGCTCATCTTCTTTGCCCCTCAGGGTCGTGTGTGAGATGGAAGAGTCGCTGGTGCCCAGCCCACCACCAGGGCCTGTGGAGCTGTGTGTTGGCGAATGCTCGGCTGACTTCCGCACGCTGTCAGAGCAGCTCTACACCTTCGTGGTGCGTGGGCCACGTGCCCTGTCCTGGGTTGGGTATCGGGGGTGTGTGGCCCCAGTCCCGGCTGGCTCCGCCCTCCCCTCAGAATGGTTTCTCCCCAGACCCCCACCTTTCATGGCGTGAGCCCAGGCCGGGGCCCAGCGGCGGGGGGTACACGGCTCACCATCACGGGCAGCTCTCTAGATGCCGGCAGCCAGGTCACAGTGACTGTGCGAGACGGCGAGTGCCAGTTTGTGAGGTGAGAGGTCCCTGGGCTGCAGGGCCTAGGCTAGGACTGGGCACAGGCCCTCTTCCCAGCACCCACCCCCATTGCTGCTGCAGGAGAGACGCCAAGTCCATCACCTGCCTCTCGCCGGTCTCCACCCAAGGCCCCAGCCAGGCCTTCATCACCCTCGCCATTGACCGTGCCAGCATCTCTAGTCCCGGTGTCATCTACACCTACACCCAAGACCCCACAGTCACACGCCTTGAGCCAACTTGGAGTATCATCAAGTAAGGCCCTGGGAAGCCTAGCTCTGGCCTGGGGCCTCGGGGTGGGGTAGGGGGGAGGTTGGGGACTGGAAGTAGGGATGGGACTAGGTGCCCATGGCCCCCAGTCCCCAGACCAGAGCCATTCCTGGAGAATGAGGGAGCCAAAGGACTTGAAAGGGAGTGTGACACCCTGTCTCCTGCCCCCAGCGGCAGCACTGCCATCACCGTGAGTGGGACTCATCTGCTGACTGTCCAGGAGCCCCGCGTCCGCGCCAAGTACCGGGGCATTGAGACCACCAATGTGAGTATAGGTTCCTGTCCCCACCCCCACCCCAGCCCTGCTGTCCTGCACTTGGGGGTCTCCCAGCCTGCTTGTCCCCACAGACCCTTGTCCCGCCCTTGTCCCCATCCTTGTCCCCACAGACGTGCCAGGTGATCAATGACACGGCCATGCTGTGCAAGGCGCCTGGCATTTTCCTGGGGCGGCCACAGCCGCGGGCCCAAGGAGAGCACCCTGACGAGTTCGGCTTCTTGCTGGACCACGTGCAGACGGCGCGCTCCCTCAACCGCTCTGCCTTCACCTACTACCCGGACCCCAGCTTCGAGCCCCTAGCGCCCTCCGGGGTCCTAGATGTCAAGCCTGGCTCCCATGTGGTGCTGAAGGTACTCGGCCCGAGGGGACGGGGTGTAGCTGGGAGATGCGTGGGCATGGCTGGGAGGGCCGAGGACTGGGCCTGGGTCGATGCACAGCTCTTCCTCCAGGGCAAGAACTTGATTCCCGCCGCAGCAGGCAGCTCCCGCCTCAACTACACGGTGCTGATTGGCGGCCAGCCGTGTGCGTTGACCGTCTCAGACACGCAGCTCCTGTGCGACTCACCCAGCCAGACAGGCCGGCAGCCTGTCATGGTGTGTGCGGTGCGTGGGGGTGGGCGAGGGTGGAGGGCAGCTGGGAGGGCCTGACATCGCTCACCCTGGGCCTGCCCCATAGGTGCTGGTGGGCGGCCTGGAGTTCTGGCTGGGCACGCTACACATCACGGCGGAGCGCGCGCTGCCCCTGCCGGCCGTGGTGGGGCTGGCGGTAGGGGGCGGGCTTCTGCTGCTGGCCATCACGGTGGTGCTGGTGGCCTACAAGCGCAAGACACAGGACGCCGACCGCACGCTCAAGCGGCTGCAGCTGCAGATGGACAACCTGGAGTCCCGCGTGGCCCTGGAGTGCAAGGAAGGTGCCTGCAGGGCTACCTGGGCGGGGGAGTGGCGAATTGGGTGCGCCGGCGGCTTGGCCCCGTTGCTCAGCTCACACCTCCTCCCAGCCTTCGCGGAGCTGCAGACGGACATCAACGAGCTGACCAGCCACATGGATGGAGTGCAGATCCCCTTCCTGGACTACCGCACCTATGCAGTGCGTGTGCTTTTCCCGGGCATCGAAGCCCACCCGGTGCTCAAGGAGCTGGATGTGAGGCCCCCTTCCATTCCCCTCTCCCCTCTCCCACCCCTCATTCCTGGCCACCCCCAGACTTCCTGCTCCCCTGCAGACACCCCCAAATGTGGAGAAGGCCCTGCGCCTCTTCGGGCAGCTGCTGCACAGCCGCGCCTTCGTGCTGACCTTCATCCACACGCTGGAGGCCCAGAGCAGCTTCTCCATGCGCGACCGCGGCACCGTGGCCTCGCTCACCATGGTGGCCCTGCAGAGTCGCCTCGATTATGCAACCGGGCTGCTCAAACAGCTGCTGGCCGATCTCATCGAGAAAAACCTCGAGAGCAAGAATCACCCCAAGCTGCTGCTGCGCAGGTTCGGCTACAGGGCAGGTGTACTGTGGGACAGGCCCGGCCCTTCCCTCTCCCCCCACCCCTCCGCACCTCCTCTGGCCCCACCTCTGGCTCGCTTTTCCAGTCTGGCCTCGCCCCTGCCTAGATGTTTCTGTTCTAGTCCCTCTCCTGTTTAGTCCTTGCCCTGGCCATGGCTGCACCTCTTCTAGTCCCTCCCCTGGCTAGTCCTGCTCCCTGCCAGGCCAGTCCCCACACCTGCATGGCTGTTTCTGTTCTGACCCCTCTTCCGGTGAGTCCTATTCCCCTGCTGGCCTCGCCCCGCTTCCATCACACCTCCTATCAGGCCGAGCCACGCCCCTGCATGTCCGCACCTATTCTGGCACCTCCCGTGGTTAGTACTGCCCCCTGCTGGCCTCACCCCTCTTTTGGTTCCATCTCAGCGGGCCCTGCCCCTGCAGAGTTGTACCAGTTCTGGCCTGTTCTCTGGCAAGTCCTACCCCCTGCTGACCAAGCCCCACCCCTGCATGTCTGCACCCGTTCTGGCCCTACTCCCAGCTAGTTTCACCCTCTGCTGGCTTAACCCCAGTTTGGGACCCACCTCTGCCAGGTCCCACCCCTTGTCTGGCTAGGCCCCGCCTCTACATGGCTACACCTATTCAGGCCCCTCCCCTTGTAGTCCTGCCCCTTGCTGACCTTACCATATTCTGGCCACTACGCCCCTGCCAGACCAAAACCCGCCTCTGCGTTGGCTGCACCTGTTCTGGCTTCATTCCTGCCAGTGCTCTCTTCCCTTAAACTACCGCCCCTCCCCCCCACTTCCCAGAGCAGCCCACCCCCCGCCCCCGCTTCTACAGGGCTCAGGCCTGAGCACTCCTGGCTGCTTTCACCCTAGGACGGAGTCAGTGGCAGAGAAGATGCTCACTAACTGGTTCACGTTCCTGCTGCACAAGTTCCTGAAGGTTCGTGGTAGGCAGGAGGGCTGGTGGCTAGGGGTGAGGGGTGGGGGGCATCCGGCAGTGGGCGAGCTCTGTGGCGGCCACTGCAGGAATGTGCCGGGGAGCCCCTCTTCCTGCTCTACTGCGCCATCAAGCAGCAGATGGAGAAGGGCCCCATCGACGCCATCACCGGGGAGGCACGCTACTCGCTGAGTGAGGACAAGCTCATTCGGCAGCAAATCGACTACAAAACGCTGGTGAGGGGTGCGAGCTGGAGGTGGGCAGGGTGGGAGACAGCTTTGCCCATCACCAACCTTGGGCGCCCTCTCCTGCAGACCCTGCACTGCGTGTGCCCAGAGAGCGAGAGTAGCCCCCAAGTTCCTGTGAAGGTTCTCAACTGTGACAGCATCACCCAGGCCAAAGACAAGCTGCTGGATACCGTATATAAGGGCGTCCCCTACTCACAGCGCCCCAAAGCCGAGGACATGGACCTGGGTGAGGCTTGTGTTCCCGAGGCCTCTCAGCCCCTGGGTTGCACTCTGTCACCATCACGGGAACAGCTCAGTTGGGCTTAGGGGGCATCTTACGGCCATTTGCTGCCCACAGAATGGCGCCAGGGCCGAATGGCCCGCATCATTCTCCAGGATGAGGATGTCACCACCAAGATAGAATGTGACTGGAAGAGAGTCAACTCACTGGCCCACTACCAGGTTAGAGTTTGGGGGAGTGGTGCCCGGTGTCCACATGTAGAGATAGTAGTGGTGGCAGCTGGTGACTCTGACTCCTTGGTCCCCACCACTGTCCCCTCTGACTCTGGGTCTCTAGGTGACAGATGGCTCCTTGGTGGCACTGGTGCCCAAACAAGTATCTGCCTACAACATGGCCAACTCTTTTACCTTCACTCGCTCCCTCAGCCGCTATGGTACGTCTTTTGGTGTGGCCTTTGCCATGCTGGGTCCTTGGAGGCTGGGGAAGTGGTCACGGGGCTACCTACTTCAGAGCCCGTAGAAGTGGGGTGGGTCGGAGGGAACGGAGGCCTAGGCCCTGCCATATCCTGACCACTAAGGGTGGTGCCACTGTCTGCCCAGAGAGCCTGCTGCGCACGGCCAGCAGCCCCGACAGCCTGCGCTCTCGGGCACCCATGATCACGCCCGACCAGGAGACAGGCACCAAGCTGTGGCACCTGGTGAAGAACCACGACCACTTGGACCAGCGTGAGGGCGACCGTGGAAGCAAGATGGTCTCTGAGATTTACCTGACGCGGCTGCTGGCCACCAAGGTGGGCCTGCCCACACTGCCAGGCCCTGTACTCACTGGCCCTGTTCAGGGCACCACAGCCCATCTGCCCCTGACCACCTGTGTCCTTGCCTGCCCCCCCCCCCAGGGAACGCTGCAGAAGTTTGTGGATGACCTCTTTGAGACCGTGTTTAGCACGGCCCACCGCGGCTCAGCGCTACCATTGGCTATCAAGTACATGTTCGACTTCCTGGATGAGCAGGCCGACCAGCGGCAGATCAGCGACCCTGACGTGCGGCACACCTGGAAGAGCAACTGGTGCGTGCCGTGGGGCATCTGGCTGGATGCACAGTCTTGCACCACGTGTGCCATCTAGCAGGTGGCCTCAGGATGATTGCATGCCGGTGGGGGAGGGGCAGTGGGAGGAGCAAAGGAGGGAGGGATGCAGGAGTTGCAGCTGAGGAGGCCAGTGAGCCTCAGTGTGGAGGGGTCCCACCAGCTGCCACCTCGCCCCACGCAGCCTGCCCCTGCGCTTCTGGGTGAACGTGATCAAGAACCCGCAGTTCGTCTTCGACATCCACAAGAGCAGCATCACGGACGCGTGCCTCTCGGTGGTGGCACAGACTTTCATGGACTCCTGCTCCACGTCCGAGCACCGGCTGGGCAAGGACTCGCCCTCCAACAAGCTGCTCTATGCCAAGGACATCCCCAGCTACAAGAGCTGGGTGGAGAGGTGTGCTGGGGCAGGAGGGCCCTTGGGCCATGGGGGTGCCTGTCTGAGGCTGGCCCGATCCTGAAAGGTGGCTGGATTTGGTCTGAGTCATAGATGTCCACGCGACTTATGCTGGGACCCCCAACAGGTACTACCGGGACATTGCTAAGATGGCATCCATCAGCGACCAGGACATGGACGCCTACCTAGTGGAGCAGTCCCGCCTTCACGCCAGTGACTTCAACGTCCTCAGCGCCCTCAGTGAGCTCTACTTCTACGTCACCAAGTACCGCCAGGAGGTGTGTGCGCAGCCGGAGGGCACAGCCTCAGGCAAAGGTAGAAAGCCGGCTGGGAAGGTAGTGCTGCAGGAGACTCGAGGACACGCGGGGCCATGGGGCTTATCTCTTGGAGAGGCTCATCACTGATTGGGGTACAAGATTCCAGCTGGGCCAAGTGGTGGGGTGAGGATAAGCCGCAGTGGGCAGGGGTGGTGGTGTCCAGGGATGGAGCTAGTACCCAGGAAACTCTGAGCCTGCAGATGGAGTCCTGGGGACCCGGGAGGTTCAGAGGGTAGGGCCATGTGTGACCACGAGGAGGAATGTGAGGTCCCTGGTGTTGGGAGTCTAGTACCATGCATCCTGGACAGTTTGGGTACAGATGCCAGTAGCCTTGGTGAGAGCACTTTAGGTGAAGGCAGTGACCGAAAAGTGAGCTTTGGGCATGGAGGATCTAGACTGCCATTGGGAGGAGTGGCCCTCTACCTGTGAAGAGGAGGAGGGGGCAGTGTTCTGGCTGGAGGGTGATCTTGGGAACAGCAGGGTGAGCGATTACAACCCTTCTGGTGTGTGCAGCTTGTGGGGAAGAGGAGACCCCCTGGGGTGTGAGCTGTGCCCAGGGGGGGTTTCCCCTCTCCCAAGCCTCACTCCAGGGGACCCTGCCTCCCCAGATTCTGAGCGCCCTGGACCGAGACGCCTCTTGTCGGAAGCACAAGTTGCGCCAGAAGCTGGAACAGATCATCAGCCTTGTGTCCAACAGTAGCTGAGGGTGCGGAAGTCGGGTGAGGAGGGGGCTTCCCAGTTCTGAGCCAGCCTTTCTCCATGGGGCGGGGGTAGTAGGGGCTCATGAATGGACCCCAGGTTGACACCTGGAGCAGGTGCATGGGGGATGCAATGGACTAATCTGCCCCCAGCCACGTGGGCCCCCTTCACTAGTGCCTTGCTTTGGGCCCTGGGGGGGAGGGAGGGCGGAGGAAACAGGACCAAGCCCCCATCCCAGCAGCAGTAGCAGCAATACCCCCACCCTCCTGCCCTGCTCCCAGGTGTGGCAATAGCCCCTGCCCTTCTTCCTATTTATACCCCAAACACCTATTTATTTAATTTAACTCCTCGCTGTTTCCATCTGTGAACTTGTGCCCCTCCTGGGATGTGGTCCACCTCACCCACCTCCCTCTCCACCTGTCCCGGGATCTCTTGTGACATTGCCAGCCGTGGCCCAGCCCCTGGGACTTGTCTTTGCAATGGCTGGCCCCAACCCCCTGGAAGGGGGTCCCGGCCCTAGCTAAAGCTCACTGTGCTGAGGACCCTGGGCCACTGGCCCCAGCTCCCCTCCACGCGTGACAGGAGGCAGACGCTGTTCTCAGGGGCCTGTTCTGTCTGAGTGGCAGGAAAGCAAGAACCAGGCCAGTGCTGGCGGACCTGGGCCTGAGGGTACAGGGGGGGCTTGCTCCTCCCAGCCCGCTGCCAAATGCCCTGGGTGTTGTCTGTACTGGCTGACACCTGGCCCTCTGGGCTGCCCTGTCCTGTGCCCGCCCCGGGGGGACGAGGTGGCAGTGCCTTACTCCTCCGTGTCTTCTGACCGTCTGTGGCCCAGACCCCAGTCCTCTCCTCTTGGGTTGCATGATGTTTTCTTTGTTCATGGAATGTTTTCCTTTTGCTAAGTAAATGTTGGGAAAATGGAGGCTGTCTGAGCTTTGTCCTTGGGGCCGGTGGGCAGTTAGCATGGGTCTGACAGCAACGCAGTTGGGCCTCCACAGGAGCTAGACCCCCTTAATGGCTGGCGGGGGCGGGGGGGGGGCAGGGGGAGGGTGACCGTTTCTGGAGACTTGGAAAGTGTCAGCTCCTTCCCAGTCCATCAGCGAAACATGATGGCCACCTTTCCTCTCCTTCTGGGACTTCTTCACTTCTCCCTCCCCTGCGGTCTCTCCTGGTCTGTCAGGCCCCCTCTGCCTATTCTCAGGGGGGAGTCAGAGGGACCCTGCAAAGATGAAAGACAAGTTATGTCCCTCCAGCTGTACCCACACTCCCTAAGCACTAGTGACTCCATCTAGTCCCAGGTGTATCTCCATCAGGGCACTCACGGGGTGGAGGGGCAAGCCGGGTGAATGCCAGATCTCACCAGGAGAGAAAGTGTGGTCTCATTCAGGAGCGAGAGTCTGCATTCCTCTGTGCCAGACAAGCACTGCTCCAGGGGCTGGGAACCCTTTGGGGGGTGGGGGTGGGGGTGCAGTTTTTAATGGTGTGGATGAGAGAGCCTGACTGAGGGAGTGACTTTTGAGAAAGACCTGAAGGAGGTCAGGGAGTGAGCCAGATGAACCCCAGAGGAGATGGTTGCAAACACACAAAGCTTGTGCAGAAGCCCCAAGGCCAGAGTGGATTGGGTTCTTTGAACAAGGGCTGGATTCGAGTGAACTAGGGACCTGGGGGGGGGGGCAGGCCAGAGGGGGAAAGGAGCAGGGCCCTTTGAGGCTTAGTGAGCCACATAAGGGCTCTGCCTTTGTCTTTGGGCAAGACAGGAACCTATTGGTGGGCCTGGAACCGAGGAGCAATGGGACCTGAGTCCTGACTTTTTAAAGACAGCCCAGCTGCTTCAGCGGCCCAGCTGTGGGGCCAGGGCTGCAGGCTGATGCTGGGCTTTGCAGTGCGAGGGAGAGTCAGACTGAAGTCCTGTCCCAGTAAACTGGTCCCATGGTTCAGGGCCACATTTGGGAAACTTAACTGTGCCTCCACCCCTGGCCTTTTCTTCTAGTTACCTCTGAATAGTCCCTGTCCTCCCTCTGGGGTCCTGCTCACAGAAGCCTCATCTGCTCTCCTTCTACCGCCCTGTGGCTTGTCAGCAGGGAGGCCAGCTCCATTTGTTCCTTGAAAGGGCTGAGGGCCATGTCCCTGGGCCACATTAGTAGTATAGGCAAGAAATGGCCTGACACTGAGTCTTTGCAAATAGACAAGATTTTCTCTTGCAAGTTATTAACAAAGAGAAAGAAAAACACCCAATTAACTAAAGCCTGTGTGGACCCTGGGGTCTACCAGAGGAAAGGGTTAATGGGGATGCTTACTTACATTAAGCCCACTATTGTACCTCTCTAATCTCTAATATCCATTGCAATGGCGATACAAAAACTCACAGACAAAATGAGAGATGAAAGGGCTTATGAAGGAAGGTAACAGATGGCAATGCTGTGAGAAATGCTCAGGGTAGTTGCGTACGGGGGGGGGGGGGGGCATATTACAAGTGTCAGGTCTGCTAATAAATGCCCCAAGGGTCATACCACTCTGCTGTAAGTTTTGATCCAAGCATTGAGTTCTGGCTCTGTGGGTCAGCAAACCCAGCTCCCTGAATGACCAGAGGCACCCCACTCCAGTAAGCCCTAGTCCAAAGGTACCCAGCTCTACTTCCATGGGCCAGCAAGTCTATCTTCCCCAATTAAGTACCCAGAGGCACCCCACTCCACAAGTCAGTCTCTTACCCCAAAGCACTCAGCTTTCCTTGCTCTGTGGGTTGGGAAGTCCATCACTGTTACAGGCTCTGGCTGGTGGTTTTGTGACTGCTCCTCTGTTGTCCTAGCTGTCTTCTGGATTCAGGAGATTCACTGCAGGGGTCTCTGGTTCAGAGGGCGTGCTCACTCCTGGCTCTTGCCAGTAATGAGATCCCACCTCCTGCAGCTTAGCAAAAGGCCTATTTTATACACAGCAGGATGTCACTCCAGGGAATCCTGATGAAGATTGCTCACAGGTGAATGAATTCTTTTAGTATCTTCTCCCACCTTCTTCCCAGACCCATGCAGGGAAAGGAGGTTTGGTAGGAGTTTGAGATGTTGCCTAGAAGAACCACATTAAAGAATTCACTGCCCCTGCAACAGGCAACATGGGCTGAAATAGGAATTGCACCTGCCTTGGCCACCAGAATGGAAAAGGTCACGTCAGCCGGGCCTTGACTTAGTACTGAGGAAAAATGCACGCTACTCTTAAAAGCAGCTCTGTTTCCAGCAAGCGTGACTTGACTATACTAGCTCCAAGACTCTTCACAGAATCCTGAAACAACACCAAAATATCAGGTACCCAAGATCAAATTCCTCATTATCAGATATCCAACCTTTTTTTTAAAAACAATTTATTAGGGGCTCATACAACTCTTATCACAGTCCATACATATACAAACATCAATTGTATAAAGCACATCCATACATTCCAGATATCCAATCTTAAATAGCCACACTCTCAAACCAGAGAAGGAACCCCGGGGGTGGAATTGATTAGAATTGGGCTGCTAACTGCAAGGCCAACAGTTCAAATCCACTAGCCAGTTTGCAGGAGAAAGATGAGGCCTGTACTGCTGAAGATTAACAGCGTAGAAAAACCACAGGGGCAGTTCGACAAAGCAGAAAACCCCGACTCATAAGAGGGCGAGAAATCACTCAATGAAAAGATGGGAACAGAACACATAAGGCTGCCTTTACTCCACAGAACATCTGATGGAGTCCCTAGAATGAAGCAGCGAGGCTAACAAGGCTACAATATATGACATTTGAACTCTCACTGCCATGGTCCCTATAGGACAGGGTAGAACTGTCCTTGTGGGGTTTCAAGACCGTAACCAGAGGTTTCAAAATGCTGGCCTTGCGGTTAGTACCCCAAGTAACCCACGATGCCATCCAGGGCTCCACATTCTATTCTACAGCCCTGCTGGTGTAGTGGTTATGAAGAGGGAAGTAGTTAGAAACCAACAGCTGCTCCGCAGGCTTTCGATTCCCATAAAGAGTTAAGTCTCAGAAACCCACGGGAACAGTTGTACTGTCCTGTATGGTTGCTGAGTCGCCATCCACTTGCTGGCAGTGGGTTTGAGTGTGTCTGGGCTGTTTGCTTTTCACCTGAAAGTGAAGTTTCTTGTTTTGCCAGTATGTGGGTCCAGAGCTGACAAGGAAGTGGGGAAACCCGCCTTTTGGGGTGAAAGCACCTCTTTTTGGAGACCCGTCTTGTATGGTAGAGCAAGTGCACAATAATGAATGGACAAGTGTCTGCCTCCTGCAACAATCATGCATGATAATCCCATGGAATCATTCTCTCTGACAGGGAAAACGAGGAGGTGAGGGGACCATTTATGTGCTCGGCCATCTCATTATGATGCTTTCTATTTTTTAGTTTTATTGGCACTTCTTCCACATATAATACAATTCAATAGTTCAATTATATCAAGAAGAGTTGTATATGATGCTTCTTTTTATGCTGCCATTTAATAACCTCTTTTTGAAGAATCTGCAGAGGAAACATGCAATGTAAATGAGAAAACCTAATGTTGAACTTTTAAAACCATGCAGTAGGTGTCATTCATTCGGACTCCCATTACCCCTACATATGGTTCCTAGGACTTCGTAAATCTTTAAAGGAGCAGACAGCCTCATCTTTCTCTTGCAGAGTGGCTGGCGGATTTGAACCTTCAACCTTGTAGTTAGTAGTGCAAAGCTACCAGGGCTCTGTGTGTTACATACTAGGGGGCTCCGAAAACCTCATGGAAAAATTCCATGATCTTTTAACTCCATTTCCCCATGCACTTTTGAAGCCCATATCTATTATCCCGGCCCATGTATGAATATACTCGCTGCCTCAACAAACATCCCCACAATGTGGGCCCTAGTGAATGTTGAATGGTGGGGCCTTCCATTTCCCTTGGGCTGACTCAACTACATGTCTCCAGGTTTGCCCTACAGCCCGCCCAACGGAGGCTGGGGGCAGGGACGCCGCCCCACCCCACCCCAGAAGGGTCCAGACTCGGAGTGCAAGAATCTCAATTTTATTTATTTTTGCTGGAACAAACATTTACGCCCCTCCTCCTAGGGCCACAGAACAATTGGGGGGGGGGGGAGCATCCAAAGGCCAGGGGAGGCTGCCGGTTTCCTGGCTGAGACTCAACGGTTGCGATGGGGTCCGAATCGCTGCATAGTCTGGACTACCATAGACAGTTGATCCAGGAAGGTGATGATGGAGATACGCAGGAGGCGGGGATCCTCCGATGTCCACCGGCTAGACCAGGAGAAAGAGGGACGGTGAGTCAGGCCACCGCCCCGCTCTCCCCCCACCCCCCGCCCGCGGGGGCTCCACCGGGGGGACTCACACCACCAGGGCGTTGCCGTTCAAGGCGATCTCCTTGTGGACCACACCGCGCTGCGGCTCGGCATCCGGAGCTAAAGACTCGCGGGCTATTTCTGCCCCATCGCGCGTCCGGAAAGGTACCATCAGGGAGCTGACGGTCATTAAGGAGCCCACGTGACTGAGCCTGAGCCCCACCCCCAGGGTCCACCCGCCACCCGCCCGCTCAGGTCGGATACAACTGGTGCCGGCGGATCCCGGGCCCGGTGGCCCCCAATGGGTCGGCGTCTCCGCCGGGCCCGGGGAGGTGGACTACTCGAACGACCTGAGGAATGTTGGCGGCCAGGGCGCCCTCAGGGTTCGGGTCGCCGGGGCCGCCGCGTTCCTCCAGGTGCTCGACGCCGCCTTCCTGGTCGCCTGCGCCGCCTGCCTGATCGCCTGCGTCTGCGTCCGCGTTCTGCATGGCCGCAGCTCCGCCTCTGCCTCCGCCTCGACTCCGCCTTCCGTGCTCCGCGAGTCTGAACCGCTTCTTCCGCTGAGGCTGAGGCCGTGAGGCGCCGGGCCAAGCCCCGCCCCCAGTGCCTGCGCACAATGGCTCCACCCCCGCGCCTGCGCACACTGGCTCATCGACAGAGGCCTCGTGCTTGGCCCTTTTCCGCTAAGCAAGCCCACTGGGTCCTCAAACTTTGTAAACAGGGGGGTCAGTTCACTGTCCCTCAGACCCGTTGGAGGGTCGGACTATAGTTTAAACAAAAATTATGAACAAATTCCTATGCACACTGCACATCTTATTTTGAAGTAAAAAACAAAACGGGGCAAAAACACCCGGCGGTCTGGATACATGTCCTCTGCGGGCGTGTGGCCGTAGTTTGAGGACCCTTTGAAGTCTAGACCTTCAGAGCGAGGTGGACAGAGGCTCTCTCACCAAGCCCCGCCCCTTAGCTCGGGACCTCACCCTCAGGAGCCTGCGCAGACTGGCTCCTCCTTAGCCCGGCTGAGTGGCATTTTCCCGTGGGTCCCTGTCACTGTGGAGAGTCGGAGCCTCGATTGAGCTGTGCCTCTCACAGTGGGGTGAAGCTCCCAGAGCGCCTGGGCGCCACACCACCCCCAACCCCCATGGATACTCTGTCCCTAGTTGCCTGTCTGGACTCAGAGCTGCTGTGTTAATGAACCTGCTTGGGTTCCAGAGAACCCCCATGGGCTGCCAAACCACTGAGTCACACTCACCAAGCTCCGCCCCTTAGCACATGACTCCACCTCAGGGCGCCTTGGAAAGCAGCCCCCCCCCCAGGGAACCTTCTGGAGTCCTGGTGGCTTAGTGGGTTTGGCCTTTGGCTGCTAACCACAAGATCAGCATGCGGTCCACCAAGGGCTCCTCAGGAGAAAGAGAATGAGGTTGTCTACTCCAGGAAGGATTTACAGCCTCGGGAACCCCATATAGGCGATATAGGGTTGCTATGGGTCTGAATCCACTCTTTGATTGTGAGTTCAGTTTTTGAGTTTTCAGGTGCTTGATGGGTTCCTTGTCAAGCCATCCTGTCTTGAGAAGATGAAGCCAAGCTCCGCCCTTTAGGGCGTAGTTTGACTCCAGTGTACCTGTATGATACTGCGCTACTCAGCTCAGGTTGCCACCTTGGAGAGGACTTTCTGATCATTTACCCATAGCCTAGGCACTGCTTAGCTAATAATCTAAAATGATATTCTTGTCTGTTTGCTTATTTCTTTGTTATATATCTTTTCTGATACCTCTTTCGTGTAGCACTTAGGACAGTGGGTGGCCTGAAGCAGACAGATTACTTGTTGAAGAAAACAGTACTGAGGAAACACAAAGCTCAGTGACTGTCTTTGACTCAGCCGTCCTAGAGTCCACTCCACAAACACTAAATAGCATATACCGAAGGTGTCTCACGACACTGTAATTGGTAAGAGAAGGATATTGGACACAGCTTCAATGTTCACAAACAGAGTAATGGCCAAATAAACTATGGTATAACCATACTATAGTCCTATCCAGCAATAAAAAGAATATGAAACTCTGTGAAATCCATGTGTACCCATCCCAAAGAAAGGTAACCCCCACAGAATGTGCACATTATTGAACAATATCATTAATATCACATGCACGCAAATTTTTACTGAAGATCATTCAACAACAGTTGCAGCAGTGCATTGACAGGGAGCTGCCAGAAGTTCAGGCCAGATTCAGAAGAGGACGTGGAACAAGGGGTATCATTGCTGATGTCAGATGGATCTTGGCTCAAAGCAGAGACTACCAGAAAGGTGTTTACTTGTGTTTTATTGCCTATGCCAAGTCATTCAACTGTGTGGATCATAACAAACTATGGATAACCTTGAGAAGAGTGGGAATTCCGAAACACTTCATTGTGCTCATGTGGAACCTGTACATAGATCAAGAGGCAGCTGTGCAAACAGAACAAGAAAAGACTGCACACATTTATATCAGGAAAGCTGTGTGTCAGGGTTGTTTCCTCTCACCATACTTGTTCAATCCACATGCTGAGCAAATCACCAAAGAAACTGGATTACATGTAGAAGAATTTGGTATCAGGATTGGAGGAAGGTTTATTACCAACATGTAATATGCAGATGACACCATCTTGCTTGCTGAAAGTGAGGAGGACTTGAAGCCCTTGCTGCTGTAGGTCAAGGATTGCAGCCTTCAGTGTGGATTACATTTTAGTGAAAGCAAAAGCCCTCACAACTGGGCCAAATGGTAAAAACATGATAAACCGGGTAAAAGGTTGAGGTTGTCACGGATTTCACCTTGCTTTGGGCCACAATCAATGCTCCTGGAAACAGCAGTCCAGAGATCAAAGGAAAAATGGCACTGAATAAATCTCCTGCACAAAGGCCTCTTTAAAGTGTTGAAAAGCAAGGAGTTTCCTTTAAGGAATAAGGCACACCTGACCCAAGTCAGGGCGTTTTCAATGGCCTCCTGTGCATGTGACAGTTGGACATGGAGTAAGGAAAACAGAAGAAGAACGATACCTTTGCATTGTTGTGCTGGTGAAGCATATGGACAATAAAAAAATCTGTCTGAGAAGAAGTACAACCAGACTGCTCACTAGAAGCTAGGATGGCGAAACTTTGGCTCACAGTATTTTGGACATGTTGATCAGGAGAGACCAGTCCCTGGAAAAGGACAGCACGCTTGGTAAAGTAGAGGGGCAGCGAAAAATAGGAAGGCCCTCTACAAGATGGATGGACACTGGCTACTGTGGGAATTATGGAATGATGCCAGAATGAGCTCAACAATGGGCTCAAAGACAGCAAGAGTTGTGTGGATGGTACCAGGCTGTCATACATCGGGTTGTGACGAGTAGGAGCCCACTTGGCGGCAACTACTAACAACAAATGAACTCCACTTGATGGCAACAAAGCACCACGTAAACCTATTTGGAATTTATCCCAGGATATATTTTGTTAAGGGGCTCTGGGGGCATTGTTCAGGAATTCAAAACCACCAGCTGTTTCTCAAGAGAAAGACAAAGCTTTCTACTCATGTGAACAGTTATCAGCTTGGAAATCCACAGGGGCAGCTCTACTGTCTCCTATGGGGTCGTTACGAGTCAGAGTTGGCTTGGTGGCCATGAGCTTGGTTATGGAATTATTTTCTGTGAAAGAGAGTGACAAGGACGCACACAGAAACATGAAGATCGCCTTCAATTATTGGGGGAAAAAAGACAGGGTGGGTCAACCATAAGCTAACGGGAAAAAAACCTCTGTAAAGAATTGAGATGGGTGTAGACTTCTGGACCCATCTTTTTAATGTAGGTTTAACTTTGGAGCCATGTAAGTATTCTATGTATTCATAATTTGTTGTTTGTTTCATTTGTAATCATTTTATTGGGAGCTCATACAACTCTTATCACAATCCATACATACATCAATTGTATAAAGCACATTTGTACATTCGTTACCCTCATCATTCTCAAAACATTTGTTCTCCACGTAAGCCCCTAGCATCAGCTCCTCATTTTCCCCCTCCCTCCCTGCTTACCCTCCCTCATGAACCATTGATCATTTATAAATTATTATTTTGTCATATCTTACACTGTCTGACATCTCCCTTCACCTGCTTTTCTGTTGTCTGTACCCCAGGGAGGAGGTTATATGTAGATCCCTGTAATCTGTTCCTCCTTTCTATCCCACCCTCCCGGTATCGCCACTCTCACCACTGGTCCCTAAGGGATCATCCACCCTGGATTCCTTGTGTTTCCAGTTCCTATCTGTACCAGTGTGTATCCTCTGGTCTAGCCAGATGTGTAAGGTAGAATTGGGATCATGATAGTGGAGAGGGGGTGGGAGGAAGGAAGCATTTAGGAACTAGAGGAAATTTGTATGTATCATCGTTGCTACACTGCACCTTAAGTGGCTCGTCTCCTCTCAGAGACCCTTCCATAAGAGGATGTGCAGTTTCCTACAGATGGGTTTGGGTCCCCACTCCACATTCCCCCTCATTCACAATGATATGATTTTTTTTTCTTTGATGCCTGATAACTGATCCCTTCGGCACCTCGTGATCACACAGGCTGGTGTGCTTCTACTCTGTGGGCTTTGTTGCTTCTGAGCTAGATGGTCGCTTGTTTACTTTCAAGCCTTTAAGACCTGAGACGCTATATCTTTTGATAGCCAGGCTCCATCAGCTTTCTTCAGCACATTTGCTTATGTACCCATTTGTCTTCAGCAATTGTGTAGAGAAGGTGAGCATCATGGAATGCCAGTTTAATAGAACAAAGTATTCTTGCATTGAGGGAGTACTTGAGTGGAGCCCAATGTCCATCTGCTACCTTAATACTAAACCTGTAAATATATGCACATAAATCTATTCCCTGTCTTCCTATGTAAATATATTTACATATGGACATGCCTTTATGTAGACCTCCATAAATGCCCTTTGCCTGCTAGCTCTTTCCTCTATTTCCTTTGACTTGCCTCTTGTCCCACTGTCATGCTCAGCCTTTATTTGGGTTTCAGTAATTCCTCTCGATTACATTACCCTTGATCATGCCCTACTATGCCTCCTATACCCTCTTCATCACCGATTTGGATAACTTGTTGTTCCCTTGTCCCTGGGTTTGTTAACACCACTTCCTTTCCCCCATATCCGCCTCTCCCAGGTCCTCCCCAGAACTGCCTGTCCCATTGTTTTCCCTTCCAGGTTGTTCATCCAGTTTATCTTATTTAGACAGACCTGCGGAGGAAATAACATGCACCAAAACAAGACAGAGCAAAACCAAGCAACAAAAGAAAACCAAACAACAATAAGCCAATGACAAACAAAATCACAACACAACAAGAACAAAAAAGAAAAGCTTGTACTTAGTTCAATGACTGTGTGTTGGCCTTTAGGAGTGTTTTCTGGTTGAGTCTGATGGGGTATCAAGACCTGGCCCCAAAGTCTATTTTTGGTATTCCCTGGGAACTTCTTTGCTCTGTTCCCCTTGCTGTTCTGTTGCATGCCCTTAGTGTTTTGCTTTAGTGTGGTGGAATCAGATTGGGCACAATTCCCACACTGTTGTGCCCTGTAGGGCTATGGGTCAGTGAGGAATGTCGTATCTCATAGTGGGGCTGGCCATGTGGTCGTCTCTGTGGATTGGCTGCTCTAAGCAGGAATATACTCGTCAAGGTTTGGTGGGCCAGGATGTGCTCCACTTTCTCTTCCTCCCTCTTCATTTGCTCCTTCTCCCTGAGCTGCAGCTTCAGTGCTGTCCCCTGAAACAAATCCTTCTGGGGGGAGAGGTAGGTGTCCACTTAGTTGAGATTGGGGCCGGCCCCTCAGACCTCTCCACTGGTTCCCTACTCTATGGAGGCATGTTGCATTCACATCTTGGAGCACTGGGTTGAAGTCTGGTCCCTCTTTTTCTGTGGCGATATAAACAATACCCTCCCCTTGGGTGGGTTAGTGCCCTATGCCCCTGCTACTCATTTCTTTTTTATTTTTTTCCTTACCCACCCTCCTTTTTAGTTGGCTACCATATGTACCCCTGGATTTAGTCTGGCCCCTGCCATACTACCTGGACCTCACCCCAGGAATGTTTGTATACAGTGGATTTTTCCCTATGCCCCTTTTGCATTTTTTAAGCTTATCTCAGGGAACTCATGTTGTACTTGTCCTTTTGTGTTTGGCTTACTTCACTTAGCATGATTTCCCCCAGTTCTTCCCATGCAGGGATGTGCTTCATGCGTTCATCACTGCTTTTTAGTGATGCATAGTACTCCACTGTATGTATGTACCACAGTTTTTTTAATTCACTCATGTATTCATATTTTTAAAGGATGAAAAAATGCTAACATGCATTAGTAAAAACTAATGCTAATGAACCTAACTGAAAACCACCCAGAGAAAAATAATTCAAGTGCCTTTGAAAGAGCTCTCTGTGCTCCCTTTGTGGTATAGACTCTAAAGACAAAAGCACGGACGTTCCCCTCAGTACAGGGGTCCTTAACCTTCCTCCTGCCGTGACCCTTTCATTCAGTTCCTCATGTGGTGGTGACCCCCCCCAACCATCACATGATTTTCATTGCTACTTCATCACTCTAAGTTTGCTACTGTTATGAATCATAATGTAAATATCTGATGTGCAAGATATAATCTCACTGTTACAAATCGAACATCATTAAAGCATAGTGATTACTCACAAAACCTTATGTAATTTTATATTGATGAAATGTTTATGTGTTTTCCAATGGTCTTAGGCGACCCTTGTGAAAGGGTCATTCCGTTTGACCCCCAAAGGGGTGGTGACCCACAGGTTGAGAACCACAGCCTTAGTATGTTGGTTGGTAGTTATGGGAGTGGTGAATGTGAAAATATTAGGGTGTACTTTGTGATACAGATGGAGCCCTGAGGGGATCATCGATCAAGGTGAGAAGCATCCTTGGAGGCTGCATTCGTGTTTAGGGCATGGCGACAGAATACCCTTGAGTGGCTTGTGAAAAGAGCAAAGTATTGTCTCACAGTTCTGATGCCAGGATCTGAGTGGGTTCCTCCGGAGGCACTTTGAAACTTGAAGCTGCACCCTGATTTCCATGTCACACAGCAGGCTGCCCTCCGCCTCTCAGTGACTCTTCTCTTCCCCCCGCCCCCAACCTTTTAATCTCTTCTTGTTTTTATCTTCTCTTTTATACTGTAGTATGGATGGCTTCATGGTAACAACTGAGAATATCTTCCGAGTCCTTATTTCTAAACCACACTCGGTTCACAAGTAGCTGAGGTTAGGCCTTCAGAGTGCATGTTTTCAGCAGACCCCACCTTGACTGTGTGATCAAACCGAGTGTCACCAAGTGTGGGACAATGTGATCCCATGTAACGGTTTCAATTTAAAAACATTTTTTTCATGATCAGTAAAGGGACAGCAAAAAAGAGGAAGGATCCTTGACAAGATGGATTGACATAGCAGCTGCAACAATGGGCTCAAACATAATTGCGTGGGCAGTGCCCGACCAGGCGGTATCTCACTATGTTGTCCTTATACTGTAGGTTCACTAGGAGTCAGAACAAACTCGATGGCACCTAATAACAACAATCCTTCCTTAGCTGCAGGCGGCACTGCCAGGCAAGGCTTGGGCTGCTCACTGCAAGTCCTGCCCTTCAAACTCATCAGCCATTCTATAAGAGAAAAGATGAAGCTGTGTGCTCCCATACAGACTGAAGTCCTGGAAACATTTAAGTCTCAGAATCCTTAAAAGGGTCACTATGGGCTGATCCCACTATGAGACACAATGTCCCTCTCTGACCCATAGCCCTACAGGGGACAACACAGGAGACACAGTGTGGGAATTGCACCTGATCTGATCCTGCCACAGCGAGGCAAAACACTAAGGGGTACAACAGAACAGCAAGGGAATGGAGTGCCGAGATCCCCAGGGAATGCTGAAGGTGAACTTTGGGGCCAGGGCATGGTGCCCCAACAGACTGGACTGGAAAACACTCCTAAAGGTCACAAACATTCCTTGAACTAACTACAAGCTTTTCTTTCTTGTTGTGTTTTGTTTTTTTTGTCATTGGTTTGTTGTTGCTGTTTTGTTGTATATTGTTGCTTGGTTTTGCTCTGTCTGGTTTTTGTGCATGTTATTATCTCCACAAGTCTGTCTAAATAAAATAAGCTGGATGAACAATCCGGAGGAGAAAACAATGGGACAGACAGTTCCGGGGGGACATGAGAGAAGGGGAGGTGGGGGGAAAGGTAGTGGTGTTAACAAACCCAGGGACAAGGGAACAAGTGATCCAAATCAGTGGTGAGGAGGGTGTAGGTGGCCTGGTAGGACATGATCAAGGGTAATGTAACTGAGAGGAATTACTGAAACCCAAATGAAGACTGAGCATGACAGTGGGACAAGAGGCAAGTCAAAGGAAATAGAGGAAAGAGCTAGGAGGCAAAGGGCATTTATAGAGGTCTGAATAAAGGCATGTACATATGCAAATATATTTTTATATAAGGATGGGGAAATAGATCTATGTGCCTATATTTATAGGTTTAGTATTAAGGTAGCAGATGGACATCGGGCCTCCACTCAAGTACTCCTTCAATGCAAGCATACTTTCTTCTATTAAATTGGCATTCTATGATGCTCACCTTCCCGACACAACTGCTGAAGACAAAGCAGGTCAACAAGCAAATGTGGTGAAGAAAGCTGATGGTGCCCAGCTATCAAAAGATATAGTGTCTGGGGTCTTCAAGGCTTGAAGGTAAACAAGTGGCCATCCCCGCGCACAGTTCCTCATGACCCTTTCACAGGGGTTGCCCAATTCATAACAGTAGCAAAATGAAATGACAGTGATTAAGTAGCAACAAGAATAATTTTATGTTTGTGGGGTCACCACAACATGAGGAACTGTATTAAAGGACGACATTAGGAAGATTGAGAACCACTGATTTAGTCAGATCAAGCCCACTTTAGGATCAGGTTCTAACAACCTAAAAATAGTGACTAATCCAGAAAGTGTTCCAAATGTGACTATTCTGATTCATAAAGTTTTGTTTTCTTTTTTAAAATCACTTTATTGGGGGTTCATACAATTCTTATCACAATCCATACATCCATCCATTGTGTCAAGGACATATGTACATTTGTTGTCATCATCATTCTCAAAACATTTGCCTTCTACTTGAGCCCTTAATATCTGCTGCTCATTTTCCCCCTCCCCCCCACTCCTCCCTACCTCATGAATCCTTCATCATTCATAAATTATTATTAGTTTGCCATATGTTACACTGTCCGATGTCTCCCCCCGCCTTGTTCTCTGCTGTCCCTCCCCCAGGGAGGAGGCTATACATAGATTCCTGTAAGCACTTCCCCCTTTCTACCCCACATTCTCTCCACCCTCCAGGCATTGCCATTCTCGGCACTGGTCCTGAAGGAGTCATCTGTCCTGGATTCCCTGTATTTCCAGTTGCTATCTGTACCTATGTACATCTTCTGGTCTAGCCAGATTTTTAAGGTAGAATTGGGATCATGATAGTGCGGGGGGAGAAACCATTGAAGCACTAGAGGAAAGTTACATGTTTCATCATCGCTACCCTGCACCCTGACTGGTTCATCTCCTCCCCACAACCCTTCAGTAGGGGGGTGTCCAGTTGGCTACCAATGGGCTTTGAGTCTCCACTCTGCACTCACCCACATTTTCAATGATATGTTTTGTTCCTTGATGCTTGATACCTGATCCCTTCAACAGCTCGTGATCACACAGGCTGGTGTGTTTCTTTCATGTGGGCTTTGTTGCTTCTCAGCTAGATGGCCACTTGTTTATCTTCACGCCTTTAAGACCCCAGACGCCATATCTTGTGATAGCCGGGCACTGTCAGCTTTCTTCACCACATTATGCACACATTTGTCTTCAGTGATCGTATCAGGAAGGTGGGCATTCACTGATGTGATTTTTAGTTCTTTGATGTCTAATAACTGGTCTCTTCTACACCTCATGTTCAGCCAAGCTGGTGTGCTTCTTCCATGTGGGCTTTGATGCTTCTCAGCTAGATGGCCACTTGTTTATCTTCAAGCCTTTCAGACCCCAGATGCTATATCTTTTAACAGCTGGGCACCGTCAGCTTTCTTCACCACATTTGCTTATGCACTCAATTTTCTTCAGCAATCGTGTCGGGAAGGTGTGCATCCTGGAATGCCAATTTAATAGAACAAAGTGTTCTTGCACTGAGTAAGTGCTTGAGTGGAGGCCCAATGTCCATCTGCTGCCTTAGTACTTAACCTATAAATATATGCACATAGATCTGTTTCCCCACACTCATATAAATATATTTACATATGTACATTCCAGTCTTTGAACCTCTATAAATACCCTTTGTCACCTAGTTATTTCCTCTATTTCCTTTTACTTTCCTCTTGTCCCACTATCATGCTCAGCCTTCATTTGGGTTTCAGTAATTTCTCTCAGTTACCATGCTCTTGCTGAATCCCTACCAGACCTGTCACACCCTCCTTGCTACTGACTTTGGATCACTTATTGCTCCCCTGTCCCTGGGTTGGTCAGCACCACCTCGATGCCCCTTCCTCCCCCTCTCCCGTGTCCCCCCCCCCCCCCGGAACCATTGGTCCCGTTGTTTTCTATCCAGACTATTCATCCAGTCTATCTTATCTAGATAGATCTGTAAAGATAATGATATGCACCAAAAATCAAGTCATACCAAGATAGGCGATGAGTGAGAACGCAGCGATGAAAACAAAAAAGAAAACAAATTACCCATAGAAGAATAAATTAATTAAAAGAAAAAAAGTTGGTTTTTTTTGATAAAGCAAACTTTATTGTGGGTTTGGGCCCTTCTCTCCTAGTCCTGCTGGGACTGGAGAGCGGAGGGTGTTGAGGGGGACTTTTTGTCTTGCCCCCCCAAGACCCCAAGGAAAAAAAGTTTTAAAAAGAAAGAAAAGCCTGTAAACAGATAAAGATCTGATTTTTTATCTCTAGGTGTGTCCTTTACTCAGGTCCGATGGGGTACCATGCTCTGGCCCCAGAGTCTGTCCTTTGTACTCCCTCAGGGCCTCCCTGCTCTGCTCCCACGGTTGTTCTGCCGCACGCTTTTAGTGGTTTGCCTCAGTGTCGCAGGGTCAGTCTGGGCCAGTCCCGACCCTGAGTCTCCAGTGTTGTCCCCCTTAGGGCCCTGGGCCATCAAGGACGGCGTGTCTCCTAGTGGGATCAGCCATATTGTCCACTCTGTCCATTGGCTGTTCAGAGCGGGCATATCGTCCTCCAGGCCTGATGGGCCAGGATGTGCTCCACTCTCTCTTCCTCCCCTTCTTTGCTCCCATTTGCTCTGATCAGACAGGCCCCTCTCCCCTAGCTGCAGCTTCAGTGCCGTCCTCTCAAGTAAATTCTGGGGTGAGGGGCAGTTGTCCATGTAGCTGGTATGGTGGCCAAGCCCTGAGGCCCCTCCACTGGCTCCCCACACCCTGCTAGCACACTGCAGTCGTCTGGCACTGACTTTACATCTGGTCCCTCATTCCCTGTGGAGACACAAACAATACCCTCCCCTTGGATGGGTCAGTGCCCTATTCCCCACCACACATCTTTTTTTCCCATAAACTTTTAAAAATAAGGTCTTCATAGACAGAGCATAAAAAATTTTGTGAATTTAATACAAGTTAGCTTCTCGTCTTCATTTCCCAACTTCTTGATGTACATTCCTTTTGGCTCCTTCACATATCTTTATTTCAAGATTTATTTTGCTTGACTTTCATTCAACAGATGAATGTTCACATTGTAAAACACATTTAACCAAAACAGAAATAAGAAGCAGCATTTTGGAATCAGTTTGAGCTGAATGAGCCTGGCAATGTTGTTGAATGGGAATGCTGTGGTGTGGCAGGTGGTTGTTAGGGGCCATGGAGTCATTTCCAACCCGATCGACAGCAGAACAAACACGGCCTGGTCCTGCGCTATCCCCACCATTCTTCCTGTGCCTGAGCCCATTGCTGAAGCCTTGGGCTCCATCCATCTCATTGAGGGCCTCCCTCTTTTTTGCTGCCCCTTTACTTTACCAAGCATGATATCTTTCTCTAGGGACTGGCCACTCTCCTGACCACATGTCCAAAGTATGTAAGACAAAATCTCACCATCCTTGCCTCTAAGGAGCACTCTGGCCATGCTTCTTCCAAGACAGATTGGTTTGCCTGGAAGGTCAGCAGTCCATGGGACTTTCAACAGTCTCCTCCAGCACCACAATTCAAAGGCATCGATTCGTCTATGGTCTTCCTTATTCCATGTCCCACTCTTACATGCAATGGAAAACACCACAGCACACCTGAGTCATCAAAGTACCATCCTTGGTCTTAAACACTCCAAAGTGGCCTTGTGCAGCAGACTTCCCTAATGCAAAATGTCTTTTGATCTCTTGACTGCTGCTTCCATGAATTGGAATAGGTGATCAGAAATGCTTATCATTTTTCTTCATAATAAGTGTATAAGTAAAGTTCACTTATTATGCTTGGACTTAGGGTACAGCAGCACCATCCCTCATTCCCTGGCACATGTCAACTACATAAAACGTTAAATGCAATGTCAAATGCAAAGCCTCAAATAAGAGTTCCAGTTCCAAGAGAACAGTGATAGTTTATGTGGTAGTTACATACTCTGTTGTCAATTTGAAACTTAAGAGTGAAGGGGTGGAGTTTAGCCTGTCAATCAGGTCACAGCTTGATGACCTCATTTGAAGGTGCCACGGAGGCAAATAGCTCACTGGAGGCAGGACACACTCACTCCCTATGAGACACTCCTGCAGAGAAGACACATGGAGCTACACTAGAGCCCTGGAGCTGAAGGAGCCACGTGGAGACCCCTGCCAGCGCTGAGATGCTTCCACCGCCACTGGATCCACAAGACTTTCCACCCACTGACCTGTGACCTTCCTGCGTTCAGCGTCATTGTATGTGTTGCATGAGTCAGAAGAGGACTTTATTGACTGGTTTCTGACATATGGGCTAATATGGGACTTACGGACTTGATCAGGACTGGGTTGGCATGTTTTCTCAATATTCAATTGTTCTTATCTATAAAGCTCTTTCTTATACACATTATCAGTGTCCCTGAATTTGTTTCTCTAGTCTACCTGGACTAACACAGTTGAATAATGTAAAAACTTTCATCTAGAGTCGGTCCGCATTAAAGTGGTTCTGCAGCAACAATGGAAGATTTACAGAGACATCTGGAGGTACTTTCATAGGTACATATAAATAGAATGGTGGAAGCTTTTAATATTACCTAATCTTCCTTTTCTTTTTTTAAATCATTTTATTGGGGACTCGTACAACTCTTATCACCATCCATGCATCCATCCACTGTGTCAAGCACATTTGTACATTTGTTGCCATCATCATTCTCAAAACGCTAGCTTTCTGCTTGAGCCCTTGCTATCAGCTGCTCAATATTACCTCACCTTTTTTATGGCCTTATGGATTTCCTGAATAAAAGGACAAATGAACCTCTCCATTCCGCAGCCCAGCCTTTATCTCTATAAATGATGAAACCATATTTTGAAAGGTAGAGTTTTAAGGGTCCTTCTTCCTTAGCCTACATTTAAGGAACCCACCTCTTAATTTTCGGGTGTTGTCATTCACTCGTCATCTTGTACATGAAACTCCAAAGATAATATTGGCATTCATCATTGAATCAAACACTTCGCAAGTTCTTCGAAGCAGTGAAATGTGAGATTCTCCACATTTTCTGTGCCAATACAATGGGTGTGGCAACAGTAGAGGCGATGCAGCCACCACATGGATTGAGTTAGGAGATAAGGAAGTGAAGGTGTTTTTTTGCCTGAGGTGTGAAAGGGAGAGTGCGACCATGAGGAGAGTAGCTGTACACTGCAGGGCACCTCCAGTGTCCTTGGTGGTGGCATTAGGTGGTTTTTTTGTGGCAGCCGAAGTAAAGTGGGAAGAGGCCGTTTCAAGTTCTGTGGCCGTTGCATTATTTGCATATATTTTGTCTTTCTTGATCCTCACTTTCACCAGGCTGCGTAAGATCTCTGGGGCTTCCCGGGTCCCCACCTCCCGGGGTGCTGGGCAGCTGTCCTCCTGTGGTGACCCTGCAAACTCTCTTGTCTGATTGCTTGCACCAGCCACAGGACGATGGGATCCAGCAATTCCACGCTTGTGCATTTCTTTAAAAGCCTCGAATGCAGGTACACCTTCATTGTAGCATAATTGACAACAACCGAGTGACAAGTGTCCATCAACAGAGGAATGGATAAGTACAATGTGTCTGTAGGTAAATGACATGCTGTCAGCCACGCAGAAAACTCATGTCCTGATAACAGCTTGGGCGGACGCTGGCAACACTGTATCCAGTGAAAAGCCCCGCAGCCAAGGTCCCAGCTTTTTTTTTGCTTCTGTTTTTAAAAAGGGAAGATTTTTTTCCTGTTTTTCTTTTGCCGAGAGCAAAACAAGTGCACTGTAGGGTTATCGATGACATTCTTCCAGCTGTCCGATCATTGGAACCCTCTCATGACAAACTCCTTACCCCATAAGGGCTCTCATCTTTCCGCCAAGGTCCCATCTTGTACGGAGTGTGCACAGGAGGCAGTTCCATAGAGACAGACAGTAGAACGGAAACTTCGCAGCATTGGGGCAAGGTCTCCAGGGTGAAAAGGTTCAGAGGTAGGCTGTGGGGAGTCACGCAACAGATCGAACGTACTAAAGACCACTGAATTGCACACTCAAAACCAGTTAGAACGGCAATTGGCGTGGTATACATGTTTTACCACACGAGAAATTAAAAAAAAATTGTGGCCCCATCCACTCACGGTTGTTGAATGCATAACGACAGTGTTCTGGGGGCCGGGCAGGGGAGGCATGGACAGTGTGTATGTCTCCAGCCCGTGTCTGTGGGTGGGTGGGGTCTGGCACAGGAAGGGCGGCTGCAGGGTTCTAGGCGGGTGATGTATGTCTGGAGTCAAGAGGCTAGCCATCTGGGCCAGTGCTCAGGGTGAGACTAGGGTAAGGTCAGGACGTAAGGGAAACAGAAACCTGGGAGTGTGGAGAGCTGAATTGGGCAGGGGCAGGGCCCTGGGGTGTGGGGGGAGAAAGCCCATAACAAATCATCATGGGTCCGGTAGGCGCAATTATACGGTGATAAGTAAAGATTATAGTAAAGTCATGGAGAACATGAGAGAAAGAAGAGAGAGTGAAATAATGGAGTCAGACACATACATGGTAGCATGCTCACCTCAGCCCTGCTTGGTGGTCCATGTGGAGAGAGCCCGAGAGAGCAAGGTTTATTGCTAACCAAGGCTTATCTGTTTCTTTAGGGGGCGTGATTACAGGTAACCACCCAAGTCACAGGAAGGGGCTGTACACTAGGCAATACGAGCAATAGGAGGAGGATATACAATGGGCAAAGGCCCAACAGGAAAGGCATGAGCTGGGGGTGTATATATGATAGGAAGGGGAGGGACTAGAGGTATACATGTGACAAGAAGGGCAGCCCCCAGATTCCTGATGGCGGCCTAACCTTGGTCACCCTTGAGTGGGCTTGACCTCCCTGGGCTCTCCTTCAGGGAAACAATGTACTACTATCCTTATCAGAAAGGAGTGGGCCCTACTTATTGTGGGATAGGCACTGGGGCACCCCAACACTGAGAAGGCCAGTGAGGTGAACAGTAGAGTGTGCCCAGCCATGGTCAGGTCCTCCCTTCAAGCTGCACGAGGGCCTGTCCCAAACCCCATCCGTGAGGTACACATTCTGTGGAAGGATTTCTCGGTTTAGGGCCTGCAGGTGGGTCTGGGGGTACCCCCCAGATTTGGGGTGAAGGCAAGGTCTACAGCCTATAGCCACTCCATCCCCCCCCCCAGTCTCATGTCATGATGGCCCCAGATGCCCTTTCACCCTGGCCCAGAAATTCCCCCCTTTCCTCCCATCTTGGCTCACCTTTTTGTCCCCGCTCCCTGAAGGGTGACCAGCCAGAATCACACTTCACTTCACCCCTGCCAGTGCTCTCCCAAGCTCACAATAGAGTGAGGACTTTCCAGCTACCACCCCCACCCCATCCCTCCATCCCCACTCCTCCCTCAACTTCCCAGGGCCCTCTGGTCAAGATTGCCAATGACCTCTTACTTACACACCCCTTATAGAAGGTGCAGGTCCCCCCTCTCCTTCTCTCCTTTTCTCCCTTCCAAGACACAGGTGTCCTCTTAGTGCTCCTGGGCTCAGGGTACTCCTTGGCCTCCCGGGTCAAATCTTCTGCCCCTACCTCATTTCTACTTGAAGTGCCTCCAGGTTTAGACCTGGGTTTAACCCTCTTTTCCTGACACACCAAATTGTTCCCCACAGATAACTCCTGAAAGTCATTAAATGTTTTTAAATCGTTTTATTAGGGGCTCATACAACTCTTATCACAATCCATGCATACATTGATTCTGTAAAGCACATTTGTACATTCATTGCCCTCGCCATTCTCAAAACATTTGCTCTCCACTTAAGCTCCTGGCATCAGGTCCTCATTTTTTTCCCTCCCTCCCTGCTCCCCACTCCCTCATGAACCCTTGATAATTTATAAATTATTATTTTTTCATATCTTACACTGTCTGACATATCCCTTCACCGACTTTTCTGTTATCTGTCCCCCAGGGAGGAGGTCACATGTACAGCCTTGTAATTGGGTCTCCCTTTCCAACCCACCTTCCCGCTACATTCCCAGTATGGCCACTCACACCACTGGTCCTGAAGGGATCATCCGTCCTGGATTCCCTGTGTTTCCAGTTCCTATCTGTACCAGTGTACATCCTCTGGTCTAGCCAGACTTGCAAGGTAGAATTGGGATCATGATAGTGGGGTGGGAGGAAGCATTTAGGAAGTAGAGGAAAGTTGTATTTTTCATCGTTGCTACATCGCACCCTGTCTGGCTAGTCTCCCCGAGACCCCTCTGCAAGGTGATCTCCAGTGCCCTACAAATGGCCTTTGGGCCTCCACTCTGCACTCACCCACATTTTCAATGATAAGATTTTTTGTTCCTTGATGCTTGATACCTGAACCCTTCAACAGCTCGTGGTCACACAGACTGGTGTGTTTCTTCCATGTGGGCTTTGTTGCTTCTGAGCTAGATGGCCGCTTGTTTACCTTTAAGCCTTTAAGACCCCAGACGCTACATCTTTTGATAGCTGGGCACCATCAGTTTTCTTCGCCACATTTGCTTATGCGTCCACTTTGTCTTCCGCGATCATATCATGGAGGTGAGCACACAATGATATGATTTTTTGTTCTTTGATACCTGATAACTGATCCCTTCGGCACATCATGATCACATAGGCTGGTGTGGTTCTTCCATGTGGGCTTTGTTGCTGCTGAGCTAGATGGCCACTTGTTTACCTTCAAGCCTTTAGGAATCCAGACGTTATATCTTTTGATAGCTGGGCGCCATCAGCTTTCTTCACCACATTTGCTTGTTCACTGCTTTGTCTTCAGCGATGATTGTGTCGGGAAGTGAGCATCATAGAATGCCAATTTAACAGAAGAAAGTATTCTTGCATTGAGGGAGTACTTGAGTGGAGTCCCAATGTCCTTCTGCTACCTTAATACTAAATGTATAAACATAGGCCCATAGATCTATTTCCCCATCCTCATATATAAATATATGTGCATATATACATGTCTTTATCTAGACCTCTATAAATGCCCTTTGCCTCCAAGCTCTTTCCTCTATTTCCCTTGACTTTGCTCCTGTCCCACTATCATGCCCAGTCCCCACCAGGGTTTCAGCAATTCCTCTTGGTTACATTACCCTTGATCATGCCCTACCAGGCCTCTCACACCCTGCTCCCCACCAATTTGGATCACTTGTTGTTCCCTTATCCCTGGGTTTGTCAACACCACTTCCTTTCCCCCCACCTCTCCCTCTCCCATGTCCCCCCGGAACTTTTGGTCCTGTTGTTTTCTCCTCCAGATTGTTCATCCAGCCTATCTTATTTAGACAGACCTGCGGAGATAATAACATGCACAAAAACAAGTCAGAGCAAAACCAAGCAGCAATATACAACAAAACAACAACAACAAACCAATGACCAAAAAAATAAAACACAAGAAGAAGAAAAGCTTGTAGTTAGTTCAATGACTGATTGTTGGCCTTTAGGAGTGTTTTCCAGTCCAGTCTGTTGGGGCTCCACATCCTGTCCCCAAAGTTCACCCTCAGCATTCCCTGGGGACCTCGCCGCTCCATTCCCTTGCTGTTCTGTTGTACCCCCTTAGTGTTTTGCCTCGGTGTGGCGGGATCAGATCAGGTGCAATTCCCACACTGTGTCTCCCATGTTGTCCTCTGTAGGGCTATGGGTCAGTGAGGGGCGTCATGTCTCATAGTGGGGCTGGCCATGTGGTCCTCTCTGTGGACTGGCTGCTCTAATTGGGGTCATCGTCCTCAAGGCCTGGTCTGAAAGTCATTTTAGGAGAAGGCTACACAGTTTCCTGCCTCTAAGGACTCTGAAGTCTCTCCAGGTGTGGGTTCCCGTCTGAGCTCCGCCCTTTCTTGGGAGATTGTGGTTCAATGAAGAAAAAATGATTCAGGTAAGTGGTTACACAACTGTTTACTAGCTTAAAAAGGTGGGTAGTTCACCTTACAAATCCGGCTAGACCAGAGGATGTACACTGGTACAGATGAGAACTGGAAACACAGGGAATCCAGGACAGAGAACCCCCTCAGGACCAATAATGAGAGTAGCAATACCAGGAGGAGAAGGGGAAGGTGGGGGAGAAAGGGGGAACAGATCACAAGGATCTACATATAACCCCCTCCCTGGGGGATGGACAACAGAAAAGTGGGTGAAGGGAGACATCAGACAGTGTAAGACATGACAAAATAACAATAATTTATAAATTATCAAATGTTTGTGAGCGGGGAGGGAGGGGAAAAATGAGGAGCTGATACCAAGGTGTCAAGTAAAAAGCAAATGTTTTGAGAATGCTGATGGCAACAAATGTACAAATGTGCTTGACACAACGGATGGATGTAAGAATTGTGATAAGAGTTGTACAAGTCCCCAATAAAATGATTTAAAAAAGAAACAAATAATAATGTTGAACCAAAAGAAAAAGGGGGTAGTTCAAACCCACCAAAAGGCGCCTCAGAAGATAGGCCCAGCAATTGGCTTCTGAAAGTTCACCTCTTGTAGCAATAATTCTTTCTCATAGCCTTCCCTGGGTCACTCCCCCATTAGTAAGGCTCCCCCTGACACCCTGAGGGTACCAGGTCACCCCTAAACTCCGCTTGCAGTTCCCAATGCCCCTGCCCAGCACACAGCTCCCATGGTCTTCCCCAGCCTTCCCAATGCAACTCCCCCACATCAGCCCTGCTCCAGGACCCCTGCTCTTTCTCAGGCTCCTTTACATAGAAACTCACTCTTCCTCCATCTCTCCACTCCTGTGAGCATGCGGCCCACCCTCCCCACTTAGTCACCACCCGAGCCTGCCCATTTGCCCTAAAGACACTGGGTTTCCGGCCAGTGTGTCTCCTAACCACCCAGCTGTCTACAGCAGCTGCTTCAGTGTCCTGAGTATGCACCTGGATATTCTCCTGTAGCAGAGGGAGCCCTGAGGAAAATGGTGCCCCGGTCTGAGCACCTGCCTATTTCACCCTCTTTAATCCTCCGAACGGTCTCCTCCTCACCCATCTGGAGTGACGCTCCTGGTAGGGGACAGCTGTGGCTTGGGACCACTCAGCATCTTGTGCCCTCCCTCAGGGCCCTGCTTTTGAAGTAGCACCAGCTCTGTGAAGCCCGTGTGTTCTTAGGGCAGTGGCTCCAGGCCCAATACCTGGAGACCAAGTGTGGGGTTCATTCTCCAAGACTGAATGGGTCCAAGGGGATGGTTGTGTAATTAAGGGGTAGGTTAAAGAGCCATCAGACAAGATGAAGCATGCAAGGGCTCACCTCTGTCATTGCTTCAAGAACCAGGTTCGAGCAGAGAGAGCGCATAATGTATTCCCACAAACTTATATCATCTTGGGCACACAGGCCACGGTAAGCACATCTGCAACAGGCATACACGTAACAACACAGGGGCGAGCTAGGGGTATGCACGCAGTTGGAAGGGGACGCACTAGAGGCACACACGTGACAGGAAGGCACAAACGTAACCAGATGGGCAGGCAGGTTCTAGAGTCAAGATGATAGCCTAACCTTGGTCGTACCTGAGTTGGCCTGACCTTAGATGTGTCTGAGCTCCAGGGGAACAATATGAAATCCTTGTCAGAAGGGAGTGGGTGGGCCCTACTTAGGGTGGGATAGACAACAGGGTCTGATTGCTTTAGATGGCACGTAGCCTTCAAGCAGTTGACCTTCAAGTGCTTATATAGTAGCAGCCATGTGCTTACAAGTAGCACCTTAAAATTGGCATTATTTTGGGGGGACATCGTGAGGAATAACTCTTGCTTAGGAGAATGTGAGGCATCTCCAACCCACCAATGTGACGACTCCCTCCATGGGAACCTCACCCTCCCAGACTCCTTAATGTATGAATGTTGAGTTTGTCTGCACACCCCCTCTTCCCAGTTCTGTTTCCCACAGCCAAGTGGTCCTGCCCATGTCCTGACACACTCACTGTCCCGGCCCCAGCACTGGGTCTACAAACCAGAGTTGCTCAAAAAGACAGCACTGGTTTGCTGGGCTCATCTGAGAAGCTACTCTAGAGGGCCAGATGCCCTTGGTGTCTGTGGAAGGGGCCTCCGCCATATTCTCTGTGAGCAGGGTGGCCTTGAATGAAGTAAATCTTGCAGAGCACCGAGGGGCCGCAGGAGGAAGATGAGAGGTTTGCTAAATGGCCCGTTGCTGAAATGTTCTTAGACTCCAATTCCCTTTATTGTTAGCCTCATATCTCAAAACCAAGGCAGTCGAGCTAATACAGTTCCCTTTGAATCAAAATCACCTTTAATGTTAATGTTTCAAAAGAAATTTGCGACCCAAAACAAAACAAAAACACTGGCATATTTTCTTATGTGCAGCTGGAATGAGCACACCACTGGGCCATCCTGCCCTTCTGTCAGGGTCGTCCAGGAGCTTCGGTCAGGCCTTGGGCAGGAGGTGCCTGCTCTCCTAGCAGGCCCACGGTGGGCCAGGGCCTCCTCCTCAGGTGGTTCCTTCCAGTTCAAAGGCGAGGTGCTTACAGGACTTCCCTAAGCCTGGGGCAGGGTGAAGGAAAGCAACCATGGCCACCCAGCCCCTACTTCTGCCCCCCACACCCAGGGGAGGTGGGAGTGGAAAGAAGGCGCTGCACTATGTAGCTTCCATGAAGTGGTCCAGTGCAGGACCAAGAGGCCTTGCTAAGTAGCCCCAAACAAATCACCTGTCCCTCTGATGAATGAGAACCAGCTCTTTCCAGGGGTAGAGCTGTGACATGAAGGGTCATTATACTCCATCTCTGATCCACCCCTGGCCACTGCCGCCTGACTACAGAGAGGCCTGCCCTGAGTTGGCAGGCGGGCTCAGGCTGGAGGAACAAGCCTTGCTGGGCAGAGGGCCCTGTGGCCCAGGTCACACCATAGAGCGAAGCAAGTTTTGTCCCTGGCTTCCAGGTCCCTGACCTCTTTTGTCAGAGCACTTAGGCCCAGAAGCCCCAAGGAGGACCCCCAAGGCTGGCTGTCACCTGCCAGGATACATGTCACATGGCTTCCTATGGTGCTGAGTAGAGGCCAATGCCGACCCACTCCAGGGCAGATGGCAGGACAGAGTCCAGCAGGGAGTTGATGAGGATTTGTTCTCAGAGGGTCACCCAGGAAGCACGACAGCCCGGCCCTGGAGCCTGTTCACAGGCCCACTTTTCACCCAGAGGCCCCTCGCAAAGATGGTGGCCGCACTCCGACATGGCTGGCGCCTCTGTAGTCCTGTGTAGGCGTTGTCGGTGAACCAGGCCAAGGGCTCAGACAGACTGTTACCTAGCCCGATCCAGGGCCACGAAGCGACTCTTTTATTATATGAAGAAAACACACTGGGCGCAGCATGCACCTCCCCCATGCTGAACGGCTCACTTGGCAACTCCTTTCTCTTTAGACTCTGTCACTTCAGGGTGTAAGAAGCGGGTAGCCAAGCGCTCAATGTCATCCATCGTCAAGCGGCTCAGGGACCTTTCGTATTCCTGGGGAGAGAAGGGCAAGGGTGCCAATCAGCAGGAGGCTGGAGGGGGATGGGAGTGATAGCGGAGGGCTGGGCCTCCAAGGTCAGGTTCTCACCCGCTGGAGCTGCTCCTGGACCCTGCTGGCATCTGCAGCGCTGAAGTGGTGGCTCAGAACTTTTGCGACCAACTGCCAAGTCTCTGAGGAGGTAGGGAGGGACCGGGGCTGGGCCTCGGCCTGTCTCCGGCCAGTGCCTGGCTCCAGTAGCACCTTCTCCAGGGGCTTGACCACTAGGTTGAGCTTGGAATTGGGGCCAATGCTGTAATCCGAGAGTCGTTTCCCATCTGCTCCAGAGAAATGGATGGAGGTCGTGACCTCACTGCAGGGGCTGCCCAGGACAGTGAGCCCCCGCCAGGGCACCTGAGGCTGCCTTGCCACCCCGCCCCCGCTTTCCGGGGGGCCTCTCTGGTACCTGCCAGGGCTTTGCCCTTGAACAGCAGCCGCTGCTGGCGCACAGGGATGTCCAGCTGTTCGGAGACCAGAAGCTTTAGAGAAGACACCATCTCATCCTCGGACACCTGAAAGGGCAAGGGCAGGGGCTGAAGTCGCAAGCCCTCGGGCCCCTCCGGGAGCAGCTCTCCCGGCCATCCCGCCCCCGCAGTCTCCCCGCCCGGCGTCTCGGTCACATCCCCTCGTCCCTGCCCTGTTCAGTGCCGAGGGCAGGGGGAGGACGGTGAGGGTGCGAGCTAGACCGGGTGACCCAGGTCTGACGACACTACCTGAAGGGTGCACTCTCGGCCCTGGAGCGCCTTCACCGTCAGCTGCATGGCGGCAGTGTCCAATTGGGATTGACGCGCACCCCTATGGGCCCCAGACGCGCGATATCGCTAGTGCCCTGGGAACGCGCCGGAACCGCCCTGCGCGCCCCGCCCTTGCTCACCCTCTCTGCTAGCCCCGCCCCTCCAACCTGCGGGCCCCTCCCGCCCTTTGCCGCCCGCTCTCGTGGGCCAGCACACCCTGCCTTTCGCTGCTCGCCCCGCCCCCACCGGCCAGGCGGCCGCTTCCGCCCCTCTGGCCCCGCCCCTTCAGCCTTCGCGCCCCGCCTGCAGCCAGTAGCTCCGCCCCTTCCGGCCCGGCGGCCCTTCCGCCTCAAGGCGTCGACTCACCCCGCCCCTTCCAGCTACCGCCACGCCCCCTGACCGCTCCGCCCACTCCCTTGCCTAGGCGTTCTGGTGTCCAGCTCTCTGGCAGGGCCTGGTGGCAGGCGGCGGAACAAAAAAAAACAAGGAGCGAATTGGGCCAGTCTTCCTATGTGGGGAAGAGGCTTGAGAGAAGGGCTGGCTGGGAGTGTGCTTGCCTCCCGGCTCTACAGAATGACGCACTCGCTTCTCTCCCACATCCTTTCTAGTCAGTAGGAGTCCTGGTGGGGCAGCCTCGCTGCGGGAGAAAGATAAAGCAGTCGGCTTCATAAAGGTGGGCGGCCTGGGAAACACTAGGGTCAGTTCTTTGTCATCCTGGCTCACTGTAAGTGGGAGGGACTGCCAGTAAGTGGGAGGTTCTGCCTGCCTCCTGGGGCTCTGGTTCTAGACCAGAGGCGAGCATGGGCATGGGGGTGGGGTGCTGCTGATAGAAAAAGGGCCGGAAAGTTAAACTGGATACCTGGGCCAAGCCAGCCTCCCTCCCACCCCCTTGCCCTCCAAGCAGATGAAGGGCAGGGAGGGGGCAGGAGTCACTCAAGCTGGTCCTTCTCAGCCACCCTCCTCTGAGCTCAGCCCTAGCCCCAGACCCCAAAGGACAAACTGGAAGGGACCCAAGCTTGCTTTGCTCTTTTATTGAAATATAAATTCTGGGCAGCACCCAGCTACCTAACTCAGCATGGCCTCTTTGGCACAGAAAGCTGGAGAATACAAAATCAGTAAAAAAAATACGCCTGGCTTTTCTTAGTGCAGAGTGCATGAGCACTGAAGGCCTTTGGTACACAAGAAAGGGGTGGTGGTGGTCAGGAGATGGGGCCCAGGAGCCTCAGGGCACTGGGACTAGGCTGCTGTAGATGAACTGGCCTATGACCAGGGCTAGCATCTCTGATGTGCCACTCAGTGCCACAATGAAAGGGGCCTGGGAGGCATAGTCAGCTTGGAGGCGGCGGAAGGACAGCTGTAGCATGGCCAGAGCTAGCAGGCTGTTCTGCACCCCGATTTCAATGCTGACTGTCCGCCGCTGAGCCACAGGCAGCTTCAGACACGTGGCCAGGCAGTAGCCCACTGTGAGGCCCACCAGGGGCACCGTCAGGCCCACCAGCACAATGGGGAACCTGACACCGGCCAGGATGAAGACACCCATGCGGTAGGCCAGGAAGAGCCCCCCAAGCAGGAGCACAAAGCTGAAGGGCTTGATGACGAGCAATAGCAGTTGGGAGAACCTGGGGAGCTTGGACCTGATCACCACGCCGGCAGCTATAGGGATGGCGATAAAGAGTAGTGTCCCTAGGATCTTCGTGAAGGGCACATGGAGGCTCTCATGAATGCTGAGCAGGCGGCTATACAGAGCGGAGGACAGTGGCAGGAAGCCAGTAGCAGCCACAGTGGAAATGAATGTCATGGTGATGGCCAGGGTGACGTCCCCTCCAAGGAGGAGGCTGAAGAGGTAGCTCCCCCCACCCCCAGGCGAAGAGCAGGTGATGATGAGGCCAAGTGCCAGGGCCTTGGGCAGCATGAAGGCCTTGGCCATCAGGAAGGCATAGAAGGGCATGACCAGAAACTGGCCCAGGAGGCCCAGCAGCATGGGCTGGGGCTTGTGCAGAAGCCCCTTCAGCACCTCCAGCTCCACTTTGCACCCATACGAACACTTGTTGACGAAGATGAGTGGAAGCAGCAGGTAGAGAATCGGATTCTCCGAGAAGTGGGCCATGTCAGGTCTGAGGGTTGTGAGCCCATCATCGGCTGGCGAGACCCTGATGCGGAAATCGGCCCGCTCCTTGATCAGCAGGGGCGGGATGGTGTGCAGGTCCACCAGCTGCAGGCGGAGGGATGCCAGCCCTGCCAGGCCAGAGTGGATGTTTACCACGAAGCTGCCGCAGCCACTGCCACAGTCGCTGCCCCAGGTGATGGTGCTCACGTTCCTGATTGTCAGCACGGAGGGCTCCAGGGAGATGACCCTGAGCGCGGGACGGAGCATGCTCCCATTGCTCAGGCCTGGGCATAGGCTTGAGATTATGATGACGCCTTCACTGTCTTCCGGAAACTCGAACTCCAGCACTGAGCCGTCCCCAATGCTCAGGGAGCAGCCCCCCACCAGTGGCCCCATCTGGCCCAGGGCTTTGGTCAGGTTGGCACGGGCTGGGCCGCACACGCTCTGGGGGAGGCTGATAAGAAGCAGGGTGGTCCTGAGGATGCGGAGGGGGAGGCCACGCTTCTCTAGCACCGCCAACACCATGGTTTTTCCCAAGTTGTTGGGCGCCTGGCTTCTCAGTGGCTGCTTCTGACAAGGGACCATGCACGGGTGCAGGCCCCAGGCTCTCCCTACAGAGAGAAGGGACAGAGAGGAGCCTGGTTCACTCACTGTTGTCTACTTGATTCCAACTTCAAGTGACTTATAGGACAGAGTAGAACTGTCTTGGGGGTCGGGGGGTATAGGGCTTCTAAGGCTGCAACTCTTTATAGGAGTAGAAAGACTTACCTTTCTTCTGCAGAGCGGGTGGAGGTCTTGCACTGCTGACCTGGTGCTTAGCAGCCTGATATGGAACCCACTACACCAACAGGGGGACAGAAGACAACTGCCAGGGCTGGTCCTGAAGTGCACTGGGTCTCAAGTTCCCCACAGGCTGGCTTGGCACCCATCTCTTACCAGAGGGGCCACCCACAGACATGAGTTACAGTCAGCCGTTGTTTTCCCGGGGCAGCTAGGGGAAAGATGTCCTGATCCCAGTGGATTTAGGTGCACCACCCCAGGCTTGGTAGCATTAGTATCACACCCCCAAACCCAATCCACTGTCAGAGTCAATTCTGATTCACCACGACCTTCTATACTATAGAGTCTATAGGGTCTCGGAGACTGTCTATCGTTACTGGGGCAGACAGTCTCATTTTTGTTCCAGGGGAACGGCTCCTCACCTCACTGCCTCCAAGTAGATTCTGACCCATAGTGACCCTATGAAGGCAGGGTAGAACTGCCCCTGTGGGTTTCCTAGACTGTAAACCCTTACAGGAGTAAAAGCCTTGTCTTTCTCCTGCAGAGTGGCGAGGGGGTTCGAACAGCTGACTTTGCGGTTCCACAGCCCATCGCCTAACCCACGGCACCACTTTAATCCCCCTGGGCTGTGAAAGACAGTGGACCGTGGGTCTCTTGCAATACCGTCAGTGGCTGAAATCCTGAAACAGTGTCTGTCTGGGGATGAGCAGGGGACTGATATGCCTGAGGAAAGCAGGTGCTGGAGGGCCAGCAAGGGGAGTCAGGCAGAGGCCAGAAAGGTAGCCTCTGAGTCTTTTGTGGGTCTCCAGCAGGCACGTGGGAAAGGGCTGGCTGGCTACCTGGCCTGCCCAACCTGCTAACAGGGGAGGGGTGGCCTGGGGAGGAGTTGTAAGGAGCAGCAGTCAGGATCAAATAGGGTCTCTCACACAACCACTGAGTGCCTTACCTTCTCCTGACCTTGGCTGGGCTCCTTCCAGAACCTCCCCCCGCCTGGCAGCTTTACAGTTTACGTGGGTCTCACTACACTTGTGCTGGAGGAGAGTGAGAGGCAGGCATAATTGGACTTGTGTGTCCCTTGCTTATTGGCTCATCAGACCTCACGCCCAGCATGTCTAGGAGCTTATTGGGATGAGGGTGCCTCATCACGAAAGGACCTGTCTGCTTTACTGCACTTCTCTCTCAATTTGGGCAGGTGCCATCTGATTGTCACATCACCTGCTGGAACTGGGGAACCTGGATGGAGACCTAAGAGTTGCACATAGCTACTTTGGTTGCTTCTCTAGTTCCTGGAACTCTGAGTCGGGGGGCAGGGGGGAAGTATTAGGCAAAAAGCTGGCCCCCAGGATGACGACAGGGCTCCACTGCTTCTGGAGCCTGGGGAAGTTACGCTGGCGGCCTCAGGCCAGCCTCACTTCCCACCACTGAAGCAGGATGCAGAAAACCAGAGGAGGCGTGCAAGAGAGACCAAGTAGAGGAATCCCGGGTCCAGCTCTAAATCACTATCACAGGGGTCAGTTTGGAGCGCAAAGCGTGTCTGCCAGGGGCAGCAGGAGACTGGCCAGAGGCGCCCAGCGGGGAGGGTAAGCAGGTGGCGATGATCTCGGGGTCTGGGGTGCATCCCCACCTGGGAGTCCGCAGTCTCACTTCTCATAAGCCGAGCTGCTTCTCACGTGTGAGTACGAACCCGAGAGAGGGAAGGAGAACGCCGCCGCCCCGCGGGCAAGGGATGCCTCGCCCGACCCCCAGAACGCACAGCCACACCAGGCCCCGCGACCGGCCAGCCCGGCACCGTCGGCCCCAGCGGCGCCGGACCACTGGCCACCTCCAGCCCGACCCTGCCCGGCCAGAAGCGCTCACCTGCTGCACCCGCCCAGCCAGCCGGACGCCTAGAGCTCCGCCGGCCGGGCCCCGCCTTCTGTCCCGCCCCGACCCCGCCCCTCGCGGCCCCGGGCCCGCCCACCTCACTGCGTCCGCTCTCGGCGGACGGGAGTCTCGGTTGGGACGTACAGGAAGTGATGCGCTGGGAAGGGAAGGGGCCCATGACGCGTCCCTACAAGACCTGGCCTTCCGGGGCAGGGCTGGCAGGATCCTGGCGCGTCGCCAACTTGCGTCCGGGTGGCGCTGAGTGCTGCCTGTTCCCAGCCCCAAACCTAGTGTCCGAACATCTTTCTGGGCGCCACCAGGGCGACTAAGTCCCGGAAGTGGGCCCAGTCCTTTCCAAACACTGTGACTTCCGGGGGAAGTGTGACACGGGGTGAGACTTTGGCAATTTTCATGAGACTTGGTAACTGTTGCTAGGGACCGGGCAGGTCGTGGAGGGACCGGGCTTAGAGTGCACAGCCCTGGAGCCAGAAATTTGAATTGGCCAACCTGGCGCCCGGACCCACCCTTTGTGCAGAGTAACACCTGTATTGGACCCAGCATTAGCTGAGTACCCATTTCCACCCTGTGGAGCATTAGAAGGAGTCCTAGAAATTGCCCACCTTCGCAACAAAGCCCACATGGAAGAAGCACACCAGCCAGTGCGATCACGAGGTGTCGAAGGGATCAGGTATAAGGCATCAAAAAAAAAAACCCTTACCATAGTGAATGAAGTGGGAAGTGCAGAATGGAGACCCAAAGCCCATTTGTCGACTGCTGGAGATCCCCTCACAGAGGGGTCCAGGGGAGGAGATGAGTCAGTCAGGGTGCGATGTAGCACAGATGAAGAACACAGCTTTCCCCCAGATCCTGGATGCTTCCTCCCCTCAACTACCATGATCTGAATTCTACCTTGCAGGACTGGATACAGCAGAGGTTGTACACTGGTGCATATGGGAGCTGGAGGCACAGGGAATCCAGGGTGGATGATACCTTCAGGACCAGGGGTGTGAGGGGCAATACTGGGAGGGTAGAGGGTGAGTGGGTTGGAAAGGGGGAACCCATTACAAGGATCCACATGTGACCTCCTCCCTGGGGGACAGACAACAGAAAGGGGGGTGAAGGGAGATGCCGGATAGGGCAAGATATGACAAAATAATAACTTATAAATTATCAAGGGCTCATGAGGGAGGAGCGGGGAGGGAGGGGGAAAAAAGAGGACCTGATGCAAAGGGCTTAATAGGAGAGCAAATGCTTTGAAAATGATTAGGGCAAAGAATGTACAGATGTGTTTATACTATTGATGTATGTATATATATGGATTGTGATAAGAGTTGTATGAGTCCCTAATAAAATGTTTTAAAAAAAAGAAATTGCCCACCTTCAAATCGATTTGTCACTACTAGTGAGGTCCAGGGGATCCACTGAAGAGGGATAAACAATTGACAGAAAGATGGGGAAACGGGTGGTGGGAGGATGTTCAAAGGATGTCAGGAGATCTTAAGACCTTTTATCATTGATGTGATACAGGGATTGTTAGGCCGTCCATCCCATTGAGTCTGAAACACTGCCCAGTCCTGAACCATCCTCACCAGGGTTACTACAATTGAGCCTATTGTTGCAGCCACTGTGTCAATCCATCTCCGCCAAGTATCTTCCTCTTGCTGACCCTGTACCAAGTGTGATGCCCTTTTCCAAGGACTGGTCCATCCTGGTAACATGCCCAAGGTAGGTTAGATGAAGTCTCACCATCCTTGTTTTCTTTTTTTTTAAATCATTTCATTGGGGGTTCATACAACTCTTATCACAATCTATACATACATCAATTGTGTCAACCACATTTGTACATTCGTTACCCTCATCATTCTCAAAACATTTGCTGTCTATATGAGCCCCTGGCATCAGCTCATTTCACCCCCCCTCCCTGCTTCCCCCTCCCTCATGAACCCTTGATAAGTTATAAATTATTATTTTGTCATGTCTTGCCCTGTCCGACGTCTCCCTTCACCCACTTTTCTGTTGTCCATCTCCCAAGGAGGAGGTCACATGTAGATCCTTATCATCGGTTCCCCCTATCCAAGCCACCCTCCCAGTATCACCACTCACACCACTGGTCCTGAAGGGATCTGGATTCCCTGTGTTTCCAGTTCCTATCTTTACCAGTGAACATCCTCTGGTCTAGCCAGATTTGTGAGGTAGAATTGGGATCATGATAGTGGGGGGGGGGGGGAGCAATCAGGAACTAGAGGAAAGTTGTATGTTTCATCATTGCTACATCGAACCCTGACTGGCTCGTCTCCTCCCCAAGACACTTCCGTAAGGGGATGTCCAGTTGTCTACAGATGACCTTTGAGTCCCCATTCCACATTCCCCCTCATTCACAAAGATATGATTAACTGATCCCTTTGGCATCTCATGATCATATAGGCTGGTGTGCTTCTGTGTGGGCTTTGTTGCTTCTGAGCTAGATGGCCACTTGTTTACCTTTAAGTTTTTAAGACCCTAGATACTATATCTTTTGATAACCGGGCTCCATCAGCTTTCTTCACCACATTTGCTTATGCACTTGCTTTGTCTTCAGCGATTGTGTCCAGAAGGTGAGCATCCTGGAATGCCAGTGTAATGGAAGAAAGTATTCTTGCATTGAGGGAGTACTTGAGTGGAGGCCTGATGTCCATCTGCTACCTTAATACTAAACTTATAAACATGCACATAGATCTGTTTCCCCATCCTCATATATAAATATATTTACATATGTACCTGCCTTTATTTAGATCTCTATAAATGCCCTTTGCCTTCTAGCTCTTTCCTCTATTTCCTTTGACTTTCCTCTTGTCCCACGATCATGCTCAGCCTTCAGTTGGGTTTCAGCAATTCCTCTTGGTTACATTAGCCTTGATCACACCCTACCAGGCCTCCTACACCCTCCTCACCACCGACTTGGATCACTTGTTGTTCCCTTGTCCCTGGGTTTGTTAACACCACTTCCTTTACCCCACCTCCCCCTCTCCCATGTCCCCCCTGGAACTGTCTGTCCCGTTGTTTTCTCCTCCAGATCGTTCATCCAGCCTATCTTATTTAGACAGACCTGCGGAGATAATAACATGCACAAAAACAAGACAGAGCAAAACCAGGCAGTAAAATAAAACAAAACAACAACAACAATAAGCCAACGACAAACAAAATCACAACACGAGAACAAAAAAGAAAAGCTTGTAGTTAGTTCAATGACTGTTGGCCTTTAGGAGTGTTTCCCAGTCAAGTCTGATGGGGTGCCAAGACCTGGCCACAAAGTCTACTTTTGGTACTCCCTGGGGACTTCGTTGCTTTGTTCCCCTTGCTGTTCTGTTGCACACCCGCAGACCATCCTTGTTTCTAAGGAGCCTTTTGGCTGTATATGTTTTCCAAGACAGATCTGCTTGTTCTTCTGGCAGTTCATGGTACTTCCCACATTCTTCACCAGCACTGTGGTCTTCCCTGTTCACTGTACAGCTTTCACATACACAGGAGGGCTTCAAAATTCCATGATTGCTGTCAAATCAGTAGCTCTGGAAAACCTCTGGTCAGCGATGTGATGATCGAGGCACTCAAATTCAAACTGCCATCTAGTTGTTTTGGGGTCTTGGTGACCCTATAGGACAAGGTAGAACCCACTGCCCCTGTGACTTTCTGACGCTGTATATCTGTATGGGAGTAGAAAGCCTCATCGTTCTTCTGGGGAGCTGCTGGTGGTTTTGAACTGCTGACTTTGTGGTTAACAGCCCAACGCATAACCCACTATGCCACCAAGGCTCCTCCCCAATGTACTTTCTTTATACTCCCTTCATCCCTACCCCCAAGAGTACACAAAACACACCAGTGAAAATGTGCAAAGAAAAGAATAGAAGCTCTTTTTCTTTAAAGAGCCCTGGTGGCATGTGGGTATGTATTGGGCTGTTAACCGCAAGGCCAGCAGTTCGAAATCACCAGCTGCTCTGTGGGAGAAAGATGAGGTTTTTTTTTTTACTTCCATAAAGAGTTGCCGTACCTACAGTGAACTAGAGACATATATAAATCATGAATGAGGAATGGATTTGGGGCTTGCACTTGATTTAGTCACAACCTAGGAACGGTGGTTCTTATGAACATGGCCTTGAGTGATGCTTGCCCTCATGCAATGATTATGGAAGAAATGGGTAGTACAGCAAAGTGTGGTGAAAAGCCAGATGGTGCCCGGCTATCAGAATGGTGTCTGGGTTTTGAAGGCTTGTCTTTTTTTTTTTAAGGCTTGTCTTAAACAAGCAATCAACTAAGTGAGGCGCCAATTAAATCAACACTGGACTATATGATCCAAACATGGTAAATAATAAAATCCAGAACTGAAGGATGGAATGGTATCAGAGCTTAAATTGTGAACTTGTAGAAGGCTGTGGATGACAGTGGGAGCCCAAAATCCATTTGCAGGGTCCCTACACGGATTGAGCCTCTGCTGAATCCCCTCTGACCATATTTGAGGAATGTGAGTAGCCTTGCTGCAGACAGACTATCGTGTATGTGGTCATGGCAGACAGATGGAGGGACACCCCGAAAACCTGAATCCCCCCCAAAAGCTATGTATTTAAATTTTTAAAAAACAAAACAACCTTATTACCGCCATTGGCATACTCTCCATCGCACTTAATACATTTGTCAAATCTGCCATTCCGTTCTTGGAAACATTTTTCAAACTCATCTGTTTGGATGGCTGATAGCACCTCCCTCATTTTTTTTCCCTTCTAGATTATGAAATCATGGTCCCTTCAAGTCCCTGTTCATTCACAGAAACAAAAACAAGTCCCACGGAGTGAGGTCAGGTGAGTCAGGTGTGTGGGGCAAGAGAGGCCTGATGGGTTTTTTTCCCCCAAAACTGGCTCACTCAGATGGCTGCGTGAGCAGGTGCATTGTCCTGGTGGCAAAACCAGTCCCCTGTCTGCCACAAATCAGGGCTTTTTTGGTCACACACTATTATGCAATCTTTGCAGAACATCTAAAAAGCTTGATGAGCAACCTGACTTGGTTGAACAAACTCCTATCGCACAAGTTGATATTTTGATCCATTCAGGAAGTAGATAGGCGTCCAGATGAGGTTTGTCATCCATTGATATTTCACCTTTTTTGAATAAGAAAACCCCTCATACACTTGAGCTTTTCCCCATGTGCTGTCCTTGTAAGCTGTGTTCAACCTCACAACAGTTTCTGTGGCATTTTTCCCAAGCAGCAAAAAAAATTTCATAGTAGCACACTGTTCTTGTGAGTCAGACATCACAAAAAAATTTGGAATTGATGTAATGGCAGTGGTGCTTATAATAAAAACCACTAGGGTGCATGCTCAAAAACTACCTTGAGGGCCTTGGCTCTGGGCAGTTCTTCAGCCTATAGGAATCAGGAAGTTGTAATCCACCTGCTGTTTTTCACAAGTGCTGGGAGGGCTCTGAGCTAGCCATGTCATGTCGCTGAAGACAGCCGTTTGGAAAATCACTGTCTGAGGATGGGATTTGGTTGGGGCTGGTCATTGGACATGCCTGTGACCAAAAGAAAAACTCTGCTCTAAAGAAGGGGACTCTAAATGCCACCAATTCCAGTTTTCACGTGTCAGGAGTCAAGGTCAAATGCACAGTCAGAAAACTTCTCCCTGGGAAGAAGTTACTATCACACCAGCCTTCCCTGGAAACACATCGGGTGTCTGACATGAGGGCTTTGCTGGCCTTTTCTGTAGGGAGAGATAATGGCTAAACTCGTGGCAAGAGAATGTTCACATTGCTTTATGAGGTTAGTAATGTGTCCCAGGAAAGAATGAGGAAGGGCTCCGAAAATGAAGCCAAGACGTCCAGTTCCCCAAGAGAAACTACGTGGCCCAGAGAATAGTGCCCGCAGGAGCTAACATACCACAGTGGGTTTCCAGGCTCCCACATGAGACCCGCCAGTGGTGGACTCCCGAGAGGATCCTGATGGGGACCTTGAAGGGACTGTGTGGCAGGTATGTGCTCTGCAATCAGGTATTTTCTTTAAGGTTTATGTCAGTTTAAAATTTTTATAATTAATTGATTTATTTTCTCATTTGAAATAAGTGCACAATTACTTTTAAACTCCCCTTTTTATTGTGAATTAGGTAGTTTACAGAGCGGATCATAGTTTTCCATTCAACAGTTGCTACACATTCTGATTCATCTGTTACAATCCACTTTATGTACGCTGGCTTGTCCCACTTCCCCCCGGTTTCCTCTTTCCAGTCTTCCTCCCTTCCTAACTCTCTGCACTTTGTCCTTGGGCAAATGCTGGCCTTTCCGTCTTAAATGATTTATTGTTTGTTTGAACACAGAGGTGCATTCAGTTCCAGGACTTTCTGATGTGATCCCTTTCAGAGCAGTTGGTAGTGGGAGCCGGGCACCATCTAGTTTGTCTGGTTGTGGAGATAGACACTTGCATGGCCCGTTGGATTCATTATTTCCAGGAGTTTTCTATTTTCACCACAGTTTCTTTCCTCTGGAGAGGAAGAGACCTGGATGGCTGCTCATGAGTTTTAATACTCCAGTCTCTATTCCCTCAATTACGATGGAGACCATTGTCTTTGTGAACTGTTATGCCAGTTGACCTTGGTGTTCCCCTCCAAGTATGGTCTCGAATCCCCAGGCCCAGTGACTCACTCCTCCTGGTGTTTGGTTATCAGTTTTCATGCCTTTGTCCCTGTGTGCTCCACCACCGTCAGGGATAGATTTGCAGTAAAAAGTCTCCCCACCCCTATACAAAGATCCTCTGTCAGCCACTCTGTGCAGCTCTGCTTCCACGCCCCCCTCGCCCACCGCTACCCCGGTTGGGCCAGAAAGCCAGTGCAGACAAAAGCAGAGTCTGGAGCTGGAGGGAGCCCACCTCCTGAAGATGACATCACTGACATTAGAACCGCCTCGGGCTCGTTCCTCACTAACCCACCCCACTTTTTGCTTTGCTTCAGTCAGCTTGTGTCACTCTAACTGAGAAGAACAGTCTGCCAGGTGAAGAGAAGGCTGGGGGAAGATTTCCCAGGTGGCAGAGGAGGCCTGCAGGCCATGCCAAGCTTTGGCAGTGGAACAGCCTGCGCTCCATACTGCCACTCAATTCCTAGCCCATCTTAGGCAAGTGGTGGATGAAGAAGTTGACCTGACACTTCACATTGGTAAGTGACTTCGGCAACCCCCATCTGAGGAGGTGGCCGGGGCCCAGCTAGAGTTGGAAGGGGACAGGGTAGCGGTTTGGAATGAGCAAAAGACCTACATTTTTCACTTAGACTTTTCCCTTTAGTGATGGCTTGATCGATCCATAAGCAGCAAAACGGGCTCTAACAGAACGGACAAAAAAACCACCACCCAAACTCACTGCCATTAAGTGGATTCCAATTCAGAGCACCCCTGGGGACAGAGCAGCACTTCCCCTGTGGGTTCCTGAGAGCCTCATCTTTGTCCCATGGGATGGCTGGTAGATTCCAACTGCCAATCTTGTGGTAAGCAGCCCAACACCTAATGCACTACGTCACCAGGGCTCCATTTAAACATAGGGAAGCAGGTGCTTACACAGTTGTTGGCAGGGCTGGAAAACATGGTACTGGTCCACCAAGGCAATTGACATCTCTACCCAGCTGCGGGTTCCAAGTGTCCGTCACCTTAGCTATATACAGTCTGTGCTTACAAAAGAGAAAATAGGCCTCTGCCCCATGACACCCACAAAGCTAGTGGGAAAAACCCCATACCTGCACCACTCCATTTAGCAGAAGCCCAGTCCCACTTACTCTCTCCCTTTCGAAGGTCCCACTCTGGCAGAAGCTAATCACACGATCACACCCTAGTCATGGGGTTATATCTGAAAAACTCCCAAATGTGCCCATCTGCTTTCAGGCTCCCAGCACAGCACCCAGCCCAGTGGCACTCTCTTGCTTACCTTGTCTGCTTCCTTGCTAGGGTTGCTGGTTGGGAGGCCCATGTCAGTAACAGGTGTGCCACTGAAAAGGTTCTGGGTGGGAGAAGCTAGGGTTGCCTTCAATGGTGGGGCATGGGTGATTCCAGATTGGCCTATGGAGACGGGGTCACGGGGCTTCACGAGACTCTTCTGTCTACTTGGGTTTGCATTTCTCATTCAAAGGCGACTCCATGTGTTGTGCCTGGGGTAGTATTAGCATTTGGAAAATGGCAATGCTTCCCCGCCTCTCTCTTTGCCTCTGGATTTTATTTCTACTCTAGGAAAATGCCTCAGAGATCCTAGGGTTTGGGCTTCTAAGCCTTTGTCCAAGTCAGCTGCTCAGAACATTGTGAGAAATGCTGCCCATCACACCAGTGCTTCCGTGTGGACAACAGCGGGGCGGGCGGGGGGCTGTCCCCACAGCTGGTGCAGAGGCAGCGGGAGAAGGCACACCACAACAGTCCCATCTCAGCCACAGATGGGACCATCATTGGCAGGAGCCCAGAGACAGGCTGTCTGTTAAGGTGTGTGTGTGTGGGGGGGGGGTCCAGGGAGTTCCCCACTTCTAGACATGCCCCCAGAACCTAAAGGCACTGCTGCTTGGCCCTGGATGACAAACTGGATTTGCTGGGGTCCACTCGGGGCCATCCGTTTATTCCGAGGTCATCTTGCAGACAGTGCCACAGGGCATCACAGTGACGCAGGTTGTCCCTGAAGGAAGGGAGTCAGTGAAGATGCCCGGCAGGATGTGATACTGTTCCTTGGCGACGGCAACTGTGTGTATGTGTGTGTGTGTATCCCTGTGAGGAGCAGCTTTAGGACAAGAAAGACTTGGGTACCTGAGGTCATGTGACAGAGTGTGGTGGGGCCAGTCCCAGCAACCCACCCCCCCACCACCTCAAGGCCACGCTCCAGTGAGTGAGCACCACAGAGCCCAGCAGTGTGTGGCAAACATGCCCTCGCCAGGAGGGGCCGGGGAGTGGAGGCATGGACCCGCCGGCTAGCTGCCTGTGCTCCTTCGAGGGACGCAGCCTTCCATCTCCAGCGCCTCAGGCCAGCCCTCGTACTTGTTGGTGTGCTTGCTGTTCTTCACATGCTGCCGAGGAGGAGTGGGGAGGCACCAGGTCACAGGCTGACTCTAGCCAAGGGCGGGGAGCGGGGCAGTGAGGCACCCCTGTCTGGAGGTTGCAGGCCAGCCTGTGGGCCCGCCCTCTCACTGGGGCCTGGAGGGCAAGGTCCAGACCTGGTCTCTCCTCTGGGCCCCTGCTGTAAGCACAGAGCCTGAGACATGCGAGGTCCTGGGCCTCCAGGTGGCGAGGATTGGCCTGAACCTTCAGCTACTGATGGGACAACTTTGTCATTTAAAGGCCCTTCTGGGTGAAAGGCACACAGACCGGGGAGGGAGCGTCAGCAGAGGGGCTGTACCTGCTCGAAGGGGCTCTTGTCTTGCACGCCCTTGGCCCCCACGAAGACCCAACTGTCTCGGAAGGCCAGCTCCTTGGCATTGCGACTGCCAAGCTCACTGAACAGCCTCCTGGTCTCCTCATTCATCCTGCCACCACAGAAGGGAGGGCTAAGGGCTGGGCCAGGGGCATGGCAGGGGTGGGAAAAATGGGGGTGCTGGCCCGGGAACCACGTACTTGGTAGCCGGGTCGTCATAGGAAGCCACAAACACCAACGTGCCTTCGTGCAGCGGCCGGATGAACTTCAGCAGGTCGTTGACATCTGGGGGGCAGGTCACAGGAACATGGAGCTCGCTGGGACTAGAGTAGGGCCACCCAGGCAGGCGGGACCCGCCAGGCCTTCTCCTGCCACTCACCTCCGGCCCACATGTCGAAGGCCCTGGCCTCAATGAGCTCCCCGCTGACCCCTGCATGGAGGGAGAAAAGCAGCTCCTATTTCAGTCTCCCTGCCCTGCCCTGCCAGCCTCTGTCCCCGGCTGCAGCAAGCCCACTGCACCCCTCCCAGTCTTTTCCTCTGTAATACCAGAGGGTGGGGCAGGCATGGGGGGAACAGGGCAAAAGGAGCTCACCATTCACCAGGGCGATGTTCAGCCCGCGGCCAACATTGTCTTTGACGCTGCTCATGAGCCTGGGGACAGTATGAAGCCACCGTGGGTACGTCAGCTGTGCCCTCAGTCACTTAGCAACCCCCTACCTATAAGACTCCCCTCTCCATCCCTCACTGGGCACCCCAAGCCTCTTACATCTTGTCCTCAAGGCAGATCTTGGGCCCGATGACATTGGCCGCCCCACTGACCATGCGGAAGGCCAGGTGCTCCTCGGGGCATGGTTGGGGCAGCCCGCACTTGTACTTCCTGGCCCGTGGCTCTGGGTGGAGAGAGCAGGGGTGATCCCCAGGCTTGGACAAGCGACAGCAGCAGGGACCCCAGAGCAGAGGATTTGAGGGAGCAGGGTACGGCTCTGGCCGGGGCCCCAACCACAGAGCCTGTCCTGCTGGAGCTAGAGAAAAGGACCCCAAGGCAAAGGCCACTGGAGGGACAAGAGAAAGAAGAGGCCCCAAGGACCTGCTGGTAGGTTCCCCAGCCATGGTCACTCCCTCAACTAGTCCCCAGCCACGCTGATCCGGCCTTACCTGCTGTCACGGAGTTCTCTGGGCCTGTGGGGACAAAGGCAGGTGCTGTGAGTACGCAGGTCAGCCTAGCCCTGCCCCGGGAAGCCAGAAGCAGAAGGCGGCACCAGGCTGCACAGTCGGCAAGGTACAAAGTATCCAGGTGCAGTGCTGACAGTGAAGGGCTGGTTATGTGCTTTGCTAACCTAAAGGTTCGTGGTTCCGACCCACCAGCCACTCCACAGCAGGGAGCTGTGGCAGTCTGCCTCTGTAAAGATGGCAGCCTAGGAAACCTTAGGGGACCCAATGGACAGGGCAGACCCACTCTGTCCTATGGAGTCGCTGTGTCATAACTGACAATGACAATAGGGTTGGCTTTTGGTTTCGTCACCAATTGCGAGGTGCAGAGTCCCCTAGTCCTTTTCCAGGAGCCACCAGGGAACAATGACCGATGTTCAGAGGAAGCCACTGCCCCTCCCACTGACCCTACTGACTTATAAGTGGGCAAGGAGAATTCTAACCAGCATGGGGCCTGGGTGGTAGGGAAAGGCTGCAATTGACATTGACACCAAGCAACAGAAGGTGGCCGCTAGCGATGGCCTCAGGGCAGAGAGAAGACCTGACTCACTGGCGAAGAGCTGTGGGATTCGTGAAAAGGCGCTGCCTGGCCCGCCCAGGAGGGTGCTGATCACAATCCAGGTGAGGCCAACGGTGAGGATCAAGGCCACAATGCGGAGGGGACCTGAGACAGGACCGACATGGGCAGCTGGGCTCAGAGCGCACCAAGAATGCTCCCGTCATCGTCCCTCCCAACCGGGAAAGAGAATAGGGCAGGCCAGTGAGCACTGGCAACCCACCAGGTTCCTGGCTGCTCAGGCAGGTGTTCCCTGGTGGGGTAGGGGTCTTCCAGCACCCACCACTCAGGAGGAGCCCCAGTTCTCACTAGGAACCCCATACTCTACTCGTATATTTGTGTCCCATCTCCTGTCCTGGGTCCCAAACTCTGTCTTGGTCTACTTGTCACGTGGACCCTTGACTCCTTGTCATTCTTTGCCCTCGTAACATCTCCCAATTTTAAAAAAGGAAAAAAACTATCCTTCAAGACCAAGACTACATTCCCATTCAGCTGCAAGGAGCCCCGGTGGCACTGTGGGTGAGGCATTGGGCTACTAACCACAAGGTCAGTGGTTCAAATTGAGAAGCTGTTCACCTGGGAGAAAGAGGAGGTGCCTGCTCCCATGAAGGTGGATGGCCTCAGAGACCTAGGGAGCAGCTCGCCTGTGTCCCAGAGGGTCGCTCTGAGTCACTATGAGTCAGAATGGTCTCCAGGGCAGGGGGTTTGATTATTCCAGCCACTGATCTCTCTCCCTTCCCTCCCCTTCCTATCAAACTCAAGTCGACACTTGCTCTTTCCATCCATCAGCTCACTTCCCACTCTCCCCCACTTACTCCCCTCTCCTGGGCCCCATCCCTCCACTGACAGAACTTCCTATCCAGGTCACCTATGGCCTTACTGGTACTGATAGGCAGCCCTGATCATGCCCGACCCCCTCCTGGCCATTCTTCCCTCTGGCTCTGTCCTCTCCCTTGCTTCAGCTGCAGGCTGCCCTCTCTCTCTGCCTGTACCCTTTCTAGGTGAGCCCCGATTCTCCCAGGTCTTGAGTTCACTGCAATGACTGCCACTTTTTCTGCTCCAGTCGGACCCAGCCAGCTCCGTTTTGACATTTGCAAATGATCCCTTTCCCAAGGCTGCTTTGTTGCAGCTGGTAGCCAAGGCTGCCTTTGGGTGGGCAGGTGTCACCTTCTCCACCTGTGCCCCACAATCACCTTACTCCGGATTCTCACTGCAGACTGGGGAACCAGGGTCCTCAGGGGTGACAGGACTTGCTCAGATCATAGAACCAGGCACAGGCAACACCCTTTGTTCCTCCTACCTGCCAACCTCATGGCCGCCTCTCCCACTAGGCGGGGTCCACCGGGAGTCGCAGCGTTCGGGGAACAGCGTCAGAACAGGTTTGGGAGCGAGAATGCCAGTTCAGACCGACTGGGAGCGGGCGCCGTCCTGCCCCTTGCTCAGCCACCGGCCGCAGTCCTTGGGGAGTCTGCCGCGGGCCGGGAAGTGGACGTGAGGCCGCTGAGCTCAGGGCCACACCTGGCGACTTTCCTGGCAGAGGGGAGCGGCGGGATCCGGTAGAGAGCCCTGCGTGGTTCTGCCAGTGTCCACTCGTTTCTGTCAGGAACGATGCGCACCGCGGCCCAGAACTCTGGGCAATGGCCGCCCGGGGGAGGAGCTGGCCTCACCTCCGCCACGCCCCCGTCATTTGCTTGGGCAGTGAGTGGGCGGGGCACGCGCCAGCCCAACCCCCGTTGTGTGTGTTGGTCAGTCCATTGGATCGCGGAGTGGGGCGGGGTCACTGAGGGCCCCGCCCCCAGTCTCTCATCCCCACCCTTGACTCAGGCTGTGAGCTCGCCCTTCGCCGCCTGGCGGTCTCCTTGGAGGCTTGCCTGAGGCCCGCCCTGCAAGTGTCTTCTTAAGAGCTCGGCCTCCCTAGACAGGAAATGCTGCGCATGTGCTGGTGCCCTGTGGCCTGGTTTCTGGGGCCTGCGAAGGGGTGAATGGGAAGTGGGTGGAATTAGCAATTGTTCTAAAATTGATCCGTGTGCGCTTTAGAAGTAGGGGTGGCACAAAAGAGTATTAAGGAAAAACTCCAGAGCCAACCAGGGCTAGCTGGGGTTCCCACACTCACTGGAGGGCAGCTGTGAGGTGGGATGGGAGCATCTGAGAAACATCCCTGCCCTTGACCCAGTAATCCCGCTGACCAGAGGCCCCTCTGTCGAAGGAAATAATCTAAAGTGTTGACGAAGGCCATGGGGACAAGGGGTGATGGAGCGACCCCGGAATGCAGTCCCTCTCCCTGAGCTTGCAGCACCTTCTCTCGCTCCCTGCAGCTGGGCGGTGCAGCCAGACTTTGGGTCCCAGCAGTTTGTGTGATTACAGCCTGGTTATTCAGGCCCCTGGCTCAGGCGGGAGGGGTGCTTGCTAGCCAGCCAGGTGGTTCTTCCAGGACTGTTTACATCTTGCTCAGAGCAGGCGATTAGGAAAGGTTGACTTAATGAGTACCCCTGAGAGGCCAGGGGCCAATCCCCCTTCCCCGAGGGTGTCTCCAAGTGGATCAGCCACAGACCTGGGCCTTGTGGGGCAGGGCTGCTTTTCAATGCGCACAGAGGGTCTTCCTCTGCCTTAACTGGTTTTGCTGCCACTGAGCTTCAGCTTTCCTTGTTTTATCTCCCCAGCAAGGTTCATATTCTGGAAGACCACCATCTGTCATTCCAGGTCACCACTCAGCACTCGGAATGCCTTCGGCAGTGCTCAAGTAGGGGACATAGCAAACGGGTGCGGGATGCCCCTGTAATAGGTGCTTCTAGACTTCCTTTAAGAATGCTACCCTGGAGGATTTTTAGACCCTTTTCTGAAGAAGGGAAAATCCAGAATACACACACACAGCTACAAGATGAACTCAAACAAGAGGGCTAAAGCCTTTACGAGAAGAGAGCAGGGCTTGGGTGCTGCGGACCAAGGGGTGGCAGGCCTGATGGCTCTGGGGAGAGGAGAATGGAGCTGGGAGTGGGGTTAACAAGGTGTCGCAGAACCACACTCTATATGGTCGTGTGTATGAAGGAAGCAATGCACCAAATAATACTGTTTGATTTATATTTGGGGGTACATATATCCATGTGTAAGAGGATTCACGGTGTGATTTATATCTGGGGTACATATATCCATGTGTAAGAGGATTCACGGTGCGATTTGTATTTGGGGTTACATATATCCACGTGTAAGAGGATTCATGGTGACACATGCCTAAGTGTTGGGCTGCTCACCACAATGTCAGCCATTCAAACCCAACTGCATTATGGGCGAGAGAGACTGTTTTTTGTTCTCATAAGCATTTAGAGCCTCAGAGATGGATTGTGGGTGCCAATTTAACTCTGGCCAATCAAAACAGTTAGTTCTGAACGCATGGCCCAGCTCCATAGTTGCCTTCATGAAATGATCACTGGAAAAAAAGAAAGATCTCTGAAGCTAAGGGCACTACAACAAAGTGTGGTGAAGAGAGCAGATGGTGCCCGGCTATCCATCAGAATAGAGTCTGGGGTCTTAAAGGCTTGTATGCAAACAAGCAGCCATCTAAGCCCACACAGAAGAAGCACGCTAGCTTGTGTGCTTCAAAGATGACAAGTACAACATTCAAATAGGATGAAGGGAGAAGTGCAGAGCTGAAAATGTGGAGGACAGTAGGCCCCTAAAACCCATGTGCAGAGTATCTAGTCACATTAAGCCACTGGCAGATCTCCTCTCGTTGCAAGCAAGGAACTCAAAATAGTTTTAATATGAGACAGAGATTATTGCAAATTTGATGATGGTGGATCGAACCACAGTATAATGATACTTGGTCGGTTGACCTCCCTGGTTTTACTCTACCCTCAAATATTTCTTGCTTGTTCCATGTCAGATGTTTCTTTGGCTTTTAAAATATGATGGGTGGTCTTTTCTGTCTTACTCTGTAATTTGCTCACCTTTTTTCCTTTCTGGTTCACTTTGTTTTGTTTCTGCTAGGGCTCCCAGTTGGTGTAGCACAGAGTAACTGATGCAATGGGTTTTTGAGGATGGGGTCGGGGGTGGGAAGGGTGAGGGGGAATTGGGGAGCAAACAATGAATGCACTAGAACTGATCATGATGATGTATATACAACTCTATTAAAGTGACTTAACTATGGAAGTGTATGATATGTGAATCTTAAATCAATAAAACCACTAAAAAAATTTTTTGTGGCCTCAGAAGCCCAAAGGGCAGTTCTACTCTGTCTGCTGGCATTACTGTGGGTGGGCATCAACTCCATGTAGTAGGAAGGCAGGTTGGCATGTGTGTATGAGTACGACAGATTTCTGGATGGACACCCACTCATTTCCTAGTGGTTGTGACTTGTGGGGTGGGGCAAAGGTGAGTGAAATCAGGAAGTGAGTTATCTGTCTCTGTTTCCTTCCCCCACCTCCCCAACTTCATTCTGAAATAATTCCTGGTGGCAGCCACTGTAGCAAACAGTCCAGCAGTCCCTCCGAAAGGCCTTTCATATCCCACGATTGACCGAGGTCTCCAGGTGTAACCCCCAATGAAGGGAAGAAACTGGAAGCCACCCAAATGTTCCTCAACAGACGGGGTACATGCGATGCTGTTCATGCTGACAACATCTCCGATGTGCCGTGACATGGATGAGCTGGGGATCATTGTGCTGGGTGCTCGCATTCTAGCCCATAAAGCCAGTACCTCATCGGGGCTGGGAGGCACTGGGTTGATGTGAGTGGGGGTGAAAGATTTTGGGAAAGGATAGTGATAAAGGCAGGCAAAAGGGAAGTAGAATTGACCCATTGAATTGTGGATGAGGAAGTTGCTGTGTGGGTGAATTTTGGGTGTGCAAATCTTCACCACAGTTAAAAAGAAAAAGGGAAAAAAAGTATTGCTTCCTCACATAGACCCAAACCCAATCCACTGCCACTGCCGTCCAGTGGGTTCCCACTGCAGGAACCCCCCCTGGGACAGAGTGCAGGTGACCTGTAGCATGCTCAAGACTGTGCATCTTTCTGGAAGCAGCCAGCCTCATATTTCTCCTGTGAAGTGGCTAGTGGGGCTGACCCGCAGTCCAACGCTTCCCTGACCACATGTAGCTTCCGCCGATGGTGACATTTTCTATCACCAGTCCCTTCCAAACCCAGGACAGGCAGACACCTCTCATTCTTCGCGAACGGATGCAGTGTGTGTGTGTGTGTGTGTGTGTGTGTGTGTGTGTGTGTGTGTGTACCCACTTGTGAACCACCGCCACTATCAAGATACAGACTGTTCTGTCACCACAGAGGAAGTCCCCCATCTACATTCCTCTATTCACACCATTCCCTCCACTGCCCCCACACCCCTCCTCTGCTCCCCACCTTTAGAAGCCTGCTCTTGAAGGATCTTCCTGCATCACCACTATTCCTAATGGCAGAGAGGATGCCAGACAGGAAATCACAGAACCCACGACTCCAGGTCGAAGAAAGACTTTGGAATGTGAAGAGGATTCCAAGATCCTTTCTTTCACCGAGTTCCCTTAGTTTTCCGTTCAATGTCTAATAAATAAATCTGTGTCGGAATGACTCTGAAATGGCAGTTTTTAAGAAAAGAAAGGGGCTGACAGAGAGAGAGAAAGAGTTGGGGCGGTTGGAAGACTAGAAACTCGGCCAAGAGTTGCTGGTTGATTCAAAACACAATTTGCTTTTGTTCTTGTGGAGAATCTACACAGTCAGACGGATGCCAATTCACGAGTTTTGGCAACATTTCCCCCCCGCCCCCCGCCTTCTCGGAGTGGAGGAAGCCCTGGTGGGGTGTAGTGGTTATGCGTTGACATGCTAAACACAAGGTCAGTAGTTCTAACCCACCCACCACTCCTTGGGTTAAAGAGGAGACTCTACTCCCATGAGGAGCTACAACCTTTGGAAATCCTCAGGGGCAGTTTCGCCCTGTCCTACAGGGTCAGTGTGTCAGACTGCACTCTCTGAGCTGCTCCTCCTTCATTAACATAAACTCCCTTCCCCTAAGGCCAGTGCATCTTCGAGAAGCAAGTTTCAGGAGGGTGCATGTGGGTCCTGAGGGCTGGCTTACAGAGACAGAAGGGGCGCAATGATGAAGGGCGTGCTGGTACAGTGCATCTTGCAATTGCTGTCAATAAACTGTAACCTGTAGAATGTTGAGTTGGTAACAGTTGTGATAGATACATTTACAACAGAGAGAGAGAGAGAGAAAATGTGAGTGAGAGAGCGTGAGTGCAAGAAAGCTGCCAAGGCTGGTTCTGTTCAACCAAACACCGCATGGGAGCCGGTTCCTTAGCTTGGAGATGTCGGGTCAGGACTTCATGGGCCACCCCAATGAACTGACCTAGTAATATGTTTGTTTTGTTTTTTTAACCAACCCAAATGTTATTTATGTAATACAATCATCACAAGGGTGCAAATGGAGACTTAATTTAAAAACAAACACACTCCCCCCAACTACCATGATCCGAATTCTACCTTGCAGGGCTGGATAGGACAGAGGCTGTACACTGGTACATATGAGGGTTGGAGGTACAGGGAATCCAGGGTGGATGATACCTTCAGGACCAAGGGCGTGAGGGACGATGCTGGGAGAGTGGAGGGTGAGTGGGTTGGAAAGGGGGAACTGATTACAAGGAGCCACATGTGACCTCTTCCCTGGGAGAGGGACAGCAGAGAAGGGGGGAAGGGAGACCCCGAATAGGGCAAGATATGACAAAATAACGAGGTATAAATTACCAAGGGCATATGAGGGAGGGGGGAAAGGGGAGGGAGGGGGGGAAAAAAAAGAGGACCTGATGCAAGGGGCTTAAGTGGAGAGCAAATGCCTTGAGAATGATTGGGGCAGGGAATGTATGGATGTGCTTTATACAATTGATGTATGTATATGTATGGATTGTGGTAAGAGTTGTTGGAGTCCCTAATAAAATGTAAAAGAAGAAAAGAGAAAAAAATGATTAGAAAAAAAAAAGAAAGAAAATCTAAGTAACACTAAAAAAAAAATAAAATAAAATAAAAACAAACACAACAGAAATGACACCCCAGCTTGAGATAAGAGTTCTCCATGGAATTCAAGGGGGTGGGCAGGGGGGGAGGACAGACAGCTACGGAAGAGAAGACAGCACAAGGACAGGGAGGGTCAGGCTCTTGGCTGGAGACTTGCCTTGAGTAGGTTTCCTGCAGGTATTGCTTAAAGGCTGGGGGTTTCCCAGAGTTCCGCAGCGGGTGTGTTGAAAGGGCTGTCAGTGTTGGGCTCTCCCAGTAGGCTCTGGATGGAGAGGAGAGTCGTCCTGACGTCACACAGGGCAGACCCCTTGTCCTTCAGGATGTCCAGGAAGATGTTATCCTGAGTGTCCATGTTGGGGTGGTAGCAAGGGGTGAGGAACTTCACTGTGGGTGCATTGTCAGGGTAGCCACTGGGGAACGCCAGGGAGAGCTTGTACCTCAGGTCTTCATACACTGTACCAGCTGCTCCGTGGATGGTCCCTATTCACTTGAAAAGGTTGTCTGCACGTGGCCAGCTAAGGCCCAAGAACTGATCTCTATTTGCCTGATGCAATGGAGGAAGGAGTGTTGGAAACAGAGGAGGCTGTGGAATGTGTGACTAGTTGCCTCCATGAATAACTGCCTTCTCTGCCAAACCCCAAAGTCAAAACAAACAAACAAAAATAAACAAACTCCCTGCCATGGAGTCAATGCTGACTCACAGAGACCCTATAGGACAGGACAGAACTGCCCCATGCGAGGTTCTGAGACTGGAGCTCTTTACTGGAGTAAAAAGTCCTATCTTTCACCCATGGAGTGTCTAGTGGTTTCCAGCTCCTGACCTTGCAGATCTCAGCCAAATGCATAACCACTAAGCCACCAAGGCTCCTGACTTTTCTGCCTGGAGACCAGACAAAGTAGGCGGTGCCTGGCTACCATGACCGAACATCCTGATCCAAGATTTTATTGACGAAACCTGACCACCCTCAATGCAAGAATGCTTTCTTCTATTAAATTGGCAATCTATGATGCTCACCTTCTCGACACAACCGCTGAAGACTAAGCAGGTGCATAAGCAAATGTGGCGAATAAAGCTGATGGTGCTCGGCTACCAAAAGATATAGCATCTGGGGTCTTAGAGGCTTGAAGGTAAGCAAGCGGCCATGTAGCTTAGAAGCAACAAAGCCCACATGGAAGAAGCACAGCAGCCTGTGCGATCACAAGGTGTTGAAGGGATCAGGTATCAGGCATCATCAGAACAAAAAATCTTATCATAGTGAATGAGGAGGGGATTGCAGAGTGGAGACTCAAAGGCCATTTGTAGGCCACTGGACATCCCCTTACAGAAGGGTCTCAGGGAGGAGATGAGCCAGACAGGGTGCGATGTAGCAACAATGAAACACAACTTTCCTCTAGTTCCTAAATGCTTCCTCCTCCCCCACTATCATGATCCCAATTCTACCTCACAAATCTGGCTAGACCAGAGGATGTTCACTGGTAAAGATAGGAATTGGAAACACAGGGAATCCAGGGCGGATGATCCCTTCAGGACCAGTGGTGTGAGTGGTGATACTGGGAGGGTGGCTTGGATAGGGGGAACCGATTATAAGGATCTCCATGTGACCTCCTTCCTGGGGGACGGACAACAGAAAAGTGGGTGAAGGGAGACGTCGGACAGAGCAAGATATGACAAAATAATAATTTATAACTTATCAAGGGTTCATGAGGGAGGGGGAAGCAGGGAGGGAGGGGAAAATGAGGAGCTGATGCCAGGGGCTTAGGTGGAGAGCAAATGTTTTGAGAATGATGAGTGCAATGAATGTACAGATGTGCTTGACACAATTGATGTATGTATGGATTGCGATAAGAGTTGTATGAGCCCCTAACAAAATGGTTAAAAAAAAAAGCTGACCAAAAGGTAGGGAGAGCGGAAATTCAAATTCTCAAGGAATCCAAATTTTCTGAGGCTGCAGAGGGTGGATGCAGCCCTGAGATCATCTGTAAACCTTCACCTGAAAATATCTTCCTGAACCCTTTGACAACCACACTCTCGTATTGTTGAAGTCGGAGGGAATGTCTGCCTTGAGCCCTGTTCTTTCTGGCCCGGGGAGTCCGGGGCTGAGTGGGAGTAGCAGTTGGAACCACGAGGCATTCCACAGGAGACCAAGAAGAAGCATGGACAGGATGGGGAACCCACAGGAGCTGTTCCACGGTGCCACTAGACTTTGGAGCCCACTCGATGGCAGTGAGTGGGTTTTTGTTTATGTGAGAGGAGAGCTTGACCCTAGGGGGGTGAGGGAGCTGCTGTTAATTGGGGTGGGACAACGCAGAGGAGAAGGGGGAGATTGGTTGCACAGCTGGAAAGATGTCACCCTTGTCACCAAGCGGTACATGTGGCAGCTGTCTCAGGGTGTGTGTTCTGCTGTGCAGGTTCTCAAGAAACCAAAGAGAACAGAAAAAGGAAGCAAGTTGCAGTGAAATGACTGTTTTATGGTTTTATCGTCATCTTGTTTTTTTAACTTTGATTGTGAATTGGGCTTACTGCTGCTACCTGCTTCAGGGCACACCCCAGCAGCATTCTTCTCTGCAGAAACCTGGTGATGGTTGGACGGAAAATTCCAGACCTAAAGGGTGACCAAGGGCCCAAACCTTAAGGTTTCACCAATCGCTGACCATCGCGCCTGGTCTCTCATGAATTTGGGTGTTGCTTCTCATTTTTCTCCCATCCTGTCCTGGAGGGACCACCGACAGAATGCTCCTTAAGAGACAAAGATGGCGAGACTTCATCGCCCATACTTTGGGCATGTTGTCAGGGAAGACCAGTCACTGGAGGGGCAATGAAGCAGAGGGGGGCCCCAATGAGAGGGATGGACAGTGGCTGCAATGATGGGCTCAAGTAGAGGAACAATTGTGAGGGTGGCATGGGACCCTGTGTGGTTCCATCTTGTTCTACATTGGTCGCTATGAGTTGGAACCAACTGAAACAGCACCTTACTATCACCACCCCCTGCAGGAAGCTAGCATGGGTGTTGTGCCCTCTCTCTGGAAGAGTCCATGGGAGGCAGAAGCCCATGCCCCGGGACCATCCAGCAGGGCTTGGGGCTGCTGAGAGAGTCTCACAGGAGTGGTCAGGGACAAGTCAGGGACACAGAGACTCTCCCAGAAGTCCACTGAGGGGCTGGTATGTGGTGATTCATGTTCTTAAAAGACATGCTGATTTGGAAATAGGGTCTTGGGAGATGCTCTTCCATCGGAGCAGATCTGTATCTTTCTGGGATGATGACAAGAGGCACAGACATGGAACACGCCAGAGGAAGGAGCCATATGCCACAGACCACCTGGTAACACCCTGGATTTGGATTTCTGGCCTGGAGACAGGAAAATGTGTCTGTTCTTAGAGATGGCTCAGTGACATCATTTATTAAGGAGCTCTGGGAGGTGCTGTCTGGTATGGGTTGGACTGCTAACTGCAAGATTCGAAGTTCAAACCCCCCAGCCAGTCACTCCTCAGGAAATTAGTCTGTCTGCTCCTGGAAAGACAGGTAGCCACAGAAACCCTGTGTAGAGTCGCTGGAAGTCTGGATGACTGGAGGGCAGTGGGCTTGCGGGGGGTGGGGGGGGAGGGGGAGTCTTGTAGTAGTAGCCCCAGGGCAATAGTCTAGGGATGATGGAGGGGACATTTGGAGGAGTGGTTCTTGGGGGCTTAGGTGCAGAAATGATGCCCCTCTCCTTTTTAAATGTAGGGTGAGGGGACCTTATTATAACTTTGGGAACCAAAATGACCCAATATAGTATGGGGCCTTGGGTGCCCCAAGGCAAGGCTATTGGCCCTGGTTCCAGCCTGATAGTCTGCCCACATGTCCTCGTGGATCTGAGGTAGAATCACTGTACAAGGGGGCCACGAGCAGCCTCTGTCCCTGGGAGTGACAGTGTGCTGGGGGACTTAGAAATACTGGATTCCTGCCTGGTGCCTTGGGACCCCATGGATCAGCAGATGGATGTGATGGGCGGTGGGCGGGCAGAAGAGGGTAGCCATTGTTCCCACTAGTGCCCCCAGGAGCCTTCCTTCCCACTAGTCAGGGCAGGAGCCCTGGACTTTCCTTCCTTGGTCCAGGCATGGCCTTAGACTGAATTGATACTAACTTTCCCTCTTCTGGCCCCTAAAGCAAAGGTGACCGTAGCCAGCTGGTTCCTTCAGTCTCTGCCGAGCTGGTTACGGTTCCTGGCCCTCAGACCTCTTTGTCAGTGTAGACAGCCAGAGGCGGGTAGACGATGTCTTTACTACTGGGGTGCATACCATGCCATCAGGACTGTTTCTCAGCCAATGCCTCAGGGAGGGTCCTGGCTATTGTAACCTGCATTGTGGAGTGGCCACGGTAGGCCTTGTTTGGTTGGCAAGGGGCAGGTGCTGTGACTGGGAGCTCTCAGCCTCCCCCCCCACCCCTCCCACTATACACAATGGAAGGCCGTGTGCCCTCTGGTGGTGAGCAGAGGAAAAGCATGGAAACACCTTCCAGTCTCCTTCCTGTAGAGGACATACTTCAGACCTCCAATACTCATTTATGGGCCTGTTCCCTGCCCCTCCCACATTTTCTCTTCCCAGGTCAGCCTGATTCAATGACCTCCCTTTCTCATAGCACAGCCCTGACATCAACTGGACTCCTAGGAGGAAACGGGGACTCGTGGTGCCTGGGATGCCACAGCCAGCCCTCCGCTGGGCTTCCCCACTTCTGCCATCTTCCCAGCTTGGTGGGGCTGCAGGGACTCAGGTGGAGGGAGGAGTGCTGGTGACCCCCTGGATGTTGAGCCCCTCCACCATGCCAGCTGCACAAGTCACCATGGACATGAGCGTATCCTGGCTTGGCACCTTCAATGTCAAGGACCCTGGGGGTGTAGTTATGCCTTGGACTGCTCATAAGGTTCCAGATGAAAGGTGAAGCTGTCTGTCCCCTAGGGAGCTGTTGCCCTACAGGGGCGAGTCAGCATCCGTGGCTTGGGCACACCACATTCCCTGGTGACTTCCTGGGTGCTGATGCTGCCTGTTCAGGGTTGGCAACTTCCCTGAATTGCAGCATGGGGTCGACCAGAGGCTTGTCTAGATCTTTTCTTCCTTTTTGTTTCCCCTCCAAGTCCACTTCTTTTGGTGTGAAAACTCTTAAATCTTCTTACTAGGGGCCTCAGGTAGTATTTGTCTTTACAAGACCTTTGCTGAGTGAATTTGGGGCTTCCTAGTCCTGTGCCCCAAGAGCCGGGCTCTTTTGTCACTTCTCTCGGCTACTTGAGAAGGTACTGGGACAATTATGGCTGTGCCTGCATGTCTGTTTCATTCTGTCTGCTTTGGGGTGTGTACTGAGCAGAGACTGCAGGGCCAGCAGTCCTTGTTGCTGTCCCCTTGGTCCCAGCCTGGCCTCTGGGCTGAGGTGCCTCCTTGTTCTGGGGGTGGGCCCCATAGTGTGTGGTGGTTGGTGCTAGGTTCTCAAGCAGACGCCATCAAGCCTGGACCTCTAGCTGCTCTACCCTGGCCTTTAGGCAGCTAGGCGAAAGGCGTCCCCAGCCATACCTACCCCTGCTTTGCGCAGTGATCACCCATCAACCGCAGCCCAGGCATCTGTGGGGAGCCTCACACCCCCGCTGCTTCCACTGAGAATGGGCTGGACCACGGGGATGTAGGTTCAGGGCTGGGACAGATGAGTAGCACCCAGGGGCCCTGGCTGAGAAGCCAGGTGAGGAACATGTTGGGTAGAGAGACGAGACAAGGCTGGTGGCATGTGGCTTTAATGGCAAGGGGCGAGGGGGGCTGGCTGCTGGCCTTGAGGAGTGTGCTGGAATGTCTAGTGGTGCCGCAGCACGTTCTCAAGAGATGGAACCCCTCCTTTCTGAGGGGGCTGGGTAAGCCCATAGCTTCCTGGTGGTGGCCACGATCTTGCCTCTTGTCCTGGGCCTGGGAACAAAGGATGGGGCCCCGCAGGAAGGTCCTTGCCTACAACCTGAACTTTGGAATGTATGGAGAGCTCAAGGCTGAGCTCAGGGGGTTGGGGAATGTGAGGTTGGTGCCTGGTCCCCAAGTCCTCCTGAAGTGAGGGAGGCCCAGACGCCAGGGTGGGGGAGCAGGCCTTCAGAGCTTGTGAGGGTTCACCCACTTATAGGTGCCTTCATACTGGAAGCCGACTCTCTTCATCAGCTCGTCTGCCTCCGGGGGCCCTCGGCTGGGAGAATGACACACAGTGAGACATAGGGGGGAGGTCCCAGTCCCCAACTCCCACAGCCCTGTCCCCGCTCTCACCTGCCATAAATGTAGGAGATGGGCTTGGGCTTCTCGCGCTCAATCTTGTGCAACAGTGGGGTGAAGATGCGCCAGGCCTCCCGGAGCTCGTCACTGTGGAGACAAGAGCAGTTTGGGGCCACAGGCTATGGGCACCAGGCTGCTGCCCATGCCAGGCCCAGTGGGCTGGTGGCCTTGTCGGGGGCAGTGGCTCTGCTCACCTGCGCACGAAGTGCATCTGGCTCCCGCAGAAGACGTCCAGGATGAGGCGCTCATAGGCGTCAGGAAGCTTCACGTTCTTTGCGAGCAGGGACAAAGGGTTCTTGGTGACAGCACTGCTCTCCCGCCCGTTCCGCCCCGCCCCACGCCATCCCCAAAGACAAACACCTTGTATCTATTGCCGTAGGTCAGGTCGAGCTCTGACTCCTCGGGGTTGAAGAACATGCCGGGCTTCTTGGTCATCAGCTTGGTGTACACGGCCTCGTTGGGCTGCACTCGGATCACCAGCTCATTGCGCTTGCACTGCTGGTGGAAAATGTCGCCGGCCACATCTCGGAACTGCAGCCGCACCTCAGCCTTGCGCTCATTCAGGGCCTTGCCGCAGCGCAGGATGAAGGGCACGCCTAGGGGCCAGGAGCAGGGCGGTTCAAACCCCTCTAGCCTGCTCCCCGCTGCCTCAGGTGCTCTTGACCAAACCATACTGTTGCTTGGGGGTGGGGGGATGGGGTGGATTTTGAGATGCAGACAGGTGTGGGGTACAAGTGGGGGTGTGAGCATATGTCTGTGGGCATGAGTATTCGAGAAAACAGATGAGTCTGAGCATGTGGGTGAGTGGTTGCGGGACTCTAGTTCATTCAGGTTTCTGTCTTCCAAGTACTGAGTGACAACTAGCTGCCCTTGCTGAGCCCTGGTGGTGGCACCTACCGTCCCACCTTTCGTTCTCAACATATAAGACGACAGCAGCGAAGGTGGCCGTGGTGGAGCCGCGGGGCACCGTGGGGTCATCCAGATATCCTTTTGTGGCTTCACCTTCTCCGCTAGGGTTCCCCACATACTGCCCCAGGACCACATCCTCAGCTTTCACTTCAGAGATACACTTCAAGACTTTGACCTGGGGTGGTGCCACGGGAGAAAGGGAGCTGAATAACGAGGCAGCAGACACTGGGATAGGGGGGTGACAATCACAGCAGGGGGGCTTGGCTGTGGTCACCGGCAAACTGACAGCTGTGGGCCACCTCATTCTCCTGATGGGACAGAAAAGCATACAGATTAGCGCAGCGTGCCTGTCGCCCCCACCTTCTCGTCCCGGACGTCGTCTGAGTCAGTGGAGGCGGGTTTCTCCATGGCCACCAGGCACAGCATCTGAAGCAGGTGGTTTTGCATCACATCCCTGTGTAGAGAGGGAAAAGCTGCTTCTGAGAGTTGGGGGTGGTGTGTGTGTGTGTGTGTGTGAGAGAGAGACACGCACACACACTCTCTTTCTGGGGGACCCAAGGCCCTGAAACCTGCTCCTTGCCACTCAGTGTCCTCCAGGGCTCCTGACCCTTCCTGGTGGGCAGAACCACCCTGTGGAGTTGCCTGGTCCCTGGTACGGCCTCCCAAGCTCTCACCGGATGATTCCAAACTCATCAAAGTAGCCGCCACGGCCCTCAGTGCCAAACGGCTCTTTGAAGGTGAGGATCACACAGGCAATGTTGTCTCGGTTCCAGATGGGACTGAAGATCCTGTTGGCAAACCTGGTGGGGGTGGCAGGGACAGGGATAGACACACACAAGATGAATGCTGCTGTGGGTTCGGGGGGGGGGGGGGAGGGAACGACGACGGGACGGGACAGATGGGGACAACCTGCCCTGCATGGTCAGCCTAGAGCCCGCACCTCAGCACCATGAGGTTCTGGACCATCTCCTTGCCCAGGTAGTGGTCGATGCGGTAGATCTGGTCCTCCCGGAACAGCGAGGCGATGTGGTTGGACAAGCGGTCAGAACTCTGCAGGTCCTTACCGAAGGGCTTCTCCACGATGACACGGCTCCAGCCCCTGCCGGATGGGCCTCAGTACCTGCCTTGGAGCCCCGGCCACCCACCCCTCCCTGCCCAATGCCAAGCCCTGAATTCATGTCCCCTGCGGGGTCCCTGGGGGGCCCGGCAGTTGGTAGAGGAAGGGGAGAAATGTCAGTAGTGGAATGAGCCACCATTTGGGCTTTAAAAAGGTGGGGCACAGCACTACTCTGATGCTCTAGGACATTCACAACGTGTTATCTTCACTGGAGAAGAAACGGAACTCAACGGAATGTCCCCAGTCAAGGGCTTAGAAGAAGCTGCATACCAAACCAGACTAGCTGGGCACAATATGGCTGTGGCCCAGGGAGATTTTCATGGAGAAATGCTGCCACCAGGTGGCCGCAGGGGGAACTTACGTGGGGCTCATGCAAGTCTCACGAATGTTCTTGGTGACCGCCTCATAGACAGTGGGGGGCAGGGCCAGGTAGAAGAGGTGGTTGGCCTGGGAGCCCTGGTGGAGGGCGTTCACATGGCTGTTGAGATGCTGGTAGGAGGCAGGGTCGTCATAGTGGCCGGCCACATAGGAGTTGCGGGCAAAGAACTCCTCCAGCTTCGGCTTCTCCTCTGGGGTTGCCTGGACAAGGCAGAAGGAGAGCCCTGGGTCTCCTCCCAGGCTCTGCCTTGGGGGGGGGGGGGTGTGGGGGTGGTGTGTGTGTGTGTGTGTGTGTGTGTGTGTGTGTGTGTGTGGCGGGGCCAAAGGAGAGGAGTTCTAGCGCTTCCTTAATCCTCACTTCGTTCCCCACCTGAGTGGGCTGCCTGAAGATACCCCCAGGCTGGGGCAGTTGTCCTAATGTGGTCCCTTACCTGGAGGGCAGAGGAGGGAAAGGCTTGGGTTGGGTCACACTCACTTTGAAGAAGGGCTCGCTCTGTTTGCGGATATCAGCCACGCTGAGGCGAGAGCGGGCAAAGCCCACGATGAAGGTGGCTTCAGGCAGAAGGCCATCTCGGAACAGCCACCTGAGGGCAGGGGAGAGCTGAGTGACCACTAGCAGGCAGGCAGGGTGGGCCTGCCCCACAGGGCTGTGGGGGCGGGGCACTTGCTTACCAGATGGTGGGGTAGATCTTCTTCTTTGCCAAGTCACCCTGTGAAGAAGGAAGAGCTGGGTCAGAGGGGCAGAACTGGGGAAGGCCTTGAACCACAGCCCCTCCAGATCTGGGCGATCTCGCAGGTACTGCCAAGTCGTCACTTGTGTCTCTGATTTGTTCCTGTGGGAAGCCAGGCCTTTTTGCAAACGGACCTCAGGCTGCCTTCCATTTGGAATTCCCTGGAGCCCAGCCCTCTCTGGCACTACAAGGTGATGAAATGTAAATAAACGAAACCAGACTCAACTACAGGAGCGCAAACCAAAACCACAAGTCTGGAGTCTCCTAAGCAATAGCAGGAAGAGGAAATTCAGCTACTCTGAGACCCGAGTGACAACGCACAGTGTTGGAACACTCCACCCAGATTAGGTGCAGGGAGCCCTTATCCAAGGGGCACTGGGTTATGAGGAATGTGGGCAGAGTAGTGTACCAGGAGAAGGGAGGTGTCCACAGGGTGCCCAGGAGCAGCTGCAGAGACGAGGAGGCGATTCCCCTTGGGCTGCCTGGCTAACCCCTTCCACCCAGCCACCTGGCCCCCAGACCTGGGAGAGAATCAGTGCACACGTTCGAAGTGCGAAGGCAAAGAAAGGACAGCATGATTTTAAAAGCGAATAAATGATAAGGAGATACCAAAGTATAAAACGAAAGCAAATAAAATGGAAGGCAATCAAAATAGGTCCAATAGGGCCCAAAGTGGCTGTTTGATTAAGGCCCATATAAGACAAGCCTCTAGAAATGTTGCTTTTCAGAAAGAGGACACAGGCGAGGGCTTCAATCACCTGATGCTGCCCTGGGTGCCTCTGAGGAAATGGGCAGCAGTTCCTAGACAAATCCAGGCCCCTCCGACGGACTCAAGGGTAACCAAACGACACCGCCCGGAGGCTGACCGCAGGGCTCAGCAAGTTTTCCAGACAGAAGAGACAATCCTGTCCCTTGCAACAACTTAGAAATTATTTGAGAAGCCACATAGAGCCACGCGTACGGATTGAAAGAGCTGCAGCAGCTGCAGGGATCAACGAGCTCCCAGGCTGAGGCCCGGAGTCTGACATCAGGGCGTCTTGCTTGGAGGCCCTGAAGGAGACCAATGCAGGCCAGCCCCAGCATTGCTTGGTTTACAGCTCTGCCTCCATTGCCACACAACTCTCTTTTCTGACAATCCAATTGACCACAGTGCAGATGCCCTCATGCTCCCCTGAGTGCAAAGACTTCTTCCAAACAGGATCAGGTTCATAGCTGGGGGGGCTGGGCCTTTCATATATATTTCAGGGGGCACAATTCAACCCATAACCCTGACCACCGCAGACATCTAGTTGGCAACCACAACCCTCCCAGATGAGACAAGGCCAGGGCAGAGCGCTTCCCCCATGGGCTCTCCCCAAGGTGAGCCAGAGGGAATTCCAGCCCGAAACACAAGAGGAACAACCCCATCTTTTTCCAAGGGCAGCAGCCAGTCCCAATCACATGGCCAGACGCACAGGCCTTAGTAACCCAATCCTGGAGGTTCAAAACAGAACCAAGATGGGCTGCTCCTGGTTATAGAACACACAGCACCCAGGAAAGTCACCATGCAAACAGATCAAGTCTTTGTCCATTCCCATCGACTACTGCCACTCCTCAATGGAACTGGAAGAACTGTCTCACCAAACCAAATACCGACTCATGAAAAACACCCAGCAAGCTAGGACTCACAGGGAATCACTCCACAATGACAAGGGGTATCTATTTACAAACCCCGTCCATGTTAAGGGGAAATGCTTTCGCACCAATAACGTCTACTGGCTCATCTAGGCAATGCTGGACTTGGGTTCAGAATGAAGTGCATCGTTTAGACCCAAGGGTCCCTGTATGTAGAGCCTCATAGACCCAGGAGGCTGAGCAAGAGAGCAAGGCACTGTACCCCAACAGCAGCAGCCAGTGATATGCTGGCTGCTGGCAGTGGGGGTTGGTCAGCCCACTTGCCCAATGGGGCCAGCAGCAGCCGCTGTTCTGATCACAAAGTGCATCCTAAGCTGTCCCTGTTACTTCCCTAATAAAGCCCATAATCCTATCGCCTGTGAGTTTGGGAGTTCTGCGTGGCCACAAAGGAGAACTTGCTCTGGGAGGGCCAGTTGGCCGACCGGGGCGGGGCAGCTGGACAAGTTGGAGCCTGTCGGGCCAACACCTCCTAGGAACCAGCCTCGGGCGCTGCTGCCTTTCCTCCCTACAGGTGAAGTAAATCAATAAGGTCCCACCCCATGACAGTTTTTGCAAGTCATCGAGGCAAAGGTAAGGCCTGCCCCGGGCAGTGGTGGCCTGGTGCCTGCCAGTTTCTAAAGCAGCTTTCCTTCCTGCTAGGAATCCATGGGGATTTGAACATCTTCAAAATACAAATCAAGCCCTAGGCTTGCTAAGAAAGGTGTGTGTGTGTGGGGTGTGTGTGTGTGTGTGGTGGCTCCTGGTTCCCTGGGGGAGGGGCACACAGCACTTTCTGGGAATGTCCTGGGCCCTGCAAGTCTAAGCAAGTGCCAAATCGGGCCATTACCTTAGCGATTAGCCACGAAGAGACTTGGAAAGTGTAGGAAAAAACTAGTGCGTTTCAAAGCCCCTACATGACATTTGATGGGGAGAAAGGCCCATGGCAAGGGCATGCAGGGCAGTAGGGGAGGGGCTCAAGCAAGACGAGTGAGTGGCGCCAACCCTGGTGACAGGATGGGGCCCCGATGCCACAGGGAGATAGGGATAATAGCCAGATTGTTGGGGGAAAGCAGCCAGACCCACAGGCCTCTATGGCACCTGAGCACACTGGCCTGGGGGCAAGGGACTGGCTAGAGGTGAAGCTCTGGCTTTGGAGCTGAGCAGGCTCAGCCCAAGATCCATGTTTTCTTGCGAAAGGTACGCTTCAATCCAACAGTCTGCAAATGAACAGGCTACAGTCCACTCTCTCAGCAAGCACTGAGACCATCCACGGAGGCAAGCTCTGGGAAGAGCTGGGTGCCCCACAGGCGGTGAGGCTTTGGGCCATGGCGGTGAATTAACAAAGGCATGGTGAGCCTTTCATGTGCCAGCCTGGTCATTAGGGATCGTGGGAGTGACGTGGGAGGGATGGATGAAGAACCTGCCTAGAAACTGCAAAAGGAATTTGAGAAGGCTTCCCGGCAGAGCCACCTGACTGAAGAAGGCAGAAGCCTGCCTTGACCAGGCTCACAGACACCATTTTCCTGTTGGATGTGGGCCGCAAGGTGGCTGGAGTCTGTTCTGTGCTCAGCTCTGCTCTTGCCTGCCCCCCACACCAGGGGCCCCAGCAGACACCTGAAAAGGAACTCCCTGCTGTGATCTTGCACCCAGTGGCTACGGCTTATGCTGACCACCGCTCTGAAAATGACAGTGACGCATGGGGCCTGGGAACAAGGCTAAGCCCTTCTAACACCAAGTCACGTTTCCTTATACTCCAATCCCAGAAGTGGAAGGCCAGCTGGGTCATTGATCTGTGGCCTCTTCGCATTCACTGAGACCCATTTGACAGACACCCTTTGGGATTAATTAGTGATAGAACCAGTTTGCCTAGTTTCAGCTCAGCCCCTCTAACTGCCACTAGTCTTGAAGTCTATGAGAGGACGGTGGGCAGAGCGGACAGTCAGCACCTCGGGAGGAAATGTCCTGGCTTGATGGGCCGCCTCTCAGTGTGCTCACTTGGGATGATTCTGGGGAGAAGACGGGGCCTGCTCTCACTTGGCCAGCTGACCGGCCTGGACCCAGATTAAGACTCCCAGTTGCAGCACCCTCAGGCAGTTCTGTCCCTGGCTGGAGCTCTTCACTGTGACAAACCTGGGATACTGCCCTCAAACCTTGTAGGCATCTCTCTTGATTTGGAGAAGGGGAGGCCCAAGGAGGGGGGATGGCGGTGACAGCGGTGGCCCTTTCCCTCTGGGGTCACAGGGTCAAGAAGTAGCTTGCAGGCTGGGCCGTGACCTGAGCCTGGCTGGGGCCCAGCTGGCGGCTGGCCACCTGGGAGCGAAGCTGGGGTTCGCTGAGGCTAGCCTCTGACACAGGGCCACCCTCCACACCCAGTAGTGAATCACAGGCTTTTGGGGGAGCGCCAACGTCACTGTGACACAGCAAGAATCTTATCGCCCAACGGGAAGCAGTCCAGAGGTGCCGAGGAATGGGTGGGGCCCAGTGAAACTCGTCCTGCCCAGTTCAAAGCCCTCCAGATCTAGGCAGGGGAAACTGAGGCCAGGAGGAGCCAGGGCCTTGCTGAGAAGGCATCTTGGTGAACATTCAAGTGTGCCACTTGGCTTGGCTCTCCGGCGGCCCCTGGCTTGCTTGCCAGCCCTACTTTCTGCCACTGGGAATGCACGTCTCGCCCCCCCCCCACCCCCGCCCTGTGGGGGGATGGGGTGCGGAGCAGGGGAAATGGCCACACTGAATTGGTTTGGTAACCCTGTGCGGCCCTCAGGCTGGCCCCAGGAAGGAAGCTGGACTGTGGGTGAGGGTTAGGCAAGCAGGGACAGGAGGTACAGGCTGCCCACATTCGGCCAACCTGCTCAGCCACCGGTCTCCTGTCAGCTCGCTCCACTCAGGGCTCAGAAGGGATCCCAGGGTCTCAGGTGGCAGGCATCCATGGCAATGTGAACCCCCCTCACCCGCCAGGCAGTGTGAGCGTGGCTCTTCAGGCCACTGGCCCTCACTCATCCTATCATTTCTCTGGTCACAGGGACTGCTTGTACTCACTCGGTGCCCCTGCCTCCCAATGGGGCTGCTGGGGTCTGCAGCAGGATGACAGTGGCTCCAGGGCATCTCCCCCACCCCCAGCTTTGGAACCTCTCCCTGAGCAGAGGGGAACCTTGTCGCTTATGACAGAACACAGTTGCTGTACCCCAGGCTACGAAGCCCTGAAGCGCTGAGCTGCTGACGGAAAGGCTGGCAGTTCGAGCCTGCCCTCTCCCGAGGCAGTGGCTGTAGCAAGGCCACAGAAGCCTTTGGTTTGGGGGTAGAAAGGAGGTGAAAATGGACTGCATGATCCCCACCCACCACCCTGCCCCAGGCTGACCCCAGCCAGAGGCAGCAAGGCGGCACAGTGTGAGCTAGTTCCACAGGCTGCAGCCTCTTGGGTTTCTGAGCAATGAGACACTAGACAAGTCTCCACCCACGTGCAGCTCTGGGTGAAGGACGAGAAGTCCCAGCTCCCTTCGCCTTGAGCCTGTTCCTGGGAGGAAGGGTGCTTGGCTGATGCCAATGGGGCTCAAAGGGGACAGTGTGCTTTGTCTGACGGGCTGGACACCGCACCTCATAACCTCCCCAGTGTCTAAGGGACAGGGAAGACTCTATGAGGGTGGTGACCAGTTACCAAAGAGTCACCACCACCTCCAGTCTGCAGAGGGATGGCGCCTGCAGTGTGGGAGTTGCTGGGCAGAACTCTTGCTAAGACACTCAGGCTAAGACTTCAAGGCCACGTGAAGGGTACCAGGCCTCATCTCTGGGAACAAGAATCCCAAGCTTTTCCTAGTAAATCAAAATGGCAGTTCTACAAGATAGATGCTTGGGGCAGGCCGAGGAAGGAGCCTTCAGCAAGCAAAGATATGGTGTTAAATGACAGTGCTTGTCCCTGGGGACCATGAGGTGGTAGCAATTGGGTCTCAAGCCTTGCCTCTGGGACTCATTTCCTAGGTGATATCTGCCAGGTCACAAACAAGTCTGAAAAGGATACTCCGAGAAGGAGCAGGTGCCAGGTCTGCAGCTCAGCTTTCCTATGTGCCAGGTTGGAGGAGGAAGTCCGTGAATGTGGCCACAGCTAGAGGGACACCTGGCACTGCTCGGGTAGCCACTGGACCTAGTCGGGAAAGGTCAGGCCACACAGTGAGTGGGGCGTCTGCGATGTGGGACTGAGGGGACTCACCGAAGCGCCCATGATGATGAAAATGTGCGTTTCAGACTGATGGAAGTCATCGCCCTGGTACAGCTCTTCCCGGAGGATGCCGCACACCTGTGTCCGGCTCAGGGCCACCTGCTCAGCCATGGTGTTCTCTGGGGAAAGAAAGGCTGCCTGTGTCAAGTTCCGGCACCGCGTAGCACCGGGGAGGGGGTGTGTGTATGTGTGTGGGCTCTCAGCACAGTCTTAACTGCAGGCACCAGCCACTCCTCCAGACTGCCTTCTCCCAGGGAACTTTCTGGACCTCACAGCCTGCCTGTGGCGGGAACTCCTCAAGGAGCATAAAGATGGAGTTCGGGCCAGCTCCACAGTCGCTAACCTGGGCGGCCTCTCACGATCTGCCAAGCCCGCAGCGGCCGACAGAGAAGATGCGGGGGCGGTCCTATGGTCAGCTAAAGCCCTCCTGACTCGGCCCCTCCACCAAGTACGACAAACTCGGCCCGCCCGACTTCTCCGTCGGCCTACACGTCGTCTCAGTTACCTCAGTGTCCTCAGACGCCTGCAGCGATAGAATGTCCTCAGCCCCGAACGCGTGGCGGTTTCCGGGGGCTGCACCCCGTCAGCCCATTTAACCGGCGCAGGAGGGGGCGGGGGCCTCGGCTGAGCCTCAGCGCCTCAGGCGAGACGCGCAGGGCGGAGCCTTGGCCGGCCTCCCCAGGGCGGGACGGGAGTGGCAGGGAAGTTGGGCGGGAGGGGGGGGGGTGGAGAGGGAAAAAAAAAAAACCAACCCCGCGAGAAAGCTGCGCGCGCATCCCAGGCCCAGTCCAAGCACCGGTTGCCGCCTCTCCCCGCCCCTCAGGCACCTGCGCTGGCCACCGGGCTGTGAGCCGCTTTACGTCCCCGTCGCCCTTGCTCCGCATCACTGCGTATCTCTCTAGAGGTGATGCTTAACCTGGCTGAGTGTAAGTCCATGGCGTTGACTCGAGTCCCCATCTCTTACTCCGCCCCGCCCCGGCTTTCCCGCCGCCCCCAGGCGACCGTGAGCCCTTGCGGAGCACTCGACTTCCGCCAGCAGCCGGGCCACGCCCCCTCGGCTTCGGGGGCGAGCCCTTGGCAGAATCTGGTGTCCTATTGGTCGGCTTCGTCTTGGCTCCTTTCTCCCCCACCCCTCGCCCCAAAGGGCGGGGCGGCTGGGCACCTGAACCGAAGGGAAGTGGAGGGTGCGACGCTCAGAAAAGCAGCAGGTGTTGCTGATCACTTGGCTAGGAGCCCACCCGACAGGCTCGGGCTTTCCTGCTTGCAGGTTGCGGCCGTGAGGTGCCCGCGCAGCTCTCGCCATCATCTATGGTCGCCTGGAAGGGGCTGGCTTGATTCGCTTCCGGATCCCATGGGTACGACACAGGAAGCCGGAAGTGCAGATTTCTGTTGAGGGAGAAGGGGAAGGGCGACCGCTGCACCGGGACTTTCGGGAGTGCGGGGTGTCTAGCCGCAGCCCGCTCCTCTCGCCCTTCTCACGTTGAACCGACTCTGCTGACAGGTGTGGTCCTCCTTCTCGATGGCAGGGTGGCATCGGGGGCGCTCCGCTGCCTCTCCGAGAGGCCCCGGAACGTCCGGGCTGTCGTCTCCCGGTTGGTTCCCACCGCGCCCGGCCCTGGGGGCAGGTTCAGGAGCCGGGCTATTTCAGCCCCTAGCCTAGCGGAACTATTTGGGCTCCTCCCTCCATGTCTAAAGCGAAGGGTATTACTGGTTAAGAAGACACTTTCTGTCCATACAATTTGAATGCATTTGGGGGCATTAAATTCTTTAGAAGGACCTCAAAAGTAGCAGCTAAGTGTTTTCTCTCCTTTGCAAACACTACTTCCCTGACCTCATCCCGTCTCTGTGAGCTGAAACTGAGTGAGTGGTTCAGAGGAGGTCAGTGTAGCTGGGGTAGAGCCAGCCAGAGAGAGGGAGGGGTGGGCCTGCTGATGGAGGAGGGACTTTGTGTGGAGGGCAGTCGGGAGCCACCGCAGGCTTCTGAGCGTAACAGAGATGGGCTCAGAAGTAGATGGATGGAGCTGGTGGGGAAGGGAGCAGACTTGGGCAAGGGTAACTTGTGAGAAGGTCATTGCCATGAACCTTGGGCATGTTGTTTGGCGTAGAAGGACTTATAAATCTTCCAACAATGGTCTGCTTCAACCTAAATCAACCTAAACTCACTGCCATTGAATAGATGTCAATGCGTAGTGACGGTCAGGGTAGAATTGTCCCTGTGAGTTTCCTAACTTAACAGGAGTACTTTTCCAAGGAGTGCTTGGTGGTTTCGAACTGCTGATCTGGTGAATCACAGTCCAAAATGTAAACCACTATGCCACCAGAGCTCCTTCAAGCTAATCTTGTTTAATCCATTATTCCCCCTCCCATTTTTATTATGAACAATGACTAATGAGACATAATCCCCAACTATGCAATTCACCCCTTTAAAGTACATAATTTCATGATTTTTGGTGTGCCCAAGCTGTACAGCTCTGTCCACTTCCTAATTTCACAACATTTTGCCATGTCCAAATAAAACCTGTGACTTTCAGCCACCAGCCCTCATTCCTTCCATCTCACAGTCTCTGGTAACTATAATCTTATTCTCGGTGTGTGTCTTCATTTTCCGGATAGTCTCTATGAGTGGAGTGATGCAGCATGTGATCTTTTGTGACTAATTTCTCTGCCCAGCAGGCTGCCAAGGTTCGGTTAGGCCATAACGCTTCACACATCAGTATTTACTTCTTTTTAGGGTCAAATGCTGTTCCGTTGTGCAAGGATGTACTTAATTGTGTGCATTCATTCGGTCATACCTAACCAAGGCATTGTTATCACACCTCAGATAAAACACCGAACCAAAACTTTACTGCTATAGAGGCAATTCTTACTCATAATGCCATCAAGTGGGTTCTGGAATATGCTTGCCATGACTTCCTGGAGTCATCGTGGGAGAAAGGGGTGGATCTGTTATCGAGTGATCAGAGGGAAGGCTGGGGACTAGCTTTGGGGTCTCTCAGTAAGATGGATTGTTAGCAGGTCGAGGGGTGTTTGGCCTGGAGGCCTGATGATGTGCATATAGGGTGGGATTCCTGAGAGAAAATGATCCAGCAAAGAAGCCTCTAGTGAGGCAGGAGGAAAACCAGGAGAGTGGATGGTTCTGGAAGCCCAGGTAACAAGGTCCTGGTGGCCCTCCCCAGTTCTCATTGGCAATTTCCTCAGCACCATCCCTTGCTAGGGCTGCTGTGGCAGGAGCAGAGTCCTACCAGAAACCAAAGCATCCACAGGGGAGGGCCTGCCAGGACCTGGGGGCTCAGGTATCCTGGGCTTGTGGCTGTATCCCTCCTTTCCCTGCCACTGTCTTCGTGTGGCCACCACCTCTCACCTATAAGGACTCACGTCATTGTATGGAGGGTCCACTGGCTAATCAGGGTGATCTCATCTTGAGGTCACAGGCTGGGGTCTAGGGGTTAGGTGATTATATCTTTTGGGGGACCACCATTCAACTTCCTATGCTAGGTGAGTAACAGGCGCCAGCCCCTCCCTTCCTTGGATGCCCAGCACATGTTCTGGTCCTGATCTCCATTGGGCACACCCTGGATTCAGCATGCCACTTGGGTGGAGTTCAGAGCCTGCAACTTCAGAATGGGGGGGGTAAACTGGGTTCACAGCTGGGGTGGGTATGGAGCAGTGGCCGCCTCTCTCTTCTAGACTGAGCCGTGTTGGATGAACAGGCCGCTTCGGAAGAGTCTGCCTGGTGAGATGGTGCAGCCCAGTGGTGGCCCAGCGGGGGAGCAGGCCGTGCTGCCTGAAGAGTCTTCTCTGGGCAAGCCCACGATGCTCCACCTGCCTGTTGAGCTGGGTGCTCCCGAGACCTTGCAGCGCTGCCTGGAGGAGAACCAGGAGCTTCGAGGTGAGAGGGCCCGGGGCCGGCCCGCCTGGCTGAGGGGATGGCACCATCTACTCCCCTGTCCTCTGTCACAAGGGTGTCCTCTTTGAAATACCACACCTAGAGTAGCGGGGTGGGGTGCAGGGCCCGGGTAGCCAGCGCTCCTCTTCCCCAGATCACCTGGCTGTGTCCTGTGCTGTTCCTTCTTGCCCTGCAAAGGATGGCCTCCTGTGTCTGGTGGCAGCAGATGGGTGCTGTCTGTCTGGCTGCAAGGAGGTGCTCCTGAGATGCTGGAGCATGTGGTGCAGGGAGGGGCTGGTGGGGGAACCTCCGGGGAGAGGCCGTGACTCTCCAGATGTGCCCCCGATTGGCTGGTGGGGGAGTATAGTGCAGTGGTTCCCAACCTTCCTAATGCCGCGACTCTTTCATACAGTTCCTCATGTTGCGGTGACCCCCCCCCCAACCATACTTCATAACTGTAATTTTGCTGCTGTTAGGAATCGGGCGACCCCTGTGAAAAGGTTGTTCGACTCCCCAAAGGGGTGGTGACCCATAGGTTGAGAACCGTTGCTGTAGAGCAACTGAACCATGAAGCACGTGCACTTGCGCGGCCCTCAACAGGCAGGATGAAGAAGCGAGTGTGTGGAGCCGCTGGCTTGGGGGAGACCCACATAGGTGCCTTTGGGGCCAACAGTGACTGTTCTGTGGAGCTTTTGACCAAATCGGCAACATGGAGCTGCCACCCCACCCAGCACCCTGCCCCAGCCCTCTCCCACCAGCTCCTGGTAACCTCCATTCAACTTCTGGTCGCCAGGAACTCGCCTAGTCTAGGTACCTTACTTAAGGGGGCTCACTTCCAGTGTGAGGGGCCTTCAAACAGTTTGTGGAAAAAGATGAAAATATGATGGCGTTTTCCCATGGACTTTGAGAAGCCCTCTCGCACTGCTCCATTAGGGGTTTCGGCCGCCTTTGGCTTACCCATCAGCTGTCAACGGATGTCTGCCTTCCTGCCCCAGTCCTCAGGGCGGGGGCAGGGGGTCACCGGCCATTCGGTGTGTTGTGCTGGGAGGAGCCACTGCTTTCCCCTGGATCCTCCTCTGGGCATGCAGGGTTTCCTTGAATTTACGGGCCAACTGATGGTGTCGTTGAGTTGGGAAGGGTGGGACGAAAGCCTAGGAATTGCTGGGAAGGCCTCTTGGGCAGGCCTGGTAGTGCGACGGGGTCAGCACTGTGATGCTCGCCCAGCCTTTCCACTGTGTTCCTGGACACCAGATGCCATCCGGCAGAGCAACCAGACGCTGCGCGAGCGCTGTGAGGAGCTGCTGCGTTTCCAGGCAAATCAGAGGGAGGAGAAGGCGTTCCTCCTGCAGAAGTTCGGGGAGGCCCGGAAGCTGGTGGAGAAGCTGAGCCGGGAGAAGGTGGAGCTGACCGGACAGCGGGAGCAGGCCCTGCAGGAGCTGGAGCACCTGAAGAGGTGCCAGCAGGTAGCTGAGGGCACTGCGGGCACAGAAAAGCTGCCCTTTATCACAACCCACAGCTACTGACTTGAGGCACCTGGGGAGGGGTCTAGGAGGGGCAGGGATCACTTTTGGGTGGGTGGGGCAGGGCAGGGCAGGGCAGTTCTGGCCTGGTGGAGCCAGGAAGGACTTGGGCAGCACAGTGAGGTCGCAGGGGGGAGGATGGGGAAACCTGCAGAAGCTTGCCCAGGGAAGCTGGGAGTGTGGGGTGTACCCTGGCCAGACTCCTGGCAGATGACTAGAACAGGTGCCCAGATCCTGGGGCCACAGATTCTGCCCATGAGCCATGGGGCAGAGGAAGGTACCTTGGACTCAGGCCTGGACAACGGAGGTGGGGGATGGTTCCCAGGCTGCCGGCTGTGTTTCTGCCCCTCCTTTCTGGCATCTGGTATTGCCCATTCCTGGAGATGGGGAGGAGGGCTTGCAGTGTAGGCAGAGGAGGCAGGCTGCAGTGGGTTGTTGAACTTGGAGGTGGGGGCAGGGCAGAGCAGAGGTTAAGGGCGCTGCCACGGAGAGGTGAGCTGACAGGAAGTGGCGTGTTTTCCTGCAGCAGATGGCTGAGGACAAGGCCTCAGTGAAAGCCCAGGTGACGTCCCTGCTGGGGGAGCTCCAGGAGAGCCAGAGCCGCCTGGAGGCTGCCACCAAGGAGCGGCAGGCTTTTGAGGTCAGGTGAGTGGGAGGGGGGCCTGCCCCAGAGGCCACTTCAGGTGTCCTCAGGAAGGGCCTGGTCTGGAGACTGGAAGAAAGGTGTGACCACACAGAACTCACAGAGCACATTCTCAGGGAACCGATCAGCTTAATCAGGTTCAGGAATGACTCAGCATGCAGTTTTGGAGCAGGACAGCTTCTTGGTGGTGGTCATAGGCAGGCTTCTCTCTGGCCCTCAGCCCTTAGGCCCATTGGGCCTCTGCCCTGCCTGACTCTGTAGCACCACTGATTGGTGTTCAGACGTGCTCCACTCTGCTGGTAAGCCAGTGCTTGTGGCATCTTCGGTGTTTTACAGCTCTCTGGCTCCTAGATCTAGGACAGTGGTTCGCAACCTTCTTAAGACCGTGACCCTTTCAGACAGTTCCTTATGTTGTGGTGACCCTCCAACCATAACATTTTCGTTGCTACTTCATGACTGTCATTTTGCTACTATGATGAATCAGGCAAGCCCTGTGAAAGGGTTGTTTGACCCACAGGTTGAGAACCGCTGATCTAGGAAGTTCTCTGCACAGGGGTCAAGTGCAAAGGACATGCTCCTCTCCTGGCTATGTTTTCTAACTGGTCATAAGGTTCTCCTTTGTGCCTCTGGCTGGAGTGACCAATCCCTGCATTAGGGTTCCATATACCTTATTTACACGGTTTCACCCCCAAAGGCGCCATGCAGCCCAGCAGCCCCTCTATGGGAGAAGGATGATGCTCTCTGCTCCCCAGGAGATGGACAGTTCTAGAAGCCCTCTTTAGGGATCACTTAGAGGCAGCGGAGTCGAGAGGAGAGCAAACTATCATTTCCCTTGGTGGGCCCCAAACAGCTCATGTGCACTCTGCACCCCCCCCCCCCCTCCCTGAGTCAATGATAGTAGCTGCAACAGCCAGGGTCCCAGCTGATGCCCAGCTCTCCAATGACTTCCTGGATTGAAGATTTGAGGGGCTTTCTGAGGGTCTCCAAGGCCATAGCCACAGCCATAGTGGTTAGCTGGAAGGGCTTAGGTTGGTGACTGGGAGCTGCCATCCAGGCCTCCCTCCTGAGAGGCTGGCTCCCACCACTGGCTACCTCCCATGTGCCCCTCTCCAGCAGCAGGTGACTCAGGCATCTGCCCAGCGGGCTGTTCGTGGATGCCCCCTGCCGGGCTCCCATGACCCCCAGCTCCATCCACAGGGCTCGGGCAGCCAGTGAACAGGCCCGGCAGCTGGAGAGCGAGCGGGAGGCGCTGCAGCAGCAGCACAGCGTGCAGGTGGACCAGCTGCGCATGCAGAGCCAGAGCATGGAGGCTGCGCTGCGCGTGGAGCGCCAGGCTGCCTCGGAGGAGAAGTGAGTGACGGTCGGCCAGGTGGGGGCCGGGAAGCTAAGCACATCCTGGAGTGTGAGGTTAGAGGTCACAGGTGTGAAACTATAGGACTGCTTGCCGCTAATCTGAACCTCAAGAGAGAACCATTTTCCGTGGACTTTGGAACCATTTCCATTCATGCTTTGGTTTTTGAAGAGGTTTATTTCCATGGTGCACCATTCAAAAGACTCCAAAGGGTACTTGCTGAAGAAGAGCCCCCTCCTCTTTGTCCTCACTCAGGCTACCAGTTGCCCCAGTCCTTCCAGAACTCACCTCTACAAGGCAGCAGTAAGGAGACTGTGCCCGAAGTCCTCATTGGACAGACAAGCACATTCTCACAGCTGCTTTTTGTTTTTCTCAGCAGGACCCTATCCCAGTGCTGTAGCGGGGCACACCTTTTCAGTCTCCTTTAGTCCAAAACAGACTCTGGCCTTTCCTGTAGGGCAGTGCGACAGGAGTCCTGGTGGCGTCTGGCTGTGTCTGGGGCTGCTGACTGCAAGGTCAGCAGTTTGAAACCACCAGCTGCTTCTGGGGAGAAAGATGAGGTTTTTCTATCCTGTCCTGGAGGGTCACAGGGAGTCGACGTGGACTCAGTGGCAGTGGTTTTGAGGGCAGTTGTGTTTTATGGTGTCTTTATAAGGGAAAATCCATTACAGTTAGCCACGAGCGATTTACTTGTAATAATCCCTGCCATCAGGAGACCCTGCCTCAAATCGGGGGCCTGAGGAGGCCAACTCCGAGTGCGCTTCCATGACAGGAAGGCAAGGCTGAGGTGGGCCCAGACCAAGGGTGTGTCACAATCTGTTCCTTTAGGCGGAAGCTGGCCCAGTTACAGATGGCGTATCACCAGCTCTTCCAAGACTATGACAATCACATTAAGAGCAGCATGGCCAACAGTGAGCGAAACCGAGTGAGTTTGGGCCCAGAGCCCAGTTCTGGGCTGGCCACTGTCCCTGAGCCCCCGCAGTGATGTCCTGGGGACTGACCCCCCAATTCTAGCCTCCAGGCCCGAGAGAATGGGCCTTGAGGAGGGATACTAGCCTTGGTGGAGCCCCCAGCCAGTGCTAAGCGAGCCCCTTCCTCCCACCTGCTGCCCTGCTCCCGGTGGTACTGCGCAGGACCTTCCCTAGCGGGTGCTCCAGGCTTCTGGTCTTTGACGGGTGGGCGATGTCCTGCATGACTGTTCTCCTGAGAGATGAAGGTGCAGCCCATTAGACTCCTGGGGTGGGGGCCACTGGGCACAGTGAGCACCTAGCAGGCAGGCTTGTGTGGAAAGAGAAGGGTTATCCCACGGGTTGCTCTCGGTGTTCTCACCTCTGCCCTCTGGGTCGCAGCATTCTCCCTGCACCTATTGCTCTCTGCGGTCAGCTCTTCCTGGCCCTGCCCAGGGCTATTGGGCTCTTAGCCATGGCAGCTGCTTGACCTCAGTGCCCGCTTGCCTGTCTCCAGGGCCTCCAGCTGGAAGACCTGAAACAGAGGCTGCAGCAGGCCGAGGAGGCCCTGGTAGCCAAGCAGGAGCTGATCGACAAGCTGAAGGAGGAGGCGGAGCAGCATAAGACGGTAATGGAGACTGTCCCGGTGCTGCGGGCCCAGGTAAGTGACCCCTCGGGTTGGCTGCCCTGGCCCCATGCTCCCTTCAAGGAGTGTCGCTGTAGATAGATGGTTGTGGTGTTAAGCCCTGGAGCAGCCTTTGCCCCGTCTACACTGAGCATTTCTCTTTGATATCACCCCTAGCAGGGGCCTTTTGTTAGTTTGCCTGGTCCTTGAATTCTCAGTACACTTGGGAGATCACTCTCAATGGACTGAGGGTCCTTGTGCCGCCGCGGATGCTGGGAAGGCAGGCCTGGGTCTACTCTGACCCCGGGGGCTGGCCTGGATGACTCGCTGGGTGTCCTAGCAGCTCCTCTCTCACGGGTTCCCTAGGCGGACATCTACAAGGCGGACTTCCAGGCTGAGAGGCAGGCCCGGGAGAAGCTTGCCGAGAAGAAGGAGCTGCTGCAGGAGCAGCTGGAGCAGCTGCAGAGGGAGTACGGGCGGCTGAAGGCCAGCTCGCAAGACTCGGCCAGGTGGGCCTCTCTACCAGGTGGACGTGGGATGGACATCTCAGGCGACCTGCTCATGGGGGTTTTCTGTCTCCACAGGGCTTTGATTGAGGATATGCGTAAGCGGCATGTTGAGGGCTCGCAGCCTCCCCTGCCCTCCGCCTCAGGTGAGTGAGCTGGGAGGAGGAGCCTGGGCTGGAGGACCCTAACTCTCTCCACCTCCGCCTGCTGCTTGACAGTTCCGTCAGCACCTTTGCACTCGTGAGCTCAACATGCATGGTGACCTGGTCCTTCCCATCTGTATTTTCTCTCCTAGCCCACCACTCCTTTCACCTGGCCCTGCCTGGCCAGCGGAGGAGCCCTCCAGACGAGCCGCCAGATTTCTGCTGTCCCAAGTGCCAGTACCAGGCTCCAGACATCGACACCCTGCAGATACACGTCATGGAGTGCATTGAGTAGGGCCACCTGGGGCCGATGAGGCCAGGACAATGTCGTCTCTGCTTTCCCCCTCACCCGCCTGGCCCACCGAGAGCAGCTCCTCGAGCACCGACACCCAGCCTTGGTGTTCCCGCTTCGGGGCTGGCTGTTCTCTGCTCCTGCTGGGCATGTAGGCCCTCTTCCTCCAAGCCCACGGTGAAGCCAGGCCAGGGCCCATCAGGGAGAGAGCCACCTTGACCTCCACCTGTGTCGCCGCATTCCCCATTCTCATGGCTGGTGCACTAACTGCCATGGTGCACTTGGCGTCCGTTAGGGAGGGCAGTTTAGACATTTCCAGAGAAAGTCCTGTGCGACCTTGGGATGGCTTCCCGCTTACATCTCTGGCTTGTCACCATCCACTAGACTTGCTATTCTCTGGTGGTTAGCGGGGCTGACCATCTCCTCAGGAGTTGGAGGGCCATTGTGAAGTGCCTGTTGCCCATTTTTCTCTCCGGCGGTGGCCGTCTTTATTTCTTGTATCAGTGGGTTTTGCTTCAATCTATGATGTACATTGCAAATATCTTTTCCCAGCTTGATTTGGCCACCAGTGTCTTTTTGTCTTTTATTCGCACGCCCATGTAGCAGTCCTTGCATTCACTGCGTTGGCTGTTGAGTCACCGCTACCTGGTCTGCTGAATGGGAGCTTCACACCGACTTCTCACTGTCTTTTTGGACAGCGAAGCACTAGCAGGAGCCTTGAGGAAATTTGTGATGCCAAGGGCGCGGCCTGGCAAGTGGAGTCCTCTTGGCTGAGTTTTGAGCCTTTCCGAGGAGGTCACAGACCTGGGCGTTAATGGTATAATAGGCCAGGACATGTTGGCAGTTCAAGTCACAGCAGGGCAAGCTAGCCTTGGCTGATCGTCTGACCCCCTTCCCTTTCCGGAAGTCTCTGCCCGCTGCCCCTCCTGCCGCTGCATCTTGGGTACTCTGCACGGTGGGCTGAGTATAGATGACTTTCGATCAACACCAGTCCAGAGCTGGGATCTGACTTTCCTTCGGTTGGCTTTCCAGAGGCGAGCCAGCAAGCCTACTGTACTAGCTTCCTGAGCACTCCAACCCCACCCCACCTAGAACTGCCATGGCTCCCGGTCGAGTGTACTCACCCTGCTTGTCTGTGCAATCTCCCCACTGCTCCAAGTAACCAGTGGGCACCAGAAAGCATGTTCCCCTCCCCAGGAGCGAGAACAGTGCAGGTCCACACAGTAAGCAAGAAATGACATTCGAATAGCCATAGTTAAGCCCTGGTGCAGGGTGTGGGGGAGGCTGACTTGGCTTTCTCAAACGAGGCCAGGGGCCTGGCTGGCAGGATGCCTGAGACGCAGTACTCACACCCCCACTCTTCATTGTCACACCCACCAAACCCACTGCCATCAGTCTTAATCAGAGCCACCCTGTACAGGGTTTCCAAGGCTGGAATTTCACAGGAACAAACAGCCTCATCTTTGTGCCAAGGAGCAGCTGGTGGCTTTGAACCACCAACCTTGCACTTAGCTCTCTGCTAAGCCAGCAGGGCTACAGCTTCATTGTCATTCCAAACCAAACTCATTGCTCTCCAGTTGATTCTTACTCATATTGGCATACTGGGTTCCTTGCTGGGCTGCTAACTACGAGGTTGGCTGTTCAAATCCACCAGCCATTCCAGGAAAGAAAGGAGGCTTGGTGCTGCCATACATATTTAGACTCTTGTCCTGAAGGGTGGCTGTGACTTGATTATAGTTCAAGCTGACCCGTGAGCATGCTGACGGCTCTGAGCTTGTTCTTGGCCAAGGACATGGTAGACATGAAGGCTTCTCAACTGTCCGCTAGAGGTGGTCAGCGCATCAAGGGCACAAAGGGAAACCTTTGGGAAAGGGCTCACGGTCTCCACTCTGGAGTCTTCCCTGGCCTTACCTTTGGGTGGTGCACGGAGGGTGTCTGTGAGCTGGCCTGGCATATAAAAAGCAAACACTTCCATTGAGTCAGTGCAGCCTATACTCAGCAACTGTATAGGACAGGGTAGATCTGCCCCCGTGGGTTACTGAGATCGTCAATCCTTAGGGAAGTAGAAAGCCCTGATTTTCTTCCGAGGAGGGGCTGGTGGTTATCAGCTGCTAACCTTGCAGTTAGCTGCCCACCTTGTAACCACTACGCCCCCATGCCACCATGCCATCTGAGCTCCAAACCACAAAACCCAAACTCCCTGCCCTCCAGTGGAGGCCGATTCATAGCAGTCCTGTAGCACAGAGTAGAACTGCCCCTGTGGGGTTGTGAGACTAACTTTATTGGAGCAGAGAGCTTGATGGTTTCAAACTGCTGACCTTGAAGTTGGCCGCTCAATAGCAGCCCACGTTGTCATCAGGCTCAGGAAATGGATTAAAAAAAAAAATTTTCCGAACAGGCTGCTTTGACTTCAGCCCAACCTAGCAATGGAGTTTGGGGGGGATGGGGGGGGGGTGAGCACTGGAAAGATAAGACCACAAGATGGCAGTGTTGCTCCACTTACTAGCAAGCTATCACTGACAAGTTTGCTTGGGGTGGGATGGGATGGGTTGGAATGGGATGAGGTAAGGTGGGGTGGAGGTAGGAGGGCAGGCCCACCAAAGGCAAGTGGTAGAGGAGGTGTAGGGGGCAACCCCCCCTGAGAGTGGAGGTGGAAAAAGGGCTTTCATATCTAGGTGGTGGTAGTGAGCAGCGAGGTGGGCCTCTGGGTCAGAGGCCTTAGAAGGACAGCAGTGGTGGGGGCGGGCCTCCGCCTCCCTATGGGCGTCATCTTGTCTAAGGCTAGCAGAGCGAAGCACCCTGCCCAGAGCTAGACTATGAACTTCTGGCCTGGATCTAGAGCGGTGAGAGGGCTTTCTGTCATTTGAAGTTCCCGAGTCCCGTGGTGTGTCACGGCTGTCGAAGGAGGTGAATGCAATTGTGGACACCATCTGGTTGCAGGGTCCACTTTGTTATGGTTTTCTGCGTGTGTTTCAAGGGAGTCCTGGTGGTGTAGTCGTTATCCGTTGGACTGTGATCCAGAAGGTCCTCAGTTTGTGATCACCAGCCCCGCTGAGGAGTAAAGCTGGAGCTTTCCGCCCTCATAAAGAGCTGTAGTCTCAGAAACCTACAGGGGCAGTTCTACCCTGTCTTGTAGGGTCACTATGAGTTGCTATCAACTCGATCGCAAGGAGTGAGTGTGTGGTTTGTGTGTACTGTAGCTCCTAAATGAAATTTTCCCCTCCCTCAAAGACCATAAGGATGGTTTTCCTTACAAGTTAATAGTTTGCACTCTTGCATATAGGTTCTACAGTCAGTAGAACTGGATCCTTGCATCTGACGGGCCAGTTCCGAGCATTGGCGTTCCATATGGAGATGTAGTTGTTGCTGAAACGATGACTCTCCTTTAGCCAGGGAGCGATCTCAGAGTCTGTGTCTGCTGCCATGGGACATAGACGTGCGCTGCGGGCTTTCAGTCCCAATACCTGCTCCACGGGATCCTGAGTAGCACAGTAGGTTTCTTTGAAGTCTTGAACTCAGGCCGCAGTAGGCCTTTAATTTTGTTCTTATTCAAAAGTATTTTGGCAGTTGCAGGTTGTATGTGTCAGCCGGTCAATTTCTACAAAGCAAGCTTTCTGGGAGTCTGTTGGAATCTATAAACCTGTTGCCTTGGGTAGTGAGCAGGGCAGAGCTTGCCGTTAATTTAGCTTCTCGTCAGCTTCTTTCATGGTTTCTCTGTTGTTTTCTTGTATAGGTCTTGAACGGCTTTTCTTAAATTTATCCCAGAGTATTTTAGTGTTTGCTGCTATTGTAAGTAGATTCCAAATCCAGCCCAATCCATCATTGCTGGTATGTGTAAAATTAATTTTCAACCTGACTTTGCATTTTGAGACTCTGTTAAACTCCCTTCTAAGTTTCAGTAATTTTCCGTAGATTTGGTAGTTTTGTGTGGGTGTGTATGTGCGTGTGATCATGAAGTAACTAAGCATTCATTTCCATTGTCTGTGTCTTTATATGTTTTCTCTGATTTCAGCCACTCTTCAGTGATAGTCTATGAGCGCTTCCATGGTGAGGAGCAGCGCTGAGGGGACAGCATATGCTGTGTCTCAGTGGACTTTCAGGATGACATTGCATCTGGGCATCTGCTGAATTTTTTTCCCCCTTACATCAGGAATGGTTGTTTTTTTTGGGGGGGGGGGCACCTACTGAGATAATAGTATAGCTGATCTCTTATTTTTTTATGTTTGGCTGGTGAATTGCACTGATTGATTTCATATGCTAAAGCAACCTTGCGTCTCCAGATGAAAACCTTCTTGATCACAGTATATCATTTATTGATAGATTGATTTCATTTGTAGGTTCCTCGTTAAGAGGTTCTGTGTCTATACTTGAGAAGGATTTTCATCTGTAGCTTTATGTGGTTTTCATTTCAGGCTTGTGGTGATAATTTCTTTCATAAGAATTAATGCCAAAGTAGTCCCAAGGAGTGTGTTAATCGAGTTTAACTCAAGGCTGAGTCAGAAAATGTTGCTACAAAGTCATAGCAATCTTTATTAGAGAAAAATGTCAAAACAGCGGGCTGTTTCTTGACACCCTTTCCATCTAGGCCTATACACTTCTGAAGGCATGGGTCCCCTCCTTCGAACACTTCCCACAAAGTACTCTGCCCTCTTCGTTTACTTCATGTCAAAACGGCACTTTTGGCATCCGAAAGGCACACAAATGCTCTTCATTTTCAGTGGTTTTCGAATTTGGGGAACAAACACCAATTTGGAAGGGCAAGATCACGGCTGGGGTGTGCAGGCGGTAAGGTTTCCAAGGAAGTTATCTTTTAAAGCAATTTTATTGACATATAATTCACAAATCATGCAATTAAATAATTCAGTCATATTAAGAAGAGTTGTATACTCACCACCACCATTAATTTTAGAACATTTTCTTCTTTCTTGGACTAACTGCTCTTAGCTGCCTTTCTCCCCCAACCTCCCCTGCCATGCCCCCAAGAAACCATTCATCCCGCCAGTGTCCTGGATTTCATATATAGGAAAACATGAAACAATAACAATAAGGCAACCAACAATTACAAACTAAAACAAAGAAAGATCTTGATAGAAAAGAAAGCAGAAAATATTAAAACTTAAAACAAAATTAAAATGGGTCCACAGGGAGATCAAATGAGAAGGTATTACATTTTAACCGAGCTGCGTCAGTAACAATCCACTTCCCAGTGCACTCTGCATGAGAGCAAAGCTAGTCAAGGCCCTGCTCTGTGCTCAGAGGGGGTTCACTGGAGGCTTCATCCGTGTGTATTACCCCTTCTTGTTAAACAGAAATTCTCCAAGAAAATCTTGATCGAAAAACGTTTCTTGGTGCAATTTTCTTGGCTTTTTTCTTACCGGTGCACTTTTCAATTTTCTTAAAACTTCTCCTCAGTTAAGTCCCCATGATCATCCTCTGACCTTCGGGAACAAATCTACAAAGCCTGCCCTTTGGGAAACAGTCACCGTGACCTTCTGAGATGATCTGTCTGTCTTGACTTCACTACTTAAACAGATCCCCCTGGAAGCCACTGTTTACTTTAGCCTATAAGGTGGGGGGGGAAGGCATCCCAATGAGACTAAGTTCATAACTGAGAGAACTTATCTGTAGCCACTCACTGATCACAGAGACATGTTTCAACACATTTGGTTTGGAATAAACTCGTGCATGAATGACCCGGAACCTTAGCAGCAACATGTTACTCACCCTTATAGTGTTCCCTATTTTTCTATCAGAAATTGTGTGACCTGGATAATTTTTAAATGTTTGATTGAAATCACCAATCCAGCACCTCATGTACAGTTTTCCTTGTGGGGATGTTTTAAATGATGAACTCACGGTTTAAAATTGATACATGACTCCTCAGATGTAGTATTGCTCCTTTTGTTACATCCAAAGCACTTTATTTTTCACAGTTTAATTATATCCCACAGTTTAGTACAATCATGATCACAATTGGATAATCCTATTTGTTTCTTGTGCCAGTTTAAGTAATTTGTGTTTTTCAGAGTATTCACTTATTTCATCTAGGTAGTCAAATTTATTGGCACAAAGTTGTTCAGGATAGTCCCTTATTTCCATTCCTCGATTTCACTGATTTCTGCTCTCTTAACAAAATGTTTCCCCTCTTTTGATTATTTTTTCCCCTGATCTCCTTAAAATGAAAGCTGAGGGGAGGGAAGGGGGTGTAGAAAGGGAGAACCGATCTCCGGGATCTATGTGTAACTTCCTCTCTGGGGCAATGGGAAGGTGGGTGAGGGGAGACGCGGGGCAGTGTAAGATAAGACAAAATAATAATTTTTAAACTATTAAGGGTACAGGAGGAAGGGGGGAGTGGGGAGGGCGGGGGAGGGGAAAAAAAGGAACCCGAGATGATTCCAGGAACCCAAGTGGAAGGCGAATTTTGAGAATGATGAGGGCAACGAATGTATAAGGGTGCTTTACTCAATTGATGTATCTATGGATTGTGATAAGAGTTGTATGAGCCCAATAAAATGATTTATTAAAATAAAATGAAAGCTGAGGTCTTTGATTTTGAAGCCTTATTATGTTCTGACTCATATAATAATTCAAAGCTACAATATTTCCTCTAATCAGTGGTTTAGGTATATCCAAAATGGTTTATTTAATCTTTTGGCTTAATATATTTTCTAATATCCTTTATGAGTTTTCTGATTATTTTATGTTTATGACAGATTAAACAATGATTTCTCACTTAATTCCATTGTGTTCATAGAACATACATGATTTCGACCCTTTTAAATGTATTGACATGTGTTCAATGGTCTATCTTGATGAGTGCTCTTTGATGAATGTAATGGTGATTTTGCTGGTACTGCGTCGAGTGGTGATGAGGCCTGCTGGCTTGAGAGAGTGGGTTTCAGGTCCTCTATATCCTGACTGATTTTCTGTTCAGAAGTTCTGTCAATTACAGCTCTCTAGGGGGCTTTGAGGAGCCCTGGTGATGTAGGGGTTCCGAGTTGGGCTGCAATATTCCTGTGGTCATCAGTTTGAAACCACTAGCAGCTCTGAGGGAGAAAGACTGGGCTTTCTACTCCCGTCAGCACTTTTAGAAATCCACAGGGGGTTGCTAGGAGTCAGCAGTGACTCGATGGGAGTGAGTTTCGTGAGTGAGAAGGTTTCGAGTGGCATGGCCTGACTTATGAAGAATCCTTCTGGCTGCTGGGTGGAGGAGAGCTAGAGGTGCAGGGGCAGAGTAGAAGCAGAGCACCCAGGGAGGAGACTGTTGTTACTCAGCCAACAGTTGATGGGGTTTGGATGGGGTTTGGATGAAAGTTGGGGTCGATGTGAACTGACTGGGTTCCAGATATATTGTTGCAACTAAACAGAAGGGACAATGCCTAGTGGGCCTCTTTGGATTTTGGAGGCCACATATCCCTCATTTGGGTGTGCGCCTCCAACCTGTTTATCATGTGACATGAAAGGCCTCCAATTTTGAGTGGAGCCCAGAACAAGAAAAGGCTCTTCAACAGGTTCAGGCTGCCGTGCAAGCTGCTTTGCCACTGGGACCATATGATCCAGCTGGCCCAATGGTGCTAGAGGTGTCAGTTGTAGATAAAGATGCAGTGTGGAGTCTTTGGCAGACCCCTATTGGTGAATCACAGCGTAGACCATTGGGATTTTGCAGTAAAGTCCTGCCATCCTCTGCAGACAACTGCTGCCCTTTTGAAAAACAGCTGTTGGCCCATTACTGGGCCTTAGTGGAGACTGAACGTCTCACCATGGGCCACCAAGTCAACATGAGGTCTGAGCTGCTCATCATGAACTGGGTACTGTCTGGCCCATAGAGTCATAAAGTTGGATGTGGACAGTAACACTCAATTGTTAATGGAAGTGGTATATACGAGGCCAGGCTAGAGCAGGACCTGAAGGACTGTGGTCCAAATGCCCACAGTCTCCACTCCTGTCACAGTACCTTCTTTCTAGTCTGTACCTATGGCCTCCTTGGGAGTTCCTTACCATAATTTAACTGAAGAACAGAAAAGTCATGCTTGGTTTACGGATGGCTCTGCACGATATACAGGTGCCACTCGTAAGTGGACAGCAGCAGCACTACAGCCCCTTTCTGGGATCTCCCTAAAGGACAGTGGTGAAGGGAAATCCTCTCAATGGGAAGCGTTTTGTTCTTACTGAAATACACACTACTCTGGATATGGTTTTACCTTCCCAGCACGCAATGCTTCTGCCAAAACTAGTATTCGTGGACTTAGAGAATGCCTCATCCACCGGCATGGCATCCCACATAGCATTGCTTCCAGTCAAGGAAGTCACTTCACAGCAAATGCAGTGCGGCAATGGGCCCATGCCCAATGGAATCCACTGTTCGTATCATGTTCCTCATCATCCTGAAGCAGCTGGCTTGATAGAACGATGGAATGGCTTTCTAAAGACCCAATTGCAGTGCCAGCTAGGTGGCAACAACTTGTGGGGCTGGGGCGATATTCTCCAGGAGGCTGTATATCCTCTAAACTGGTGCCCAATATATGGTCCTGGACTCCAATAGCCAGGATTCATGGGTTCAGGAACCAGGGGCTGCAAGCCGGGGTGGCACCACCCACTATTACTCCTATTGATCCACTTGCAGCAGTTTTGCTTCCTGTCCCGGCAACCCTGTGCACTACAGGCCTGGAGGTCCTGGTCCCGAAGGAAGGAACTCTCCCACCTGGAAACACAGCACGGATTCCACTGAACTGGCAGCTGAGAATGCCCCCTGGCCACTTTGGGCTTCTCATGCCTTTGGATCAACAGGTCAGGAAGGGTGTCACTGTACTGAGTGGTGTAATTGATTCTGATCACCAAGAGGAATTGGACTGGTGCTACATAATGGAGGTAAAGAAGATTATGTCTGGAATCCAGGAGATCCCATAGGCCATCTCTTAGTACTACCCTGCCCTGTGATTAAAGTAAATGGTAAACTACAGCAACTCAATGCTGACAAGACGTCTAATGGCCCAGATTACTCAGGAAAGAAGGCCTGGGTCACACACCCCCTCCCCCCAGGCAAAGAACCATGGCCAGTAAAGTTGCTGGCCGAGGGCAAAGATAATATAGAATGGGTAGTAGAAGAATGTGTTAGACAGGGTTCTCTAGAGAAATAAAACCAGGACACTTATGAGTTTGTATCTCTATCTCTATATCTAGTTAGCTAGCTAGCTAGCTAGCTAGCTATAGGTATATACAGCACAGAGGAATATAACAGCTGATTAGTCCACACAGTAGTACAGAGGGCTCAGTTCAACTCACTCCCATGGAACAGTTAATATACTGGAAGTCCTTCAACTCGAGGGCTGCTGGGTCCAAGGTCAAGGCAGCAGACAGTTCAGTCCTCCCTAGGGCAATGCAGACAGTCCTGTCACAGGCAGCAAACAGCAGGGCACGTCACCAACAGCAGCTGAGGAACTTAGCAAAGCAGGCCGGATGGGATATCGAACTCCAGCAATGGAAGATGACAGGATCCGACAGCTTCAAATTCAAGCAATGTATACACCAGCAGCATGGCGAAGCAGATCTAGAAGGAAGCTCAAGCTCTAGCAATACTGTGGCTGTCCCACAGTTAGTGTAGCTCACAAGTTAAGGCAGAGAACTAGCTAAAGCAGTTGCACGCTGATCCCATCACCAGAGAACAAGAGAAAGCAGGGCGAGGAGCTTGCTGATCCATTTATCTCTTTGCCCTCCAACCAAACTTTGACCTGATTAATCTCACATGTTTCTATTGCCCAGGTTGGCACAATAAGCCTACCTATCACAAAGAAGGTAGTTCCTCCTATCATTTACAACCACATGATCAATTGCAAAAACGAGGTTTGTGATCGTCAGTATTTCTTCTTTATGTGTGCTTATTTGTTGAATATCTTTCTTTTGTTCGTGTATGTATACCAGATACAATTAGATTCAGTGTGTTTTCATTTATATGTGTGATTGATGTATGATGCTAGGTGTAAGTCTGATTTCATTAACGTCTGGAAATTATATATGGCTAAAAATTGTGTACAGGTGTCAAATTGGGAAGGGGTGGACTGTGATTGTTATGTTTCTTGTGTCAAATTGTCTAATAGGAACATGTGGGATTAATCAGTTTAGAGATTATCTCCCTTTTGGCATCAGCCATCAGCCATCTAGATAAATCAGACACTATTGTCTGCCACATTGTAGGTGGTGCCCACACCCTGGTGATAAGGATAGTGATTGTCTCCCTGAAGGAGGGCCCAGAGAAAAGATCAAGCCCACTCAAGGACAATCAAAGTTAGACTAGCACAGAAACTAGAAACAAAGATGCAAAACATAGAAAAGCATTTTTACTTTCAAAGGTAGAAAGAGGTATTGGAGAAGAAGGAGATTTCAAAATCAGGATGGCTTTTCCTGTTCGTGTTATTAACAGAAAGCCTGATGGGCAACCCCCACAAGGAGTTCACAGTGCCTTGCCATTTGAGTTGCTAAAAGATCTCAAGCAGGCGTCACTGACTATGGCCCAGACTCTCCTTTTGTAGTTAGCATGATAAGATCTTTGGCAGAGTCTGAATGCTGGATCCCAACTGAGTGGAGGGCCTTGACAAAAACATACCTTTTTCTTTCAAATTCTTACACTATCAGATCTGTAGGAATGAGAGTCCATTCACAAGCTTGTAAAATACGGAGGATGGGATAGGTATAGGAATTCATCAGTTGCTGGGGGATGAGAATTATACCGCAGTTAAGTCATTATTATAGTTTCCTGAACAGGCATTTGCACATATGTGCGAGGTTTGCCTTAGGGCCTTGGGTGTGTGTGTGTGTGTGTGTGGTGGGGTTGGGTGAATGGGGGGAGTACCATCAGGAGAGAGACAGCCCCAGCTACACTGCTATATGGCAGCAGAATGATGAGCCCTATGTAGGTAGAGTTTGTGTCCCGATTAGAAGATGCTATGCGCAAAAGCATCAGAAATGTGCAGGCAGTGGAAGATCTAGGTCACAAACTATCTTATGATTTTTCTTTCTTTTAAAAAAATAAATCATTTTGTTGGGGGCTCTTATAACTCTTATCAAAATCCATCCATCCATTCATGTGTCAAGCACATTTGTACATTTGTTGCCATCATCGTTTTCAAAACATTTTCTTTCTACTTGAGCCCTTGGTATTGGCTCCTCATTTTTTCCCCTCCCTCCCTCATGAATCCATGATAATTTATAAATTACTATTATTTTTCATGTCTTGCACTGACCGATGTCTCCTTTTACCCACTTTTCTGTTGTCCATCTCCCTGGGAGAGAGTTATAGGTAGATCACTGTGATCGGTTCCCCTTTTCTCCTTCCACCTTCCTCTTCTCCTCTTGGTATGGCTATTCTTAATATTGGTCCCAAGGGGTTTATCTGTCCTGGATTCCCTGTGTTTCCAGCTCTTATCTGTACCTGTGTACATGCTCTGGTCTAGCCAGATTTGTAAGGTACAATTGGGGTCACGTCTTACGATTTTTCTAATGAGGATTGTAAAATGCCTATGTCCCTACAGAGAACAGGGCACACTTTTGGATTATTTTATAATATGCTGGAATGTAGGGGCAGATGAATACAAGGCAGACCTCCTAGATACTGCTTTGGCCAACTACACCAGGCCTAAAGGGAAATGCTCTACTTGCAGGAAGATAGGTCATTTTCAAAGAGAGTGCAGTCAGCGTAGGACAATCCGCCTGGCCGTGAAAAGCGAGCTGCAGTCTGCACTAGAGGATGGGCCAGGACCACCAAAGCGGGGGTTTAAAAGAACCTGGACTTTGCCCCCACTGTAGGAAGGGAACTCATTGGGAGAGTCAATGTCGTTTAAGATTCAGCAATAAGGGTTTTCCATTAGCAAAGGCTTCCCAGCAGATAAATAGATAATGGAGCTTGATCCAGGCCCCCCAGCAGAGCACAGAAGGCAAGGCTTTTGTCTAACTCAGCAAAAGAATCTTTAAATGGCAATCACAGGTATCACCCAACCTCACAGCAGGACACCAAACCTAACCAAACTTGCAAAAGCCCAGGGTCTGTTCTTGCAGCAGTAAGTTTGATTAACCAAGAAAAGGCTCAGAAGCCCTCACAGTGGTCTGTTGATACTAAAGCCAGGAGCCTCTCTGCTTGAAAGCGTAATCCAGCTCTTATTAGGGAAATTTAACCTAAGTACTCAAGGATTTCAAATTGGTACTGGATTTATTCAAAGTTATGAAGGAAAGCCAAAAGCTGTAATTAAATCTGAAATTATTAAGAATGGTATTTGGGGTTCTCTGCCTAAACGAACTATAGGGTATTTATTAAGAAAGTCCAACCTAAATGCAAGAAAGTCCAACCTAAATTCTCAAGGTGTTCAGATTGTTACTGGAGTTATTGATCAGGATGATGAAGAAGAATTTAGGGCAGTGATAAAATCTGATATGCCATGGTTTATGAAGAAGGAAGATTGCTTAAGCCAATTTCTGCTTCCTTGCATTTCTAGTGTTAAAATTTATAACTATCAGGAAAGAGTACTTGAGAAGTCTGACCACCCTATAAATCAAGGGGTCTTTTGGAATGCTGTTGTGGGTAAATAACAGCGTCCCCACATGAAATTAGAAATTGAAGGAAAATGGATTTTCAATTCTGGATATGGGTTCACTTCCTTGGGACATCCACAAGGGCCTAAGACTGGCCCTCTAACTCCCCCTAAGTCCAGCATGGAGGGAATGAGAGAAGTTAACCAAGACAGAATATTGCAAGATTGTAAAAACCTACAGTGTAAAAAGCTTGATGATCAATATGGCTTAATTGAGCTTGTAACCATACTGTTAAATTTTAAGGAAAAAAATGTCTGCTTGATAAGTTAGTTCAAACACAGGTGGACAAATTTATTAAGAAAATTTTCAGTCTTTCAAATGATCTTGATTGTGTTTGTTAAGAAGCTCCTTCTACAGCTCACCAGCTATCTCGATTCTCTGAGAGCAAAGAGCCGAAATTGACTTAACAATATGAGCTAGCTAACTAGTTTCACTGGTTTGGAACCAAGCAAGTTCCCTGAGATTGGTTTGAAATCTCCATTGTTAAAGCAGAAGGGGAAAATGAAGAGAAATTTTATGTCTGACAAGCTTCATTTAGTCATTTTAACTATTTTTTCCTCCTTACTAAAAGCTTGTAACAAAATTAAGGTAGATAAGCACATTTTCACTTCTATAGAGAGAGCTGATCCTAAGAATTTCCAGGAAGATGGAAATCATGTTTGGGGTCCTGGTCCATTGATCACCTATAGGAAGGGCTATTCATTTATGCTTTCACAGAATAAAGCTGATCGACTCCCCACAGAAGAACGCAACCACGTTTGGAGAAAAATGAAGGACAAGGAAAAGATGAAGAAACCATCCCATCTTAACCATAATTCTGTTTCCAGGTTGCTAACAGCTCAAAGGGAGGAGTTACTTATGTTTTCATAGGCAAAGGAGATAGTGGAATTCTGTTCAACCAGCAAGGCCCAGAAGAAAGGCAGCTGCTGCTGTGGTCTGAGAGTTGAGAAAACAGCCCAGTGACCCCAGTCCTGTGGCTTAAGTTACCCAGAACATCAAGAAGACCTTGCAGACTTGTGAGAATGGCAATTGCTGCCTGCTGAGGCATTTCTACTATTGCTGATGCTGTCTAAGGGACACTCTGGGACTCTATCATAACTGATCATTTTATGCAACAGTGACTGGACTACTACAACAGACTGTTCATTTACTAGAAGATCAGATGATGGACTTTCAATATCATTTAATGTTAAATTGTATTAGAATATTGCAAATTTTATGTTATATATACAAGCAACCTTACATAATTGGGATTTGATTAGAAAACATTTGCAAGGGTTTAAGGGAAACATTTCATTAGATGTGATTCAGCTAAAAGGATATTTTTTTTACATTCAAGGATGAACTTAAGGCATCCCCTACCTCTGACGTGATTAAGCAATTGGTGGATGGCATAGAGAGGCTGACTCCCACGTGCTTGGGTTAAAAATGTTTCGCATACATTAAGTTCTAGTCTGACTGTGCTGTTTATCATCATAACTTTGATGTTCACAGTCTCGTGCTGTTTCTATAGAAGCTGAGAGATATGAAAAGAGACCATGCTGCCTCTATGACACTATTAAATGTTTAAAATAATACAAAAGGGGAAAATGTGGGAAACGAATACGGAGGGAAATATGACTGGGACTCATTTCTTGATTGGTCCAGAGGGAGTTTAGAAAGCTAGTGTTCCATGGTAGAAAAGCTGTAGTGGCTCTAGGAAAAGCTTAAACAGCCTTGACAAGAGTGAAGCCATGTTGAGCTGACGGAAGCCATCATGCACTATACATGAACTAGCTGATAGTAGGGAGGCAGGCTGTGCTGACAAGCACAATGGAATGTCCCGAAGGAAATGTATGTTCAGAAGGCTTGGAAGAACGATCAGTGCGATTATTGTCCAACTGAGAGCAGCTATTGTTTGGCTAAGAATGGCTAACTGCAATATCCTGATTCTGTACTCGGCTTGCTTGCGAACCTGCACGTTGAGACAGTGTAAAAACCTTTGGAAAAGTAAACAGGGGACCACTCAGTCTCTCTTCAGGAGGGCTGAATGTCGCTGCGCAGGAAATCAACCTTTTTCTTTCGAACTTGTCGGCTGTCTGGTTTTTTTCTTTCAGGGAACGGACAGTAGGCACAAAGGGAAACCTTTGGGAAAGGGCTCATGGTCTCCACTCTGGAGTCTTCCCTGGCCTTACCTTTGGGTGGTGCACGGAGGGTGTCTGTGAGCTGGCCTGGCATATAAAAAGCAAACACTTCCATTGAGTCAGTGCAGCCTATACTCAGCAACTGTATAGGACAGGGTAGATCTGCCCCCGTGGGTTACTGAGATCGTCAATCCTTAGGGAAGTAGAAAGCCCTGATTTTCTTCCGAGGAGGGGCTGGTGGTTATCAGCTGCTAACCTTGCAGTTAGCTGCCCACCTTGTAACCACTACGCCCCCATGCCACCATGCCATCTGAGCTCCAAACCACAAAACCCAAACTCCCTGCCCTCCAGTGGAGGCCGATTCATAGCAGTCCTGTAGCACAGAGTAGAACTGCCCCTGTGGGGTTGTGAGACTAACTTTATTGGAGCAGAGAGCTTGATGGTTTCAAACTGCTGACCTTGAAGTTGGCCGCTCAATAGCAGCCCACGTTGTCATCAGGCTCAGGAAATGGATTAAAAAAAAAAATTTTCCGAACAGGCTGCTTTGACTTCAGCCCAACCTAGCAATGGAGTTTGGGGGGGATGGGGGGGGGGGTGAGCACTGGAAAGATAAGACCACAAGATGGCAGTGTTGCTCCACTTACTAGCAAGCTATCACTGACAAGTTTGCTTGGGGTGGGATGGGATGGGTTGGAATGGGATGAGGTAAGGTGGGGTGGAGGTAGGAGGGCAGGCCCACCAAAGGCAAGTGGTAGAGGAGGTGTAGGGGGCAACCCCCCCTGAGAGTGGAGGTGGAAAAAGGGCTTTCATATCTAGGTGGTGGTAGTGAGCAGCGAGGTGGGCCTCTGGGTCAGAGGCCTTAGAAGGACAGCAGTGGTGGGGGCGGGCCTCCGCCTCCCTATGGGCGTCATCTTGTCTAAGGCTAGCAGAGCGAAGCACCCTGCCCAGAGCTAGACTATGAACTTCTGGCCTGGATCTAGAGCGGTGAGAGGGCTTTCTGTCATTTGAAGTTCCCGAGTCCCGTGGTGTGTCACGGCTGTCGAAGGAGGTGAATGCAATTGTGGACACCATCTGGTTGCAGGGTCCACTTTGTTATGGTTTTCTGCGTGTGTTTCAAGGGAGTCCTGGTGGTGTAGTCGTTATCCGTTGGACTGTGATCCAGAAGGTCCTCAGTTTGTGATCACCAGCCCCGCTGAGGAGTAAAGCTGGAGCTTTCCGCCCTCATAAAGAGCTGTAGTCTCAGAAACCTACAGGGGCAGTTCTACCCTGTCTTGTAGGGTCACTATGAGTTGCTATCAACTCGATCGCAAGGAGTGAGTGTGTGGTTTGTGTGTACTGTAGCTCCTAAATGAAATTTTCCCCTCCCTCAAAGACCATAAGGATGGTTTTCCTTACAAGTTAATAGTTTGCACTCTTGCATATAGGTTCTACAGTCAGTAGAACTGGATCCTTGCATCTGACGGGCCAGTTCCGAGCATTGGCGTTCCATATGGAGATGTAGTTGTTGCTGAAACGATGACTCTCCTTTAGCCAGGGAGCGATCTCAGAGTCTGTGTCTGCTGCCATGGGACATAGACGTGCGCTGCGGGCTTTCAGTCCCAATACCTGCTCCACGGGATCCTGAGTAGCACAGTAGGTTTCTTTGAAGTCTTGAACTCAGGCCGCAGTAGGCCTTTAATTTTGTTCTTATTCAAAAGTATTTTGGCAGTTGCAGGTTGTATGTGTCAGCCGGTCAATTTCTACAAAGCAAGCTTTCTGGGAGTCTGTTGGAATCTATAAACCTGTTGCCTTGGGTAGTGAGCAGGGCAGAGCTTGCCGTTAATTTAGCTTCTCGTCAGCTTCTTTCATGGTTTCTCTGTTGTTTTCTTGTATAGGTCTTGAACGGCTTTTCTTAAATTTATCCCAGAGTATTTTAGTGTTTGCTGCTATTGTAAGTAGATTCCAAATCCAGCCCAATCCATCATTGCTGGTATGTGTAAAATTAATTTTCAACCTGACTTTGCATTTTGAGACTCTGTTAAACTCCCTTCTAAGTTTCAGTAATTTTCCGTAGATTTGGTAGTTTTGTGTGGGTGTGTATGTGCGTGTGATCATGAAGTAACTAAGCATTCATTTCCATTGTCTGTGTCTTTATATGTTTTCTCTGATTTCAGCCACTCTTCAGTGATAGTCTATGAGCGCTTCCATGGTGAGGAGCAGCGCTGAGGGGACAGCATATGCTGTGTCTCAGTGGACTTTCAGGATGACATTGCATCTGGGCATCTGCTGAATTTTTTTCCCCCTTACATCAGGAATGGTTGTTTTTTTTGGGGGGGGGGGCACCTACTGAGATAATAGTATAGCTGATCTCTTATTTTTTTATGTTTGGCTGGTGAATTGCACTGATTGATTTCATATGCTAAAGCAACCTTGCGTCTCCAGATGAAAACCTTCTTGATCACAGTATATCATTTATTGATAGATTGATTTCATTTGTAGGTTCCTCGTTAAGAGGTTCTGTGTCTATACTTGAGAAGGATTTTCATCTGTAGCTTTATGTGGTTTTCATTTCAGGCTTGTGGTGATAATTTCTTTCATAAGAATTAATGCCAAAGTAGTCCCAAGGAGTGTGTTAATCGAGTTTAACTCAAGGCTGAGTCAGAAAATGTTGCTACAAAGTCATAGCAATCTTTATTAGAGAAAAATGTCAAAACAGCGGGCTGTTTCTTGACACCCTTTCCATCTAGGCCTATACACTTCTGAAGGCATGGGTCCCCTCCTTCGAACACTTCCCACAAAGTACTCTGCCCTCTTCGTTTACTTCATGTCAAAACGGCACTTTTGGCATCCGAAAGGCACACAAATGCTCTTCATTTTCAGTGGTTTTCGAATTTGGGGAACAAACACCAATTTGGAAGGGCAAGATCACGGCTGGGGTGTGCAGGCGGTAAGGTTTCCAAGGAAGTTATCTTTTAAAGCAATTTTATTGACATATAATTCACAAATCATGCAATTAAATAATTCAGTCATATTAAGAAGAGTTGTATACTCACCACCACCATTAATTTTAGAACATTTTCTTCTTTCTTGGACTAACTGCTCTTAGCTGCCTTTCTCCCCCAACCTCCCCTGCCATGCCCCCAAGAAACCATTCATCCCGCCAGTGTCCTGGATTTCATATATAGGAAAACATGAAACAATAACAATAAGGCAACCAACAATTACAAACTAAAACAAAGAAAGATCTTGATAGAAAAGAAAGCAGAAAATATTAAAACTTAAAACAAAATTAAAATGGGTCCACAGGGAGATCAAATGAGAAGGTATTACATTTTAACCGAGCTGCGTCAGTAACAATCCACTTCCCAGTGCACTCTGCATGAGAGCAAAGCTAGTCAAGGCCCTGCTCTGTGCTCAGAGGGGGTTCACTGGAGGCTTCATCCGTGTGTATTACCCCTTCTTGTTAAACAGAAATTCTCCAAGAAAATCTTGATCGAAAAACGTTTCTTGGTGCAATTTTCTTGGCTTTTTTCTTACCGGTGCACTTTTCAATTTTCTTAAAACTTCTCCTCAGTTAAGTCCCCATGATCATCCTCTGACCTTCGGGAACAAATCTACAAAGCCTGCCCTTTGGGAAACAGTCACCGTGACCTTCTGAGATGATCTGTCTGTCTTGACTTCACTACTTAAACAGATCCCCCTGGAAGCCACTGTTTACTTTAGCCTATAAGGTGGGGGGGGAAGGCATCCCAATGAGACTAAGTTCATAACTGAGAGAACTTATCTGTAGCCACTCACTGATCACAGAGACATGTTTCAACACATTTGGTTTGGAATAAACTCGTGCATGAATGACCCGGAACCTTAGCAGCAACATGTTACTCACCCTTATAGTGTTCCCTATTTTTCTATCAGAAATTGTGTGACCTGGATAATTTTTAAATGTTTGATTGAAATCACCAATCCAGCACCTCATGTACAGTTTTCCTTGTGGGGATGTTTTAAATGATGAACTCACGGTTTAAAATTGATACATGACTCCTCAGATGTAGTATTGCTCCTTTTGTTACATCCAAAGCACTTTATTTTTCACAGTTTAATTATATCCCACAGTTTAGTACAATCATGATCACAATTGGATAATCCTATTTGTTTCTTGTGCCAGTTTAAGTAATTTGTGTTTTTCAGAGTATTCACTTATTTCATCTAGGTAGTCAAATTTATTGGCACAAAGTTGTTCAGGATAGTCCCTTATTTCCATTCCTCGATTTCACTGATTTCTGCTCTCTTAACAAAATGTTTCCCCTCTTTTGATTATTTTTTCCCCTGATCTCCTTAAAATGAAAGCTGAGGGGAGGGAAGGGGGTGTAGAAAGGGAGAACCGATCTCCGGGATCTATGTGTAACTTCCTCTCTGGGGCAATGGGAAGGTGGGTGAGGGGAGACGCGGGGCAGTGTAAGATAAGACAAAATAATAATTTTTAAACTATTAAGGGTACAGGAGGAAGGGGGGAGTGGGGAGGGAGGGGGAGGGGAAAAAAAGGAACCCGAGATGATTCCAGGAACCCAAGTGGAAGGCGAATTTTGAGAATGATGAGGGCAACGAATGTATAAGGGTGCTTTACTCAATTGATGTATCTATGGATTGTGATAAGAGTTGTATGAGCCCAATAAAATGATTTATTAAAATAAAATGAAAGCTGAGGTCTTTGATTTTGAAGCCTTATTATGTTCTGACTCATATAATAATTCAAAGCTACAATATTTCCTCTAATCAGTGGTTTAGGTATATCCAAAATGGTTTATTTAATCTTTTGGCTTAATATATTTTCTAATATCCTTTATGAGTTTTCTGATTATTTTATGTTTATGACAGATTAAACAATGATTTCTCACTTAATTCCATTGTGTTCATAGAACATACATGATTTCGACCCTTTTAAATGTATTGACATGTGTTCAATGGTCTATCTTGATGAGTGCTCTTTGATGAATGTAATGGTGATTTTGCTGGTACTGCGTCGAGTGGTGATGAGGCCTGCTGGCTTGAGAGAGTGGGTTTCAGGTCCTCTATATCCTGACTGATTTTCTGTTCAGAAGTTCTGTCAATTACAGCTCTCTAGGGGGCTTTGAGGAGCCCTGGTGATGTAGGGGTTCCGAGTTGGGCTGCAATATTCCTGTGGTCATCAGTTTGAAACCACTAGCAGCTCTGAGGGAGAAAGACTGGGCTTTCTACTCCCGTCAGCACTTTTAGAAATCCACAGGGGGTTGCTAGGAGTCAGCAGTGACTCGATGGGAGTGAGTTTCGTGAGTGAGAAGGTTTCGAGTGGCATGGCCTGACTTATGAAGAATCCTTCTGGCTGCTGGGTGGAGGAGAGCTAGAGGTGCAGGGGCAGAGTAGAAGCAGAGCACCCAGGGAGGAGACTGTTGTTACTCAGCCAACAGTTGATGGGGTTTGGATGGGGTTTGGATGAAAGTTGGGGTCGATGTGAACTGACTGGGTTCCAGATATATTGTTGCAACTAAACAGAAGGGACAATGCCTAGTGGGCCTCTTTGGATTTTGGAGGCCACATATCCCTCATTTGGGTGTGCGCCTCCAACCTGTTTATCATGTGACATGAAAGGCCTCCAATTTTGAGTGGAGCCCAGAACAAGAAAAGGCTCTTCAACAGGTTCAGGCTGCCGTGCAAGCTGCTTTGCCACTGGGACCATATGATCCAGCTGGCCCAATGGTGCTAGAGGTGTCAGTTGTAGATAAAGATGCAGTGTGGAGTCTTTGGCAGACCCCTATTGGTGAATCACAGCGTAGACCATTGGGATTTTGCAGTAAAGTCCTGCCATCCTCTGCAGACAACTGCTGCCCTTTTGAAAAACAGCTGTTGGCCCATTACTGGGCCTTAGTGGAGACTGAACGTCTCACCATGGGCCACCAAGTCAACATGAGGTCTGAGCTGCTCATCATGAACTGGGTACTGTCTGGCCCATAGAGTCATAAAGTTGGATGTGGACAGTAACACTCAATTGTTAATGGAAGTGGTATATACGAGGCCAGGCTAGAGCAGGACCTGAAGGACTGTGGTCCAAATGCCCACAGTCTCCACTCCTGTCACAGTACCTTCTTTCTAGTCTGTACCTATGGCCTCCTTGGGAGTTCCTTACCATAATTTAACTGAAGAACAGAAAAGTCATGCTTGGTTTACGGATGGCTCTGCACGATATACAGGTGCCACTCGTAAGTGGACAGCAGCAGCACTACAGCCCCTTTCTGGGATCTCCCTAAAGGACAGTGGTGAAGGGAAATCCTCTCAATGGGAAGCGTTTTGTTCTTACTGAAATACACACTACTCTGGATATGGTTTTACCTTCCCAGCACGCAATGCTTCTGCCAAAACTAGTATTCGTGGACTTAGAGAATGCCTCATCCACCGGCATGGCATCCCACATAGCATTGCTTCCAGTCAAGGAAGTCACTTCACAGCAAATGCAGTGCGGCAATGGGCCCATGCCCAATGGAATCCACTGTTCGTATCATGTTCCTCATCATCCTGAAGCAGCTGGCTTGATAGAACGATGGAATGGCTTTCTAAAGACCCAATTGCAGTGCCAGCTAGGTGGCAACAACTTGTGGGGCTGGGGCGATATTCTCCAGGAGGCTGTATATCCTCTAAACTGGTGCCCAATATATGGTCCTGGACTCCAATAGCCAGGATTCATGGGTTCAGGAACCAGGGGCTGCAAGCCGGGGTGGCACCACCCACTATTACTCCTATTGATCCACTTGCAGCAGTTTTGCTTCCTGTCCCGGCAACCCTGTGCACTACAGGCCTGGAGGTCCTGGTCCCGAAGGAAGGAACTCTCCCACCTGGAAACACAGCACGGATTCCACTGAACTGGCAGCTGAGAATGCCCCCTGGCCACTTTGGGCTTCTCATGCCTTTGGATCAACAGGTCAGGAAGGGTGTCACTGTACTGAGTGGTGTAATTGATTCTGATCACCAAGAGGAATTGGACTGGTGCTACATAATGGAGGTAAAGAAGATTATGTCTGGAATCCAGGAGATCCCATAGGCCATCTCTTAGTACTACCCTGCCCTGTGATTAAAGTAAATGGTAAACTACAGCAACTCAATGCTGACAAGACGTCTAATGGCCCAGATTACTCAGGAAAGAAGGCCTGGGTCACACACCCCCTCCCCCCAGGCAAAGAACCATGGCCAGTAAAGTTGCTGGCCGAGGGCAAAGATAATATAGAATGGGTAGTAGAAGAATGTGTTAGACAGGGTTCTCTAGAGAAATAAAACCAGGACACTTATGAGTTTGTATCTCTATCTCTATATCTAGTTAGCTAGCTAGCTAGCTAGCTAGCTATAGGTATATACAGCACAGAGGAATATAACAGCTGATTAGTCCACACAGTAGTACAGAGGGCTCAGTTCAACTCACTCCCATGGAACAGTTAATATACTGGAAGTCCTTCAACTCGAGGGCTGCTGGGTCCAAGGTCAAGGCAGCAGACAGTTCAGTCCTCCCTAGGGCAATGCAGACAGTCCTGTCACAGGCAGCAAACAGCAGGGCACGTCACCAACAGCAGCTGAGGAACTTAGCAAAGCAGGCCGGATGGGATATCGAACTCCAGCAATGGAAGATGACAGGATCCGACAGCTTCAAATTCAAGCAATGTATACACCAGCAGCATGGCGAAGCAGATCTAGAAGGAAGCTCAAGCTCTAGCAATACTGTGGCTGTCCCACAGTTAGTGTAGCTCACAAGTTAAGGCAGAGAACTAGCTAAAGCAGTTGCACACTGATCCCATCACCAGAGAACAAGAGAAAGCAGGGCGAGGAGCTTGCTGATCCATTTATCTCTTTGCCCTCCAACCAAACTTTGACCTGATTAATCTCACATGTTTCTATTGCCCAGGTTGGCACAATAAGCCTACCTATCACAAAGAAGGTAGTTCCTCCTATCATTTACAACCACATGATCAATTGCAAAAACGAGGTTTGTGATCGTCAGTATTTCTTCTTTATGTGTGCTTATTTGTTGAATATCTTTCTTTTGTTCGTGTATGTATACCAGATACAATTAGATTCAGTGTGTTTTCATTTATATGTGTGATTGATGTATGATGCTAGGTGTAAGTCTGATTTCATTAACGTCTGGAAATTATATATGGCTAAAAATTGTGTACAGGTGTCAAATTGGGAAGGGGTGGACTGTGATTGTTATGTTTCTTGTGTCAAATTGTCTAATAGGAACATGTGGGATTAATCAGTTTAGAGATTATCTCCCTTTTGGCATCAGCCATCAGCCATCTAGATAAATCAGACACTATTGTCTGCCACATTGTAGGTGGTGCCCACACCCTGGTGATAAGGATAGTGATTGTCTCCCTGAAGGAGGGCCCAGAGAAAAGATCAAGCCCACTCAAGGACAATCAAAGTTAGACTAGCACAGAAACTAGAAACAAAGATGCAAAACATAGAAAAGCATTTTTACTTTCAAAGGTAGAAAGAGGTATTGGAGAAGAAGGAGATTTCAAAATCAGGATGGCTTTTCCTGTTCGTGTTATTAACAGAAAGCCTGATGGGCAACCCCCACAAGGAGTTCACAGTGCCTTGCCATTTGAGTTGCTAAAAGATCTCAAGCAGGCGTCACTGACTATGGCCCAGACTCTCCTTTTGTAGTTAGCATGATAAGATCTTTGGCAGAGTCTGAATGCTGGATCCCAACTGAGTGGAGGGCCTTGACAAAAACATACCTTTTTCTTTCAAATTCTTACACTATCAGATCTGTAGGAATGAGAGTCCATTCACAAGCTTGTAAAATACGGAGGATGGGATAGGTATAGGAATTCATCAGTTGCTGGGGGATGAGAATTATACCGCAGTTAAGTCATTATTATAGTTTCCTGAACAGGCATTTGCACATATGTGCGAGGTTTGCCTTAGGGCCTTGGGTGTGTGTGTGTGTGTGTGTGGTGGGGTTGGGTGAATGGGGGGAGTACCATCAGGAGAGAGACAGCCCCAGCTACACTGCTATATGGCAGCAGAATGATGAGCCCTATGTAGGTAGAGTTTGTGTCCCGATTAGAAGATGCTATGCGCAAAAGCATCAGAAATGTGCAGGCAGTGGAAGATCTAGGTCACAAACTATCTTATGATTTTTCTTTCTTTTAAAAAAATAAATCATTTTGTTGGGGGCTCTTATAACTCTTATCAAAATCCATCCATCCATTCATGTGTCAAGCACATTTGTACATTTGTTGCCATCATCGTTTTCAAAACATTTTCTTTCTACTTGAGCCCTTGGTATCGGCTCCTCATTTTTTCCCCTCCCTCCCTCATGAATCCATGATAATTTATAAATTACTATTATTTTTCATGTCTTGCACTGACCGATGTCTCCTTTTACCCACTTTTCTGTTGTCCATCTCCCTGGGAGAGAGTTATAGGTAGATCACTGTGATCGGTTCCCCTTTTCTCCTTCCACCTTCCTCTTCTCCTCTTGGTATGGCTATTCTTAATATTGGTCCCAAGGGGTTTATCTGTCCTGGATTCCCTGTGTTTCCAGCTCTTATCTGTACCTGTGTACATGCTCTGGTCTAGCCAGATTTGTAAGGTACAATTGGGGTCACGTCTTACGATTTTTCTAATGAGGATTGTAAAATGCCTATGTCCCTACAGAGAACAGGGCACACTTTTGGATTATTTTATAATATGCTGGAATGTAGGGGCAGATGAATACAAGGCAGACCTCCTAGATACTGCTTTGGCCAACTACACCAGGCCTAAAGGGAAATGCTCTACTTGCAGGAAGATAGGTCATTTTCAAAGAGAGTGCAGTCAGCGTAGGACAATCCGCCTGGCCGTGAAAAGCGAGCTGCAGTCTGCACTAGAGGATGGGCCAGGACCACCAAAGCGGGGGTTTAAAAGAACCTGGACTTTGCCCCCACTGTAGGAAGGGAACTCATTGGGAGAGTCAATGTCGTTTAAGATTCAGCAATAAGGGTTTTCCATTAGCAAAGGCTTCCCAGCAGATAAATAGATAATGGAGCTTGATCCAGGCCCCCCAGCAGAGCACAGAAGGCAAGGCTTTTGTCTAACTCAGCAAAAGAATCTTTAAATGGCAATCACAGGTATCACCCAACCTCACAGCAGGACACCAAACCTAACCAAACTTGCAAAAGCCCAGGGTCTGTTCTTGCAGCAGTAAGTTTGATTAACCAAGAAAAGGCTCAGAAGCCCTCACAGTGGTCTGTTGATACTAAAGCCAGGAGCCTCTCTGCTTGAAAGCGTAATCCAGCTCTTATTAGGGAAATTTAACCTAAGTACTCAAGGATTTCAAATTGGTACTGGATTTATTCAAAGTTATGAAGGAAAGCCAAAAGCTGTAATTAAATCTGAAATTATTAAGAATGGTATTTGGGGTTCTCTGCCTAAACGAACTATAGGGTATTTATTAAGAAAGTCCAACCTAAATGCAAGAAAGTCCAACCTAAATTCTCAAGGTGTTCAGATTGTTACTGGAGTTATTGATCAGGATGATGAAGAAGAATTTAGGGCAGTGATAAAATCTGATATGCCATGGTTTATGAAGAAGGAAGATTGCTTAAGCCAATTTCTGCTTCCTTGCATTTCTAGTGTTAAAATTTATAACTATCAGGAAAGAGTACTTGAGAAGTCTGACCACCCTATAAATCAAGGGGTCTTTTGGAATGCTGTTGTGGGTAAATAACAGCGTCCCCACATGAAATTAGAAATTGAAGGAAAATGGATTTTCAATTCTGGATATGGGTTCACTTCCTTGGGACATCCACAAGGGCCTAAGACTGGCCCTCTAACTCCCCCTAAGTCCAGCATGGAGGGAATGAGAGAAGTTAACCAAGACAGAATATTGCAAGATTGTAAAAACCTACAGTGTAAAAAGCTTGATGATCAATATGGCTTAATTGAGCTTGTAACCATACTGTTAAATTTTAAGGAAAAAAATGTCTGCTTGATAAGTTAGTTCAAACACAGGTGGACAAATTTATTAAGAAAATTTTCAGTCTTTCAAATGATCTTGATTGTGTTTGTTAAGAAGCTCCTTCTACAGCTCACCAGCTATCTCGATTCTCTGAGAGCAAAGAGCCGAAATTGACTTAACAATATGAGCTAGCTAACTAGTTTCACTGGTTTGGAACCAAGCAAGTTCCCTGAGATTGGTTTGAAATCTCCATTGTTAAAGCAGAAGGGGAAAATGAAGAGAAATTTTATGTCTGACAAGCTTCATTTAGTCATTTTAACTATTTTTTCCTCCTTACTAAAAGCTTGTAACAAAATTAAGGTAGATAAGCACATTTTCACTTCTATAGAGAGAGCTGATCCTAAGAATTTCCAGGAAGATGGAAATCATGTTTGGGGTCCTGGTCCATTGATCACCTATAGGAAGGGCTATTCATTTATGCTTTCACAGAATAAAGCTGATCGACTCCCCACAGAAGAACGCAACCACGTTTGGAGAAAAATGAAGGACAAGGAAAAGATGAAGAAACCATCCCATCTTAACCATAATTCTGTTTCCAGGTTGCTAACAGCTCAAAGGGAGGAGTTACTTATGTTTTCATAGGCAAAGGAGATAGTGGAATTCTGTTCAACCAGCAAGGCCCAGAAGAAAGGCAGCTGCTGCTGTGGTCTGAGAGTTGAGAAAACAGCCCAGTGACCCCAGTCCTGTGGCTTAAGTTACCCAGAACATCAAGAAGACCTTGCAGACTTGTGAGAATGGCAATTGCTGCCTGCTGAGGCATTTCTACTATTGCTGATGCTGTCTAAGGGACACTCTGGGACTCTATCATAACTGATCATTTTATGCAACAGTGACTGGACTACTACAACAGACTGTTCATTTACTAGAAGATCAGATGATGGACTTTCAATATCATTTAATGTTAAATTGTATTAGAATATTGCAAATTTTATGTTATATATACAAGCAACCTTACATAATTGGGATTTGATTAGAAAACATTTGCAAGGGTTTAAGGGAAACATTTCATTAGATGTGATTCAGCTAAAAGGATATTTTTTTTACATTCAAGGATGAACTTAAGGCATCCCCTACCTCTGACGTGATTAAGCAATTGGTGGATGGCATAGAGAGGCTGACTCCCACGTGCTTGGGTTAAAAATGTTTCGCATACATTAAGTTCTAGTCTGACTGTGCTGTTTATCATCATAACTTTGATGTTCACAGTCTCGTGCTGTTTCTATAGAAGCTGAGAGATATGAAAAGAGACCATGCTGCCTCTATGACACTATTAAATGTTTAAAATAATACAAAAGGGGAAAATGTGGGAAACGAATACGGAGGGAAATATGACTGGGACTCATTTCTTGATTGGTCCAGAGGGAGTTTAGAAAGCTAGTGTTCCATGGTAGAAAAGCTGTAGTGGCTCTAGGAAAAGCTTAAACAGCCTTGACAAGAGTGAAGCCATGTTGAGCTGACGGAAGCCATCATGCACTATACATGAACTAGCTGATAGTAGGGAGGCAGGCTGTGCTGACAAGCACAATGGAATGTCCCGAAGGAAATGTATGTTCAGAAGGCTTGGAAGAACGATCAGTGCGATTATTGTCCAACTGAGAGCAGCTATTGTTTGGCTAAGAATGGCTAACTGCAATATCCTGATTCTGTACTCGGCTTGCTTGCGAACCTGCACGTTGAGACAGTGTAAAAACCTTTGGAAAAGTAAACAGGGGACCACTCAGTCTCTCTTCAGGAGGGCTGAATGTCGCTGCGCAGGAAATCAACCTTTTTCTTTCGAACTTGTCGGCTGTCTGGTTTTTTTCTTTCAGGGAACGGACAGTAGGCACAAAGGGAAACCTTTGGGAAAGGGCTCATGGTCTCCACTCTGGAGTCTTCCCTGGCCTTACCTTTGGGTGGTGCACGGAGGGTGTCTGTGAGCTGGCCTGGCATATAAAAAGCAAACACTTCCATTGAGTCAGTGCAGCCTATACTCAGCAACTGTATAGGACAGGGTAGATCTGCCCCCGTGGGTTACTGAGATCGTCAATCCTTAGGGAAGTAGAAAGCCCTGATTTTCTTCCGAGGAGGGGCTGGTGGTTATCAGCTGCTAACCTTGCAGTTAGCTGCCCACCTTGTAACCACTACGCCCCCATGCCACCATGCCATCTGAGCTCCAAACCACAAAACCCAAACTCCCTGCCCTCCAGTGGAGGCCGATTCATAGCAGTCCTGTAGCACAGAGTAGAACTGCCCCTGTGGGGTTGTGAGACTAACTTTATTGGAGCAGAGAGCTTGATGGTTTCAAACTGCTGACCTTGAAGTTGGCCGCTCAATAGCAGCCCACGTTGTCATCAGGCTCAGGAAATGGATTAAAAAAAAAAATTTTCCGAACAGGCTGCTTTGACTTCAGCCCAACCTAGCAATGGAGTTTGGGGGGGATGGGGGGGGGGGTGAGCACTGGAAAGATAAGACCACAAGATGGCAGTGTTGCTCCACTTACTAGCAAGCTATCACTGACAAGTTTGCTTGGGGTGGGATGGGATGGGTTGGAATGGGATGAGGTAAGGTGGGGTGGAGGTAGGAGGGCAGGCCCACCAAAGGCAAGTGGTAGAGGAGGTGTAGGGGGCAACCCCCCCTGAGAGTGGAGGTGGAAAAAGGGCTTTCATATCTAGGTGGTGGTAGTGAGCAGCGAGGTGGGCCTCTGGGTCAGAGGCCTTAGAAGGACAGCAGTGGTGGGGGCGGGCCTCCGCCTCCCTATGGGCGTCATCTTGTCTAAGGCTAGCAGAGCGAAGCACCCTGCCCAGAGCTAGACTATGAACTTCTGGCCTGGATCTAGAGCGGTGAGAGGGCTTTCTGTCATTTGAAGTTCCCGAGTCCCGTGGTGTGTCACGGCTGTCGAAGGAGGTGAATGCAATTGTGGACACCATCTGGTTGCAGGGTCCACTTTGTTATGGTTTTCTGCGTGTGTTTCAAGGGAGTCCTGGTGGTGTAGTCGTTATCCGTTGGACTGTGATCCAGAAGGTCCTCAGTTTGTGATCACCAGCCCCGCTGAGGAGTAAAGCTGGAGCTTTCCGCCCTCATAAAGAGCTGTAGTCTCAGAAACCTACAGGGGCAGTTCTACCCTGTCTTGTAGGGTCACTATGAGTTGCTATCAACTCGATCGCAAGGAGTGAGTGTGTGGTTTGTGTGTACTGTAGCTCCTAAATGAAATTTTCCCCTCCCTCAAAGACCATAAGGATGGTTTTCCTTACAAGTTAATAGTTTGCACTCTTGCATATAGGTTCTACAGTCAGTAGAACTGGATCCTTGCATCTGACGGGCCAGTTCCGAGCATTGGCGTTCCATATGGAGATGTAGTTGTTGCTGAAACGATGACTCTCCTTTAGCCAGGGAGCGATCTCAGAGTCTGTGTCTGCTGCCATGGGACATAGACGTGCGCTGCGGGCTTTCAGTCCCAATACCTGCTCCACGGGATCCTGAGTAGCACAGTAGGTTTCTTTGAAGTCTTGAACTCAGGCCGCAGTAGGCCTTTAATTTTGTTCTTATTCAAAAGTATTTTGGCAGTTGCAGGTTGTATGTGTCAGTCGGTCAATTTCTACAAAGCAAGCTTTCTGGGAGTCTGTTGGAATCTATAAACCTGTTGCCTTGGGTAGTGAGCAGGGCAGAGCTTGCCGTTAATTTAGCTTCTCGTCAGCTTCTTTCATGGTTTCTCTGTTGTTTTCTTGTATAGGTCTTGAACGGCTTTTCTTAAATTTATCCCAGAGTATTTTAGTGTTTGCTGCTATTGTAAGTAGATTCCAAATCCAGCCCAATCCATCATTGCTGGTATGTGTAAAATTAATTTTCAACCTGACTTTGCATTTTGAGACTCTGTTAAACTCCCTTCTAAGTTTCAGTAATTTTCCGTAGATTTGGTAGTTTTGTGTGGGTGTGTATGTGCGTGTGATCATGAAGTAACTAAGCATTCATTTCCATTGTCTGTGTCTTTATATGTTTTCTCTGATTTCAGCCACTCTTCAGTGATAGTCTATGAGCGCTTCCATGGTGAGGAGCAGCGCTGAGGGGACAGCATATGCTGTGTCTCAGTGGACTTTCAGGATGACATTGCATCTGGGCATCTGCTGAATTTTTTTCCCCCTTACATCAGGAATGGTTGTTTTTTTTTTGGGGGGGGGGCACCTACTGAGATAATAGTATAGCTGATCTCTTATTTTTTTATGTTTGGCTGGTGAATTGCACTGATTGATTTCATATGCTAAAGCAACCTTGCGTCTCCAGATGAAAACCTTCTTGATCACAGTATATCATTTATTGATAGATTGATTTCATTTGTAGGTTCCTCGTTAAGAGGTTCTGTGTCTATACTTGAGAAGGATTTTCATCTGTAGCTTTATGTGGTTTTCATTTCAGGCTTGTGGTGATAATTTCTTTCATAAGAATTAATGCCAAAGTAGTCCCAAGGAGTGTGTTAATCGAGTTTAACTCAAGGCTGAGTCAGAAAATGTTGCTACAAAGTCATAGCAATCTTTATTAGAGAAAATTGTCAAAACAGCGGGCTGTTTCTTGACACCCTTTCCATCTTGGCCTATACACTTCTGAAGGCATGGGTCCCCTCCTTCGAACACTTCCCACAAAGTACTCTGCCCTCTTCGTTTACTTCATGTCAAAACGGCACTTTTGGCATCCGAAAGGCACACAAATGCTCTTCATTTTCAGTGGTTTTCGAATTTGGGGAACAAACACCAATTTGGAAGGGCAAGATCACGGCTGGGGTGTGCAGGCGGTAAGGTTTCCAAGGAAGTTATCTTTTAAAGCAATTTTATTGACATATAATTCACAAATCATGCAATTAAATAATTCAGTCATATTAAGAAGAGTTGTATACTCACCACCACCATTAATTTTAGAACATTTTCTTCTTTCTTGGACTAACTGCTCTTAGCTGCCTTTCTCCCCCAACCTCCCCTGCCATGCCCCCAAGAAACCATTCATCCCGCCAGTGTCCTGGATTTCATATATAGGAAAACATGAAACAATAACAATAAGGCAACCAACAATTACAAACTAAAACAAAGAAAGATCTTGATAGAAAAGAAAGCAGAAAATATTAAAACTTAAAACAAAATTAAAATGGGTCCACAGGGAGATCAAATGAGAAGGTATTACATTTTAACCGAGCTGCGTCAGTAACAATCCACTTCCCAGTGCACTCTGCATGAGAGCAAAGCTAGTCAAGGCCCTGCTCTGTGCTCAGAGGGGGTTCACTGGAGGCTTCATCCGTGTGTATTACCCCTTCTTGTTAAACAGAAATTCTCCAAGAAAATCTTGATCGAAAAACGTTTCTTGGTGCAATTTTCTTGGCTTTTTTCTTACCGGTGCACTTTTCAATTTTCTTAAAACTTCTCCTCAGTTAAGTCCCCATGATCATCCTCTGACCTTCGGGAACAAATCTACAAAGCCTGCCCTTTGGGAAACAGTCACCGTGACCTTCTGAGATGATCTGTCTGTCTTGACTTCACTACTTAAACAGATCCCCCTGGAAGCCACTGTTTACTTTAGCCTATAAGGTGGGGGGGGAAGGCATCCCAATGAGACTAAGTTCATAACTGAGAGAACTTATCTGTAGCCACTCACTGATCACAGAGACATGTTTCAACACATTTGGTTTGGAATAAACTCGTGCATGAATGACCCGGAACCTTAGCAGCAACATGTTACTCACCCTTATAGTGTTCCCTATTTTTCTATCAGAAATTGTGTGACCTGGATAATTTTTAAATGTTTGATTGAAATCACCAATCCAGCACCTCATGTACAGTTTTCCTTGTGGGGATGTTTTAAATGATGAACTCACGGTTTAAAATTGATACATGACTCCTCAGATGTAGTATTGCTCCTTTTGTTACATCCAAAGCACTTTATTTTTCACAGTTTAATTATATCCCACAGTTTAGTACAATCATGATCACAATTGGATAATCCTATTTGTTTCTTGTGCCAGTTTAAGTAATTTGTGTTTTTCAGAGTATTCACTTATTTCATCTAGGTAGTCAAATTTATTGGCACAAAGTTGTTCAGGATAGTCCCTTATTTCCATTCCTCGATTTCACTGATTTCTGCTCTCTTAACAAAATGTTTCCCCTCTTTTGATTATTTTTTCCCCTGATCTCCTTAAAATGAAAGCTGAGGGGAGGGAAGGGGGTGTAGAAAGGGAGAACCGATCTCCGGGATCTATGTGTAACTTCCTCTCTGGGGCAATGGGAAGGTGGGTGAGGGGAGACGCGGGGCAGTGTAAGATAAGACAAAATAATAATTTTTAAACTATTAAGGGTACAGGAGGAAGGGGGGAGTGGGGAGGGCGGGGGAGGGGAAAAAAAGGAACCCGAGATGATTCCAGGAACCCAAGTGGAAGGCGAATTTTGAGAATGATGAGGGCAACGAATGTATAAGGGTGCTTTACTCAATTGATGTATCTATGGATTGTGATAAGAGTTGTATGAGCCCAATAAAATGATTTATTAAAATAAAATGAAAGCTGAGGTCTTTGATTTTGAAGCCTTATTATGTTCTGACTCATATAATAATTCAAAGCTACAATATTTCCTCTAATCAGTGGTTTAGGTATATCCAAAATGGTTTATTTAATCTTTTGGCTTAATATATTTTCTAATATCCTTTATGAGTTTTCTGATTATTTTATGTTTATGACAGATTAAACAATGATTTCTCACTTAATTCCATTGTGTTCATAGAACATACATGATTTCGACCCTTTTAAATGTATTGACATGTGTTCAATGGTCTATCTTGATGAGTGCTCTTTGATGAATGTAATGGTGATTTTGCTGGTACTGCGTCGAGTGGTGATGAGGCCTGCTGGCTTGAGAGAGTGGGTTTCAGGTCCTCTATATCCTGACTGATTTTCTGTTCAGAAGTTCTGTCAATTACAGCTCTCTAGGGGGCTTTGAGGAGCCCTGGTGATGTAGGGGTTCCGAGTTGGGCTGCAATATTCCTGTGGTCATCAGTTTGAAACCACTAGCAGCTCTGAGGGAGAAAGACTGGGCTTTCTACTCCCGTCAGCACTTTTAGAAATCCACAGGGGGTTGCTAGGAGTCAGCAGTGACTCGATGGGAGTGAGTTTCGTGAGTGAGAAGGTTTCGAGTGGCATGGCCTGACTTATGAAGAATCCTTCTGGCTGCTGGGTGGAGGAGAGCTAGAGGTGCAGGGGCAGAGTAGAAGCAGAGCACCCAGGGAGGAGACTGTTGTTACTCAGCCAACAGTTGATGGGGTTTGGATGGGGTTTGGATGAAAGTTGGGGTCGATGTGAACTGACTGGGTTCCAGATATATTGTTGCAACTAAACAGAAGGGACAATGCCTAGTGGGCCTCTTTGGATTTTGGAGGCCACATATCCCTCATTTGGGTGTGCGCCTCCAACCTGTTTATCATGTGACATGAAAGGCCTCCAATTTTGAGTGGAGCCCAGAACAAGAAAAGGCTCTTCAACAGGTTCAGGCTGCCGTGCAAGCTGCTTTGCCACTGGGACCATATGATCCAGCTGGCCCAATGGTGCTAGAGGTGTCAGTTGTAGATAAAGATGCAGTGTGGAGTCTTTGGCAGACCCCTATTGGTGAATCACAGCGTAGACCATTGGGATTTTGCAGTAAAGTCCTGCCATCCTCTGCAGACAACTGCTGCCCTTTTGAAAAACAGCTGTTGGCCCATTACTGGGCCTTAGTGGAGACTGAACGTCTCACCATGGGCCACCAAGTCAACATGAGGTCTGAGCTGCTCATCATGAACTGGGTACTGTCTGGCCCATAGAGTCATAAAGTTGGATGTGGACAGTAACACTCAATTGTTAATGGAAGTGGTATATACGAGGCCAGGCTAGAGCAGGACCTGAAGGACTGTGGTCCAAATGCCCACAGTCTCCACTCCTGTCACAGTACCTTCTTTCTAGTCTGTACCTATGGCCTCCTTGGGAGTTCCTTACCATAATTTAACTGAAGAACAGAAAAGTCATGCTTGGTTTACGGATGGCTCTGCACGATATACAGGTGCCACTCGTAAGTGGACAGCAGCAGCACTACAGCCCCTTTCTGGGATCTCCCTAAAGGACAGTGGTGAAGGGAAATCCTCTCAATGGGAAGCGTTTTGTTCTTACTGAAATACACACTACTCTGGATATGGTTTTACCTTCCCAGCACGCAATGCTTCTGCCAAAACTAGTATTCGTGGACTTAGAGAATGCCTCATCCACCGGCATGGCATCCCACATAGCATTGCTTCCAGTCAAGGAAGTCACTTCACAGCAAATGCAGTGCGGCAATGGGCCCATGCCCAATGGAATCCACTGTTCGTATCATGTTCCTCATCATCCTGAAGCAGCTGGCTTGATAGAACGATGGAATGGCTTTCTAAAGACCCAATTGCAGTGCCAGCTAGGTGGCAACAACTTGTGGGGCTGGGGCGATATTCTCCAGGAGGCTGTATATCCTCTAAACTGGTGCCCAATATATGGTCCTGGACTCCAATAGCCAGGATTCATGGGTTCAGGAACCAGGGGCTGCAAGCCGGGGTGGCACCACCCACTATTACTCCTATTGATCCACTTGCAGCAGTTTTGCTTCCTGTCCCGGCAACCCTGTGCACTACAGGCCTGGAGGTCCTGGTCCCGAAGGAAGGAACTCTCCCACCTGGAAACACAGCACGGATTCCACTGAACTGGCAGCTGAGAATGCCCCCTGGCCACTTTGGGCTTCTCATGCCTTTGGATCAACAGGTCAGGAAGGGTGTCACTGTACTGAGTGGTGTAATTGATTCTGATCACCAAGAGGAATTGGACTGGTGCTACATAATGGAGGTAAAGAAGATTATGTCTGGAATCCAGGAGATCCCATAGGCCATCTCTTAGTACTACCCTGCCCTGTGATTAAAGTAAATGGTAAACTACAGCAACTCAATGCTGACAAGACGTCTAATGGCCCAGATTACTCAGGAAAGAAGGCCTGGGTCACACACCCCCTCCCCCCAGGCAAAGAACCATGGCCAGTAAAGTTGCTGGCCGAGGGCAAAGATAATATAGAATGGGTAGTAGAAGAATGTGTTAGACAGGGTTCTCTAGAGAAATAAAACCAGGACACTTATGAGTTTGTATCTCTATCTCTATATCTAGTTAGCTAGCTAGCTAGCTAGCTAGCTATAGGTATATACAGCACAGAGGAATATAACAGCTGATTAGTCCACACAGTAGTACAGAGGGCTCAGTTCAACTCACTCCCATGGAACAGTTAATATACTGGAAGTCCTTCAACTCGAGGGCTGCTGGGTCCAAGGTCAAGGCAGCAGACAGTTCAGTCCTCCCTAGGGCAATGCAGACAGTCCTGTCACAGGCAGCAAACAGCAGGGCACGTCACCAACAGCAGCTGAGGAACTTAGCAAAGCAGGCCGGATGGGATATCGAACTCCAGCAATGGAAGATGACAGGATCCGACAGCTTCAAATTCAAGCAATGTATACACCAGCAGCATGGCGAAGCAGATCTAGAAGGAAGCTCAAGCTCTAGCAATACTGTGGCTGTCCCACAGTTAGTGTAGCTCACAAGTTAAGGCAGAGAACTAGCTAAAGCAGTTGCACGCTGATCCCATCACCAGAGAACAAGAGAAAGCAGGGCGAGGAGCTTGCTGATCCATTTATCTCTTTGCCCTCCAACCAAACTTTGACCTGATTAATCTCACATGTTTCTATTGCCCAGGTTGGCACAATAAGCCTACCTATCACAAAGAAGGTAGTTCCTCCTATCATTTACAACCACATGATCAATTGCAAAAACGAGGTTTGTGATCGTCAGTATTTCTTCTTTATGTGTGCTTATTTGTTGAATATCTTTCTTTTGTTCGTGTATGTATACCAGATACAATTAGATTCAGTGTGTTTTCATTTATATGTGTGATTGATGTATGATGCTAGGTGTAAGTCTGATTTCATTAACGTCTGGAAATTATATATGGCTAAAAATTGTGTACAGGTGTCAAATTGGGAAGGGGTGGACTGTGATTGTTATGTTTCTTGTGTCAAATTGTCTAATAGGAACATGTGGGATTAATCAGTTTAGAGATTATCTCCCTTTTGGCATCAGCCATCAGCCATCTAGATAAATCAGACACTATTGTCTGCCACATTGTAGGTGGTGCCCACACCCTGGTGATAAGGATAGTGATTGTCTCCCTGAAGGAGGGCCCAGAGAAAAGATCAAGCCCACTCAAGGACAATCAAAGTTAGACTAGCACAGAAACTAGAAACAAAGATGCAAAACATAGAAAAGCATTTTTACTTTCAAAGGTAGAAAGAGGTATTGGAGAAGAAGGAGATTTCAAAATCAGGATGGCTTTTCCTGTTCGTGTTATTAACAGAAAGCCTGATGGGCAACCCCCACAAGGAGTTCACAGTGCCTTGCCATTTGAGTTGCTAAAAGATCTCAAGCAGGCGTCACTGACTATGGCCCAGACTCTCCTTTTGTAGTTAGCATGATAAGATCTTTGGCAGAGTCTGAATGCTGGATCCCAACTGAGTGGAGGGCCTTGACAAAAACATACCTTTTTCTTTCAAATTCTTACACTATCAGATCTGTAGGAATGAGAGTCCATTCACAAGCTTGTAAAATACGGAGGATGGGATAGGTATAGGAATTCATCAGTTGCTGGGGGATGAGAATTATACCGCAGTTAAGTCATTATTATAGTTTCCTGAACAGGCATTTGCACATATGTGCGAGGTTTGCCTTAGGGCCTTGTGTGTGTGTGTGTGTGTGTGTGGTGGGGTTGGGTGAATGGGGGGAGTACCATCAGGAGAGAGACAGCCCCAGCTACACTGCTATATGGCAGCAGAATGATGAGCCCTATGTAGGTAGAGTTTGTGTCCCGATTAGAAGATGCTATGCGCAAAAGCATCAGAAATGTGCAGGCAGTGGAAGATCTAGGTCACAAACTATCTTATGATTTTTCTTTCTTTTAAAAAAATAAATCATTTTGTTGGGGGCTCTTATAACTCTTATCAAAATCCATCCATCCATTCATGTGTCAAGCACATTTGTACATTTGTTGCCATCATCGTTTTCAAAACATTTTCTTTCTACTTGAGCCCTTGGTATCGGCTCCTCATTTTTTCCCCTCCCTCCCTCATGAATCCATGATAATTTATAAATTACTATTATTTTTCATGTCTTGCACTGACCGATGTCTCCTTTTACCCACTTTTCTGTTGTCCATCTCCCTGGGAGAGAGTTATAGGTAGATCACTGTGATCGGTTCCCCTTTTCTCCTTCCACCTTCCTCTTCTCCTCTTGGTATGGCTATTCTTAATATTGGTCCCAAGGGGTTTATCTGTCCTGGATTCCCTGTGTTTCCAGCTCTTATCTGTACCTGTGTACATGCTCTGGTCTAGCCAGATTTGTAAGGTACAATTGGGGTCACGTCTTACGATTTTTCTAATGAGGATTGTAAAATGCCTATGTCCCTACAGAGAACAGGGCACACTTTTGGATTATTTTATAATATGCTGGAATGTAGGGGCAGATGAATACAAGGCAGACCTCCTAGATACTGCTTTGGCCAACTACACCAGGCCTAAAGGGAAATGCTCTACTTGCAGGAAGATAGGTCATTTTCAAAGAGAGTGCAGTCAGCGTAGGACAATCCGCCTGGCCGTGAAAAGCGAGCTGCAGTCTGCACTAGAGGATGGGCCAGGACCACCAAAGCGGGGGTTTAAAAGAACCTGGACTTTGCCCCCACTGTAGGAAGGGAACTCATTGGGAGAGTCAATGTCGTTTAAGATTCAGCAATAAGGGTTTTCCATTAGCAAAGGCTTCCCAGCAGATAAATAGATAATGGAGCTTGATCCAGGCCCCCCAGCAGAGCACAGAAGGCAAGGCTTTTGTCTAACTCAGCAAAAGAATCTTTAAATGGCAATCACAGGTATCACCCAACCTCACAGCAGGACACCAAACCTAACCAAACTTGCAAAAGCCCAGGGTCTGTTCTTGCAGCAGTAAGTTTGATTAACCAAGAAAAGGCTCAGAAGCCCTCACAGTGGTCTGTTGATACTAAAGCCAGGAGCCTCTCTGCTTGAAAGCGTAATCCAGCTCTTATTAGGGAAATTTAACCTAAGTACTCAAGGATTTCAAATTGGTACTGGATTTATTCAAAGTTATGAAGGAAAGCCAAAAGCTGTAATTAAATCTGAAATTATTAAGAATGGTATTTGGGGTTCTCTGCCTAAACGAACTATAGGGTATTTATTAAGAAAGTCCAACCTAAATGCAAGAAAGTCCAACCTAAATTCTCAAGGTGTTCAGATTGTTACTGGAGTTATTGATCAGGATGATGAAGAAGAATTTAGGGCAGTGATAAAATCTGATATGCCATGGTTTATGAAGAAGGAAGATTGCTTAAGCCAATTTCTGCTTCCTTGCATTTCTAGTGTTAAAATTTATAACTATCAGGAAAGAGTACTTGAGAAGTCTGACCACCCTATAAATCAAGGGGTCTTTTGGAATGCTGTTGTGGGTAAATAACAGCGTCCCCACATGAAATTAGAAATTGAAGGAAAATGGATTTTCAATTCTGGATATGGGTTCACTTCCTTGGGACATCCACAAGGGCCTAAGACTGGCCCTCTAACTCCCCCTAAGTCCAGCATGGAGGGAATGAGAGAAGTTAACCAAGACAGAATATTGCAAGATTGTAAAAACCTACAGTGTAAAAAGCTTGATGATCAATATGGCTTAATTGAGCTTGTAACCATACTGTTAAATTTTAAGGAAAAAAATGTCTGCTTGATAAGTTAGTTCAAACACAGGTGGACAAATTTATTAAGAAAATTTTCAGTCTTTCAAATGATCTTGATTGTGTTTGTTAAGAAGCTCCTTCTACAGCTCACCAGCTATCTCGATTCTCTGAGAGCAAAGAGCCGAAATTGACTTAACAATATGAGCTAGCTAACTAGTTTCACTGGTTTGGAACCAAGCAAGTTCCCTGAGATTGGTTTGAAATCTCCATTGTTAAAGCAGAAGGGGAAAATGAAGAGAAATTTTATGTCTGACAAGCTTCATTTAGTCATTTTAACTATTTTTTCCTCCTTACTAAAAGCTTGTAACAAAATTAAGGTAGATAAGCACATTTTCACTTCTATAGAGAGAGCTGATCCTAAGAATTTCCAGGAAGATGGAAATCATGTTTGGGGTCCTGGTCCATTGATCACCTATAGGAAGGGCTATTCATTTATGCTTTCGCAGAATAAAGCTGATCGACTCCCCACAGAAGAACGCAACCACGTTTGGAGAAAAATGAAGGACAAGGAAAAGATGAAGAAACCATCCCATCTTAACCATAATTCTGTTTCCAGGTTGCTAACAGCTCAAAGGGAGGAGTTACTTATGTTTTCATAGGCAAAGGAGATAGTGGAATTCTGTTCAACCAGCAAGGCCCAGAAGAAAGGCAGCTGCTGCTGTGGTCTGAGAGTTGAGAAAACAGCCCAGTGACCCCAGTCCTGTGGCTTAAGTTACCCAGAACATCAAGAAGACCTTGCAGACTTGTGAGAATGGCAATTGCTGCCTGCTGAGGCATTTCTACTATTGCTGATGCTGTCTAAGGGACACTCTGGGACTCTATCATAACTGATCATTTTATGCAACAGTGACTGGACTACTACAACAGACTGTTCATTTACTAGAAGATCAGATGATGGACTTTCAATATCATTTAATGTTAAATTGTATTAGAATATTGCAAATTTTATGTTATATATACAAGCAACCTTACATAATTGGGATTTGATTAGAAAACATTTGCAAGGGTTTAAGGGAAACATTTCATTAGATGTGATTCAGCTAAAAGGATATTTTTTTTACATTCAAGGATGAACTTAAGGCATCCCCTACCTCTGACGTGATTAAGCAATTGGTGGATGGCATAGAGAGGCTGACTCCCACGTGCTTGGGTTAAAAATGTTTCGCATACATTAAGTTCTAGTCTGACTGTGCTGTTTATCATCATAACTTTGATGTTCACAGTCTCGTGCTGTTTCTATAGAAGCTGAGAGATATGAAAAGAGACCATGCTGCCTCTATGACACTATTAAATGTTTAAAATAATACAAAAGGGGAAAATGTGGGAAACGAATACGGAGGGAAATATGACTGGGACTCATTTCTTGATTGGTCCAGAGGGAGTTTAGAAAGCTAGTGTTCCATGGTAGAAAAGCTGTAGTGGCTCTAGGAAAAGCTTAAACAGCCTTGACAAGAGTGAAGCCATGTTGAGCTGACGGAAGCCATCATGCACTATACATGAACTAGCTGATAGTAGGGAGGCAGGCTGTGCTGACAAGCACAACGGAATGTCCCGAAGGAAATGTATGTTCAGAAGGCTTGGAAGAACGATCAGTGCGATTATTGTCCAACTGAGAGCAGCTATTGTTTGGCTAAGAATGGCTAACTGCAATATCCTGATTCTGTACTCGGCTTGCTTGCGAACCTGCACGTTGAGACAGTGTAAAAACCTTTGGAAAAGTAAACAGGGGACCACTCAGTCTCTCTTCAGGAGGGCTGAATGTCGCTGCGCAGCGAATCAACCTTTTTTTTTTGAACTTATCGGCTGTCTGGTTTTTTTCTTTCTGGGAACGGACAGTAGGCTACAACAAAGCCATCACTTTGCAGTTATTGATAAAATCCAAATACATTTTCTTGTGTTAACTATCATTTCCACAGATTCTTCCCTTAAAGCAGTGCTGCCTTAAAGTGAGCACATGGTTGATTCTGTCTCCCTATAGACGCATTCCTATTTGCTCGATCTCTTCCCTCCGTGTCATCTAATCCCTCTCATATCTTCCCCCCAATAATAGTTGGACATAGGTGGGTTTTATCGCCCAACCCTGGATTCAAAATGCTTGCCATAAGCCTGAATTTTTGGCTTGGCTACATTAATATTGTCATTAATTTTGCCTGGATAGCTTTCAATGTTTAAAAAATAACCATTTTTGTGCCTTTAGCTCTTGTGATTTTAATACAGAAAACAAAAGGGGGAATTGTGGGACACAGAAAGATCCCGTCCCCCCTCCCCCCGATTGTCTGCTACTTGCTAGCACATGGTGGGTAGGTCAGCTGCTTAGAAACTTTCTCTCTGAGAGCATCAGCTCTCCAGAGAAATCAGACTATTGTCTGTCCCACTGTGGGTGGGACCCACACCCTGATCATAAGGATAGTGATTATTTCCCTGGAGGGCCCAGAGAAAAGATCCATCCCACTCAAGGACAACCAAAGTTAGACTGCCATCTTGAATCTAGGATCCTCCCATCTTGTCACGTGTACCCCTAGCTCATCCCCTTCCTATTGTGTGTATACCCGTAGCAGCTAGCTCCAACCATTCCTGTCATGTGTATGCCTATTGGACAGCCCCTTCCTATTACATATGTGGTTACCTGTAATCGGGGGGGGGGGGGCTTGCATGCTCCCTAAAGATATATGAGCCTTGCTCAGAAATGTTCTCTCTCCTCCTCCCTCTCTCTGTGAGGATCTGGCTGCTGAGATCATGGCCATCCTGGAGATGAGTGTGCTACTGTGAAATGTGTCTGACTCCTTTGATTCTCTCTCCTATCTTCTATGACTTTACTGTGATCTTTATATATTATCACCATATAGTTGTGCCTATGAACCCTGCGATTGTTAGAGGCTGGTTTACTCTAACACATGCTAAGCTCCCAAGTTACTGACCCATCCTGCTGCTTGCTGCCTGTGGGCAGACTCTGCTTGCCTTGCCCAGGGAGTACTCTGCTGTCTTCTTCCTTGATCTTGGATCTGGCAGCCCACGTGAGTTAAAGGACTTCCAGTATATTAACTATTCCATGAAAGTCAGTTGACCTGAACCCTCTGTACTGCTGTGTGGACTAATTAGCTGTTATAGTCCTTTTAGCTGACCGACATTTTATATATATATATTCTTACGTGTCCCGGTCTCGTTTCCCTAGATTCCTGCCTAACACCCCACCCCCAAACCAAATCGAATGCTATTGAGTTGCTTCTGACCTGGTGATTCTTCTTGTAGGACAGAGTAGAACTGTCCCATAGGGTTTTCAAGGCTATGTGTCTTTTTGGAAGTAGACTGTCACATCTTTCTACCTTGGAGTGCCTGGTGGTTTTGAACTGCTGACCTTTGGGTTAGCTGCTGAGCACTTTAGCCACTATGCAACCTATTTATTTAATGTATTGCCACCTCATTTTTTCTGTCTACAAACCTGTCTCTCCTCAGATGTTGCTAGTGCACCAGCATTCTCTCTGCCCCACCTCCTCAGCCTATTCTTGGGGGGAGACACAGGGTTCCCATGAAGATGTAAGACAAGCCATGCTACATATGGTCTCTCCCCTGATCACACAGTGCCCAAACAGGGGAAAAGGGTATGCCCATCCCTCCCCCAAATTGTGCAAGTACTCCAACTGTTTTTGGACTCCTTGTTTCCAGTTGCAGGCTTGCTAAATATTGGAGACGGACAATCCCTGGACCCAAAGCTGCTCTGATTCTACCTAGCAAATCTTAAAAAGCAAGACTCAGACGGATCCCACTGCTCAAAGGTAAGTAACTTCAGTGTCTCAGAGCAAAGCCATAAAATTCTTACTCCAGTTAGGTGAGGCTTCATGCGCCTGTAAAGAATTAGACTTGGACACCCACAGGGGCAGCTCTACTCTGTCCTATAGGATTGCTAAGAATTGGAATCAACTCAATGGCAGTGAGTTGAGTATGTACTGATAAGACAAACGGAACTTTAGACAGATATTACTAAATGTTGACAGTAGTGAATGCAGAATCACAGGTCATGACTGAGCATCATTTTATTCAGTTCCCAAATTGTCTGCAATTACATTGAAGTAAGTAAGTACCTGCCTGTCTCTGTCCTAGAACCGCCTAATCTGGGAAAAACAAGCAACTCGGAGACTAGCAAGTCAGTTTTATTTTATGCAGTGAAACATTTAAACAACAGACGAAGCTTCCAAGGTCAGTGCAGGTGGGAAACCAGCGCTAGTACTCTAAGACTCAGCGCTCAGGGAAGGATGCACTGACTAGTAAGGGGAAGTGGGTTAGACTTCAGCCCTCTCTCTCCAACCGACTCTTAGTAGAAAACCGAGACACGAGGCACTGCATGGTGCGCACGGCCCTGGCGAGCTGGTCCAAGCAGGAGATGATGGCGAGCCGGAGTCGTTCGGGGTCCTCGGCGGTCAGCTGGCTGTGGGCGACAGAGAAAAAAATCCAGTTAAAGGTGCGAATTCTCCTCTTCCCTTCCTCAGCCCCCATCTAGGGCTGCCCACCCCCCGCCTTAGGCCAACCCTTGCTGGCACTCACACAGTCAGGACTGTGTTGTTCACCATCTGCTCCAGGTGAACCGGCCCTTGCCGATGGATGTATAAGAACAGATACTCTCTGGCGATCTCAGCCTCCACGTGAGTCGGGAAAGGCACATTGAGGGTGCTGGAGGAGAGACGGTCAAGGGACCACCAATACAGGTCTTTCTGGCTCTCCTGCTCCTCCGCAGGCCCCCCACCCTGGAATTGCCTCTTGGGGACCTCCCCCCTTCAGACCACCGCTCAACGGCACTTGATATCCCTTCTAGTCCCTCCCTGAGCCCCTCTGGTAGGATACAACTGGAACATTCGCCTGCTTGAAGATCTGTTGGCAGGTATGGCGGCACTACCAGGGGCAGCGGCATTTGTGGCCTGTTCATTTTGAGGCGCACTGCCCGCGGTGGCAGTCTCCTGGGGCGCATCCTCTGGGGCCTGGGGCGCGCCCTGGCCATTGGTCTGGCCCTTCGCCTCGCCTGTAGCACCCGCGTCATTGGTGTTTTGCATGGCTCCGGCTCTTCCGCCCGACTTCTGTGGCGTCTCTTCTCAGCTCCGCCCCCTCAGCACCACTGCGCCTGCGCCAACAGAACCCTTTGTGGAGACTATGCACACGCAACAAGTTCCTGCAAGCCCTGGGATAGGACACTGGAGACCCTGTAGGTTCTGAGACTGAGCCTTTCCTACTGAAGCTCTGCCCCTTAGTGTCATGGAACGCCCCCAATGCACTTGCGCAAACAGACGCTCGCTCTTTAGGGCGGGAACATTTGAATGTTTCCCGCCAGGCCCTCCGAGCCAGACCGGAAGGGAGAGGATCATGCAGTTTGAGGAGGATCCAGAAGCTCCGCCCATGAGTGTTCCCGGGACCTCAGTGCGCCTGCGCAAACAGACCCTGAAAACTAGGGCACATAACTGTGGCCTACCAGGTCCTCCAGGCTGTTGGGCACTGGAGAACTGTGGCCAGCACAGCCTGGCCTGGGCTGGGGATCAGGTACCTCTGGGACACGTTCTCTTACCTCTCTGGGGTCCCATGCCTTGACAAAGGTGGAGGGGTGGAGGAGGGTGGCTGTTACTGCATGGGACATTATTACTGTGTGAAAAAAACCCAAAACCAAACAACCACATCAGACGTAGCCATCAAGACATGCCATTTCCCAGAGCAGCTCCCCCTTCTGCCCTAGCTGCTCCCCTACGGGAAGGGGGGTAGTATGCAGTGCAGGAGGAAGCGGGGGAAGACCTTCCCCTGGTTTAAGATGATTCCTGCAGTGTAAACAAACCTGTCACAAGAAAGGACACTGCTCAGATTCCTACAAAGTTCACTGCCATCCAGTGTATTCCAACTCCTAGAGACCCTATAGGACAGAGTAGAACTGACCCTGTGGGTTTCCGAGACTGTAACTCTTTACTGGAGTAGAAAGCCACATGTTTCTCCTGAGGAGCGGCTGGTGGATTTGAACTGCTGAATTTGTGGGTTGGGTAACACACTAGCCACCCGGGATGCCTGCTCAGAGACTCCAGGTCTCCAATTTAGGTGGCAGACACAACACAGGTGTCGGGCTCCCTTGCAGTCAGGCAAGAATAGATGAGTTCTTGCCAGCAAGTTGTAACTCAGAGTCACGTGTGGTCCTTCTAAGCTGGCAAGTAGGAATTCCCCCTGTGTCCTCCTCCATCTTCTTCTTTGGGCTTGTAATTGGAATGGGGGTGGCTGCAGGAGTCCCAGCAGAGCTGTCAAAAAGGCTCAGTGGCCACTTGCTTTGATAGCTTTGCAGGAGGATTGATTATGGATAGGAAGACTTCATGTGATTCCTGTTCAAGGGATGTTAGTTTTGGTTGCTGTCGTTCAGTCTTAGAGTGATCCTGCAATCAGTGGGGGTGGGAGGTGGCTATAGACGCCCACATCGTTCAGCAGACAGTGCAGTTAAGGGCTGGCCTTCTAGAGGTTGAGTCTTCCATGGGTCCAGGCAGAAAATGGGTTCTTTTGTGGGCTTTTCCTCTGCTGGCGAACCAAGGTAAGTCTAAGTCACCTTGCAGAATATTGAAAGGACTGCAATTTATGATCTGTCTACCTAACAAGTTACAGTTTCAACCAAAACTGATACTTATGGGGAAAGCTTACAGTTTAAAGCGGTCAATTCGAAAGTGCACTGAAACAGCCAGCTTCTATTCTCACTGTTCTGTGCGAATGCTCTGTAACAGAGTCCCATCTAATGTTCACAACCTACTCTTGACACCTTGAAGCTCCTTATCCCCTCCTGCCCACAACTAGGAAAGTGGGTCAGAAAGCCTAAGTTGCCTCCTTAGGTATAATTGCCCAGAAAACCTTCTGGTTAAGAACCTTTTGATGTTGAGAGTTTTCAAATGACCAGAGCTATTTCTACTTGTTTTATAAAAGGCCTGTGGAGATTTTCCACAACAGTCTCTGCTTAGGTAGGTAGGTAATGTGTTTATAGAAATTAATCCATTTCTTCTAAATTCTAAAATTTATTGCAATACAAAGTTTTGTTATACTGTGTGATTATATTTTATTTCCATTGGTTCTGTTGTGATGTCACCCATTTCATTTTTTATTCATAATTGCTTTTTTTCTCTTCATTTCCTTTATCAGGTGCCTGTGGTTTATCATTTTTGTTAATCATCTCAAAGAACCCCCTGGTTGTCATGATGACTTTTTCAACAGTTCTTTTTTTCTACTCTACTGTGTATTTTTTCTTTTCTACTAGTGTCTGATATCGAACTAATAGTAGTTGTGTTAGTCTGGGTACACTAGACAAAAAATTCATAGACACTCATATGTGTATAAGAAAGAGCTTTATATACAAGAGGAATTGAATATTGAGAAAACATTCCAGCCCAGTCCAGATCAAGCCCATAAGTCCGATATTAGACCACATGTCCAATACAAATGTATAAATTCCTCTTCAGACTCACGTAAGACATGCAATGAGCCGAGTGCAGGAAGATCACAGGCCAGCAGTTGGAAAGTTTTGTGGATCCAGTGGTGGTGGAAACATCTCAATTCTGGCAGGGGTCTCCACATGGCTCCTCCAGCTCCAAGTCTCTAGCATAGCTCCATGTGTCTTGGCAGAAGGAATGTCTTGCAGGTTGTGTGTGTGTGTCCCACCTCCAGCAAGCTATTTATCTCCTTAGCACCTCCAAATGAGGTCATCAAGCTGAGATTTGATTGACAGGCTAAACTCAGACATTCACTCTTAAGTCTCAAGTTGCCAACAGAGTATGCAACTACCACAGCTTCTGTTCACTTTGTGTATTACTTTAATTAGAAATTTATATGTTAATTTTAGGTTGCTGTCTGTTGTTGACTTGCTATCCCAAAACTTCTTTTCATATTTTAGTACGGATGGTGTTTTTTTTCAGATTCCTTTAAGTTTTTTCCTTCACTTAAAATGATTGTATTTCTCACTTCTATATGAGAGATACTTTAGCTGGATATAACATTCTTGGTTGCCAGTTGTTTCCCTTTAAAGATTGAATATATTAATCCATTGCCTTTTGCCTGCATGGTTTTGATAGAAAAATCTAAACATCCTAATTTATTGACCTTCATAGATTATTTTTTTCCCTCTTTTTTCCAGTGTTGCTCTGGAGTTTTTCCTTTACTTTGATGTTTAGAAGTTTGCCTATGATGAACTTTGCTGTGGTAATTATCCTCTGGAATCAATTCTCTTTGGAGTTTTCTGTGCTCCTTGAATCATTATTTTGTGTTTCATCACAATAATAGGGAAATTCTCCTTTACACTTTTTCAATTATTTGTAGTTAATCTTTCTACATTTTGATAGTGTCTCATAGAAATATTGGGTTTTCATTGGCTTTTTATCTTTCTTCTTTTTTCTCTCTCTTTCTTTTGATTGTTTAATCTTCTTGTATTTAGTCTGAATACATTTGTCCTTGAAGTCAATGATTTTCTGATAATTTTTCAATCCTGATGATTTTTTCTTTCAAAGAACTATTTTTTTCCTAATATTTTATTGTTTTCCTTTTGAATTTATATGAGGAGTATTTCAATTGTTCCTAGTTTTCATGTATTTAGTGCACTTGGTCTTGTCGTGCTTTCCAGAGTTCCATTTTCCTCTGTTCTGTGTTTCTCATTTCTACCCAATGTTCCTTCCAATAGCTTAAGGGAGTTGAAGAGAATCACCCCAAAATCCCCCATGGAGGATCTGAAGCTTTCTCCACCCCCCAAGACCTGCCCTGGGTCCATGTCCGTATACATTCCTGCCAAATGAGTTGTTTTCTCCTATATCTCCAGATACATAAAAAAATTGACTGCTACTTTGGAAGCAACCCATTTTTTAAAAAAAGCTTTGGTCTCCAGGAATGTCCACAAACGTATTGTAGTTTTCAGAGAGCCAATGATTACAAGGCACTCTGGGTCTAGGCTGCTCCAAGTTGGTGTCAAAAGCAGGAACTATAGCCCCTAAAGAAATCCTACTTTCAAAGCTGGATTCCAAGTCCCAGGGAGTGCTAGAAAATTATCAACTCATCCAACATGAAGAGGGAGAGAAAATAATGTATAACACACGTCTGCACAGCCACTGAGTGGCACTCACTGACTGTCAGTCTGAACAGGGCTCACATTCTAATAGGGTGAGGTTTAAGAGATTTCAGGTGAAAACACATTGAATCCTGGGTCTGGCTCCCATGCTTATCTTCCCCTGACACTATGCCCGCTCACTCTCACGATAGTTGCGGGCCTTCCATTTTGTTAAGCTGCGCCTCCTCTTTACCAAACGTGACATCCTTCTCTGGGGACTGGTGTCTCCTGGCACATGTCCAATGCATGTGGGATGAAGGCTCTCCATCCTTAGTCCTAAGAAGCCCTCTGGCTGGACTTCTCCCTTGACATATGCTTTTGTCCTTTTTAGCACTACCACATGGTACTTTCAGTATCCTTCTTCTGAATCATAATTCAAATACCTGTATTCTTTTTTCCAACCCAGGCCTTAGTCCAACCCTCTGTTCCACAAAGAAGTGATGACACCGTCCTGTGCAACCTAGCAGGCTGTGACCAGAAGAGTCTGGATTTGCGCTCTGGAATCCTGAAGGCAAGAGCTTGACTTATGGGCACATGGAAGCAGTTGCCTGCTCTGAAACATAGAGATCAGTGGTCTCTGTGACAGGGACCAAGAAAGCATTCACATGGTAACTGTGAATGACTTGGAACTTCCCTGTGGTTCTGGGGAGGTAGAAGCTCTGCCCCTGAGTCTAGGAAGTTAATAGCCCTGTTTCTGGGTCTTAGAAGATGGTAGCTTCATCCTCTGGATCCCAGGAGTGTTTGAGCCCTGCCCTGCAGTCCAGCAAGTCATTACTCAATCTTTGGGGCTCTGTGAAGCATTGGGTCTGCCTTCCAGAACCCACTAAGCAATGGCCCATCTACTGGTACCTGGGTGGCTGTGGTCTATCCCTCTGAAAGCAATGTGGCCTTCTCCCAGCCATTTGTCAAATTGAAGGACTTGGGCCCCTTGTCTGGTAATCAGATAGGGGTTTGCCCCACACTCTGGAACCCTAGGGTATATATTCTCAAACTCTGAGTATCAGATGGGCTGGACCCTGCTCGCTGGTGCCGAGGGAGGCAGTGACTTTGCCATTTACAACTCTGCTCTGAAACAAGGATGTGGTTGTTCCACAAGCCATAAACCCATAGTGATGGTCTTTTCTGCTAAAGCTGAAGAGGACAAGTTCATGTCACTAAGCGGGTGACTATGCCCTCTGAAATCCAGCAGGCTGGGTATCAGAAAGTGTATTCCCAGGAATATATTACTCAGGAAATGGGGACCCAGTCCTCTGGAGCACAGGAGGCTGTGGCCTTGCCTCTTGGAGTACTAAAGGGCTTAGCCACACCCTCTGTTACACAGCATAGTTGTGGCCATGCCGTTTTGAATCCAGGAGGCTATGGTCTGGCCTCTTGGAGTTCAGGTGGGCTTACCCTCTGTCCACTCTTCCTCTTGAAAATGTTGGTTCACTTCCTTTGCCTCGTAACTACTTTTCTGGCTCTTTTTTCCTCCTGTAGCCTGTGGCATGTCCCTATTAATCCATTGTGGTCATAATTAAGGCTCTGGGACCTGGATGGTGGCACTCCTGATTGTGCCACCCAGGAAGACAAGTCCTTGCCTTATTGCAATCAGAAGGGCTTCACCCCGCCCTATAGTAAGTTGGGAACATGTTTACCTTTCCCTTCGGAACTGAGGAAGCAGGATCCCCTGTACTGAACATCAGAGAGGCCTGGTCCACCCTTTTCCTCAGGTAGGCACTCACATGGTCCTCTGGAACCCAGGAGGCCTTCTGTAGTTCCAGTGCTTGGATATCAGAAGGGCCTGGCTCTACCCTCTGCCTATGTGCTCAGGGAGACAGTGAAGGGTTTGGCCCAGCCCTCTAGTACTGAGAAGGTGGTAGCCCTGACCACTGAGACCTGGGAGTCTGTAGCCCTGCCCTCTTTGTCACTGGATCGCCTAATCCCTCCCTGGAACTCAGAACTGTACACTCCTTTATATGGTCCATATCTTGAAGTGAGTTCACCCTGCCTTCTGCATCTAATAGCGCAGTGACCCTGCCTCTGGTACCTGGGTGGCAGTGGTTCTACCCCCTGTATCTCAGGAGGCTGGGTTCCTGTCCCTTGTGTTTTGGAAGGGCTTTGGGCAGCAGGCCAGTAGCCATGGAGGCTGTGTTGCTGCCCTCTGGAACTCACAGGCTGTGTCCTCATCCCTCGATCTCCTTAGAGCCATGCCCATGGTGGTTGTGCCTTCGCCCATTGCAACCCAGAAGCTTGTGATGCTCCCTTAGAACCCAGGGTGTGATGGCCAAGACATCTGACGTTACTGGAGTTGGTGACACCATCCACTTGGAACTGGGAGCCAGTGAATGAGCCGACCATTGAACTAGGCTGCCTAGGGCTGAACCTATGAGCCAAGAGAATGCTTAGCTGTTCTGAAAAATCAGAAAGGATTGCCTGCCCCCTCCCCTTTCCCCCTGTTCTGGCACGCAGCTGATTCATAGCCCTGACAACTGAACCTACAGGGCAATAGTAACAGCCATGGTACTGGGGAACCTTTAAGGCCAACTTGTGCAAACCTGGGATCCACGTCACCTCCCCCACTCGTGGAGGCAGGAAGTCCCCAAGCCTTCTCACTCACTGCCAGCAAGTCAATGCTGACCCTTGGATTTCTTAGAGTGTAACTGTTTATGGGAGTAGAAAGCCCAGTCTTTCTCCCTTGTGGCTGCCGGTGGTTTTGAACTGGCAGTCACACAGATAGCAGCCCAATTGGTAACCACTTCACAACAGGGCTCCTCCCATGCCTTCTTGTACTCCTGAAATTCAAGAGGCAGTGGCCATACCCTTGAGACCTGAAAAGCACTGCCTCCTTCCTCTGTAAACCAGGAAGCTGTATCTCCATTTGAAAAATGAGTTTCTTTATGTGATCTTTTGCTTGGGTCCTACGGAAAAAGAGAGAGAAAGAACACAGCTTAGAATATCTTTTCTCCCCGTGCCATGAAGCACTGATACAGCACCCTTTGTTACAGTAGCCCTAGTCCTTGGGAAAAGTGAAAGCCCTGTTGGCATTGTAGGGGACACATTGGGCTGTTAATAACACGGTCAGCCATTCAAAACCACTGGCTCCATCGGGGGAGAAAGATGAGGTTTTCTATTCCTGTAAAGATGTACAAGCTGATAAAGCCGCAGGGGCAGTTCTACTTTGTCTAGTAGTGGTGCTACAACTTGAGTCCTTTGGAGAAGCTGGCAGTTGGAGCCCAGAGAAGTAGTCTGCAGCAGACACCTCCCATTAGGGGGCGCTGTGTAAGAAATAGAAGCCAACAATGGCCCTTGAAATGGGATTGGTCCGTTGTTATGGAAATAGGGTGTGTAAAATCTACCCAATAGGATTAAGTCATTTGACTTATAAGCAGTGAGTCTGAGTGCAAGTCTCACTTTTATGAAGACGATTCTGTTGACCAGTGTGTCTGTTGGAACGGATCCTCTTCAAGCACTTAATAAAACATGGAGGCACATAAAGGTATAACACTTGAGCGGTGGCTGGAGAATGAACCAGTGGTGAGACTGGCTACCCTTTCCTGATAAGAGGCAGCTAGCTGCTCTGTGGGCTTGCTAATTCACAGGGCACGGGAGCTGATTGGCCATGACTGCTGGCTTACCAAAGAGTTGATGGGTCTTGGCTGGGCACTTGCCTGTGAAGGTGGGTGCCCCGTGGCTAAAGGTGTTTACAGGCCGCCTGTCGGAGCATCTGACTACACCAGTCTCACTGATTCACAGAAAGAGCTGGGTCCTGAGGGCCATAAGATGAGACTACTGTCAGCAGGTAGAGGGGAGCCTCTGGTCTCCTTTTAAAATCTACCTTTCTGTTCCTCAGAGCATCTGACCCCCCTGCAACCAAGGGGTGAAGTTTTCACATCCTGGATATCAGAAAAGCTTAGCCCTAGTGCTCTATTCCTCAGAGAAATGGGAGCTCCACCTGTGGAACTGCTGAGGCTGCAGTCCCGCCTACCATGGTGAGGGTTTGACCTGAAGAGACTGTAGCTCTGCGCCTTAGGGAAGAGGGTTGTGTAGCCCCACTTTCTATTCCTCAGCCAAGTGGGCTCTCAGCTCTTCAGAACTGAGGTGGCTGTGTCCCCGCCTTTTATAGTCAGGTAGGGTGGGATCAAGCCTGTCTGATTTCAAAGAGGTAAGGACTTGGCTTCCTGGACCCTACATTGTGCACTGTTACACAGCTCCCCAGGCCCGGGTTATTGGCTTTGTGGTGCCACAGGAAGGTTCCACAGGATCAGAGGGCCGGCTATGAGACAAGGAGGCAGGCCATCGCTATGCTAAGGAACATTAAGTAGGCAGGGCTAAGCAGACCTGAATTCCAGGATGGGTGGGCACAGCTCCCTTAGTGCCAAATGGTGGAGTTAAGCCCTGCTTTTCTTCAATCCAAGGGGCCGCAGACACCTCAGCTTCAGAGGGCTGGGTTCCCAGTTTCCTGAGGATTAGGGACCTGGAGATATGCCTTTCTGATAGCAAGCCTGTGAAGAGAGACTCCTGAGTCAGAGGGCACAGTCACCTGACTCTGAGGAGCAGCAGGTCGGATTTCCAGGCGGCAGGAACATGGCCTCCTCAGCTGTAGCAGGAAGGACCATTCAGTCCTGGAGAGTCTGATGGCTCCAGGACCACATCCTGGTTTCTAGAGCAGGACTTAACATCCTGGGTGGTAAATGGCAGAGCCTCTGCCTCCCTGGGGACTAGAGAGCAGGACGAACGAAGCCCACTTGAGATCCAGGACTGCAAGGCAAAGCCTCGTGGATTCCAGACTGCAGGGCAACTCCATACCAGCGAAGTGTCCAGGCCCTGGGAAATACCAAGCTGCCTCAGTCCCAGAGGCCAGGGCTATCCATTTCCCGAGCAACTGAGAGCATGAATAACACCCACACCTCCATCCACCCCAAGCATCGGGCTATGGTATCCTGGTACAGGAGGGGGTTCAACACTTTCCTGTAGAACAGGAGGCAGAATTAAGACCACCTGACTCCAAAGGGTGGGACCACAGCTACATCTGTTTCAGGGGGTGGGGCCCCGGCTTGGCTGAGGAACAGAGTGTGGGACTATGCTACAACCTTTCCAGTTAGAGGGCAAGGCCCCCACCACTCAGTGGGATAGACGTTGGGGTGTCTGTGTGTGGGGGGCAGGGATCATTGGGGGTGTGTGTGGTGGGGAACCCTCTTCAACCTTAAGAGGCGGTGCCAAAGCATTCCAGTTCCCTAGAGCAGGGCCCCCCCCCCCACTTCCCTAAGGAATAGGGCACTGAGATTAAACCTTTTTGATTTCCAAGAGACATCACCTCTGGATTAGAGGAGACATAGTCACTTGATCTGAGGAATAGAAGGCCAGGATGCACCCCTGTTCACACGGAGAACATTCTCATCTCATCCCCCTGAGGACCCACCTCTTCTCAACCACCTCTCAGGCCCAGACTCCATCTAGCTCACACATGACAGGCTCCTCTCACCCCACTCTGGACAGAATGCTCTTCTCACCCCACTCTGGACAGAATTCCTCTCAGCTCCCTGCTCCCCCCCATCCTCCCTCCTTTCCCAGGACGGGCTCCTGTCCAGCAGTTCTTACAGACCCGGCTCATCCCACACCCAGGACAAATTTTCTTTTAGCCTTGGCCCCTCTTAGTTAATGTGCAGCTCATGAAGCTCCACCCAGGTCCCAGGGGAACCCTAATGTGAGAGCCAGCTTGGTGCTGAAAGGCCTTCAGCTTTTCTGCTATACCAACTCCATAGAGCTAGGACAAGGTGTCCTGGGCCTTAGCAGACTGGTCACAGGAACCTGGGTTCCACAGGGTAGGGCCACAGCCTCCTAGAGTACCACACAGTACAGTGACCATTTTCTTTTCTGGCTCCAGAGTAGGGTTCATGGGCTTCTAGATTCTAGGAAGCAGGACTAAGAAAGCATATAACCCAGGGATGGGGCCATTGCTTCCTGGATTTGAGACACAGGATGATATAAGGAATGAAAATAATAATCTATAAATTATCAAGAGCTCAGGAGGGAGGGTGGGGGAGGGAGGGTGAAAAATGAGGAGCTGATATCAAGGGTTCAAGTAGAAAGAAAATGCTTTGAGAATGATGATGGCAACATATATACAAATGTGCTTGACACAATGAATGCATGGCTTGTGATAAGAGCTGTATGAACCCCCAATAAAACGGTTTAAAAAAAAGTCTAGCCACCCTTGCCTCTGAGGAGCACTCTGGCAGTACTTCTTCCAAACCAGATTTGTTTGTCCTTTTAGTCCATGGTACCTCCAATTTTCCTCTCCAACATTCAAATGCATCGATTCTTCTTTGATCTTCTTTATTCACATACATACGAGGCCATTGAAAACACCATGGCTCTGGTTAAGCACACCTTAGTCCTCAAAGGAAGATCCTTACTTTCAAATACTCTGAAGAGTTCTTGTGCAGGAAATTTACCTAATGCAGTACATTCTTTGATCTCCTGGCTGCTGCTTCCATGAGCACTGATTGTGGATCCAAACAAGACAAAATCCTTGACAACTTCAGCCTTTTCTCCATTTATCATGATGTCACCTATTGGTCTGGTTCTGAGGATTTTGGTCTTCTTGGCATTGAGTCATAATCCACACTGTAGGGGGAAATCCTTCCTCTACACCAGCAAGTCCTCCTCACTTTCAGTGAGCAAGTTCGTGTATCTGCATAGCGCAGGCTGTTACCGGACCCTCCTCCAGTCCTGATGCCGCATTCTGCTTCCTATCATTCAGCTTCTCTAATGACTTGCTCAGGAAGTCGAAATCCTTGCTCTCTGGGACTATGGAGCGTGAGGCAATTTGAAGGGCTTGGGCCTGTGATTTCGTAGTCAGATGGACTTTTACCCTGAGATCTGGAACCCTTGCCAATGTGCTCTGAAGGTGGGCTAGGTAGTGCTCTCTGGTGCCCCAGGAGCCAGTGGCTCTGTCATTCATGATGCAGGAGGTCGGACTCCTGCTCTGGAACCCAGGATGTGGTCTTCAAGCCAACTGACACTCTAGGAGTTGGTGGTCCTTCCTGCTAAAGCTGAGGAGGCCAGGTTTGTGCCACTTGGAAATCCGGCCTTGCATTCTCCAGAAAGCAGGTGGCTGTGCCCTCTGCCCTCGGGTCTCTATTCCTCTGGAAAGTGTTGGCTCCACCCTCTCAAACGGAGGAGCCTGCTGCCCCGAGTCATGGGGTTCATCTGCTCTTAATATCCCTGCCCACTGTTCCTCTTGTCTCTCATAACTAGCTAGCTGGACCTCTTGTAGCCCGTGGCATGTTCCTATTGAGGCACTAAGCATATAACACCTGGGAGGGTGCCCCTGATTGTAGAGCCCAGGAGACCGAGTCTTGGCCTCTGCGAAATGAGAAGGGTTTGGTCCTACCATACTGTGATACGGCAGGTGATCAGCCATCCCTTTGGAATGCAGAAGGCCTTGTCCCAGGTTTTAGAAATCATAAGGTATTGGTCAGGCCACGGTTCTCAGGCAGGCAGTAATCTGGTCCTCTGGAATCCAGTAGGCCAAAGGTATCCTATCCTTTGGAGAGCAGAAATGCCCAACTTTGGATGCCTCTGGATTCCTGTAGGCAATAAATCTGTTTTTGGGGCCAGGGAGGCAGTGGCCTCTCCCACCAGTCCCTAGAGGACGAGTTCTCTCTGCTCTGGAACCCTGGAGGCTATATTCTCACCTCTTGGAGTTAAGGAGTGCTCATCTCAGCCCTTGGGAAAGATAAACAAATCAGTACGATGTGTCAAGGGGGTGACCAAATGATAAGGTATTACATGCTAAACTAACTTCATCTGCCACAATGGACTTTACATTCTTCTTCTTCTGATAGCAAGGCTTTTTTTTTTTTGGAATGGGTACAACCATGGATCCCTTCCAGTCAGTTAGCCAAATTTCTGGGCAGAGATGAGTATGTGCTCCCTGGACTTTATCAGCTTGTGGAAACAATTCAATTGGCATCCCATCGATACTCAGCCCCTGGTTTTTAGCTAATGCTATCAGTGCACTTGAACTCCTTGCTTCATTCCCATTGGATCTTGCTCACATGCTACCTCCTGAAATGGCAGCATGTCGACTAGATCTTTTTGCTCAAGTGACACTGTGTTCTTTCCACCTCCTTTTGATGCTTCCTGTATCATTAACTTGTCTGTCAGTTGTACTGTGGTAACTTGTGTGTTGTGATGCTGGAAGCTATATCACTGGTATTTCAAAGACCAGCAGGAACAGCCAAGGTGAGCAGAGTTCAGCAGAGCCTCCAGACTAAGAACAGTAAACTAAGAAGGGGTCATCTGTCCACTTCGGAGGCTCTAGCTGCTTAAAAGCTGATGCACAGCTTTGAAACATTGTCAGGTATGGAAGGCGTAATGAATGGAAGCAGCACATTATCAGAGATGGTGCCAGAGGATGGACCTCTCCGGTGGGAGGGCACTCTACATGGGGCTGAGGAGGAGCCGCTTTCTGGCAGTGAAGTCGACTGTGGGCACCCGAGTCGAGTCAAGCCTGTGGGAGTAGAGCCTTCTGGATCTTCCTTTGCCCATGGGGTGAGACTCAATGTAAAGAGAAAGAACTGGCCAAATGTGCTAATGATCCAAATTTGGAATATGCCAAGTCTGAATCTAGGAATATTGGAAGTCGTGAGAAATACCATGGAAAACTAAAAGATCGATGTCCTAGGCTTTAGTGAACTCCAATGGACTGGTATTGGCTATTGTGAATCATATGATGTAATATGCCGAGAATACCACTGTCAAGAGGAAAGACATTGGATTCATTGCCAAAAAGACATTTCAAAATCAATCTTGAAGTGCAAGGATGTCCGTGATAGGGCTAAAGTTACCAACTGCCTAAAAGAAATCCAATCAATACAGCCATTGTTCGAATCTGTGCAACTAGCAGCCCAGCTGGTGCCGAAGGAATTGAAGAACTGTACCAATGTCATCCATCTGAAATTGACCAAACCTGCAATCAAGATGGATTGATAATTATTGATGATGGGAATGCAAAAATATGAGTGCAACAGTGACTATTTCAGTCAGCGATCCTGCCTCTTGAATTTATCTTACTAAAGAGCCTCTCCTGCACACAGTTATGCCCAAGAATTCCATTTCCTCCCTCCAGTGGGAGAAAAGAAAGTGGGAGCAACTTAAAGGTTCAGCAATGGCATCATGTTTTTGCCACGCTGTCTCTCCCTCTTGCTCTTGTTCTTCTTCTCCTACATTGATGGTAGGTCTACAGTTGCCATTTATCGGGCACCCACAAAGCAAGACATTTGAATCCGAGGCCAAACACTTCCAAATCCATAACTTTGGGACAGTAGTCTCCTGCTTCTTCTCACACTAAGGCATTTCAGATTTAAGTTCAAGAGAGTGTTACAGTTCCATCTATCTGCTACCTGGGAGTTTCAGGTAAAGTCCAATTTCCGCTGAGGGGTTTCCATATCAGATCTTTCTGGTGTGGCCTAGGAGGATGTTGTGTACCTTTAAAGGAGTGAGTCCAAAGTCCCTGTTGTTTATAGCATTCAGCCTGGGTCACCAAGGGCTGGATCAAGACTAGGCCAAAAGTGTCCCATTAGGAAGATAACCCGGGGTATAGTCTCCCCTTGGGGGGCCTCTATAAATAATGATAAGCAGCTTTTTACAAGTTTACATTGTCCTATCTGGTTCAACTGCCTACAGAAGTGAAACCACCTTCTCTGAGAAAGACATGGCCCTCCTTTTCCCCAACCTCTGAACTTCACTTTCCATCAAGGTTCACTGAGGACCATTATAAGAGTGTTTGCTGAACAATGTTACATGGTGGAACTGATTGTTTCTATCCCACTCCTCTCAATATGAGCAACTAACCCCAGCTGAGGTGAGGCCTCCCCCACCAAATTGCTCTTTAAGATGTACCAAGTCCACAGATGCCAACATACAACTTGGAGTCTCTCACTGGAATTTTGAGAACATATCAAGAATAGATTTGACGAATTGAATATTAGTGACAGAAGACCTGATGACCTGTGGGAGCATATAAAGACCATCCTTCATGAAGAAAGCAAGGGATCATTAAAAAGAAAGAAAGAAAAGCTCAAAGTGGAAGTCAGAAGAGACTCGGTAACTTGCTATTAATTGCAGAGTAGCTAAAGCAAACGGAAGAAAGCATGAAGTCAAAGAGCTGAGTAGAAAATTTCAAAGGGCAGCTTGAGAAGACAAAGACAAATATTAGAATGCAAGATTCAAGGACCTAGAATTGAAAAACCAACAGCGAATAACACACTCAGCACATCTTAACCTGAAAGAACTCAAGAAAAAATTCAAGCCTCGAATTCCAAATCTGAAAGCTTCTATAGGCAAAATATTGCCTGATCAGGAAGCGTCAAGAGAAGACAGAAAGAATACACAGTCACTGTACCAGAAAGAACTAGTTGACAGCCCACCATGCCAGGAGGGGGCATACGCGCAAGAATCAATGGTGCTGACGGAAGAAGTCCAAACTTTCCTGGATGCATTAGCCAAAAACAAGGCTCCAGGAATTGATGGAATACCCATAGAAATGTTTCAGAAAGCTGAAGAAGCACTGGAAGCACTCACTCGCCTATGCCCAGAAATTTGTAAGACAGCTAGCTACCTGGCCAACTGACTGGAAGAGACCACTATTTGTGCCCATTCCAAAGAAAGGTGACCAACAGATTGTTCCAACTATGGAACAGTATCATTGATATCACATGCAAATAAAATATTTCTAGTGATCACCCAACAATGGTTGCAACAATACACTGACATGGAACTTCCAGAAGTTCAGGCCAGGTTCAGAACAGGCAGTGGAACAAGGTCTACTGTTGCTGATGTCAGAGGGATCTTGGCTCCAAGTAGAGCAGTGGTTCTCAACGTGTGGGTCATGACCCCTTGGAGGTGGGATGTCAAAAGACCATTTCACAAGGGTCGCCTGATTCATAACAGTAGCAGAATTACAGCTATGATGTAGCAACTAAAATAATTTTTTGAAAAAAAAAAACAGAAAAAAAAATTTATGGCTAGGGGTTCACCACAACATGAGGAACTGTATTAAAGGGTCATGGCATTAGGGAGGTTGAGAACCGCTGAAGTAGAGAATGCCAGAAAGATGTTTACTTGTGCTCCATTGACTATGCAAAGGCATTTGCCTGTCTGGGCCATAATAAACTGTTGATAACCTTGAGAAGAATGGGATTTACAGAGCACTTCATTGTGCTCATGAGGAATTTGTACACGGAGCAAGAGGGAGTTGTGCAAACAGAACAAGGGAAAACAGCATGGGTGAAAATTAGACAAAGTGTGCATCGGGATTGTATCCTCTCAGCATACTTCTTCAATCTATAGGCTGAGCAAAGCATCCGAGAAGCTGAATTATATGAAGAAGAGTGTGGCATCAGGATTGGAGGAAGGCTGATTTTCAATCTGCCATTTGTAGATGATACAATCTTGGTTGCTGAAAGTGAGAAGGACTTGAAGCACTTGCTGATGAAGATCAAGGATTGTAGCCTTTAGTGTGGATTACCACTCGATGTAAGGAAGACCCAAATCCTCACCCTTGGTACAATAGTGAACATCATGATAAATGGAGATAAGGTTGAAGTTGCCAAGGATCTTGCCTTATTTGGCTCCACAATCAACGATCTTGGAAGCAGCAGTCATGAGATCAAAAGATGAACTGCATTAGGTAAATCTGCCTCACGAGAAGTCTTTATAGAGTATTGAAGAGCAAGGATGTTACCTTGAGGACTACAGTTAGCCTCTTCCAAGCCCTGGTAATCTCGGTTGCATCATATGCATGTGAAACTAGGACAATAAGTAGTGAAGACCAAAAAGGAATTTATGCATTTGCATTGTGGTTCTGGAGAAGAAGATTGGAAGTACCCTGGAGTGTTCAAAGGACAAACAAACCTGTCTTGGACAAAGTATAAAGCCAGAGTGGTCCTTAGAAGCAAGACTTGGTCTCACCTACATGGGATATTTTGTCAGGAGAGACTAATCCCTGGAGAAAAACATCATCTGAGGTAGGGTGCAGTGGTGGTGAGAGAGAAGAAGGCCTTCGAGGATTTGGAGTGACACAGTGGCTGTTATCAATGGTCTCAGACGTAGGAACAAATCTCAGGCACAGGACTGCAGTGTTGCCTTCTGTTGTGCTGATGTCACTATGGTTTGGAGCCAACTGAATGGCAGCGAACAACAACAAGGGAGTGATGTACGGGTTGTAAGCATTAAGCAGGCACAGCACCTCCTTGCTTGGGGGTCTGGATGAGATATTAGATGTCCTGAGAGCAGAAGGCTGTCTTGTCTTGGTTTTTATCTTCATAGGAGTGCACTGATGCAGCATTTGTCTGTAGAGAATAACTACCTTGACTCAGCATAATGGTTTCCAGGTCCTTCCATATCATGATGCCTTTGCTGTTTTCTAGAGATGCATAGGATTCCATTATGTGCCCATACCAGAGTGCCTTTATCCATTCTTCTACTGATGTACATTTGGTGTGATTCCTGTTCAAGGCATGTTAGTTTTGGTCGCTGTCATTCCAGTCTTGGAGTACTCTTGTGATCAGTGAGGGTGGGAGGCCGTTAGAGACACCCACATCGCTCAGTAGACAGTGCAGTTAAGGGCTGGCCTTCTGGGTCCAGTCTCCCATATGCCCAGGTGGACAATGGGTTCTCTTATTTCTCTTATGGGCCTTTCCTCTGCTGGAGAACCAAGGTAAGTCTAAGTGACCTTGCAGAATGTTGAAAGAACAACAATTTGGGATCTGCCGACCGAACAAATTGCAGTTTCAACCAAAAAGGATACTCATGGAAGTAGCTTACAATTTAAATGGAGATAATTCTAAAGTGCACTGCAACAGCCAGCATCTGCACGACACTGTTCTGTGTAAATGCTCTGGAACAGTCCAATCTAGTTTTCACATCTGACTCTTGACACCGCCAAAACTCTTCATCCCCTCCTGCCCACTTCTAGGAAAGTGGGTCAGAAAGCTCAAGTGCCTCCTTCTTGAGTGGAAAGTTCAAACCCTGCCAGTCCCTGATCGTGGGTGGGTATGCTTATTCCAGCCTCGGCACAATAACCATCACCATAATAAAAGCCATCACCATAGCAACAATAGGCACGTGAAAGTTGGACATTGAATACAGAAGACCAAAGAAGAAGCAATGCATTTCAGTTATGGTGCTGGAGAAGAGTCTTGAAAGTACTGTGGTCTACCAGAATAGCAAACAAATATGTCTGGGAAGAAGTACATCCAGAATGCTCCTTTGTTAGGCAGGGTTTGCTAGAGAAGCAAAACCAGGACACTTATCACACACACACACACACACACACACCACACACACACACACACAGGTTTATACAGCAAGAAGACAGAGGGCTCAGTTCATCTCACTTTCATGGAACAGTTAATATAGTGAAAGTCCTTCAACTCATGTGTGCTGCCAATCCAAGGTCTGGGGTGGGTCAGCAACAGTCAGTAGAGTGGGAGCTTAGAGCAGGCCTGGTTGGGATGTCAACTCAAGCGATGCATGGGTGACAGGATCCACCAACCTCAAGCTTAAGTGATGTACATGCCAGCAGTACCACCAGCATGGCTAAACAGGTCCTGAAGGAGCCTCAAGCTCTAACAAGATCCGTGGATTGGCTTGGCCCACAGGTAGTGCAGCACATGGCTGAGGCAAAGAACTAGCTCAAGCTGCAGTATGCTGGTCTGATCACCAGAGAAGAGAGAAGGGGGTGGGCCTTGGAAAGCCATTTATCTCATTGTCCTTCAATCAAGCTGCGACCTGATTAAACTCTACCTATATGTTCCTATTGACTTAGTTGGCACAATAAATCTACCTATCACAGCTCCTTAGAATTGAGGATGGTGGGACTTGTCATCAGGAGAGATCAGTCACTGGAGAATGCCATCATGCTTGGTAAAGTTGAAGGCAAGTAAAACAGAGGGAGGCCCCAAAAGGAGGGAGGCCCTGGGACAATAAAAAATTGATAAGATGATTGGTGCACAGTGGCTAAAGCAATGATCTCAAGGGTAATAACAATTGTGAGGTTGGCAAAGGATTGGATAGTGTCCCATTTTGTTGCACATAGTAGTGCTATGAGTCAGAATTTATTTGATGACACTTAAAGACAGCAACAATTAAAAAAGAAAGAAAAACATCTTGTCTTTTCCTATTCAGATGATACACATGTGGCATTATCGACACAATATCCAAAACCAAATTTTGAGTGGTGGGAGGGGCCCATCAGCCTCAGTAATATGTTCACAATCAACAACGCTACAGGAAGGATGTACAATAATGTCTGTGATAGGATTATATCTACGTGCGTATAATGAAATCCAGTTAATGCAGCTATTATTCCAGCTTACACTCCAACCACTAAAGCTAGTGGTGAGGAAGTTGAAGAATTCTACCAGCTTCTTTTGTCTGAAACTGATCAGATATGCAACCAAGACACATTAATACTTTCTGGTGATTAGAACATAAAAGTTGGAAACAAAAGAGGAAGGAACAATAGTTAGGAAATATTTGATGATAACAAGCTAGAGATTGTATGATAGGATTTTGTGTGACCAATGACTTCCTCATTGCAAATACCCTTTTCTTTTTTTAACAATTTATTGGGGCTCATACAATTCTTATCACAGTTGCAAATACCCTTTTCAACAACATAAATGGTGACTATACTACATGAACTTCACTAGATGGAACACACAGAAATCAAATTGAATCCATCTGTGGGAGAGATGATGGAGAAGCTCAATCTCAGTAGTCAAAATGTAGTGATAAGGACATATCATTTTGGTCCTCTGTTTCCGCTGTCATCATAGGATCATCTATCCTTTGGTATAGACGAAATAGAAAAGAATGGTATTGAAAATGGTTTTCAGCAACAAGTCCTTTGGAGGCTTCCAGAAAGTGTTTGAATGTGACAGTGTTGAACTGAGCTGCAAAATTAAATTTGCTATCTACTTACCACCAAAAGCAGAAATTGCAAAGTGCCTGGCACTGTAGTACAGAACAAAATTGTATATCAAAATTGGGCTATCATCCAGCAGCTTCAGAGACGGCTTTGTTGTCGATGTCCAGATACCAGCCGGCGTGGCTGCAATATTCACAGAGAAGATGAGAGCTGGGACTTTGGCACCAAGGCTGGATTTTATGTGGACGCCACTGAAGAGCCTTGGATTGCTAACTAAAGAATGTACTTCATTGTAAGGTAAGAGCGTCCCCAACTCATTAATGCCAATTTTCCAGTGAATCCTCAAGCAATGCCCATTTTTAGCCAGTCCAGGGGAGGCCATGGAGCTCTGATTTGTGCTTTGAAGAATCCTGGGAAATGCAAATCAGTTTTAGCATTTGCTCCTTTTTGCAACCCTGTGCTCTGTCCTTGGGGCAAAACGGCCTTTAGTGGGTACTTGGGATCAGAGCTGAGTAAATGGAAGGCTCATGATGCTGCTCATCTAATCCTATCCAGGTTCTCAGCTGGACATCATGCTTGATCATTAAAAGATGACCAGTTCTTTTCAGATGGACAGTTACTTCCTGATAACCTCAGAGCTGCCTGCACAGAAAAATCTGTGTGGCTTTTAGATTGCAATCACAGCTACTACTTCAACACAACCTTGATTCCCGATCACATCAGGCATCGTGCAAAATGCCGGAATGCGTGGAAGATATCAGGCACTAGAATCTCTTCAGAATTAGAAAGGTTATAAAGAAAACAAATTACAGAGGAAAAAAAGATAATTTCAAAACAGCGCACTTCATAATTCTGATAGTGTTTCATTCTACAACCAAATCTCCTGAATACATATATAGAACCTTTAAAAATCATTTTTAAAGCAACTCCTGATTCTGCCACAGCAGCTTCTCTGATGCAGGAGCTATAAGGGAAAAGCTTCTTCCAGTGCAGGAGATAAGGGAAGAAAGAGCTTTTCCCCAGCAGGACAGCTTCATTCTGTCCCCAGCAGGACAGTGTTCATGGGCCTGGACCCCTGGCAGTGTCTGGGAGCGAGTGGGGTGCAGGAAGGAGGCCTTGAAAAGCCTTTCCCCAGGGAACTGACATAGTTGGGGAGATCTGCATATAAGTAGGTGTGTGTGGGCGGTGGGGGGAGTGGTGAGAGCCGACATTTTCACAAGCCAATTCCTGGCGTTAGTGAGGAGCCCACAATAACACCTAACGGATGTTGTTGCTGATAGGTGCCATCGAGTCGGCTCTGACCCATAACGACCCTGTGCACAAAATGAAACTCTGCATGGTCCTGGGCCATCCTCTCAATTGTTACTATGCTTGAGCCCATTGATGCAGCTACTGGGTCCAATCTATCTCATTGAAGACCCATCTCTTTTGTGCTGCCCTTCCACTTTATGAAACATGATGCTTTCCAGGGACTTGTCTCTCCTGACAGCATGACCTTATACTGTTTCCAAGACAACTCTGTTTGTTCTTTTAGCAGTCCATGGTCTTTTCAATTTTCTTCTCCAGCACCACATGTCAATGTGCTGATTCTTTTATGGTCTTCCTCATTTAATGTCCAACTTTCACATGCATATAAGGCACTGGAAAATACCATGGCTTAGGTCATGTGTACCTTAGTACTCAAAGTAACATCCTGGCTTTTCAATACTCTAAAGAGGACTTGAACAGCAGATTTCCATAACACAATGCATCATTTGATCTCTTGATTGCTGCTTCTATTATAATTGATTATGGATCCAAGCAAGACAAAATCCTTGACACCTTCAACCTTTTCTCCGTTTCTCACACGATGTTACCTATTGGTCCAGTTCTCAGGATTCTGGTCTTGTTTACATTGAATTGTAATCCCTACTGAAGACTGCAACCCTTGACCTTCATCAGCCAATGTTTCAAGTCCTTACTTTCAGCAAGAAAGGTTGTGTCATTTGCATACTACAGGTTGTTAATAAGACTTCTTCCAATGTTGATGCCACATTCTTCTTCATATAAGTCAGCTTCTTTGATGCTTTGCTCCACATCAGATTGAACAAGAATGGTGAGAGGATACAACTTGGACTGACCTTTTCTGATTTTAAACCATGCAGTATTCCCTTGTTCTGTTCACACGACTGCCTCTTTTTTTTTTTTTAATGGAAAGTGTATTTGCTCAGTACACCAAATAGGATGCAGGCACTGACATGAAAAATATACAGAAATATGTAGATCAACATAAAACAGTCATTTAATTTCAATGAAGGGAAATCTCTGTAGATGTTATGACAACATACTCCAGAGAAAAATCTTCAGTTGATTATACATTTCAATAAAATAAAGGGAATAGGTTAAGTGGAAGTTAGCTTGTGAATTTTTCTTAAAATAAAACTCCAACTTTATTAATCCACGCCAACTAAACACAATAACTAAAATCTCAACTAAGCGCAAAAGGAGATGAAGGAATTAGCTTTTATTTGTTCCAACAGTCCAGCCAAAAATAGTCATTACCATCCATTCCCCTACAGAGGGGTCACAGGGAAGAGATGGGCCAGGCAGGGTGCAGTATAGCACCGATGAAACACACAACTCTCCTCTAGTTCTTTGGTGCTTCCTTCCCCGCATGATCATGACCCCAATTCTACCTTACAAATATGATTAGACGAGAACATGCACACTATTACAGACAAGAGCCTGCAACACAGGGAATCCAGGATAGATAAACCCCTCCGGGCCAACAAAAAGAGTAGAGATACCAGGAGGATTATGGGAGGGTAGGGGATAAAGAGGGAATTGATCACAAGGATCAACCTATAACCCCCTCTCAGGGAGATGAACAATGGAAAAGTGGGTGAGGGGCGTCGGAGGATGATGTAAGATATGGAAAAAATAATCTATAACTTATCAAGGGTTCGTGAGGGAGGTCAGGCGGGGGAGGGAGGGGGAAGAAATGGGGAGCTGATATCAGGGGCTCAAGTGGGAAGAGAATGCTTTGAAATTATGATGGTGGCATATGTGTAAATGTACTGGACACATTACAAGAATGTATGGATTGTGATAAGAGATGGAAGAGCCCCCAATAAAAGTATTAAAAAAGAAATAATGTAGTCATTACAAACACAGCAGGCAAACTGTAGAGCGACTGATCTAGGACAAAGTGCTGTACTGAATTTCAGTCTAAATTGTGCTAAATGTTTACCATCAGTATGGCGCATTTTGGTCCATGTGCGGTTTAACGCCACGACAGATCCCAATTTGTTCCAGAAACACACAGATTACTGTTACTTCTCTTGTTTTTAAATATATATACATATATTTTTAAAACCCAAGTATACTTCCACACACAAAGGCAAGATTTCTCTGGAGTAAGTTACAGGAAGTAGTCCTGGGTAGCCTGAGTAACAAGAGGCTCTCACGATGAGGTGCTGGGTCAAACTGAAGGAAGGACTTTGTTAAGATAATTTTTTGGGGTCTCACATCAATTGTGTCAAGCATATTTGTACATATGTTGCCATCATTATTTTCTAAACATTTACGTTCTATTCGAGCCCTTGGTGTCAGCTCCCCTTTTTCCCCTTCTTCTCCCCTTCCACCCTTGTGACTCTTTGATAAATTAAAAATTATTATTATTTTGTGCCATGTCAACCGCTGTCTCCCTTCATCCACGTTTCTTTTTTAATCATTTTATTGAGGGCTCTTACAGCTCTCTTTTTTTGCAAATAAATTCAATATTTATTTACTAGCACTTTGAAAATCACTTTATTGGGGGCTCATACAGCTCTTATCACCATCCATACATACATCCATTGTGTCAAGCAAATTTGAACATATGGTACCATCATCATTCTCAAAACATTTTCTTTCTACTTGAGACCTTGGTATCAGTTCATTTCCCCCTCCCTCCCCTATGGACCCTTGACAGTTTATAAATTATTATTATTTTTCATATCTTACACTGACCAATGTCTCCCTTCACCCACTTTTCTGTTGTCCGTCCCCCTGGGAGGGGTTTATCTGTAGATCATTGTGATCGGTTTCCCCTTACTCTTCCCACCTTCCCCTTGCCTTCCTGGTATCACTACTCTCATGGTTGGTCCTGAGGGGTTTATGTGTCTTTGATTCCCTGTGTTTCCAGTTCTTACCTGTACTATTGTACATGATCTGGTCTAGCTGGATTTGTAAGGTAGAATTGGGATCATGATAGTGGGGGGTGGGGGAGGAAGCATTAAAGAACTAGAGGAAAGTTGTATGTTCCATCATTTCTGTACTGCATCCTGACTGGCTTGTCTCCTCCCCTTGACCCTTCTATAAGGGGATGTCCAGTTGCCTACAGATGGGCTTTGGGTCTCCACTCCACACTCATTCACATGGATATGATTTTTTTCTGGGTCTCTTACAACTCTTATAATAATCCATACATCATTGTATCAAGCATATTTGTACATATGCTGCTATCATCGTTTTCTTAACATTTACTTTCTATTTGAACCCTTGGTACCACCTCCTCTTTTCCCCCCTCCCTCTCCCCTTCCCCCTTATGACCCCTTGATAAATTATAAATTATAGTTTTCATATCATTCACCAATCGCTGTCTCCTTTCACCTACATTTCTGTTGTTCATCCCCCTGAAGGTGGGGGTTATGTGCCGATCATTGTGATTGGTTCCCCCTTCCTCACCTCCTCTCTCCATCTTCCCCTTACCCTCCTGGTATCACTACTCCAATTTCTGTTCTTGAGGGGTTTACCTTACCTTGGTTCTTTGTGCCATGAGCTCTTATATGTACCAGTGTACATGCTCCGGTCTAGCCTGCAGTGAAAGGCAGGACTGGGTCATGATAGTGGAGACTGAGGAAGCCTCAAGGCACCAGGGGAATATTGTATGTTGCATCAGTGCTTTACTGTGCCTTTGTTGACTCATTCAGGAAGGAATATTTTAAAGTGTTTTCACCTCCATGACAGGTTGGTGAGCACAAGAAACCAGTGTGAGAAAATTGGCATGACTAATATTTCAGAAATGCCTTGTCCAAATGTGTACCCAGTACCATGATCATCGGGTTCTGACCATAATACATCACACATTGGGCCCTGATGTGGAATTTCTGGTAATCGATCCAGGGCTCTTATGATCTATGGATGGAGAGAGGCCACCATGGAGGCAGGATATCTGTCCATCTACTAAAGCTGTGAGTGGAAGATAATTAAATAGATCTGTAAAATATTTCCAAATATTAGCATTTCCATATTTTCATAGACATTCCTCATAAAAGCCCTATTCTTGAGTAATTTGTCAGATTTTGTGGTTTCCTCTTAATATTGTAATACATTCTAGAAAAGACACCTTTAATGCCACAAGAAGAGTCACAGTCTCCATGGAATAATAACCTTTTTTATCTACGTTGTCGCCCATGAATAGTTTGCATTTTGTGATTTCCCACCAAATTCTGAAGAATTCCGTAAGACTTTGGAATTGACCCTGAACATCTACACAAATGGTAACAGTGCAATGGACCTCTTGCACATTTAACTCTTTTTTTCCCCACATTTGATTCTTTTGTTAAAATTTCCTTAGCCTTTTCCTCACAGGGTTCATGAAGAAAGACAAAGGTGATTAAAAAGACAGGAAAGAAAGAAAAGATCAAAGTGGATGTCAGAAGAGACTATGAAACTTGACCTTAGTCATAGAGGAACTAAAGCAAATGAAAGAAAGGGTGAAGGCAAGGAGCTGAATAGAACATTTCAAAGGGCAGCTCGAGAAGACAAAGCCAAAAATTATAATGAAATGTGTAAGGACCCTGAATTAGAAAACCAAAGGGGCAACATATGCTCAAATGTGATTGATACAATTGAGGTATGGATTGTTATAGGAGCTGAAGAACCCCCAATGAAATGATTAAAAAAGAAACAAAAAGAAAACCAAAAGGGAAGAACACTTGCAGCATATCTGAAACGGAAAGAACTCAAGGAAAAAATTCAAACCTCAAATTGCAATTTGGAAAAATTCTGTAGGCAAAATATTGAATGATGCAGGAAGCATCCAGAGAAGATGGGGGTGAATAAACAGAAGATGGAAAGAATACATAGAGGCACTTTACTAAAGGGAACTAGTCAACATTCTACGATTTCAAGAGGTAGTACATGAGTGAGAAACAATGGTGCTGAAGGAAGAAGTTCAAACTACACTGAAAGCATTAGACAAAAAGAAGGCTCCAAGAATTGGTGGAGTACCCATAGAAATGTTTCAGCAAGCTGAAGAAGCAATGGAATCACTCACTGGTCTATGCCAGGAACTTTGGAAGACAGCTGTTGGCCAACTAACTGGAAGAGATCCACATTTGTGTCCATTCCAAACAAAGGTGACACAACAGAATGCTCAAACTATAGAATGATATTGTTTATATTGCACAGAAATAAAATTTTGTTAACAATCATCAGCCACGGTTTCAGCAGTACATTGACAGGGAAGTGCCAGAAGTTCAGGCCGGGTTCAGAAGAGGTAGTGGAACAAGGTCTGCCATTGCTGATGACAGATGGATCTTGGCTGAAAGCAGAGAATACCAGAAATTGGTTTACTTGTGTTTTATTGACTATTCAAAAGCATTCGACTTTGTGGACCATAATAAACCATGGATAACCTTGAGGAGAATGAAAATTCCAGCACGTTTCATTGTGTTCGTTCAGAACTTGCATATGGATCAAGAGGCAGTTAGTTGTGGGACTGTACCAAGGGAATGCTGCATAGCTTAAAATCAGGAAAGTTGTGCTTTAGGGTTGTATCCTCCCACCATATTTATTCAGTCTGGATGTTGAGCAAGTCATCAGAGAAGCTGGATTATATGAAGAGTGTGGCATCAGGATTGGAGGAAGGCTGATTTTCAAACCTGTCATTTGCTGATGATGCAATCTTGGTTGCTGAAAGTGAGGAGGACTTGAAGCACTTGCTGATGAAGATCAAAGATTGTAGCCTTCAGTGTGGATTACGACTCAATGTAATGAAGATCAAAAATCCTTGCAACTGGACCAATAGATTAACATTATGACAAATGGAGAAAAGGTTGAAGTCAAGGATTTTGTCTCACTTGGATCCACAATCAATGCTCCTGGAAACAGCAGTCAAGAGCGCAAAAGACATATTGTGTTTAGTAAATCTGCTGCACAAGTTTTCTTTAGAGTATTGAAGAACAAGGATGTTACTCTGAGAATTAAGTTGTGTCTGACTCAAATCACGATATTATCCATTACATCATATGCATGTGCAAGTTGGATGTTGAATGAGGAAGCCTGTAGAAGAATCGATGCATTAGAATTGTGGTGCTGGAGAAGAATATTGAAAGTACCATGGACTGCCAAAGGACAAACTGATCTGTGTCAGAAGAAGTAAGGCTAGAGTGCTTCTTGGAGGCAAGGATGATGAGACGCCATCTTACATATTTTGGACATTTTGTTAGGAGAGAAGAGTCCCTGGCAAAGGGCATCATGTTTGGTAAAGTGGAAGGGGGAAAAAGAGGAAGGTTCTCAACAAGATGAATTGACAAAGTAGCTGCATCAATGGGGTCAGGAATAGGAACAATTGTGAGGATGGCGCAGGACCATGCAGTGTTTTGTTTTGTTGTGCATAGGGTTGCCGCGGTCCAGCTGCAGCGGGTTCGGGTCCACCGCTAGGTGGGTAAGGCTTCGGCGAGTGGGAGACAGAAATCACACAACTCAAAGGTTGCGGTGACTGTTCCAATTTTATTCATGTAAAGCTTCAACTTATATATTCTTTTTCTTGGCTTAAAGCTTATGGCCTGAGATCATACATTAGGAAATTCTCAGGCCACAAGACCGTAACAAGTTACATCAAGCACATCATGATTCTTGGTTAAAAATTAGTGCATCCTGAAACTAAAACATTTTCATACAAGGGTGATAGACATAAACCTTCTAACAATAACTGAGCACACTTCATCCAACTAAGGCGCATTGTTCTAACTATGAAATCAATAAAGCATTAATACATTTCATTATCAAAAATTACTTGACAGGCTTTGGCTGTTCTTTCTGTTCTTTCTTAGGCTGTTCCTCTAAGGCTTTCATTTCTTGTTCTTACTTTTCCACTAAGTTCCCATAAATTAAACTCCCCAAAGTCTTTCTGTACCAAGGTATGAGTTGCCTCACAATAGGTAGCTTTGCTACAGTGGACTTCAAGTTGCCTCACAATAGGTAGCTTTGCTTCAGTGGACTTCAAACATCACGGAGGCCCTCTTTTTGCTAACTGTTCCATAAAACTTAAACTATCGAAAGGAACTTGTACACCTTTCTTTGTTAACTATTCTTGAGCCATTTCCATTGTAAGCCCTCGTATAAGGTAAATCAGGGTCAGGAACTCTATTTCTCTTTGGGTCATTTCCTGGAGAGGGATGCTGTATTCTGCCCCCTATGCGATAACCAAGATAAGGAAAGGGAAAAACTGGATGATAAACTTTTTTAGAATTTTGCACAAAAGCCCTCCAAATAACTATGGCAAGGACAATCAAACAAGTTCAAATACATGTCGAGAGCGGGTTTGGGCAGCCAACTCCCACCGTCCAGCTTCTCTGAAGCCAGGCCAGGCGTTGTTCGACTCTGTCTTCGACATCACACGGCAGGACTGGTCCCCTCATAGGGTCACTATGGATCTCGGCAGTCTCGATGGCACTTAACAACAATGACAGACACTCTTGGCTAGGTGTTAAGTCAGACCTGTCAATAGGGTCATAGCTTGATGCTGTCTCCTTGGTGGCGTGGTCTTCTCATAAGGCAGACGCTCTTTCCCCTTCCCCTTCCTGCTTGCTGGCCACCTGAGAGCTGCCAGAATCCTGCCATGTTTCCACTGACCTTGGATCCGTGGGACTCTGTCCCGATAGGCCTGTTTTCTGCCTGCATTTTGCATCATGGCATGTGGCACCGTGAGTCTCAGGAGGGTCTCATGGACTAGTATCAGACTTATGGACTTGAGTTGGGCTGGGTTGCTTTCCTGCTATATAATTACTTCTTGTTTTTTAAAATCATTTTATTAGGGGCTCATACAACTCTTATCACAATCCATACCTACACCAATTGTGTAAAGCACATTTGTACATTCATTGCCATCATCGTGCTCAAAACATCCACTCTGCACCCAAGCCCCTGGCATCATCTCCTCATTTCCCCCCTCCCGCCCCACTCCCCTCTCCCTTATGAACCCTTGATAATTTACAAATTATTATTTTGTCATATTTTGCACTGTCTGACATCTCCTTTCACCCACTTTTCTGTTGTCTATCCCCCAGGGAGGAGGTTATATGTAGATCCTTGTAATCAGTCTCCCCTTTCCAATCCACCCTCCCTCCACTCTCCCAGTATCGCCACTCACACCACTGGTCCTGAAGGGATCATCCACCCTGGATTCCCTGTGGTTCCAGTTCCTATCTGTACCAGTGTACATCCTCTAGGCAAGTCAGATTTGTAAGGTGGAATTGGGATCATGATAGTGGATGAAGAGGAAGCATTTAGGAACTAGAGGAAAGTTGTATGTTTCATCGTTGCTACATTGCACCCTGACTGGCTCATCTCCTCCCCGAGACCCTTTTGTAAGGGGATGTCCAGTGGCCTACAAATGGGCTTTGGATCTCCACTTCACACTCTCCCTCATTCACAATGATACGATTTTTTGTTCTGATGATGCCTGATCCCTGATTCCTTCGACACCTCGTGATCACACAGGCTGGTGTGCTTTTTCCATGTGGGCTTTGTTGCTTCTGAACTAGATAGCTGCTTGTTTACCTTCAAGCCTTTAGGACCTCAGGCGCTATCTCTTTTGATAGCCGGGCACCATCAGCTTTCTCTGCCACATTTGCTTATGCACCCATTTATCTTCAGTGATCGTATCAGGGAGGTGAGCATACAATGCCATGATTTTTGTTCTTTGATAAAGCTCTTTCTTATACACATGAATGTCACTGAATTTGTTTCTCTAGCTAACCTAGCCTAATAGGTTTTTGCGCACTTTGTTATAATCCTTTATTTTGTTTTCTTAGTCTGCTCTTTGAAATCCTTTGGTCAGCTCCTTCACTTTGTTTTGTCCATTTACTTTAGCTATTCTGCGTTGAAGAGCAAGTTTCAGTGTCTCTGCTGACATCCATTTTGGTGTGTTTTTTCCCCCTGTATTTTGAATGACCTTCTTCTTTCTTTGTGTATGATGTCATCCTACAACTCATCTGGTCTTTGATCATTAATGTTCAATAAATCAAATGTATTGTTGAGATGGGCTTTAAATTCAGGTGGGATATGCTCAAGGTCATACTTTGATTTTTGTGAACTTGTTTTGATTTTCTTCACCTTCTACTTGAACTAGTGTATTAGCTACGGATGGTCTGTTTTGACTGATGATACTGAGATTCTCCATCATCTCTTTCCATAGATGCAGTCGATTTTATTTCTGTGAATTCTGTCTCGTGATGTTGATGTGTATTTGCCATCAATAAGTCATTGAACTTGCAACATCTTATTATATTATCTCAGGCTCAGTTTCTATCATTAAGGGCATATTTTCCACTTACCAATGCTTGTTTCCAACGTTTATACCACAATCACCAGTAATTATCAATGTACCATGATCACAAGTTTGATCAAATTCAAACAGCAGAAAATAGTAAATATCTTCATCTTCTTTATCTTTGCCATTATTGTTGTGTAAATTTTAATAGTGGTCTTATTAACTGGTCTTCCTTGCAGGTGTATGGCTATCATCCTATCACCTTGTTGATTCTATAATCTGTAGAGTCTATAATTCTACATTAAGTACTTCTGAAGTCAACTTGAATGTTTCCAATACCTTGGGGAGATGCCTGGAGTGCTTTAGTGGCCTCAGAGGTCCTTCCTTAACTTGAGCTACCTTGAATCTAAACTACTAATTTTATGAAGTGTTGAATTCACCTGGGTCCTGGACCTCCACCCACTTAAACTCATCTGAGGCCTCATTTCCTATGGTTCCCAGAGCATCCTCCTGTGCTTGTCTCATTTCTTACATCATCCTTCCCAAAGGTGTTTCTCTAATTTATTTTGCTAACTGCCCCCCCTAAAGTCACATCAGAGGTCCTTGTGGAAAAGGAAAAGGGGAAGAGGTGTCCCTAAGGTGAGGATGTGAATCCAGTGCATCTGGAGATTAAATGAAATATCTTTCTTCTGCCTTCCCTTGAAAGATTCCCCCCGTTAAATACCTGAACAAGGCTGCTAATAGGGCTGCAGAGTGGTGAGGGAAAGAATGGATCAGACCTCAGTACTGATTTCCAGAGAGGTGAGTGTCAAAAATGGAGGGCCAGGAAGAGCCCTGTATCTCCCTGAAAGAGAATCAGCAGAGTGAGGCTGAGTCACGTAGAAGTTTGGGGCTATATATATCTATGAATTTGTACCTACCTATGTGCTTATAAATATGTCTGCTTCCCGACACTGGGAAAATAAAGGAAAGCTTGTCTTGTCAGTGAGGAAGATATTGAAGCAAGAGAGTGACAAGTCTCTAGAATGGATATTGCTTGAGGTAGTATCACATGAGCAAAATTACCAGAGAGATCTGACCCTGGTGCTGAGATAATCTGGATCCTATCATCTGACACTTTCTGCAGTGCAAGGCAGTGCTGTTACCTGCAGCCAGAGAACAGAGACAAAGATTTCAGGGTATCCTTGACAAAGATCAGGACATGGGCTGAGGGACCAGAATAAGTCAATGTCCCCTTTTTCAAAAACAGTTTTATTGACATATAATTCATGCACCATACAATTAAATCTTTGACTATATTAAAAAGGGTTGCGGAAACATTGCTACAGTAAATTGTGGAGCACTTTTTCCAGTTTTGTACTCATTTTTATTAGTTCCCCCTTGCACGCAAACTTCCCCTTTCATAACCCTAAGAAACTACTAATCTAGTTGCTGTCTCTATAGATTTGCCTCTTCTGGATTTTACATAAAGAAAATCTTACACAAAATCCCAAGCAACAATAACAAAGTAAAATACAGAAAGTTCCAATAAAAAAGAAATTAGAAAATAATAAATAGAAAACACATTAAGAACGAATCCCAATTCTACCCTACACATCTGGCTGGACCAGAGGATGTACACCGGTACAGATAGGAACTGGGAACACAGGGAATCCAGGACAGATGAACCCCCTTAGGACCAGTGGTGTGAGTGGCAATACCGGGAGGTTGGAGGGAAAGTGAGGGAGAAAGCCGGAGCAGATTACAAGGATCTACATATAACCCCCTCCCTGGGGGACAGTTAGCGAAGTGGGTGAAGGGAGACATTGGACGGTGTAAGATGTGACAAAAGAATAACAATTTATAAATTATCAAGGGTTCATGGGGGAGGAGAGGATCGGGGAGGGAGGGGAAAATGAGGAGCTGATACTAAGGGCTCAAGGAGAAAGCAAATGTTTTGAGAATGCTGATGGCAGCAAATGTACAAAACTGCTTGACACAATGGATGTATGTATGGATTGTGATAAGAGTTGTATGAGCCCCCAATAAAATGATTAAAATATATATAAGCTGTAAAAGGGACTAGTATGTTTCAGCTTTCTGCAAATTAGTTGTGGCATGTTAGGCACAAGTATTAATTTTATTGTCTTTATTTAGATATTTTGTATATGGTTTAAGGAGGTGTATAGATGACAAATTGACAAGGGGAAGACTGTAATAGTTACTGTCATGTATTAACTTGGCTTGGATGTGTTCCTCAGGAGTTTTTAGCAGACCCTATGCCATATTTAATTTTGTGATCTCATATAAGCTGCCTTTCAGTTGGAAGGGGAGATTACTTGGGAGTGTGGTCTGCATCCAATATGTAAATGGATATTCTGGCAAAGCTCTCATTCTCTCTTGCTCCTGTATGTGTCTTGTCTGATATCTAGTTCTTGGCACATGAAAAGCCTGTAGACAAATGCTTACCTTCATATTTTGGATTTCCAGCTACTGCTAGCTCATGAATGAACAACCTGCTACTTGACCCACAAATTTGGGACTTGCCAGCCTCCATAATTTTTGAGCCATTTCCTTGAAGTAAATAAATCACTCTCCGTTTCTGTGGGAAAAGAAAAGGAAAACAAATGATAAGATGTTAAATTTTAACCTAACTATATCTGCATTAATTCATTGTCTGATGCATTTTGCTTGAGGGCAGGGCTTTTCACATCCCTGGTCAATGGTCTAAGGGTATTCAGTGAAGGCTTATTCTGCATGGGGGTCTCTGCAAAAGGATTGTGGGCTTTCACTGTCATCCATAACCTTCTGAAAATCAGGTGCTCAGAATTCAAGCTCCAATATACTTCCCTCCTCTGATCTTGGATTTTGTTATTACAATCCGATCACACAGGCTGATGTTCTTCTGTGTGGGCTTAGCTGACACCTCACTTAAAGGGCTGCTTGTTTTAACAGAAGCTTTTCAGACCCCAGATGCTATTTTTCCCCCCCGATTGCTAGGCACCATCTGATTTCTTCACCATAGGTGATATATAATAATCACTTCAGTGATCCCTTCATGAAAGTAACTATTGAACTGATTTTTCTTAGGTTAGAAGCCAATGTCCTTTTGATTTTTTCCCCTCTCTGATTACAAAAGGATGCTTACCCAAAGTAAAAATAAAATCCAAATACTGCAGGAATGAACAAAACAGAAAGTTTATGTGTTCGTGGAACACATACACACACACGCGCGCGCGTGCATAACCACTGTTAACAGCCCGAGTGTTTGTTTCACAAATAGAGTTTGTTTATGTTATGCAGAAGAGATGCTATTATATACATTGTTCTGCAAATTGTTTTCGTCACCTTAAATTATATTTTTCCACTATCAGTGTATATGCAGATCTACTATATTCTTTCAAAATTTTATCATATGGATGTATAATAATAAAAAATAATTGCTATACAATTTAATAGCTTGAAAGTATTGAAAAGACTTGTACATATGATTGAACTATGGAATGGTATGATGTCTGGATTAGCTCCCAGTAAAATATTTTTTTTAAAGTTATGCAATCATCACCACAACCTTTTTTAGTTGGATCATAACTGTACTGTTTCTGAGCTGTAGCTATTTCTAAACAGTTCTATAATGGGAATTTTTCTACCCTTACTTGGGATGATTGGGGAAATCTTCCGAAAGACAATCCTTAAGAAGCTGACTTGCTTGTTGAGACAAAAAGCAAGCATTTAACATTTTTTTAAATCATTTTATTGGGGCTTGTACAATTCTTTTTTTTTATTTTAACAATTTATTGGGGCTCATAAAATTCTTTTCACAGTTCATACATATACATACATCAATTGTATAAAGCACATCTGTACAGTCTTTGCCCTAATCATTTTTTTCTCTTTTCTTCTTTTACATTTTATTAGGGACTCATACAACTCTTACCACAATCCATACATATACATACATCAATTGTATAAAGCACATCCATACATTCCCTGCCCCAATCATTCTCAAGGCATTTGCTCTCCACTTAAGCCCCTTGCATCAGGTCCTCTTTTTTTCCCCCCCTCCCTCCCCATTCCCCCCTCCCTCATATGTCCTTGGTAATTTATACATCGTTATTTTGTCATATCTTGCCCTATCCGGAGTCTCCCTTCCCCCCTTCTCTGCTGTCCCTCTCCCAGGGAAGAGGTCACATGTGGATCCTTGTAATCAGTTCCCCTTTTCCAACCCACTCACCCTCCACTCTCCCAGCATCGTCCCTCACACCCTTGGTCCTGAAGGTATCATCCACCCTGGAGTCCCTGTACCTCCAGCCCTCATATGCACCAGTGTACAGCCTCTGTCCTATCCAGCCCTGCAAGGTAGAATTCGGATCATGGTAGTTGGGGGGAGGAAATATCCAGGATCTGGGGGAAAGCTGTGTTCTTCATCGATACTACCTCACACCCTAATTAACCCATCTCCTCTCCTAAACCCCTCTATGAGGGGATCTCCATTGGTCGACACTTGGGCCTTGGGTCTCCACTCTGCACTTCCCCCTTCATTTAATATGATATATATATACATATATACACATACATATATACATATACACATATATACACATACATACACACACTTATATCTTTTTTTTTTTTTGCATGATGCCTTATACCTGGTCCCTTGGGCACCTCGTGATCGCACTGGCCGGTGTGCTTCTTCCATGTGGGCTTATTTGCTTCTGAGCTAGATGGCCGCTTGTTCACCTTCAAGCCTTTAAGACCCCAGACGCTATCTCTTTTGATAGCCGGGCACCATCAGCTTTCTTCACCACATTTGCTTATGCACCCATTTGTCTTCAGCGATCCTATCATGGAGGTGTGCAGTCAATGATATGATTTTTTGTTCTTTGATGCCTGGTAACTGATCCCTTTGGGACCACTCGATCACACAGGCTGGTGTGTTCTTCCATGTGGACTTTGTTGCTTCTGAGCTAGATGGCCGCTTGTTTATCTTCAAGCCTTTAAGACCCCAGTCACTATCTCTTTTGATAGCCGGGCACCATCAGCTTTCTTCACCACATTTACTTGTTCACCCACTTTGACTCCAGCCATTGTGTCGGGAGAGTGAGCATCATAGAGTTCCAATTTAATAAAAGAAGGCATTTATGCATTGAGGGGCATTTAACATTTTAAGAGACATTTCAAAATTGTTCATGGCACTAATTCCTTTGTCACTAACAGTATGGGTATTGTCAACATTCATAATGTTTGCTAATGTGATAGGGGAAGGAATGAATTATTAATATTTGTCCAATTTTTAATATCAGATTACACATTTCATTTTTTTTAGGTTTAAAAAATTTCTTCTGTGATTTTCTTGTTTGTATCTTTTTATTTTAAGGTTTGCCCTTTTCTTTATGATCTGGAAGAGTTCGTGCATATTGAGGGTATTTGCCTTTGTTTATCAAATGTATTACAAATACATTTCACACTATTTCTTGTAGTGTAGCTTCATTTATTGAACATTTTTTGCATTAAGTTTTAATTGTTTTATAACTAAGTCAGATATTTTTTTCCATTACAGCTTCAAACTCCCTCCTTACCTACCCACGATATTTGCAAAGGCTAACCCTGACCTAAGCATAGGAAAACATTACCATAAAGCTGCTTTTAGTATTTTCTTCTGGCCTGCCCAGAACAATACTTTTTTTTTGAAAATGTCTTAAATATAATACAAAATCTTGAACCGAGCCCTGTGCTGTAGAGTCCATTCTGATTTAGCAACTCTAGAATTTCCAGTAGAACTGTCTAATAGGTTTCTTAGTCTATAATCTTGACAGAAGTCAACGCCACACATTTTTCTTCCCCAGAGTGGTTGGTGAGTTCAATTGTCCACTTTTTTTGTTAGCAGCTGAGTGTTTAACCATTGCACCTCCATAGTAGCTCCTTGGCCCAATATGACTTACTGAAAATTTGAAAAATGTCAATAAAACAATTGTGAGATTTTGGGAAATACAGGATGACTTTCATTTCATGGAGGCTGTATCCAGTGTATCTGAATCAGGTATATTTTTTAGAAATCCTTTTACTGGGGGCTCTTACAGCTCTTATAACAATCCATACATCCATTGTATTAAGCACATTTGTACATATGTCGCCATCATCATTTTCAAAACATTTTCTTTCTATTTGAGCCCTTGATAACAGCTCCTCTTTTCGCTCCTCCCTTCCCCACCCTTCCACCCTTGTGAGCCCTTGATAAATTAGAAATTATTGTTATTTTCATATTTTACACCATCCGCTGTTTGTCTCCATTGGGGTGTGTGTACTCTACCTCGATCATTGAAGTTGTTTCCCCCTTCTTCCCCTTCCCCTCAACATTCCCCCTACCCTCATGGTATTGCTACTCCCATTAGTGTTCCTTAGGGGCTTATCTGTCCTGCATTCCATGTGTGGAGCGCTCTTATCTGTACCAGTGTACATGCTCCAGTCTAGCTAGGTTTGTAAGGTAGAACTGGGGCCATGATAGTGGGGGCGGGGGTGGGGGAGGAGAGGAAGATTTAAAGAACTAGAGGAATGTTGTATGATAAACCAGATATTCTTGGAATCTGTCGTTCTCAAAGGCTAACAAGAACTCCACATCTTTCCAGACCCATGAAAAAGCTCCCACACAATGCCAACTCAGCTGAGTGCCTGCTAAAAAGCCCACAAAAGGACAAGACTGCCTAAAGACATAAGCTACAGGGTATTAGTACACAGAAAGAGTATAAGGCTTCTAGGGTCATGCATTTCCCTCCCCCCAGCCCCTTTAAAAGCTATCAGATTTATGAGGAGTGCTGTAGGTTGAACTATATCCCCTCAAAAGATGGAATCTGTGGATGGAATCTCATTTGGAAGTGGGGTCTTTACAGATGTGTTCAAGTTAATCTGAGATCATCCTGAATGAGAGTTGGACTTTAATCCAGTGACTGGTGTCCTTAAATATATAGGGAGACGTAGAGACACAACACATGCACAAGGGAGACAATGATGTGAAGGTGGAGTTAGGCAGCTACAAGATAGATTCTTTTCTTTTGGCAGGCCATGGCATTTTCAAAATTCTTTGCCAACATTGTAATTCAAACACATCAATTCTTCCATATACTTTATTCATTGTCCTACTTTCACATGCATATAAGGTGATTTACAGTACCTTGGCTTGGGCGGTGCACTTTAGTCTTCAAAATGACATCCCTGCTCTTCAACATTTTAAAGAGGTTTGTGCAGCAGATAAACCCAAGGCAATACATTATTTGATTTATTGACTACTGCTTCCATGAGCATTGATTGTAGATCCAAACAAAATGAAATCCTTGACTTCATTTTGTCTATTGGTTCAGTCGTGAGGATTTGGGTTTTCTTTACAATGAGTTATAATTCATACTGAAGGCTGAAGTCCTTTATTTTTATCAACAAGTACTTTGAAGAAGAAAATCTGTTAAAGCCAACTTTTAAAATTTATTGCTTCTTTCCTATTTACTTTGGGTTTAATTTGTCCTTTTTTTAGGTTTTAAAAAATGTTTAGTTTTGGATTGTATGCTTTTTCCTTTTTAAAATCATTTTATTGGGGGCTCATACAACTCTTATCACAATCCATACATATATCAATTGTGTGAAGCACATTTGTACATTCATTGCCCTCATCATTCTCAAAACATTTGCTCTCCACTTAAGCCCCTGGCATCAGGTCCTCATTTTTCCTTTCCCTCCCTGCTTCTTTCTCCCTCATGAACCCTTGATAATCTATAAATTATTGTTTTGTCATATCTTGCCTGGTCCGATGACATCTCCCTTCACCCACTTTTCTGTTGTCCGTCCCCCAGGGAGGAGGTCACATGTAGATCCTTGTAATCAGTCCCTCCTTTCCAACCCACCCTCCCTCTACGCTCCCAGTATCGCCACTCACACCACTGGTCCTGAAGGGATCATCTGTCCTGGATTCCCTGTTTCCAGTTCCTATCTGTACCACTGTACATCCTCTGGTCAAGCCAGACTTGTAAGGTAGAATTGGGATCATGATAGTGAGGGAGGAAGAGGCATTTGGGAACTAGAGGAAAGTTAAGTTGTATGTTTCATTGTTGGTACATTGTACCCTGACTGGTTCGTCTCCTCCCTGAGACTCTTCTGTAAGGGGATCTCCAGTGGCCGACAAATGGGCTTTGGGTCTCCACTCTGCACCCCACCCCCCCATTCACTATGGTAAGATTTTTTTGTTCTGATGATGCCTGATACCTGATCCCTTCGACACCTTGTGATCACACAGGCTGGTATGCTTCTTTCATGTGGACTTTTTTGCTTCTGAGCTAGATGGCGGCTTGTTTACCTTCAAGCCTTTAAGACCTGAACTTTTTTCTTTTTTAACATAAGCATTCAAACTTTTATTTTTCTCTAAATATTTCCATAGCTGCATCCCATGAATTGTGCTAAGTAGAAATTCTGTCATCATTCAGTTTGTAATGTGTTCTAATTTGTCTTTTGATGATTTCTTTGACTCATAAGTTTTTTAGAAGTATGTACTATAATTTAAATTTAAATATTTAGAAAGCTTGAAAAATATGTTATTGTTATTGATTTCTAGCTTAATTCCATTTTGGTCAGAAGGATTATTTTGTAATATTTCAATCTTTAACATTTTAAATTTATTGAGACATGGATTTTAGTGCAGTAAGTGGTATACATGGTGAATCTACTATATGTACTTGAGAAGAATATGTATTCAAGGCAATCAATAGTGTTAAGAACTTTAATGCTGGGGGAACCGATTACAAGGATCTACGTATAACCTTCTACCTTGGGGATGGACAACAGAAAAGTGGGTGAAGGGAGACATCGGATAGTGTAAGATAAGACAAAATAATAATAATTTATAAATTATCAAGGGTTCATGGGTGAGTGGGGAGTGGGGAGTGAGGGGAACAAAATGAGGAACTGACAGCAAGGGCGCAAGTAGAAAGCACATGTGTTGAGAATGATGATGGCAACAAATGTACAAATGCGCTTGACACAATAAATGTGTGCATGGATAGTGATAAGAGTTGTACGAGCCCCAATAAAATGATTAAATAAAAAAAAAAGAACTTTAATGCCAGGGATTGGTAAACTTTTAATGTAAAAGCCCAGAGGTAAATTATTTTATGTTTGTGGGCACCATAAGATCTTTGTTGTTTCTCTTCCTCCTCCTCCTCCTCCTTCTCCTCTCTTTCTGTTCTCTCTTTCTTCTCCTTTGTTGTTAAAAGGGAAAAGTCATTTTTGGTCCATGGGCTATACAGAGCTAGCCTTGGATGGGATTTGATTGGTAAGCTGGCTGCAGTTTACTGACTACTTTTCTAAGTCTTAATATCTTTCCTGTTCTCTTACTTGATGAGAGAAGGGATTAAAATCTACAACTGTGATTTTGGATTTGTCCATTTCATATTTTAATCCTAGCCATTTGTGCTTCATGCATTTTGAAGCTATGTTGTTAGACACAGGCACATTTGTAAATATTATATCTTCTTGAAGAACTATATGCTACTGTTATCATTATGACATGTAGCCTTAAACATCATTTTATTGACATATAATTCATATAACATACACTTCAATAGTTTGGTCATATTAAAGAGAGTTTTACCATCATCACTGCAATCATTCCAAAACATTTTATTCCTTCTTATATTCATTGTTATTAGCTCCCCATTGCTTTCCAACCACCTTCCTATTCCCCAATAAGCCATTAATCGAGTTTAATATTTTTAAAATCCTTATAATAACATCTGTTTTTTAATTGGATTGTTCAGCCAATTTACATTTAATTATTTACTTCTATGGTTGGAATTTCAGTCTGCCTTATCCATTTTTTAAAAACAATTTATTAGGGGCTCATACAACTCTTATCACAGTCCATACATATACATACATCAATTGTATAAAGCACATCTGTACATTCTTTTCCCTAATCATTTTTTCTCCTCTTTTCTTTTTTTACATTTTATTAGGGACTCATAGAACTCTTATCACAATCCATACATATACATACATCAATTGTATAAAGCACATCCATACATTCCCTGCCCCAATCATTCTCAAAGCATTTGCTCTCCACTTAAGCCCTTTGCATCAGGTCCTCTTTTTTTTTTCCCCTCCCTCCCCTCTCCCCCCTCCCTCATGTGCCCTTGGTAATTTATACATCGTTATTTTGTCATATCTTGCCCCATCCGGATTCTCCCCTCCCCCCAGCCTTATACATTTTTTATCTCTTTAAAAAACCCTCATTTTAATTAAGGCAAAAATTACATACAAAATATTGCACACATTTTAAGTATGTACTTTTATGAGTTATGGTAAAGATATACACAATGATATTGATGATACAGAATATTTCCATAATGTTCAAAATTCCCCTTGTGCCTCTTTGCCATCACTACTACCCCTATTTTCCTGCACTTGTCTGGTAGGTTAAATTCACCCTGTCTAGAATTTATATGAATGAAATAAATATGCGTCATTTCAAGTTCACCTTTTTTCACTTAGCATAATGATTTTAGATTTATCCAAGTTGTTGGATGTATGAATAACTCATTCATTTGGATTGTTTAATGGTATTCCACTGTATAGATGTGTCACATTCACCTATTGATGGATATTTGGAATTCATCCAGACTGGGGTTAATATTTATATGGTAATATAAAATTTCATATATAAATCTTTGGATGCATATATGTTTTCAAGTCTCTTGAGTAAATATCCAGAGGTGGAATTTCTGGGTCATATGTCAAAGTTGGACATTGAATAAGGAAGACCAAAGATGAATTGATGTATTATGAATTATGGTACTGGAGAAGAATCTTGAAAGTTCCATAGATCTCCAAAACAAAACCAAAATTGTTCTAAAGAAGTACAGCCAGGATGCTCCTAAGAAGCAAGGATACCAAGATTCGTTTCACGTACTTTGGCCATGTTGTCAGGAGAGACCAGTTCTTGGAGAAGGACATCATGCTTGCTCAAGTGGAGGGGCAGCGAAAAATGAGGAAGGCCCTCCACAAGATGGACTGATACAATGGCTGCAACAATGGGCTCAAACGTAATAATTGTGAGGATGGCACAGGACTGCGTGATGTTTTGTTCTGTTGTACATAATGTTGCTTTGAATTATAACTGACTTGACGGGTAGCCAACAACAGTAACAATGGCAATCATAAGTTTAACTTTGTAAAACTTTGCCAAACTGTTTTTCAGTATGGTTGTAACAATCCTGGTGTCATACTGAGCATCTAACTACAAGGTCAGTGGTTTGAACGCATCAGCTACACCAGGGGAGAAAGATGAGGTTGTCTATTCCCATAAAGATTTACAGTCTCAGAAATCCAAAGGGGACAGTTCCATCTTGCTCTATAGGGTTGCTAAGAGTCAGAATGGACATGATATGATGGCAGTGAGTTATGTGTGAGTTAGTTGTGAGTGAATGTATATATGAAGTTTCCAGTTTCTCCACATTCTTTTGTAGCTATTTTTATGGTTTCCATCTTTGTTCTTCTTTGAAAAGTTTCCTTTGCTTATTCTGGGGTCTTTGTATTTCCATATACATTTTGGCATTAGTGTGTCAATTTTTACAAAATTTGGATTAATGAGGGTTACAATGAATCTATAGAATCATACGGTGACAATTGACATCATAAGAAGATTGTGTCTTCCAACTCATGAACATGATCTAGTTCTCCATTTAGATAGATGTTCTTTGTCTTAGCCACATTTTATCATTTCATTGTAAAGATTTTTTTCACACATTTTCTTAAATGCACCAGTAAGTATTTAATATTTTGACATAGTATTGTAAATTATACTGATGTAAAAAATTGCGTTTGAACTGTTTCCTGTTAGTGCACATGAATACAACTGACTTTTGTATATTGAATTTGTATCCTGTGACCTCATTAAGTTTACTAATAGTTTTCCCCCCTGATAGTAGCCTTAGGACTTTCCACATATGCAACATGCCATTATAAATAAAGATAATTTTATTTATTTTCTTCCAATCTGTATGACATTTATTTCTCATTTTTTCCTAGTGTGCTGGCTAAGATCTCCCAAACAATACTGAATATAAGTGGTGAAAGTAAATGTCTAGTCTTTGTTCTCAAAATTAGGCGGAAAAGTCAGTCTTTCACTGTGGAGTGGGGCTTTTGCCCTTTGTCAAATGCCTTTTGTCAGGCTGAGAAAGTTCCCTTCTAGTTTTAGTTTTCTGAGAATTTTTTTATCATGAATAATTAAATATCGTCAAATATTTTGTCTGCATTCATTGAAATAATCATATGCCATTCCTCCCTTTCCCCCCTTTAAAAATCATTTTATTGGGAGCTCGTGCAGCTCTTATCACAATCCATCCATCCATCCATTGTATGTCATGCACATGTTTACATTTGTTGCCATCATCATTCTCAAAACATTTTCTTTCTACTTGAGCCCTTGGTATCAGCTCCTCATTTATTTTGTTAATATGGTGAATTACACTGATCATTTTTTGAATACAAACTGATCTTTTATTTTTGTTACAAATCCCACTTTGTCATGATGTATATCACCATCTTTACATATTGCTGATTTCAATTTGCTAACAAATTACTAGGCTCTTTTTTGTTATAATTCCCCAAATATATTGCTATTATTTCTACTTTAAACAGTTTACTGTGTTTTAAAGAAATCTTAAAATGAGAAAAAGGAATGTACATTTATCCACATATTTTTTTCTTTCTGGGACTCCTCATTGTTTTGCGTGTGTCCAAATTTCCATCTAACTTTATTGTTTTCACTTTTGGAGAACTCTTTAATACTTTTTTGCAGGTCTGCTGATAAAACTTATGCCAATTTTGATACGTCTGAATTATTTGCCTTCACTCTTTTATTGAGATGAAATTGAGATAAGATGAAATTTACTATTTTTAACTGAGTAATTTGGTGGCATGTAGTACATTCACCATGTTGTGCGAACCCCACCTTTATCTAGTTTCAAAAATTTTGTTCACTTTAGAGTAACATTTTAATCAGGTGTAAAATTCAAGGCTAGCTTTTGTTTTTTGTTTTAGTATTTTAAGATATTGTTCCATTCTTCTGGCTTACATAGTTATAAATAAGCAATCAGTGATTACTTTTATCTTTCTTCCTCTGAACATAATATATATTTTTTCCTTTGATAATTTAAAATATTTTCTTCTTATTATTTGCCTGCATATATTTGATTGTACACCCTAGTGTGGTTAGTCAGCAGAAGAATGGGGCAATTGCTGCTTGGGGAAGCAGAGTTGAGGGAAAAATGAAACTGAGGGGGAAATGGCAATATTGGAAAGAGTGATGAATGGTTGGGACACAAATGAGCTGAGATCCAAGCATGGGGTAAACCAAAGTCACTACCATTGAGTCGATGCTGACTCACAGTGACCCTATGGGACAGGGTAGAACTGCCCTAGTGAGTTTCTAAGACTGCAACTTTTTACAGAGTAGAAAGCCTTGTCCATCTTCAATGGAGCGCCTGGTGTTTTCGAACTACTGTTAGCAGTTTGAACTTGCAAATAGTAGCCCAATGTATAATCACTGCACCACCAGCACTCCTTAAATAGCATGGAAGCGTATACAAATCTAAGTGAAAATAGGTAGGTAGGTGTTGTGGTGGGAGTGAGGTAGTGCTATCCTGATTGCTTCCATTTTCTCAATGAAATAGAATGCAAGCTAAATGAGGCGGGAGATGATGCTTTAGAGGTTTGAGAAGAAAAAACTAAAGATAGATGTCTGACGCAAAAATCAAATAGTGTAAGGCAGTAACAAAGGGAAAATAGGAGGAGAAACAGGTTTTGTAGGACAGATAATAAATTTAATTTTGGTCATGTTGATTTTAAGATATCTGTTCAGTGTCCAAATGGAGAGGTCCAATAGGCAATTGTACATATGGATCAAAAACTCAAAAGGAAGGCTTACTAATTCATTCAATGAAATTTTTTGAGTACTTCCTTTGCACTAGACTCATTATTGCCTCTGGTAATATAGTGATATACAAAAACCACACAGTCTGCATCCTCATGGCACTCCCAGGACAGAGTAGATGGCAAAATCATCTCTTAAGAAAGAGTGCTGGGTAGAGAGCAGGAATTGCTTTGAAGAGAAGATGGTGAGATTTTAATAGATGTTGTAGAGTAGCAGTTCTTAACCTGTGGGTCGCGACCCCTTTGGGGGTTGAACGGCACTTTCACAGGGGTTGCCTGATTCATAACAGTAGCTCGATTTATTACAGTGATGAAGTAGCAATGAAAATAATTTTATAGTTGGGGGGAGGGCTCACCATAACATGAGCAACTGTGTTAAAGGGACATGGCATTAGGAAGGTTGAGAACCACTGTTGGAGAGAATGACCAGGAGTATTGACTATGGACATGTAAAAGGATTGCCAAGCAGAACTCCACAGGAGGATCAAGAGATTCCCCTTGGGCATGAAGATAGAGTTCTCTTCCACTGAGGCAGAAAATAGGCAAGGGTGTTTGCGGTTAGGTCTGAAGATACTGTGTGGGGCATGGAATTGATAGACTTCTTGTCTGACGATCAGAGAAGTAAAGAGGTGGTGCATCCCAGAGCCTTGGAAGCCACGGGGAGGACTTTGGCTTTGGTTCTGAGTGAAGGTTCAGAACAGGATGGAACCTGATTGATGTCCTACCACTGATCCTGAATTGTGGTTCTGCTGCATTGGCGATTATACAGTAATAGGATATTTTGAACAGGTAACAGATCCAGGGTAATTTATTCAGATAGGAGTTGCTAAAGGATTGACTATGAGATCACATACAGTAATTTTAAGGTCATACACACCGTCTTGGTATGTGGGGTGATAGGGTTGCCATTTCCATTCTCCTAACATGTCACCTAACACTAATATCTTGATTATATACTCAGTACTCCAATTCTGAATCCGATTTAGGCCTGAAATGTGACTCCTTTGACTTTGAACCCTACTCCCCCTTAAACAGTGAAACACCAAATCAAGACCTTCATCTGACTCTGAGTTGGATCCTACAGGTGCACGTTTCCTTACGGGGTTGGAGACCAAGCTCTATGAGACAGGGGAACGGTACCCCAGTGTCCCAGTTTCTTCTGGAGGGCCTGACAGACACAGTGGAGTTGAGGTACCTGCTCTTCGCCATCTTCCTGCTGGTCTACATAGTGGCGGTGATTGGAAACTTGGGCATTGTAAGTCTTATTGTAATGGATTCTCGACTCCACACTCCCATGTACTTCTTCTTAGCCAACCTCTCACTGCTTGATGCTGCCTATATCTCCAACACGGTGCCTCAGGTTCTGGCACATCTGCTAGCTCCAGTGCGGCTCACATCCTATGGTGCTTGTCTTACCCAGATCTTCTTTCTTCACTTCCTGGCACCCTGGGAGTGCTTCCTGCTTACAGCTATGGCCTATGATCGCTATGCAGCCATCTGTCGGCCACTGCACTACCTAGTCCTTATGGGCCACCCGACACGGATAGGACTTGCTTCAATTTCCTGCCTGCTGGCCTTGACTAATGCACTCACCCACACCATCCTGGCGGCTCTACTCAAGTTCTGTGGGCCTCGCCTTATAACTCACTTCTTCTGTGACCTGCCTCCACTCCTCAAACTCTCTTGCTCTAGCACCAAGGCCAACGAACTTGCTCTGTTCTTCTTCAGTTTTTTGGTAGCTCTTGCACCCTGTGTCCTGGTTGTGATCTCCTATATGCATGTTGTGGCCGCTGTTCTCAGGATGCGTTCTGCTGAAGGCCGAAGAAAAGCCTTTTCCACATGTGGGGCTCACATCACTGTGGTCTGTATTTTCTACCTCACTTCTGTTCTCTGCTACATCCTTCCCAGCTCTGCCTACTCTGGCTTTAGAGATCGGGTACTTGCTGTGTTGTACGTGGTCCTCACTCCCATGCTGAATCCCATCATCTACAGCATGAGAAACAAGGAAGTGAAGCAGGCCTTGCTCAAGGTAGTTGGAAAAGAAGGCAACCCCTAGGCACTAGTCACCTCAAGTCAAAAAGCATGCTCTCCTCAGGGAGGGAAGCACCTATCTGGTAGTTTGGAGGTGAATTCAATCACACAGGAGTGTGATTATTTAATTCAAATGATCCATCTTATGAGCTATTTTTTAAAAATAATTTATTGGGGCTCATACAATTCTTATCACAGTTCATACATATACATACATCAATTGTATAAAGCACATCTGTACAGTCTTTGCCCTAATCATTTTTTTCTCCTCTTTTCTTTTTTTACATTTTATTAGGGACTCATACAACTCTTATCACCATCCATACATATACATACATCAGTTGTATAAAGCACATCTGTACAGTCTTTGCCCTAATCATTTTTTTCTTCTCTTTTCTTTTTTTACATTTTATTAGGGACTCATACAACTCTTATCACCATCCATACATATACATACATCAATTGGATAAAGCACATCCATACATTCCCTGCCCCAATCATTCTCAAGGCATTTGCTCTCCACTTAAGCCCCTTGCATCAGGTCCTCTTTTTTTCCCCCTCCCTCCCCTTTCCCCCCTCCCTCATGTGCCCTTGGTAATTTATACATCGTTATTTTGTCATATCTTGTCCTATCCAGAGTCTCCCTTCCCCCCTTCTCTGCTGTCCCTCTCCCAGGGAAGAGGTCACATGTGGATCCCTGTAATCAGTTCCCCCTTTCCAACCCACTCACCCTACACTCTCCCAGCATCGTCCCTCACACCCTTGGTCCTGAAGGTATCATCCACCCTGGATTCCCTGTACCTCCAGCCCTCATATGCACCAGTGTACAGCCTCTGTCCTATCCAGGCCTCCAAGGTAGAATTCGGATGATGGTAGTTGGAGGAAGGAAGCATCCAGGATCTGGGGGAAAGCTGTGTTCTTCATCGGTACTACCTCGCACCCTAATTAACCCATCTCCTCTCCTAAACCCCTCTATGAGGGGATCTCCATTGGCCGACACTTGGGCTTTGGGTCTCCACTCTGCACTTCCCCCTTCATTTAATATGGTATATATATACATATACACATATATACACATACATACACACATTTATATCGTTGTTTTTTTTTGCATGATGCCTTATACCTGGTCCCTTGGCACCTCGTGATCGCACTGGCCGGTGTGCTTCTTCCATGTGGGCTTTTTTGCTTCTGAGCTAGATGGCCGCTTGTTCACCTTCAAGCCTTTAAGACCCCAGACACTATCTCTTTTGATAGCCGGGCTTATGAGCTATTTTTTAAAAACAGTTTATTAGGGGCTCATACAATTCTTACCACAATCCATACATACATCAATTGTGTAAAGCACATCTGTACATTCTTTGCCCTCATCATTTTCAAAGCATTTGGTCTCCACTTAATTATGAGCAATTTTCCATGTCAACTCCCCACCTTCACCCTCTCCCCATTCCTGCAAAGATAAAATATTTAGGGGCATTTTTGCTTGGTTCTAAAAAATTGTGCTTTGGGGCTTAGTGTTTTTCTACTTATGGAGTTTGGAATTAAGCAATCACAGAGATTTATAAAATGATAGGAAAAATGTCCTCAAAAATTCCACCATCCAGAAAGAACAACTGTGAATACTTTCCCGATTTTACTTCAGGTTTCTTTCTTTCTCTTTTATTTTTAAACAGTTTTATTGGGACATAACCCACATATCAATTCAAGAGTTCAATCGTATTAAGAATAATTGTGCATTATGTTTCTTTTTTAAGCTGCAAATATATGTGCAGGTATATTTAAAGCAGGAAACCAAAATTGGAATAAAAATGTATTTACAGTTCTATAAAGTTTAGATACTTTAAAAATATTTCTTACAATGTCAATCTATGGTTATAATAAAAAATCTAGCCTTCACTTAACGAGTAAACAAAAATTTCTCATAAGCTGTTTCTATTAACAATTGTATGTATAGTTTTGCAGATTATTTCTTTGCATTCATATGCATTTAAAATACTTTTTATTTACATGGACAGGACCATGCCACATACCAAATTGCCCATTTATAATTCTTAGTCCATGAATGGCACTTTTCTGTCATTTGTACAAATCTGTATGGAGTTATGTGTGTTATAGTGATTTATTGATTATCATTTGCCTTTTGGAATTGTTAGCTTTAGTTTCCTATTTGGGTTACGATTTCTTTTCCTACATTGTCATTTGTCTTTTCCTACTATTTACAGAATTTTCTTTTTTAATGGAGTGTGACACTTTAAGATAATGGGACATTGATTTTATTTAGCTTCTGAATTATGTATCATACTTCACTAATTGAATTATAAACAATTTCTCCAATTTGATGTTTTATGGTGTTTTCTTCCATAAATAAGTTTAACATTTCTTTGGAATCAGCTACTTATTCTTTTTCATTCATGTGTAGTTTCTGGGTTTTGGATCATGCATAAAATTTCTTCATCATGTTTCCTTCTGTTACTTTTATGGTTTCACATTTTCTACTTAATCGTATTTTTCCCCATAGAAATTAATTTTCCTGTAAAATGCAAACTTAGGGCCAGTCTTATTTTCTTCAGACTTGAATAATCTACGTCTCGTAACCCCTTCCCTTTACAGCTCTGCTTCAAGTTCAGTTTCATTCTGGCTCAGCCTCTGCCTTTTTGCATGTTGCCTCCGATTGCATCTTGGGCCTGGCCCTTTAGCACACAACTGCTGATGCCTGGATGATAACCCCACACTCCCCAAGGGCTTGTGTTAGCATTTGCACTTAACTTTTCTGGCCACATAGCTTCGCATTTCTTCCCTCAGTCTCACTCACAGTAGTCAGGTACAAGAACATGCCCACATACCTAACCAAGTGATGTGCTGTGGATGAATGGCATAGAAAAGGATACGTGAATAACTCCAAATAATGTGACCACTCTGTCCCCAACAAGAGGACGGCACATAAGTACATCTATGTGTGTATAATGTTTTTAAACAAAAATATCCATAGAACTCATTAGAAAATAGGAAAAGACCCAAAGGCCTAAGTACGTCTACTGCAACAATCCTCTAACTCACTGACTTCCTTAACATCCTTTCTGCCGTTCTCTTGTCCACAAGTCTCTCCCAGTTCCCTTGGGAAAGGCAGCCCATGCCGAGCTCCAGGTTCTCTCTACCAGGACCTTGAACCTGGCGCAGTGACACACAGAAGTAGGAAAGAGTTTGGCGGAGTCAGCTAAGGGTAGCTCCTATTCCTAACAGAATGTCACCCTGCTCAGTCCTGCCCATCCTCACAATTGGTCTTAAGTCAGGTTGAGCCCATGACAGTCACTGTGTCCACCCATCTTCTTGAGAGCCTACCTCCACCTCTGCCTGGCCCTGCTACTTTGTTACTTACTATCTAAGTGACCAAAGACACATAAATTAGCAAATGAAAGTGAGTTATAAACACCCAAGTTAGGACAATGTGGGGTGATTTACAATTCCTTATGGGGTCAACGTGAATGAAGTCTAAGAGAGTCCCATTTCTATTGCAAGATCCAAAGCAACCAAGCAAGGTGTCCAGGGGGGTCTGGTGGTGCAGTGGTTACTCCTGGGGCTGTTAACCGTACTGTCAGTGGTTGGAAACTCCCACTCTGAGGGAGACGAATGAGGCTTTCTACTCCTGCGGAGTTACACTCCTGGAAAACCACTGAGGCAGGTGCTGTAGGGTCACTAAGAGCCAGACTCGATTTGCTGGCAGTAAAAGAGAGAATCTAGGTGTCACCCATGGGTTCCTGGGACCACAGTGTCATGGAGACAAAGTTCTGGGATAGTAACATGTGACCGAAAATGTTTTCACAGGTGATCCTGGTTAGAAAGGCCCTTTTGATGATCGCCATTCATTCACTCCTCCCTCCCTCCCTTCCTATCTCCCTCCCTCCCACTCCACTCCCTCCCACTCACTCGCTGCCATGAGTCAGTTTGAGTCATATGGACCCTATAGCACAGAATAGACTTGCCCCTGTGAGCTTACGAATCATAACTCTTCATAGGTAGAGAAAATCTCCTCTTTTTCCATCTGTGCAGTTAGTGGATTTGAACCGGTGACCTTGTGGTTAGCATTCCATTGTGCCACTAGGGTTCCTCCTGATGATTGTGGGTAACCTAAATTCGAGATGCTGCTTACTCCAAATGTGACATTTTTGCTTTTAAAACCAGAGGGAACCTTCCAGCCTGTCTGTGACCTTGCTCATGGTCTCTTACCATTATAACCTAACATGATGATGTGTCAGGAATTATCCAGTTGCTTTTAGCCAAGGAGATTGATTGCCTTCGGAAGTGTGGTGGGTTTCTTCTGAGCAGAAGACCTCAGGGCAAAATCGGAGGTTTCTAGGAGAAGGAATTCTGCCTCAAGGGTAATCGAAATCCTGCTTGATTGGATTTGTCGGCTCCCACAATTGCATGAACCAGTTCCTTAAGATAGCCACTTACCTATCTACCTCCCAATCGATCAGTGGATCGGTCGATCTATCAGGGAGCCCTGGTGGCACAGTGGTTCAGAGTTTGATGGCTAATCATATGGTCCATGGCTTGAATCCCCCAGCTGCTCCACAGGGGAAAGCTGTGGCAGTCTGCTTCTGTAGGTTTCAGCCTTCGAAAGCCTACGGGTGTCAGTTCTACTGTCCTATCAGGTCACCACGAATTGGCATTGACTCAACAGCCATGGGTTAGAGAACTCTGGTGGCACTGTCGCATAAGCATTGGGCTGCCAACCACAAAGCCGGCAGTTCAATCCCACCAGCTGTTCTGAGGCTGAAAGTAGAGATTCGCCGCCTCACAACCCTATCCAGGCTCATTGAGTCAGAGCCGACTAGATGGCAGAGGGTTTGGTGTCCATCCAGGAGCTGTGGCGGCAATGTGTTGGGCTGCTCAGCACAAGGCCAGCACTTTGAGACCACTAGCCACACCTCAGGAGTAAGATGAAGCTTTCTACTCCCATAAAGACCTACAGTCGGGAAAACCAGAAAACATTCTGAGACGACGGATTGTGGTAATGATTGTGTCATTCTTCTGGAGATGATTGAACAGTAGAATTGTGTGACATGTGGATCGAGTGGTCTTGGAAAGCCACTGGGGCAGTCAGAGCCCGTCCTATAAGCTCAAATCGGCTCAAAGGCAGTGAGAGAGGAGTCAGAATGGACGGCAGGGGCTTTGTTTGTTTCTGCCCATCCCTTCGTGCCAGGAGTCCCAGGGATGCAGTGGTTACGTGTTCAGCTGCTCGCCCACAGGTTGGCAGTTAGAACTCGCCAGTTGCTCCATGGAGGAAAGATGTGGCATTCTTTCTTTGTAAACATGTCAACCTGGGAAGTCCAGGGGGCAGTTCTGCTCTGGTCCACTCCTGTTACGATGAGTCAGAATCAACTGGACCCCAAAGAGATGATGGGTACCTATCAATCTATCTTATTGAGACTGTTTTTATCTATCTATCTATCTATCTATCTATCTATCTATCTATCCATCTATCCATCCATCCATCCACCTATCTATCTATCCATCTATCATCTATCTATCCATCCATCCATCCATCCATCCATCTATCCATCCATCCATCTATCTCTCCATCCATCCATCCATCCATCCATCCGTCTATCTGTCTGTCTATCTATCTATCTATCTATCTATCTATCTATCTATCTATCTATCTATCTATCTATCTATCTATCTATCTATCTATCTATTCATCTATCTATCTATCTATCTATCTATCTATCTATCTATCTATCTATCTATCTATCTATCTATCTAATTGGGACTGTTTTTCTCAAGGACCGTGCATGGTCCTGAGTTCATAAGGGGCCCTGGTTATTCATTAGGCTGCTAATCGCAAGGCCAGCAGTTCCAATCCACCAGTGTTCCCGGAGAAAGCGGAAACGTCCTGCTTTTATCAAGACGTATAGCCTGGAAAACCACAGGCAGAAGGTCTCCTCTGTCCCAGGGGTCGGCAAACTGCCATGACAGAAGAGCCAATCCTGTGCCCCACAGCAATTCAAAAAACATTTGAGATTCATAAACACATTTTTACAAATGAAAGCACCATTATCTGAACAATATCCTTTAAATGAAACTCGGATAGTTTATTTTCATTTTCAATTTTACTTCAGAGCCACATGTACGTCCTGAAAGAGACACATTTGGCTCTTGAGCCGCCATTTGCCGACCTCTGCTCTGTCCTATATAAATCAGTATCAACCTGAGGGCAGTGTGATGGGGAAGGACACTGAATGACGAGAGACTTAAAGGTTTATATATAAAGGACAGATCCCAAGAACTATAGCACACAGCAAGTCCCCAGGTTCTGAACATCTAGTTCGCCAGCAACTTGCAGTTGCCTCAATGCCACGCAGATTTGTCCTCACTTTGAAATGATGGAACCCACTCCACTCCTAAGCAATTCTTCATCACAATCCCTTTCCCTTGCCGTAGTAAGTGCAGCAAGCATTGTCTTCCACCCCCGAAGCCCAGCTGCCTGCATCGAGTGAGTTTCAACTCACAAGGACCCTATCCAGCACTCCTGCATCGGATTTCTGACACTGTACATCTAAGGCACAGCACCACCAGGGAGCTTTCTGGGGGAATGACCGTATAAACTCAAACTCACTGCCATCAAGTCGATTCTGATGCCTAGTGACCCAGAAGGACAGGGTATAACTGCCCCCGGGAGCTTCTGAGACTAACTTATTACGGGAACAGAAAGCCTCCTCTTTCTGCTTGGGAATGGCTGGTGGGTTCAAACTGCTGACCACAAGGTCAGCATCCTAACGCATAAGCACTCTGCCACCAGGGTTCCTAGTGACCCTACAGGAGGGCAGCATAAGAACTGTGTGCACCTCTTCTGAATTATTTACAAATTTTGCTTGACAGTGAAGAACAGATCTTGTCCGTTAGCAGTAATTGCCTATATACATACATATATGCACTGTGTTACACTGCTATGAAAACGAATGTGGAAGAGGTAAGCTTCCCACCAGCAGTGAATGGGCACACGTCCCCCACCCCCACCCCCACCCCCCATGCACTGGCCTTTAATTGAGAGCCAAATGCGGAAGTCCTATCGGCCAAGGGATGTCTTCAGGCCCTTTGTCCTTGGGTCTTTCCTCCTGCTGCCCCCTATCACCCCCTACCTCTTTGGAATTTGTCCCACAAGCCTCTTGCTATAATGCTGAACAGGCTTTGGCGGCGCTTCTGGACTAAGGTGGACTAGGAAGGAAGGCTTGATGTGCTATTTCTTAAAATCGTACTTGAACAACACTAACGAAGTGCCCCAGCACTGGTCTCCACTGATCTCAAACAAGATCAGGTAGCTCAGCCTTTCTACTCTGGCTTTATGAGATGTTGGCTCTTCTCAGGTAAATTAAGCAAAATTCTAGCAAGTAGACAACCCAGCAGCGGGCGATAAGGAGTTGGAGACATCTGGATTCGACATGGCAGGCAGGCTTTCTGGAGAGCAGTTTTGTTCCGTACCTCAGGAGCCTTGGATAACCAATGGACTCGCGCCTAACTCAGGAACACCGTCTTGGAAAATCCAAGGTATATGGCCACTTGTCCTGGGCTTCAATTCAATCACTGCATTTCCTGGGGAAAGCTTGGGATGTCTGAAACCTCTGGATACGCTACAGCGCACCTTTCCTGGACAGGACAAACTCCATTTTGTGGGGGGGGGGGGTGGGTGATCCAAGGGAGTTTTATAAAGGTTAGAAATGGTTTCAGGTTTTACAGTAAAGGCAACACAAGCCAGACAGAGTCCACAGCCCATTTTATTTGGGCGTTGCAGTCTGGCGGCACTAATATGTATGTCTGAGTTGCTGGGAAAGAGAACTCTGCAGAGAAAACTTCTGGATTTTCAGTTCATCCCCTCCCCCACCCCCTAGTTGGGTGGCATGGTAGATGATACTGGTCGACCCCACTGGCTGAATCAAATTCACCTGACTTAGATGGGCCAACCTAGGTGTACCGCCCACCTAGGTGTCCCACCCCTTCCTGGCTGGGAGCCTGAGTGTAAGCCTGCACTCCAACGCCTATGGCTGGCTAGGCTGGCCTGACTCCCTGCAGCAATCTCCTGTAGGGGCGCCTTGGCATAGAGAGGGACAACACCCTGTCTGGCTACCTGAACAGTATCTTTAGCCCACCATGCTCCCTATGGCATTGATGGTATGGCTGCAACTCTGCACCCTCCTCTCCGGCCCCAGCCAGGCTGCATGTGAAATGTTTCTTGCGGGGATAATACCTTGATTCTTGGTTTCACACGAGATAAGAGCTGACGTGGACATCTAGTCTGTAATCCAAGTGGGTTTTCACAAAGGACAGAAGTTTCAGGTCTCAAAAGAGTACACGCTGTTTTAGGGAAGCGTGGAAGCCACGCTGGGGCCCGGAACTGACTACGGACAACCTCGTGGGACTGGAAGGCTGCACGTGGTGACCTGTGGCCTGAGAGCTAGCGACATGGCCAAGCTGAGCAGGAGCAGGTTAAAGAGAGGAGCGAGTTCTCTCCGAACTGTCATTGACCGGGAGCGTGTCCAAGAGCCCAAACTCCATTTGCAAAGTGAAATTTGTGACCGAAAAACGTTAACGCTGACCCTGATGGGTGGGAAACTAACACTGAGGGACATATGGCGAGGACTATATTCCCCCAACTTTTAACAGAGGGAATCTGGACAGCTAGCCTTCCCTGGTAGGAAAGTCTCCCCCGTGGTGAGTCAGAGCTCAGTCCAAGTACATCACCCTGCTTTAAATATCGTACCCAGCGATTCCCCCTGACCAGCCATGCTGCCTTAATGTGAGCTCAGGGTTGATTTTAGGTCCCTACAGGTGCAGACACCCTGTTGTTACCTCTTCCCGCCCTGTCACCCGCCCCACTCGCACCTTCCCCCAATGCAGGTCTGAGGTTTCCTCACCTGTGAGCTCGGGGACCTGACTGTTGATGCCACCCACCTTGTGACGTATGTAACGATGGAATATACACGTCTTTTGGCTACCTGTAAATATCCCAAGATAGTAAAGACAGCCTGGCTTCTCTCCCACTTCCACGTGGACCACCAAGAGGGGCTGGGGTGAGCATGCTGCCATAAAATGTGTCTGACTCCTACACTTAATCTCTCTCTTATCGTTCCTATTCTCTGACGTTACTGTAATCTTCACATGTTATAACCGTACAACTGGGCCTACTGTTGTCAGCGGCTGCTCTCCTCTGACCCTCATGCAAGTGCCGGAGCTTGGCAGGTGGCCGCAGGTGCAGAGCACATCCGGCCGACTCTGGATGCAGCCCTTTCCCCTGGGGGTGGGGTGGGACACCCTGGCCCTGGAAGGCGCGAGACAAGGACACACACAGCTCAGCTAGAACCGGGGTTTATTCTTTGGCAAAGCGGACATGGAGAGCCGAGGGGACGCCCGGGGTGATGGTGCCTCATCTGCCTTCATTGCGCGGGGGCTTGTGGGCAGGGCGCGGTGGGCGGCGCAGCAAGGCCTGCTGGGTGGTGGCGAGCTTGTCCCGGCAGCGGAGGACGCACAGTCGCAGGAGGCCAGGGTCCTGCGCGGACAGGTGGCTGGAGAGAAAAACAGGGCTCCCTAGGAGTTCCCCGCCCCCCCTCCCCCCGCTGTCCGTCCGCCCTGATGCGCCCAGCACTCACACGGTCACGAGGCTGCCGACAACCTCGAGCTCCACGTGCACGGGTCCCCCAGGAGCGGTCTCCGGGGCCAGGGCCTCGCAGGCCAGCCAGGCCTCCCGCGAGGAGCGGAAGGGCGCCCTCAGGGTGCTGTGGCGGTTAAGGGCCACCGGGCGAAGCTGGGCTTCCCCCGTCCCGCCCCGGACCCCCGCGCCCGCCCCCGCGTCCCCTGGTAGGATACTGGTGCAGCAGGCGCGGCGCCGGCGGGGTGGCGTTGGCCTCGGAGGCCTCTCCCTCGGGCCCCGTCGCGCTGGGCCCGGGGCGGGCTCCAGGGAGCGGAGGGGCCGCGCCGCCCGTCTCTCCGGGCGCGCCGGGGGGCTCGCGGGCACCCTCGCAGTCGCCAGAGCCTCCGGCCCCGGGCGCCCTGCCCTCCGACTCGGGCTGGTCCAAGTCCTCGCGGGGGTGCTGTCCCTCGGAGGCCATCGCCGCCGTCTGAGCTCGCCCACGGTTCGGGGGAGACTGAGGCACCCCACCGGCTCCGCCCCTCCGGCGTCACGGACCCCTGCGCCTGCGCAAAGAGACGCCGTCAGGTGAGACTGCGCAACGGTTTCCCGCCAGGCAGCCCCACTGCGTTGCGGGGGAGACTGAGATGCCCCGGAAGGTGCCTGCCCCCCACAGCAGCCCCGGGGTCCCCCAGTGTGCCCACCCAAACAGACCCCCTGGGCAGACGGCCACCTGAAGAGAGGGGAAGGTGCGCGGAAGGCGGTGCCTCAGGAGGCTCCACCTCCCAGCGGTCACGTAGTCAGTCCCCAGGGGGCCTGCGCATGCGCACGCCCGTCCGACCGCAGTCACGTGGCTGCGTCCCACCCTGGCCGCCCAGCGCAGTCCAGCCCAGCCCAGCCCAGCCCAGCCCACGGGAAGGGAAGACCACGTGCTGTTTGAAGCCTCTGGAAACCCCACTCCGGAGGACTCCTGGGAGCCCAGTGAGCCTGCGCCAAAAGTCGTTCGCAGCACACTGGTTCTGAGGATGAGTGTGCGCGACGGTGGCCGGCCAGGCCTCGGGATGCTGGAAGACTGTGCCCAGGGCAGCCTGCTTAGGGATCTCCTGGGCTTGGGCGCCTCTGCCCTGGGCCGTCATGCCCTCTGGGGTCCCACGCCTTGACAAAGGGGGAGGGATGGGAAAGCCCCTACAAATGTAGCCATGAAGACCTGCTATTTCCAGAGAGGCTCCTGCTTCTACCCCTGCAGCTTCCCTGCCTGGTGTGGGGCGGGGTATCACTAGGGCACAAGGAAGGGGCACCTTCTTGTTTAGGAAGGAAACTGCTCAGAGATCCCAGAAAGGCTCACTGCCAACTCACAGAGACCCTATAGGACAGAGTAGAACTGACTCCATGAGTTTGCTAACTCTTTACATGAGCAGAAAGCCACATCTTTCCCCCAAGGAGCGTCTGATGGCCGTGAACTGCTGACCCGTGATTTGGGTAAACCACTAGCCACCAGGGCTCCTTGTTCAGAGTTTCTAAAATCTCCGATTCACATTGCTTTGAACAAGTTACTGGTCTGGCAAAATGCTATCATATGATCTCCACCTTCATTTCTATCACCAAGTCCAGATTTCCAACTACAGTTCCTTCTCATTTGTTTTCAATTTCTACATTCCAGTCAGCAATAGTGATCATATTTTCAGAGCGTATACCTTGTTGCAACCACACAAAAGGCCATTATACACGTGGACTTCTCCGGGTGGCATACTCAAATATCAAATTCACTGCACCTGTAGGAAGACACGATGGAGATAGCTCAATCTCAGTGGTTAACAGCAGGCCAGGGGCTGACTGCGGTACAGACCATCAATTGCTCATATGTAATTTCAGGTTGAGGCTGAAGACAATTAGGACAAGTCCATGAGAGCCAACATACACCCTTGAGTCTATCCCACCTGAATTTTGAGAACATCTCAAGAACGGATTTGACGCACTGAACACTAATGACAGAAGACCCGAAGAGCTAAGGGAAGACATCTAGAACATCGTTCATGCAGAAAGCCAAGGTCGTTAAAAAGGCAGGAAAAGTGGACACCCGGAAAGACTCTGGAACTTGCTCTTAATCACAGAGTAGCCAAAGGAAATGAAAGAAATGATGAAGTAAAGAAGCTGAAAACATAATTTCAAAGGGAAACTTACATAATTACAAAGGGCAATATTACAGTGGAATGGAGCTAGAAACATACGTTCTGTACAGCTTGATCTGAAAGAACTCAAAAAATAATTCAAGCCTCAAGTAGTAAACTGGAATAATTCTATGGGCAAAATATTGAGTGACGTGGGAAGCATCAAGAGCCAGTTGTATAACCAGAACAAGGGAATATTGCATGGTTTAAAATCAGGAAAGATGGTAAACAAGTGGCCATCTAGACCAGAAGCAACAAAGTCCACATGGAAGAAGCACAGCAGCCTGTGTGAACACGAGATGTCGAAGGGATCATGTATCAGGCATCAAGGAACAAAAAATCAAATCGTTGTGAATGAGGGGGTGTGGGGGTTGGGACCCAAGACCCATCCGGATGTAGGCAACCAGACATCCCTTTACAGAAGGGTCCTTGGGGAAGAGATGAGCCAGTCGGGGTGCACTGTAGCAACGATGAAACACAACTTTCCTCTAGTTCTTAAATGCTTCCTCCCCTACCCCACACCCATTATTACGTTCCAGTTCTAGCTTACAAATCCAGCTAGACCAGAGGATGTACACTGGTACAGACAGGAACTGGAAACACAGGGAATCCAGGACAGATGATCCCTTCAGGACCAGTGCTGAGAGTGGTGATACCGGGAGCGTGGAGGGAGGGTCAGGTGGAAAGGGGAAACGGATTACTGAGATCTACATATAACCTCCTCCGTGGGGCATGGACAACAGAAAAGTGGGCGAAGGGAGTCATCGCACAGTGTAAGATAGGACAAAATAATAATAATTTATAAATGATTAAGGGTTCATGACGGCGAGGGGAATAGGAACTGATACCAAGAGCTCAAGTAGAAAGCAAATGGGTTGAGAATGATGATGGTAACAAGTGTAGAAATATGTTTGACACAATGGATGTATGTATGGACTGTGATCAGAGTTGTATGAGCCCCCAATAAAATGATTGATAAACTAAAATCAGGAAAGGTATGTATCAGGGTTGAATGCTTTCACCAAACTTATTCCGTCTCTGTGGGGAGCAAGTCATCAGAGAAACCGGATTTGTGTGAAGAAGGTAGGAAAGCAGAAAAATGGGCATACGAAGCGACTCTGAAAGTTGGTCTTAATCATAGAGTGGCTAAAGCAAAAGGAATAAATGATGGAGTGAAACAGTTGAATACATAATTTCAAAGGGCAGCTTGAGAATATAAAGTCAAATATTACAGTGGAATGGAGTTAAAATACCAAAAAGGAAAAATATGTTCAGTACAACTTTAGCTGAAAGAAGCGAAGAAAAAATTTAAATCTCAACGTCAAAACTTGAACGATTCTATGGACAATATGTTGAGTGATGTAGGATGCATCAAGAGGCAGTTGTATAAACAGAAAAAGGGAATATGGCATGGTTTAAAATCAGGAAAGATATGTATCAGGGTTGAATGCTTTCACCATACTTATTTGATTTCTATGAGGAGCAAATCATTAGAAAAACTGGATTTGTGTGAAGAAGAATGTGGCATCAGAGTTGGAGGAAAGCTTCTTAAAACGTGCAACATGAAATGATATAATGTGCTTGCTCACAGTGAAGAAAACTTGAAGTATTTGCTGGTGAAAATCAAGGACTCCAGTGTACATTGTGGATTACAACTCAGCGTAAAGAAGACCAAAATTCTCACAACTGGACCCATAGGTAACCTAAAGGTAAATCGAGAAAAGGTCGTAGTTGACAAGCATCTTGTCTAGCTTAGATCTGCAGTCAATGCACATTGAATGGGCAAGCAAGATCAATGACAAATTCAAGAGCTCTCCCAGCTGGGTGCAGTGCAGTCATAATTGTCCTAGGCCAGTGGTTTTCAACCTCCCTAATGCTGCCACCATTTAATATAGTTCCTCACATTGTGGTGACGCCCAGTAATAAAATTATTTTCATTGCTACTTCATAACTGTAATTTTGCTACCCTTATGAATTCGGCGACCCCTGTGAAAGGGTCATTCGACCCCCAAAGGGGTCGCAACCCACAGGTTGAGAATGGCTGCCCTAGGTGAAGAGGGGGAGGCTGGCAGAGTCCCATGAGACAAAAGAGAAGAGAAAACAAACACAGAAACAGCCCCCTGAGACTTTGGGGGGAATGCGAGAAGAAAAAAGTAAAGATAGAGCTAATCCCTGATTGCCTGACTGTGAGACTAGGGGTTTAAACCCTGCCCAGATTTGGGGCTGGCCAAAGGAGCCCGGATCTGGCCGAGTTAAGGTTATGCCCTAGCCTGCCTCCACTGTGGTAAGCCAAAAGCCCACAGCTCCTCAAAACCTAGTGGATCTGTGCCTACTATGATGCTCCTCCTGTGACTGAGCAGTGTGGAATTTTCCTCTCAGTGAGTCTCTTGCGCTGATTTCTATGGAGTCCCTCTGATATGTGTTACTCAGTTGCCTTCTTCCCAAGTATTTACTTTCTTTTCAATTGATATTTTTATGTTTTATTTTGTTATTCTTTTTGAAAATTAATTAATTTATTTTTGTGTTCCTTTTTATTATGAGTTGGAGTTAATACATACATCTTACCATTCCATATTTCAGTCAGGTCAAGTAGAATTGTACAATTGCTACCCCTATCAGTGTCCAAACATTCTTTTTCTATATGGTCTCCCTTTTACCCCCCATCACCACTGTACCCCCCTCCTCCTGAACCCCTTCTTCTGCTTGCTGTCCCTATTGGTTCATCAATGCTGTTTCATATACCGGAAAAAGGAAAAACAGTTAAAACAGCTTCAAGAGGGTGACCTCCATTGACATAACACCTCTGAGTTATACTCTCATATGAACAAACAAAGACCAAACAAAGCAACGCAAACCAAAAATATAGAAAAGCCTGGAAACCAGATCAGATCCAGCCTGCATCACAGGGGGCAGCTACTGACAAAGTTTTAATTGTTCTAGTCAGATTTATGCCTATGATCTTCTATACTCCTCACCCTCAATTTTAGATAGGGGGATTTCTCCAGAGGCTTAATTTCTATGTAGTTCCACAAATTCTTCTTGGGCTCCCACTGTCATCCATTGCCTTCTGCACACTGGATTCTCACAAGTTAGGCTCTGATACTGATCCCTCTTTTAATTTTGGATTGTATACTTTGTTATTCTTGTTACTTTTTTGGTTGTTTGCTTTTTAATGTTTTTCTGTATATGCAATCCAGGCTAGGAAAATGATGGCAGGTGAGGGTGAGAGGGAAGTGGAACAACATTGATCGCAAGAAGGAAGAAAGTGCTGTAAAACTGGTTGTGGTGATGATTGTACAACTCTTCGTGATGCGATTAAACTATTCCATTCTGTGATATGTGAATTATATGCTGATAAAATTGTTGGGGGGGGGGAGATCTTAGAAAGGCTGTGTAAATATAAACAGTGTGTTTATTTGGAAACAACAGCAAAAGCCGTCTCCTGGCCTCAGTGCGGGGGACCGCTGCGGGAAGCCGGGACCATGTTTGGACACAAGTTGACTGTCCTCGACTACCACAACCCTGCTGGCTTCTACTGCAAAGATGAAACAGCAGTTAGAAATTTTATTGTGTTGTTTGAAGACCAGAAAATCACAAAGGACATGATTGAAGACAGAGGGAATTTAAGAAACATCCCCAGCAACGATTGGCCCAAGTTCTTAGAAAAGTATCTCAAAGATATTAACTGTCCTTTCAAGATCCAAGATAGACAAGAAGCGATTGACTGGCTTCTTGGCTTTGTTGTTAGATTCGAATACAGAGCTAATGCTGAAAATACAAGGACCCAGTTCCTGATAATGCAAAAAAAAAAAAAAATGCTGACAGTGCAGCTAAAAATGCAGAGCCACTGGTCAACTTGGGCGCAAATAACCCTGATTTGGAGCCTGGGGAAATGGCTTTGTCTAACATGGTTACTACCTGGTAATGCTAAATGAAATTTGACTTTTGGTTCAGGAGCACCTGAAGCAGGATGCAGTTGCTTAAGCTCATCAAACAAAAGAGGGCTTGTCTGTTGCTTTAGGCAAGCAGCATCTTAGCTTTGACACAGGAGATACAGTTCTTAATGAAGCCGTGCAGATTCTTTGATTGCTGCATATAGAGGAACACACAGAACTACAGACAAAAATCAATGCAGCCACTGTCACTTTTCAGTCAATTATTGCAAGATAGACCACAGACTGGGCAGAGTTGGAAGATGAACACTACAGCTTCTGCTCTACTGAGTACAGTTGGCGACCATTGTACACTTCTGGAATGTGTTTGGAAATCAAATGTCACATTTTGGAGGGACACATCACAGAAAATAGACTATGTTCTGGATACTTATCATTGTAGCTTTTTTTTTCTTTAATAGAGTTAGGGAAAGTGGGGAAAAAAACAACCAACAATAAATCCCTGCAAATTTCATATTCCTCAAACCTAAATATTGGTCTGAGTGGCTACAAAAAAGTAAAAAAACTTCAGTGCCAAACAAATTCAGAGAGAGAGAGAGCAAGAGAGAGAGCGAGCGAGCGAGCGAGCGATCGAATGACATTTCTCATTGGGTCAATGTGCTGCACCTGACCTCTTTTAAATATTAGAAAGCAAGGGTGTTTCCTTGAGGACTAAGGTTATCCCGACACCAGCAATGGTAGTTTCCATTGCTTTGTATGCATGTGAAAGTGGGACATTACATAAGGAAGACCGAAGAACCAATGCATTTGGATTATGGTTCTGGCAAAGAAACTTGAAAGGATCGAGGACAACCAAATCAACAAACAGATGTGTCTTGGAAGAAGCACCACCAGAATGTCCCTTGGAAGTGAGGATTGTGAGACTTCCTCTCACAAACTTTGGACGTGTTTTGAGGAGAGACCAGTCCTTGGTGATGTCCACCATACTTGGGGAAGAAGAGGGGCAGCGAAAAAGTGGAAGGCTCCGGACAAGGTGGCTTGACACAGGGACTGCAACGATGGACCCAAACATGGGGAAATTGCAAGAATGAACCAGGACCAGGCAGTGTTTTGTTCTGGTGCACACAGGGTCACGATGCGTTGTAACCGATTTGATGTTACCTAACAAACACACCACCCTAACTCCGAGAGATCTATCCACCCACATCCTCCCCGAGTGGCCTACTGGCATGCCACGCACCCTTAGGACCTGTGAATAATAACCTTCTTTATTGCAATTTTGTGCTTGATGCGTCCAGTGTGACTTTCCATCTAGACAATATATGAGTGCATACCCTGGGCTGTGAGAACTTGGTGGTTGCCTCCTCACCCCTTGGGTGACAACTGGGTGGCAATGAAATGCACCCAGCACACCAATGGGGCCCAAAGTCAGCAGGACAAGGTCCCAGTTTCTTGTCTTTGGCAGAGACGGTATTGTTGAGTGAATCAAATGAAGGAAGGGATGGGAAATGAGGTGGCATGAGAAACTAACTCAGAATTTCCAAAGAAAACTTAACAGCATGAGGGGGTGTGAAGGAATTCCCCTCGCATTTCATTCTCTGTATCCCTGTATGTGACTCGCTCACAGTGCAAGTGTATTTACGCGTGCCACCTCTTGTCAGTTAGTCATCCTGTGGTGACCTGTGTGTTGCTGTGATGCTGGAGGCTGTGTCGCTGATGTTTCAAATAACAGTTGGGTGGACGAGTTTCAGCGGAGCTTCCAGACTAAGAAGAGACTATGAAGAAGGAATAGGCTGTCCACTTCTGAAGAAGTAGCCTCTGGAAACCTGGTGGATAGGAGCGGAACACTGTCAGATACTCAGAATCTCATGACGTCCACGGGAGCATTGTCAGATACAGCGCCAGAACATGAGCCCTTCAGGTGGGAAGTCACTCAAAATATGACTGAGGAAGAACTATGTTCTCAAAGTACAAGCAACCATAACACATGGATGGAGTAAGCGTTTGGGAACTTTGTTTGCTGGTGAGGCTTGACTCAAAGTAAGAGGAAACAGTGGTAAATATCCATTAATATTTGGACTTGGAATGGACAAAGAATGGATGTAGGATATTTGGAAGCCATCAAAAAGTAAAGGGAGTTAGTAAAGATTAATATCCTGGCACATTAGTGAGCAGAAATGGACTAGTGTTTGCCATTTTGAATCAGACAAGCATATAGTTTATGATGTTGAGAATGACAATGTAAAGAAGAGTAGCTTCCCATTCATCTTTTAAAAAGACATTTCAAGACTTCCGGGAAATGGCGACGGAGTAACACATACCAGAGGGACTCTGCAGAATCCAGCCCAGGAGAGTTGCTCAGAGGGAAATTCAACACCACTGGATCGCAGGAGGCACATCATAAAGATAAGTAGGCTCAGATCCATGGGGTTTTGAGGGGCTGGGGGCTTTTGGCTTACCTCAGTGGAAGCCGGCTAGGGCTCGACCCTAGCCTAGCCGCTGTGTCTGCCCAAGCCGGGACCATTTGGAGCCTGTAGCAGGGCTTGGCCTCAGCACAGCCACAGTTTTCCCCTGCCTGCCTCAGGGCAGGGACAGGGCCCTTGAGGTCCACCGGCAGGGACTGGTGTTTAGCTGCATTGTTGCTTTTGTTTGCATCTCTGCTCTATATTCCCCCCGCAGCCTTGGAGGGCTGCGCAGGGGCTTTTTCGGGGCACAGCCAGTTTGCCGCACCGCGTGGGCTGAGCAGGGACTGAACCCAAACCCCCACAGCTCCATAGGCAGGGATCAAGCTTCAGCTACACTGCGGCGCCAGTTAACATCTCTGCTCTCTGTCCCCCCACTTCTCTGGGGGCTGCTCAGCAGCTTTCTTGCGACTCTTCTTGGGGCTCAGCTGCGGATTGCCGCTGGGGCTTGGGGCAGGGAGTGGACCCTTGCAGGTCCACAGGCAGGGAGTGTGACTCAGCTGCATAGTTGCTTTTCCTTCCCTCTCTTCCCTGTACCCAGGCACAGTCCGGTCTCACTGTTTAATTTAGCTCCCACTCTTGTCCCTGAACTGCTCTCTCACACTCCATTGCAGACTTACGGGCACTCCCATTGCCCTAGGGCATTTGCGCCTGGGCCACACCCAGCTAGGTGAGCTCCACCCTGCATAGATAGCCCAAGGCTAGGGAAAGGCCTGCTTGCTCTCCAGGGGATACTCCTCTGACTCCTCACCAGGGAGCTCCTGCCTGTGTACTGGGGACATAAGGCAGCTCAGCCAACACTTATCAATATTCAAACCAATAGCAGGAACTTCAGCCCAGCCTCTGCAACACTGGGGCAGGCAGCCGACCTGCCATCTGGGGCACTCCCCTGATAGGGAAGCCACAGGAAGATAAAGTGGTAGGTTAATAACCTAGCAAAATCAGTTGTAGGCAGTTCGAAGAAGCATTCCTATAAGTCTTCCAGAGAGAGACTAGAAAATGGCACCTGGT